>NC_139721.1:106287843-106960277 GCF_964211835.1 Anser anser | reverse complement strand
GTCTCTCTCATTTGGATGCTGGTAAAACTAGAGGCTTTAAATTCTTTGTGGATTAAAGAAAAAAAAACACCTCTGTAAAATGAGATTATTTGACTAGACTTGATTTTGGCTTCTGTATCAAACTAGAATTTCCACATAAAAGGACTTAACTGTCTTTTATTCTTTTGTACTTTGGTGTGTTTTTAACACTAAGTTCCCCTCTCCATTTTTTACATTTCTTTCTTAGTCTTTTTTTTTGATGTACATGATACATCTACTGTTCCTCTCTGTAGGTAGTTTAACAGGGTTTAATCTTACACAATAAATCTTACATAAAAAGGCCAAAATGTGGTCATTCAGAAGGTCTTCTAGTTCTCAGTAGATTGTGTCTTAGTCTCAGTAGACACTGTTTTCATAAACCTGTCCAAAGTAGAATGCTCTGCAGATTGACTAAGCACGATGGCTAATTTGCTCCACTCCTAGCCATTGTTCTTCTGAGGACCTTGTACAGACACTCACTGATGTTGCTCAGTTGATCTGAGGATTCCAGGGTGTGAGCCATTCTCATCCAATTACTTATGGACCTGGTATAAATTATGTAGGCAGAAAGCTACAAGAACACAATTCAAGACTTTAGACTGGGTTATTTTTTTGGAATATGCATTTGAGAACATTTTCTTTATTACTAAATAGTAGTTTAGTAATAGATAAAGTAACAGATTAACTATAACAGTGTCAGCAATATGATTACTTATTTTAGTGAATTAAACGTGTCTATAGTAATATCCTTAAGACTGAGACTTGGGAAAGACTGAATCAGCAACTCTTGCATGACAACTGTTTTCAAATGTGTCAGTTCTCTACTAAAGTGATTTCAATGGGTTTTGCTCTTTTCTGAAATCCTACTCAATTTCTTCATCTTTGTTTTCAAATCTTTGTACAGCCTTCCTGTTACTTGTGTTGACTTGTAGCTCTTTTGTATAGGCTTAGAATGTCCCTAACTCTGCCCATTCTGGTCTCTTTATGTAGAGAGTTACCCTTCATCATATATGTATTTTCTTAAATGTACAGTCTCTTTCTCACATGGGTTCTATCAAATACAGATGATTAATTCTTGTACCTTTTCCTTTATCAAATTTCTTCTTCTTCTTTATCAGGAAGACTATTACTGAAGTTTAAATGCTCTTTTTTTTTTTTTCTTTTTTTTTTGTTTTTTTTCTCATATGATCTGCACTCTTTTCTAACTTCACACATTCTTAAAGTGCTACTGTAGTATTTAAGTCCACATACTATGAAACCCCAAACAAAAGAAACATCCATTGCTCTTCTTAAGTAAGCATGAATGCAAATGGAGATGAATTTATATTTATCTTAAAACAGTAACAGAGCATAGATATTTTTAAAATCTTAGCAGTCAAAACTTTTAAGATCTTAACTAGATCATAATTTCTCTGAGACAGCAACTTTTTTTTTGTGGTTTTGAGACTGTAATATGGTATATATATTTATAGTAAGAAGAACTGTAGTTCTAGTACTATTATAGTAAGAAGTCAGAAGAGCTGAATCTAATGTTCCAAGTGCTATATTCATCTTTACATTACTCTTCATATACAGATGGGAAATGTTTGTTTTTTTATTTGAAGGCAACCAAATTAGAGAACCGTTACTTGTGTTACTGGCTCATAATTATTAATTCACAACCTAATAAAAGAATGTTTTGTTAAAAATTACTTAATCTTTCTTTAGATATGTAACAACAAAGAAACTTTTATATACATAAAATAAACTTCAGTAAGTACATTTTAAAGTAGTTCAGCACGTTGGGGGGGGGGCGGGGGGAGAGGGAGGGGACAAGAAAAATAATTAATAAAGTAACTTATCACTTAGTTTAATTGTAGATATTCCTGTCCAATTATTATGTTGTTACTTAAGTCCTGATTAAAGCCAAGTACAAAGTAGCCTTTGCATCAACCTCAAGGGATTTGGAGTTGAACTGAAAATTTAAATACATTGGTCAACAAGCAAATTATTAAATCAGGCTGACGCATCATGTAAATTCTCAGTTTTAATGGTTGATGCAAGTTCATTAAATGTTCCATTTCAATATTTTAACTCACATATGGATAGAGGTTTTTTTTTCCCTTTATGGTTCTGTTGTGTGGCAGGATAGGTGCATTGGCTTCAGAGCTTTCACCAAAGTCCAAAATACGCAGCTGTTCCTGGCTTCTACTCAAGCTCTGACTGACACTGTACTTGGCTACAGATTTCAAATGCGGCCTGGTGCCTGGGATACTTTAACCATGTAAGGGAGTGGCATAAATTGTAACACAGACTTTACACTTTTCTCTCTAACCATACACGTCAAAATAGATGTAACAGGTAGTTACTTTGCTCCAGTTACATACCTGCCGACCAAAAGCTGCCCCTAGAACCACTGCTTCTGATACCCGCAATGTTGCCTAATGAACCTTTACTTGTAGGCCCCCACTCACCTTCTCAGCAACTTCAGAAACTTCACAAACAAAGTGGGGGAAATTTGTTCCCACTTGGCCAAATTACTGGTGGTGCATGTCCTCAAATACTGAAAGCTGCTTTTAGGCACAGGAGCTTTAAGGAAAAAAGAGGAGTGATACTTCAGTTTATGGCAAGAAAACAGAATGGCATAGGTATATTAACAACTGAAAGCAGGAGTTCACTTTATTCTTTCCATATTAAACAATGTGGTTTATTCCTCCTACAAAGGGGAAACAAGAAGATGGGGACAAACGATGAGGAAAATCATTTACATGCATACTGAAGAGACTGGTGAAATGATTCAAAGACAGCCTATCTTTGGTGAGAGATTTGTGTCATTGTGTTACCATAGTCATCGCTTCAACATGGACAATAGATGGATGGTCACTTGATTCCTAACAAAGGTCACTTGATTCATAGCACTACTTCAAGATGTTCTTTTGCCTTCCTACAATGTGGCATTCATGATCTTTTCAGTTTTTAATTGAATAAGATGTTTGGGCCAATCAACACTTTAGAGTGATATTTTTAGAATTAACACTTGACTGATTGATAATAGGAAATATTTTCCCAAGTGGAAAAAAACAAAACAAAACAAAACAAAAAAACTAAATGTCAACATCTAATGTCTCTGAATAAGGTAATTAACTAGCATTTTTTGAAGTAGAAATATAGAAATATTAAGCAGTGCTTGCTTATCTTTTCAAAACGAAACAAAAACAAAATAGGACAAAAAAAACAATAAGTACAAACTATTGATTTTCTTTAAAACAATCTGTCTTTTTTTTGTGTGTGTGTGTCAAGTTAGCAGACTGAAAGGAAAGTTTGTAATACCTTCAACACCTATATTCTGATGAAAATTGAATAAGATGCCTAACAGGCCTTTTTTCAAAATCATGTCTATACTATACAGGGACTCAGCAGTAAATCTAGAAATAGGCATTCAAGGAAAGCTAATGGTGAAATAAGGATAAACATGATGAATCATATCAAACATGTCAGCTGTATTTTTACTGTGTGTCTTAATAAAACAAAAATTCTAATTTTATTTAAATGTGAACAGATGATAAATAACTAAAGGAAAATAATTTTACGAACAAAAATGAAGAAGCATGGTGGATTGCCAGGAATGAAGTTAAGAGTATGTAACAAGATGGAGTCCAAGGCAGAGCAAACCCAAAGTTTGTAGAAGTAGGTAGTACATAAAACAAAAGTAAATCTATCCTGTCTGTCTTAGTTTCCAACAAACATTTATTGTAGTGCTAAAGAAATGATGATTAAACAGGGAGTTGTAGCTGTGGATAAGATGAATTAGCTTAGTGCTTTTTCTGAACTGTCTTTAAGATAAAAGTCCGATTATCTTGTAGTAGGTAAGAAATGGTGATGACAAATAAATGTTCATGAGATGCCTATACAGAAAGTTAAGTGGAAGCTGTTTATTTATATTTTTCTTTTCTAATCCCTGTTATTCTCCTTATAATGAACCTCCCTGGACTGTTAAGGTTGAGGAAAGACTAAGTGACTTTTAGAAAGTGAAATTATTTTTTACATTGCATTTAACCAATTGAAATATCTGGACCTTTTTTCATTACATGCACATTTATTGTATGTATGTTATTTCAGGACTGTTCAGACTACATAAAATTTCTTTCTGAATACCAAATGAGTAGATACAAGAGGAACAGAAAAAAGAGATTCAGACCTTCATAGAGTTTTACAAAACACAAAGCTTAGATTTTTTAATGAAATGCTACCTATCTGCACCTAGCTTTGTGACCCACCTCTTTAGTTTAAATACCAGTGTTCAGTTATGAAATATGTCACTATGCCTTGCAGAAATTACCTAAGACATGATGCAGCTGCAGTGTTCATTATATCTCAGGGAATTAATTGTGTGTCATTATCTCCTAAGCACTGTTGTCCTGTAAACACAATGCGTTACTAACAGATTAATCTATTTTGTTCTACCACACACACTTTGAAAGGATGACTCAGATTATTCATGCTAGATATTGCTTTGTTTAGTATTAATCCTTCTTTTTCTTATCAATGAGTTTTCTTACTGTTCTTATCATTTAAGAGTCTTTATCACAAATGCTCAAAAGTTAGTTTTAACACAATGTCTGTAAAACTTGCTATTGTTTTGCAGGAGGACTCTTCCTAGCACAAAGGGAAGAAATTGATATTATCTGAAATGTTTTTTCTGGAAAAAAAAATGCAAACAAAAAGAGAACACAATTAATATGTCAATTATCTGAAGAGAATGCTGCAAGTGATGTTTGAAAACCATAGAACTATCAGGGAAAGAGAGCTATATAATGTTGTGTCTTGTTTTGCTCATTAGACTCATTCCTAGAATTTTGTTTTTCCTTTTTTTTTTTTTTTCCTTCTTATTTGGTTTCAGAATATGCTTTCAACAAATTTTACTTGTTTCTCATCTTTGCCCATCAGTAAGTATTCCAGTGTATCTCTATATCTAACCTTTTGAGATTGTTTTCTTGTGTTTTGTTTCTTGGTTTGTTTCTTCCTTTTACAATAGCAGTTTATTTGGGCTTTTTAGAATTAAAAGACCAACTGTGACGTCTGAATAAGAAAATACTCTTGCCTTGTTTCAGAAACATGACAATCTACTTCTGCAAAACCAAAGACAACTTTGGGTAGATGCTGCAAATCATCATTAGCACTGTACCGATATTACAAAACTAATTCTTTTTCAGTGGAATATGCTGAATGTAGTTGTCCATTTGGAGTAATAAGTTGTGGTAAAGACTCACTCAGGAAGCCAGTCTGAATTGTGTGAAGACAGTAAATGCCCAGCTAAACTGAAAAGTTATTACAAAGGAACTTGCAATGGAAAAGTGGAAACATGGACAGATATATTTAACCAAATTCATTTGAGTAATGAGTGCAATGGGAGTGGAATACTTCACTATATCTCTGAGTTACCGACTTCAAATGTACAGAGGAGATATAAAATCTTTCACGCATTCTTCCTATGACTCTCCTGATTTTTTTTCTTCTATAAATACCACCTGTCTCCTGAAATGATTCATTAGAAACATAAAATAGCAGTCTTAACAGTAGCTGTTTTTCTCAATCTGACAATCTCAAAGCCAGGACCAGCACATTAGAAATCAATAGGTCACTGAGGTATAGGTAAGCAGACTGGCAGAGCACTTAATTTTATTGAGGTAATATGCAGAGAAAGTAACCTGGGAAAAATACTGTGAGCAATTATTACGCTGAAAGTAAAGAAATTGAGCTTATGGCTGTTTTTTGCAAGAACAGAACAAACTGATGATTAAAAAAAAAAAAGTGTGATATGTTGATTTATGTTTTTTTCATTCATATTTTGGTTTCTGAAAGTAGAAGCCAGAAACCCTAATCAAGTGTTGTTGACAAAATGTGTGTTGATGCAGAAGGCTGAAATACTGTAGTTAAGTTACACAGAGAATCACACTCCCTGATTAAGTTGTAGACGTATGAGCTGCATTCACTGAACAATTAACTGGTACAAATGTAAGAAAAAATGCAACAACACTCAACATGTGTCCAGCTGAGAGCGAGAAAAAAAGTTCATGTCAATGTGAACCACAGTCACATAATAGCCATTCACATTTGCTTTTCATGAAGAGCAGAAAAAGTCAAAAGATATTGCCTGTAAGTTTCTTCTATTGTTTATACTGAAAAACATTTTTGTTTAAATTAAGAGTATATCTTAAAATAAGCTAGACCATTCCTTTTTCTTCCTTTTGATTTAGGATAGCAGATTTAAAGGTCATATTCCTTTGCATACCATTAACATGCAGTAAAATAGTCATTTAAATATAAGACCAGATTTGGTGTCAATCTTTTCTCTTGAGTTTACTTGTCTACTCTTAAACCATTACGTATGCATAATATTGAACCATAGCTCAGCTACAGAAGTTAAATAGAAGAGCAACATAATTTCTAAATTAGCAAGATCTTTTGCTGTTATCAGAGAGGCTAAAAAAGAGCTAAAACTGACTCCCTCTATCACTGTAATAAAAATAAAATAATAATAATTAAAACAACAACAAAAAAAAGAATCAGGGAAGCAGGATAAATTTTTGTGTTAAATTGTGTGACTCTTACTAAAAACCTTTAGTATCACTGAGATAAAACAGAATAAAGTCTTGGTGTCTCCTTTAGTGTCCTCAAATTAATACAACTGACTGAGGAAAACTTCCATCTCTCATTCTCTTTTGTAAACAATTCTTTATTGAGTGTTTTTTGGAAAACATACATATTTTGTAGAAAATAGCTACACAATATATGCTATCTGTTTTCAAATACTGTCTTCCATGGACATCAGAAATTGACCCGTTTGATTAATACAGCTTAACATTCAGTGCTCTCTCTATGGTATGAATGGTTTTACAGGAGGTACTTCTTAACAAATATGGCAATACTCAGTTCTATGCAGAGGATATCTACGTTTTCTTCTTTTTGTCAACAAGGACAAAACAGTTACCCACATTTATTGTCACCCTCAACATTTTAATATCATTCTAGGAAACTGTTCATCCACATTAGTAGTCTGAGTTGAGAGAGCTTTATTTCTGGAAAGGCAGTTCCTGTAGATGATAATATATATGACACAGGAAGAAAACACTGTGAAAAGACATTGAAAAGATGACAGTTCTCATTTATTATGATTTTATAGCCTTGATAATGTACAAACCAAATGTCATTGTAGGAAAGTTAAGGAAAACTTATGAAACTAGGGAAATCTGGAGCAAAAGTACATTAATAGTAAATAAGATGAAAGGGACTTCTCTATTTCCATTCTTCTGTTCTTTGAGTGACTGCATATGTGTGTGTTCATCCTTGTTTGCACACATATTTCTGTATGTGTGGGTGCACATACAGCTCTGTATCTCTCTGTCAAAAGTACACTTTGGAATGAGTAACTCTTGCACAACATTTTTTGATTTTTATATACTTAAACAAGTTGTTTACCCTACTTTATTATGAAATTGTCTGCAAGACAAACTAATTGTTGGGAAATTAATTTGAATACCGATCCAGAGTAACTGATTCAAACTTTCGTGAAATATAGAAAGGTCCTTTGACTTTAACTTTTCTTTTAGGAAAATCTAGAAATAAACATTCATCTACGAAAACTTTAAAAAGCTTAAAATAAACCCAAATGAAATTAACTTCTGTAAACACTACAAAACAGGATCCAAAACTTTGAAATGTAAATCACCAAATAACAAGGATTATGTCAAGCTGAGGAAACACAGAAATATTTGAATTCCATTCTTTCCAAATTCCTTTCACTCAAATCTACAAATGGAACTTGAAGCTTAAAGATATATATTTATATAGGATTTTGTTGCTGGAAAGTGATCAAGAGGATGTAGCATAGCCTTAACAGGCTATGACTGGCACTGGAGCTTAGATATTCAAAGGAAAAAAACTATTGGCAATGATGGAAAGAAAAAAAGTGAAATGTCTAGTGCACAGGCTTTGGATTATAATTATTTTACGTCCAAATGAAAGGAGAAAAAACATTTAAAAAGTAGTTAGTAGACACTTCCATAGGTATTTCTCTCTTCTCTTCTCTTCTCTTCTCTTCTCTTCTCTTCTCTTCTCTTCTCTTCTCTTCTCTTCTCTTCTCTTCTCTTCTCTTCTCTTCTCTTCTCTTCTCTTCTCTTCTCTTCTCTTCTCTTCTCTTCTCTTCTCTTCTCTTCTCTTCTCTTCTCTTCTCTTCTCTTCTCTTCTCTTCTCTTCTTCTCTTCCCTTTTCCCTTCCCTTTTCCCTTCCCTTTTCCCTTCCCTTTTCCTTCCCTTCCCTTCCCTTCCCTTCCCTTCCCTTCCCTTCCCTTCCCTTCCCTTCCCTTCCCTTCCCTTCCCTTCCCTTCCCTTCCCTTCCCTTCCCTTCCTTCCCTTCCCTTCCCTTCCCTTCCTTCCCTTCCCTTCCCTTCCCTTCCCTTCCCTTCCCTTCCCTTCCCTTCCCTTCCCTTCCCTTCCCTTCCCTTCCCTTCCCTTCCCTTCCCTTCCCTTCCCTTCCCTTCCCTTCCCTTCCCTTCCCTTCCCTTCCCTTCCCTTCCCTTCCCTTCCCTTCCCTTCCCTTCCCTTCCCTTCCCTTCCCTTCCCTTCCCTTCCCTTCCCTTCCCTTCCCTCCCCTCCCCTCCCCTCCCCTCCCCTCCCCTCCCCTCCCCTCCCCTCCCCTCCCCTCCCCTCCCCTCTCCTCTCCTCTCCTCTCCTCTCCTCTCCTCTCCTCTCCTCTCCTCTCCTCTCCTCTCCTCTCCTCTCCTCTCCTCTCCTCTCTACTCTCTACTTTTTTTTTTTTCTTTTTTTCTTGTCTGCTTGGTGGGATTAAACCACAGCACTGTCAAAGTTCATAAGTCACATTGGATCACATTTTTAAAAGCTCACATTAAATTCATCACACCCGTGGAGAACTTTTTTATATGCTTCCCACCATGTACAATGTGTATTTGAGGCAGAGAGGAGAAATTCTTTCCACTGGTCTTCTCTATTTTAAATCTCATCCCTGCTAAATTTAGTGGTGCTTTCCAGTTTTCATGGAAAGTGTTCGAAGAAGTGATCAAAAAATCACCACTTACAACACTTTCTCTATCATGCTTTATAGATTTATTTTTCCGCCCTGAAGATTCCTAGACAATTTAGTCTTTCTTGATAGAGCAGCCATTATCTATACCTCATAATCTTCATCATCTTTCTCTGTATCCTTTATGCAATGATCGTATTATATGTAGAAGTTCACCTCCTTGGAATAAAGTGAACAACACTGCAGGAAGCTTTAAAAAATATTTAAAACATTACCAAAATTTTAAATTTAAAATGGTGGCTCTTCGTAACAATTCACCATAAATAAAACCCATCCTTCTTTGTCTGTAGCATTCCTTAAATTATAAAACACTTAAGCAAACAGCTGTGAAGAGCAAAATCTTCTTTTATACCTCAAAATTCAACATATTCAACACTTGACAAACCAAGATGACTTTCAGTGTGAAAGATCACTCATGGAGTTGCTCTGCAGCTAGCATTCTGTCACTTAGTATGTGGACTCCTAAACTGTAGATTCCCTGCAAGGTGCAATATACCAGTATTGCCTAAACACAAAGGAAAATTCACAATTGCTCAGCTTGCAAATTGTTTTGGATTATATGGGTTAAAATTCTAGGAGTTCTACACAACTACCTTAAAGTCATCCACAATCCAAGAGATTCCATTGACCTTCTGATTAGATTTTTTAAACTCTCATGCAGACAAAGATATCATCTGTAAGATACACAAATTTTCTGGTGTAAAGAACTAGTTCCATGAGGACTGTCAGTAAGGAAAGTTGGTTTCCTTTTAAAAAAAGTCTGAGTAATGTTTTCTCTTCTTTCAATGTTTCTTTCAATTATGTATAGTGCCTAGTATAGGGGACTGACCTACTTTTGTATTAGTTATAATATTTTCCCTTGTGCCTTTTTGCAGTCCCACAGTTACAGAATAACCAGCCTTGCTGTTTTCCACCAGTTCATTTACAGTCCAGTAAAAATAAGAGTTTCATTCTTATTAAGATTTCCACTTTTTTACCATTCTAATTTGGTTAAAAAATTGACTAATATGTTTGAAATTCCTTTTTTTTTTTTTTTTTTTTTTAATTTTGGAAGGCAAAACTGGTGATCAAACATGCTTTGTTTCCACAAAATAACAGGACAAAAATAAATTTCCTTTAAATTTTAGTAATAATTTTATGAGAACAAGACCTGGCTGACAGTTACACAAAATAATTTTCAAAAAACCACAAACACTGCTGCTCCACCTGGATCCATACACGTCTGTGGGGCTGGATAGGATTCATCCCAGGGTACTCAGCGAGCTGGCTGACATCATCATGGAAACTCTCTCAATTATTTTTCAGCAGTCTTGGGAATCTGGAGAAGTCCCAGTTAACTGGAAGCTGGCAAATGTTGTGCCAATTTTCAAGAAGGGCAAGAAAGAAGACCCTTGTAACTATAGGCCTGTCAGTCTCACCTCAGTGCCTGGTAAAATTATGGAGATTATCGTGGAAGTTATTGAAGCACACCTGGGGGACAATGCAGTCATTGGTCCCAGCCAACACAAGCGGGAGGTCCTGTTTAACAAATTTGATCTCCTTTTATGATAAGATCACCCATCTAGTTGATCAAGGGAAACCAGCTGATGTAATCTATTGGGATTTCAGTAAATTTTCCCATAGGATCCCACTGGACAAAATGTCCAGCATACAGCTAGACAAAAACATCATACGATGGGTGAATAATTTGCTGATGGGTAGGGCTCAAAGGGCTATGGTAAATGAGGTTGCATCAGGCTGGCAAGTCACCATTGGGGTCCCCCAGGGCTCCATTTTAGGGCCAGTTCTTTTCAATGTTTTTATGAACAATTTGGATGTAGGACTAGAAGGTGTTTTGAGTAAATTTGCTGATGATTCTAAATTGGGAGGAGTTGTTGACTCTGTTGAGGATGGAAAGGCCTTACAGAGAGATCTGGACAGATTGGAGAGCTGGGCGATCACCAACCGCATGAAGTTTAACAAGAGCAAGTTCCAGGTCCTGCACCTGGCACGGGCAACCCTGGCTATAAGTACAGACTGGGTGATGAGACACTGGACAGCAGTCCCGCAGAGAACTATCTGGGGGGTTTGGTTGATAGCAAGCTGAACATGAGCCAGTGGTGTGCCTTTGAGGTCAGGAGGGCCAACTGTATCCTGGGGTGTATTAAGCACGACATTGCTAGTCAGTCAAGGGAAGTGATTGTCCTGTTCTACTCTGCGCTGGTGTGGCCTCACCTCGAGTATTGTGTGCAGTTCTGGGCACCACAGTACAAAAAGGACATTAAACTATTGGAAAGTGTCCAGAAAAGGGCTATTAAGATGATGAAGGGCCTAGAGGGGAAGACGTACGAGGAGCGGCTGAGGTCATTTGGTCTATTCAGCCTGGTAAAGAGGAGGCTGAGGGGAGACCGACCTCATTGCAGTTTACAGCTTCCTCATGAGGGGGAGCGGAGGGGCAGGTGCCAATCTATTCTCTTTAGTGACCAGTGATAGAACCTGAGGGAATGGAGTCAAGCTGCAACAGGGGAGGTTCAGGCTGGATATCAGGAAAAGGTTCTTCACTGAGAGGGTGGTCGCACACTGGAACAGATTCCCCAGGGATGTAGTCAGAGCAAAAAGCCTGTCAGGGTTTAAGAAGCTTTTGGACTATGCTCTTAGTCATATGGTCTGAATTTTGGGGTAAACCTGTGTGGTGCCAGGAGTTGAACTCAATGATCCTTGTGGGTCCCTTCCAACTCGCGTTATTCTATGATTTTATGATTCACTCTGCTGTGTTTTTTTATAAGGAGTCAATGGCATATGGAAAGGTGCAATTGTGGTACTTACATTTCTAAGAGCTTTTGAAAAGGTTCTTTGCTAAAGGTAGTTACTAGGAAATGAATTGCCATAGAATTGTATCCTGTTGTGTATTAACAACAGCAGAAAATAAGGAATAACAGGGTAGGGTTAGAAAGGTCTGTTTTTAAAGTGAAAGTTATATGTGGTATCCCTCAGAAATCACTGTTGGGACATGGATACTCAGATTATTCATGCATTATTTGAAATGGCAAGGTGACAAAGGTTTCTAGTAATGCAGATTATTCAGACTTGTCAAACAAACTGATCAAGAAGTATCTTACAGTAATGAATAACCAGGCAAGAAAATGCTAGGTACAACCGTACAACCTGATGGTGATGAATGTAAAATAGGATCATAATCCTAATTATTTATTCCATTAATGTAGTTCCTTAGTACTGCTCAAGAAAGAGACCATGATGTAATAACAATGGTTATGCTTGATTAGTAACAAAAAGAAATGACTATGGTCTACCCATATACTGAATATTGCATGCAGTGTTGCTTGCTTTACCCCAAAGGGAACTTTTTTTTTTTTTTTTAGAAGGATAAAAGATGCAGAGAAAAGATGATCACTTGACTATTCACTCTCAGAAGAAATATGGAGATGTTAATGTGATGAATATATCTTTGTTATTTGTCATATCAGCGGGACTCCTTACAACATTCCTTGCACTGTTTCAACCAAATGTGTGTCTTCATTTTTAAAGCCAGATAAATGCTTCTCTTTTCTCGGTATCATCTGGGCTCCCATCTTCTTACCACACCAAAAGTTACAGTGTGCTGAGACAATATTCTTTCCCACTCCACAATCTAAATGTTATGCTTCATGACTCAAATCTAGAATAGGAGGTTTTCTTATGCTGAGAAATTTTGCACTATGCTTTAATAGATTTCATGATAATTGTCTGTGGAGTGGAGTACAAATGTGAATTACATGTTCAATATTTAAGTGAATTGTATTTGGAAAGAGAAATTTAGTTGCACTTGAAAGTTGTAAGTAACTTATTGTCTTGGTTTCAGCTAGGATAAAGTTAATTTTCCTCCTAGCAGCTGGTAGAGTGCAATGTTTTGGATTAGGACGAGAAGAATGTTGATAATATACCAATGTTTTAATTGTTGTAGATCAGTGTTTACACTAAGCCAAGGACTTTTCAGCTTTTCGCTCTGTACTGACAGCGGGCAGGCTGGGGGTACAGCAGGAACTGGGAGGGGACAGACCCAGGACAGCTGACCCAAATTGGCCAAAGAGGTATTCCATACCATCTGACATCATGCTGAACAGTATATAGGGGTGGCTGGCTGGGGTGTGGGGGGCGGCTGCTCAGGGATAGGCTCATTGTCAGTCAGCGGGTGGTGAGCAATTGCATCGTGCATTGCTTGTTTCATACACATTATTATTAGTAGTACTATTAACAGTCTCTATCTCAACCCACAGACTTCATTTTCCTGTTTCTCTCCCCCATCCCAGAGAAGGAGGGGGGAGGGTGAATGAACGGCTATGTGGTGCTTAGCTGCCAGCCGAGTTAAACCACAACACCTATATAATACTTTTTTTTTTTTTTTTCCCATATGAAAATAAGGTAGGGCATAATGCAAAAGCATTGTTACAGTCTTCTACTGTTTACTTTGGTCTTTGGGTAGGATTCTCACATGATTTTATATGTCTGAGTACGGCATATTCAATAGCCACTAGTCAGACACAAAATTAGATATACTGGAAAAAGCTTTATTTGATCTATTTTAGTTGTCTAATTTCAGATGACATATATCACTTCCTGTAAATGTCTTTATCTCTTCTGTGACTGGACTGGACTAGACTGGAATAGTTCAGTTAGAAGGGACCTTCAAAGATCATCTACTCAAACTGCCTGAACACTTCAGGGCTAACCAAAAGTTAAAGCACATTATTAAGGTCATTGTCCAAATGCCTCTTGAACGCTGACAGGCTATTGGCATCGACCACCTCACAAGGATGTCTGCTCCAGTGTTTGACCACTCATGTTAAAAAGATAAATAAATAAATCCATATATCCAGTCTGAACCTCCCCTGGCACAGCATTGTGACATTCCCATAGATCCTATAATTGGTAACCAAGGAGAAGATGGGCACTCCTTCTCCACTTCCCCTCCTCAGGAAATAGTAGAGAGCAATGATGTCACCTCTTAAACTTTTTTCCTCCATGCTACACAAACCAGACGTCCTCAGCCTCTCTTCATAGGGCATGCCTTCCGACCCTTTTATCAGCTTTTTTGCCCTCTTCTGGATGCTTTAAAATATCTTAGCATCTTTTTTATACTGTGGATACCAGAACTGTATATAACATTCAAGGTGAGGCTGCGCCAGTGCTAAATATAGTGGGGGAATAATCTCCTTTGACTGGCTGGCTATGCTGTGTTTAATGCACCCCAAAATGCAGTTTGCCCTTCCTTACCCCTTACTTGCCCTTACCTTGCCAGGGCACACTGCTGACTCATGCTGAGCCCGCTGTCAACCAGTACCCCCAGATCCCTTTCTGCTGAACTGCTCTCTAGCTACTCATCTGCCAGTCTGTATCCATTTGTGGCATTATTCTGTCCTAGGTGCAGAACCTGGTATTTAACTGGTATTTAAATTCATGCTGTTGCTGATTGCCCAATGTTCCTATCTATCTATCTATCTATCTATCTATCTATCTATCTATCTATTATGTAGATATATATAACTACAAAGCCTCTCACCTCTCCAGGTAGTCAACAGCACCTCCTAGTTTAGTATCATCAGCAAAGTTGCTAAGGATGAATTCAGATCATTGATAAAAATGTTGAGTAGGAACTGAGTCCTGGGAAACACCAACAGTGACTATCTGCCAACCAGATGTAGCCCCACTCACTGCAATTCTTTGAGCTCCACTGTTGAGACATTTCTTTCTCCAGCATAGCACAAACCTGTTTTATCTCACAGTTGGATAATTTGTCCAGAAGCGTGCTGTGAGGGTCAGTATCAAAGACCTTACTAGAATCCAGAAAGATTACATCCACCACCTTCCCTTTGTCCACCAAGTGGAGGGCCTTGTCATAGAAGGAGATAAATTACATAGACAGGAGTTTTACTTCATGAACCCATGTTGACTATGGCTGTTAATAGCATGTTCCTTTAATCTTCTCTCCAGGGCTGCCCTGAAATCTTTTTTGATAGACCTCAGGCTACCTGTAGCTACGTCATTGGTACCCACTTGAAAGAAGAGGAGTGGGTAATAGTCCAAAGACTGCATTATGCTTGAAAACTTATTTGTAAACTTTTTTTTTTTCTCTACAGACTTTCATGAATCCTTTCCCTTCTGATTCAGTAGCATTCCCACCTCCTCCCATTCGAAGTGGGAAACCACAGGACCTGGCCCTTCTTTCATAATTAAAACATTCCCTAATATAGCTGGGCCAAAAAATCTACCTTACCCTAACTCTAGTACTTTTTGTAAAGTACACTGTACAGGTGATTCTAGTTTTCTAAACAATTTAATTGTGCTAACAGCCTGGCCAAATACTGGCCCATTGAACCTTGAACAACTTGTTTTGGTAAAGCTAAGCATGATAAATTTGACCATCCTTTACTGATATTTACCAGAGAATATGGGTTTGTAATATTGCTTTGGAATAGAGAATGCAGAAATATTTGAAGGGCTTCACTTGGAAAAATGTAGTTACTTTACTATATTCCTAAATGAGACTATTTGTTCATTTAAGGGTAACTCACTATTCACTACTTCACTTGCTGTTTGTCTATATCCTTCACCCTATAATTTAAAGGGAGCATTACAACATCTAATTTTCAATGTCATTTTTGGAGCAAGAATCTTATTGCTCAACATTTACTGTCATTAGTACGGAAACTAGCTCTTGGCTCTAAGTATAGTACAAACACAAGAGCCTTCCTGTTTTCTCTGCTGTGCCCATTGACCAGTGACAATATCCTAATTCTCAAGACTTGCGTATAATACTCAATATCTTAAGAATTAACAAATTTGTTATTGAAACATGTGCTCAGATTATCTAAGAATATCTGTGTACTGACAGTTCCATATCCTTAGCATTAAAGCTCTTCCATTAACATCTCAGTTTATTTATATGCATATGCTGTTGGCATATTAAAGAAAGTACTGAGGGAGAATACAAAAAGATGGAAGGTTGACACATACTACATTTTCTGACGTACTGGGATAGCTGTATAGAAAATTAGGAAGGATGTGTGTACCTCCAAGCATGACAAAGTAGTGAGGCTCACAGGCAGACAGCTATCTCAAAACTCCTACCATCATCTGCAGAGTCCTGCTTTGTAAACAGAGGTTCAGAATGATACAGGAAGAACATTCCTAACAGATTATCAAGGCTTATTTAACTCACATAATAATAAGCAGAGTATTATGTTGCTTTCAGTTATCAGCATTCTAAGAAAAACCACCACAGAATCCTATGTGATTTTTTGTGAAGTTTTGGTTAGAATTTACAACCTTCTGTACTTAAAGAGGATATCATAATACAAAAAAATAATTTGGGCAGAATTTAGGTTGCATAGGTAACCTAAACCTGGATTTTTCTAATGTCTGTAGTATTCACCTACATCGCTTAAATGTTTCAGTTTTTATATGTAAATATTCAGGTAATATCTGGGACCTTATGTATCAGCAATAGGAAGTGAAGCCTACATATTCATCCATGGAGTGCTTAAATTACCCTACCATATACAATATTTGGCAATTGGAGGCTTCCTGCCCCCCAAGGCCACATAGTGGGTCGGATGGTATTTGGTTGGATTTTCTCCAGCTTGAACAAAGTAGTGTGGGACAGGGGGACCTTTTCCTTGTGGAAAGAGTAATTATTTGGGTTATACACTACATTAAAAGATCTTCTTGGGAAATTTAGGCTTTCTACCCTCATGAGAAGATAACATACTTTCAGGGCTCCCATTCAGTCTGATGTTACATGGCCAGAAGTTAAGATGGCTGGTTGCCAAGAGTTTTGATCATTATGCAAATACCAGGAAGGAAATAGAGATTTTCAGAACAAGGTGAGGATTTTCAAAAGAAAATTGGAATCCTTACCTCTCAGCGAAATCTGGGCATCATCCAGTGGGGGAAAAAAGGAGAAGCACCTCTGAGTATTGGCTTTCTATCTACCAGATAATAAATTACCTCTATACATGGAGTGAAACGGTTTCTTGAACAAGGTTTACTGGGATCACTACACTGGGTTGTGCTAGTAAAACAAAATAATTAGAAATTTTTTAAAGTATAACATGAGAGGCTGTATTTAAGAGGATCAAATCAGTAAACACCGTGCAGAGTTTAACAGCATTGCCAACTGTAGTGATAAAATTCCTATGATATATGTTGTTTTTCTTAAGCCTCATTTCTTGAATTCATCCTATTATATGAGAATGTCAGTTTTTATTTAAAAACAAGTACATATCTTGTCATCGTGGCTAAAGAGATTAACTGAAAAATGTATCATTCAAAAGGTCAACATGAAAAAAGAGAAGGCAAAGTTAAGCTTTTTTTTTTTTTTTTTTCACAGAAACCCCATGATTATGAGGAAAGAGGCTGAGTCACTATTTTTCAGTACTTACTGTTGGCCATCCTGTTCTGACACAATGCATTACACTGGAATACAGTGGAGCAGTGGAGAGGGTGGAAAGTTCAGAGCCTTTGTCTTTTGCTTGAAGGCACCAGCACGGATCAGGAAATTGTGCTTCATTTCTTTTAATTTCACCAAAAATGGGGAAGCAGATTATATGACCTAGTTGCTCTTCTTCTTTCACTCATTTTCTTCCAGCTCTAGTAGTACTCAGTTGGAAACCCAGCTTTGAAACACAGTTTATATTACACTTCTAGAAAGAGTTAACATGATTTTTGAAAACTCATGGCTGAAATTAATTCATTTAAAGATGGCAAACAAAAAGGCTTGTGAATAACTTGCATAGACCTTGAGCAGGTGCTATCCTAATGAATATGTTCCAAAGGAACGGTAAAAGCTTCCTGTTCCCTGCAATTCAAAACATTCAGAAATGTTTCTTGAAGTCATATTTGAAGAGACAGTTTTCAGGAATGCACCAATCCAAAAAATTATACTATGTACTTATAAGGTGAAGTAAGTGAGAGCTTTGCCATGATAGAATTTAGAGCCACAGTGCTTTCTCTACATATGCCAGTGGAAAAAATCTTTCCTTGTTGCAATTGGGCAGTATGGAGCAGGTGGTGCATTTTTCCTCTTTACACAATAGAAACAGTACACAGAGGCTAACTGGTTCAGAACCCAAGTCTCCAGTTCAGATCTTAAATTAAGACTACATAACTGTTTCTGGTTTTCTTAAGGTTTAGCAGTTTCCAAATAATAATAATAATAATAATAATAATAATAATAATAATAATAATAAATAATAATACATTGTTAAAACACTTATTAGAGATATGAGGAATAATGAAAGTACTTTAGGGTTTTGCTTTTGCACCAATATTAAAAGTTCAAGCCTAGAAAGAGGGCTTGAGGACAAGCTGGTGTTCATTTTATACTAGCTCTTATCCATCAATTACCCAGTTAAGAAACTGCAGTAAAATATGTTCTTTATATATTGCCCTTGGGCACCTGCCAGTTAGTGTGGACTGTCTGAGTAATAGTTCTAAGAATTGCATGGAAGAAACTGGTGGAGGCCAAAATGTTGAAACTTTAATAATACCTTGGGATCAGAACAGCCTTTGGCCTTACACCATGTACTGTATATTTGTTTTGAAAATTCATCACATTTTGAGTTTACTGACCAAATAAATATTAACTTTCCTCAGGGTACCAGTGAAACATGGGGATGGTCTGCTTCCAAGTGCATGCATTTATTTCAGTTTTCAGTAGTGTCATATCACAGTTATAAGCCTAGAGTTTAAAGTGTAATTAGAGGTAGGCACTTGAGCCCCTCAAATGAAAGTCCAGAAGCCTGCATTAAGTCTGTCTGTAGTACTGCAGCAACAGAATTAGACACCTCAGAATGAGGTCCAAAACTGACTAGGAGACTGCTGGGAGAAATCAGCACTTTGAGCCACTGATAGCTAGCCAGTAAGAAATACTGAAGACAGAACTGGAATGGCAACTCAGGATCCATAGCACGTAGTGGGGAAGACACAAATTATGAGGTTATCAGTTCTCACCTGGGAAGAGGGAATCTTAAATTGCAGTCCCAAGCCCAAGGATTGCTCATGCATTTTATTAAATATCTTCTTTATCTAAAGTACATAAAGAGTTGTAGACTCCTCCAGACACCTCATTGACCCAAGACAATCTTTTTACAAAGATTGTCTTATCTTATCTTTTACAAAGCAGAAAATATCCCAAAGGAAGGATTGAAGAGCACCCCACTTATTCTGACTCTCCTCTCTTTTGTCAAGCATCAGACCAAGCACACTAACAGTTAAGACAGTCCACAGTGTGGGGTGACAGAGAAGTGACAGAGTTAACCAAGCTGTGAGCCTGGTATCCTGCTTGTTACATTCTTCTTGTTGCATCCTGCTTATGATATTCAGGTAGACTCAGTGCTGCAAAAGGGTAAGCAGAAGTTGCTACCCCTACAACTCTCAGGTACTTTGAGTTGCAGTGTTCTTTTCTGAAGTTACAATCCCTGTTTCAAGCCTCCTTGCTGACACTGGACATAGAGGTCTGGTTTTTGGAGAAGGGTGATAAGGGAGCAGCTAGGAAAAAATGTTAGAAGAATGACAGTAATAACCACACACTTTCTCAGAGTTGCTTCATCCACTTGACATCCATGGGTGTCTTTCATCCTCCTTCATTTAGCATGTCTTAACACATGACTTCATTTTACTCCCAGACTCCATTCTCCATTAATTCTTTCTTACTGACTCCCCTGTCCCTGTACAAACTCATGTCACAAGTGCAGGGTAAGCTGTACTGAAGTCCCTTTTAAATACATTTTCCAGGACTAATACAAGAGAACACCCTTACAGCTCAACCATTTTCTGGCTATTCAACTTAAGAACCAGCCATAAGGTTAGTAGAGGCAACAGTGCTTTATGTACACGACCATACTCTTTTGAAAATTTATTACCAGTTGCTCCATATAAAGAACCCCACAAAAGTTTCTTCAAAGCTATTCTGCCTTCCCAAAGGTGAACCAAAATGACTCCCAGAAGTTAAATTAAGGTCTAACCAATACTCAGAAAAAGAAATGTGAATTTACCTCACTAGCTACTAGTCAAAATATATCCTACAGGCTTCTGATACAAAGAAACTAAATTTGAATCAGTGTAGACACATACCTGCAGTCTTATCTGCATTTGCAAGGAAATTAAAGCTTCCTACTGAAGCAGTGACAAAATGTCACTAAATATAAGGCTTAAGCGATCTGACAGCAACCTTTGAAGCCAAATATTTTCTATATAAACAAAACAGCAATGGCTTAAACTATAAAAATTCCCTCTGAATTTCCATAACCATGCATAACTATTTTTAATAAATGATCTCCTGTATTTCATACAATTTTTCCTGCATGCCATGTCTTCAGTATGTATTTTTCAACATATCAGTGATTTGACAAGAATGCTTTTCTAAATTCTATCAGAAACTGAAGCTGATTAACAACAGCAGATAAAAAGTCAACTGTCTTTTTAAATCTGACAGATAAACAACAAGCCCTGTCACAAGTGTACAAACTGTGGGAGCGTAGATGTAGTGGTAAAGTGCACTTTCTCCTAGGAATCAGTTTTGCCCACTTATCCTCCAGGAGAAGAGATGACTTTCAATCTCACTCACTGAAGACTTACAAGTGAACTGCATAGTTTGGCACAATTGGTAGATTCTTGCTGAAGCTCCCTTCTGCTACAGGCTGCACTAGCCCTTCTTCTTAGCTTCAGTTTAGGGGGAGTACAAGGGAGATAAGACCTGTGATGTTGCTTGAGTTGCACATTCTGACTCCAAAGATCAACAGCAAGCAGTAAGTAACTTCTCTAGATAAGCCACACACTAGCAAAACAGACAACTGTAGTGAAAACATGTCTGGGTACTGCGAGTTTCCTCGGGGCACTATAGAAAGGAATCAAGGATGCCTAGACAGCACATGCAGCTCTGGTCACAAGCTGCAAACTTTCCAACTTGGACTTCTGGGCCCCTGGTCAAAATAGTTTGATAAACATGCATCCAGTGCTTCCTTTATAGCGACTCTCATATACCTCTGAAAACATACATAGATACATACATGCATATATATACATATATATTCATATGTACATATATGCACACTTTTTGTTTTTTAATTGAAACAGGACTTGAAAGTGTACTGTACAGTAGGATTATGACTGATGTTGCAAGCATATTGTAAAGGACCACATGAGTCAGATGTAGCCCCCCTGCTATGCATCAGGTCACACATTTCTTCCAAAAGCCTCTGGCAATCCCTGGTGTAGCTGTGGTCTAATGGCTCGTGACCGGGTTACATGATGGTTACATGGTTACATGATAAATAATGTAGAATAACTGAGATATCTGGAGTGATATCTTTATATTTCCATTGAGGTCCAGAAATTTTGAGTTTTCACTGTTACCTTTTCACATTTCCTGCCCCATCAGTCTGATTTTTTCATACTCTTCAGAAGCTCTTTTAAACAAAGGCAGCTGGGGACTTTTCTCAGGAGAAAAAGGTGGTTTTGTTTGTTTGTTTGTTTCTTTTTTTTTTTTCTTTTACAATCATCTATGGTTGTCAAGCCCTTTTAATAGTCAAAGTCATACAGAAAGAGAAAAGATGACTCACTTTGTATTGAAAGATTTAATTCAAGTTTCTTCTCTGCATGTGTATTCTGAAGCATAAATTCAAGTTTTCTTTGGTAGCTTAAAAAGTTGAAACAATTTCTGCCATTTTGTACCACTTGAAGATTCATCCATACAGTTACAAGATTGAATAGAACTATGCCATTTTTATAACACAAACTACTAGAGTCTGCTACTTGATTTTGAGTAAACATTGTCAAATAATGGAGGGAGGAGAGAAAAGGAAAAGAAAGGCTATCTTCTTCTTTTAAAACAAATCCCGTTACTTAAAATAGCAATATACAACATCCCATGTTGATTTTTTATCCCTCTGAACTCATACTCCCAGGAAAAAAATGTTGTTCAGAAAAAGGTCAGGATGTCAGAAGTACAGCTGGAGTGCTGCATCTGCCTTGCAGAGGAAAACTAGTTCAGGCCATTCTGACAACTTACAGCCGTGGTTCAGACTCCAGTGCACAGTTCCAGCTCCTTGCCCTTCATAGCAACTTTCAGGCTTAGGTTTTCATTACAAAGCAACAGCAGCCTTTCTGCAAGCATTTCCATGCAAACACAAAGCAAATTCTTTCCCCAGAATAATAATTTCTGGTGACTCACTGTTTGTAGTTCCTGAGCCTTCTGAATTACAGCTGAAATGTCTCCCTGTTTGCAGAGGGAAGTCTGATTGCCCTCAGACTGGTCACAGGGCCATCCAGCAACATTAAAGGTGCTCATGGCACTGCTGGCCTGGTGGGTTTTGTTTGTTTCTCCCAAGGCCCTCTACTGCATTTCATTACAGTGCTACAATCTGTTTATGTTTCCTTTCTTCCTTATGTCTAATTTAAATCTACCCTATATTAGTTGAAAACCATTACCGCTTGTCCTGTCACTATACTCCCTGATAAAGAGTCTCTCCCCATCTTTTCTGTAGGTCTCTTTTATATACTGAAATGCTTTAACGAGGTCTCCCTTGATTCTTCTCTTTGCCAGGCTGAATAACCTCAGCTCTCTCAGCTTTTCTTCATAAATGAGGTGTTCCAGCCCTCTGATAACTTTTGTGACCCTCCTCTGGACCTACTCTATCAGGTCTATGTATTTTTTTTCTGGGGGCTACAGAGCTGAATAGAGCACTTCAGGTGGAATGTCATGAGAATGGAGTCCAGGGAGAGAATCACCTCCTTCGACCTGCTGGCTACTCATCTTTTGACGTAGCCCAGAATATGATTGGCTGTATGGGCTGCAAGCACACACTGCAGACTCATGTCAACCTTTTCATCCATCAGTACACCCAAGTCCTTCTCCACAGAACTGCTCTCTATCCACTTGTTGCCCAGCTTTGGGATTGCCCTGACCAGGTGCATAGCCTTGAACTTGGCCTTGTTGAATTTCATGAGGCTTGCATGGGCCCACCTCTCAAGCCTGTCAAGGTCCCTGTGTGAGTCAGCACAGACAGGCAGCAGGGACAACCACAGAGCCATGGTTAAAATGCAAAGGGTAGATTGGCTCTGGTGCAGACCTGTTCTGCAGTGGAGCAGGGGATCATGATGTGCAAGAGGTTTCATGCATTGAGGCCCCTCAAGTTAGCCAAGGGAGCTGCCAGGATCCGGCAGTCCTCGTGAGAAGTATCTGGGAGTCCAAGAGGGAGATAGACTACTGGAGTCACTCTGTACCTTCTGTCAGACAGGCCCAGCAGGGACACTCAATAGAAGGTTTTCTCTATCCTCTCTCCACATGGCTGCAAGCACCAACATAGAGGATAAGGAGCAAAGGCAACAAGTCCCTGTGCGGCAGGCATGTCCTCTCAGGGACTTCCCCACCTTCCCAGGTGCCCATGCACAATAAGTATGAAGCTCTGTATGTTGATTTGAACAATACTGGGGAACAGTTTTCTTTTATCCCTCCAGTTGGAAGGATTCATGAGGCGAGGTAGAGTCAGAACCTCCAAATTAATATCTGGCTCCGAGTGTGGTGTCACCAGCAGAACTTTGGTGTTGTTGTTTTTTTTTTTGATCATGGGTCATTTTACAAGACACCAGGCCTGCTGACAATAAATGGGGTTCACCTGTCTCTAAGGGAGAAAAGGATCATTGCTCAGGAGTTAGCAGGGCTCATTGACAGATTTTTAAACTAGATTTGAAAGGGAAAGGATAAAACCAGGCTTAACAGAGACAAGCCTGGAGGTGGTATGAGAATGGTTAAAGGACCATTGCTAGCAAGGTTCATCGGTCTGTTGCCCCTGTTGAGGTAGAGGATGGAGAGCCAGGTGGCACCAAAGGCACAAAGGACACTGGTGGGTTAGAAATCACCGAAGTGCTTGGGAATGGTCATACAGGAATGAGGGCTTCTCCCTGCAAAACGTGACAGGATCACTAGCCCAACTGAAGTGCATCTACACTAGTGTATGCAGTATGGGCAAAAAACAGGAGGAGCTGGAAGACTGTGCAGCAGGAAAACTATGACATAGTTGTCATCACTGAAATATGATGGCTTGCATGAGTGGAGCACTGCAATGGAGGGCTACAAACTCCTCAGAAGGGATAGGCTAGGAAGGAGAGGCAGTGGGGTAGCCCTATATGCTAGGGAGTGTTTGGACTGTCTTGAGATTAATAATGGTGATGGCAGGGTTGAATGTTTATGCGTAAGAATTAGGGGGAATGCCAATGAGGTAGATGTCCCGGTGGGCCCGCTAAACAAGCCGAAGAGGTGGATGAAATGTTCTACAAACAGCTGGGAGAAGTCTCGCAATCACAGAATCACAGAATCACAGAACCATCCAGGTTGGAAGAGACCTCCAAGATCACCTAGTCCAACCTCTGACCTAACACTAACAAGTCCTCCACTAAACCATATCACTAAGTTCAACATCTAAACGTCTCTTAATCACCTCCAGGGATGGTGACTCAACCACTTCCCCGGGCAGCCCATTCCAATGCCTAACAACCCTTTCGGTAAAGAAGTTCTTCCTAATATCCAACCTAAATCTCCCCTGGTGCAACATTAGCCCATTCCCCCTCGTCCTATCACCAGGCACATGGGAGAATAGACCAACCCCCACCTCGCTACAGCCTCCTTTAAGGTACCTATAGAGAGCGATAAGGTCTCCCCTGAGCCTCCTCTTTTCCAGGCTGAACAATCCCAGCTCCCTCAGCTGCTCCTCGTAAGACTTCTTCTCCAGACCCCTCACCAGCTTGGTCGCCCTTCTCTGGACTCTCTCGAGCACCTCCATGTCCTTCTTGTAGTGAGGGGCCCAAAACTGAACACAGTACTCGAGGTGCAGCCTTACCAGAGCTGATTACAGGGGAACAATCACTTCCCTAGCCCTGCTGGCCACACTGTTTCTTATGCAAGCCAGGATGCTGTTGGCCTTCTTGGCCACCTGGGCACACTGCTGGCTCATATTCAGCCGACTATCAACCAATACTCCCAGGTCCTTCTCTGCCAGGCAGCTTTCCAGCCACTCATCTCCCAGCCTGTAGCTCTGCTTGGGGTTGTTGCGCCCCAGGTGCAGGACCCGGCACTTGGCCTTGTTGAACTTCATACAGTTGACCTCAGCCCATCGCTCCAGCCTATCCAGATCCTTCTGCAGAGCCTTCCTGCCCTTGAGCAGATCGACACATGCACCTAACTTGGTGTCATCTGCAAACTTACTGAGGGTGCACTCGATCCCCTCATCCACTAGCCCTTATTCTTATGGGGTACTTGAACTTACTAGATGTCTGAAGGAAATACAACACAACAGAGAGGAAACAGTGTAGGAGGTTTCTGGAGTGTGTGGAAGATAAATTCCTGACACAGCTGGTGAGTATGCCAACATGGAACTGTGCCCGGCTGGATCTTTTGCTTGTTAACAGAGAAGGACTTGTGGGTGATGTAAAGGTTGGCGGTTGGCTTGGCATAGTGATCATGAATTAATTGAGTTTTTGATTCTTGGAAAATAAGGAGGGGGGTTAGCAGAACTTCTGCCCTGGACTTCCGGAGGGCAGATGCCATCCTGTTACAGAGATTTATTGGTGGAGTCCCCTGGGAGGCAGTCCTGAAGGGCAAAGGAGTCCAGGAAGGCCGTACACTCTTCAAGAAAGAAATTCTAAAGGCACAGGAACAGGCCATTCCCACGATACAAGATGAGCCAGCATGGAAGACTGGCCTAGATGAACAGAGAGATGTGGCTAGAGTTCAGGAAGAAAAAGAGGGTTTACGACCTTCGGAAGAAGGGGTGGGTCACTCAGGAGGACTACAAAGGTGTCATGAGGCTGTGTGGGGACAAAAATAGAGGGACAAAAGCCCAACTGGAGCTCAATCTGGCTATTACAGTCAAAGACAATAAAAAATGTTTTCATAAATAGGCAAACAAGTAAAGGAGGACTAAGGAGACTCTCTATCCTTTACTAGATATGGGGGAAACACAGTGACAACAGATGAGGAAAAGGCTTATTTAAGGTAGTTAATGCCTTCTTTGCCTTAGTCTTTAGCAGCAAGACCAGGTGTTCTCTGGGTATCTGGAGAATCTTCCAGTCCCCAACCTTACACAGGCCTGTCTGCTGTGTGAAGAACCACATTTTTCTGTAAGAACTGGGCTTTTCCTGGTTTTATGTGATGTTTCTGGAGTCCTGAAGGGGACCACCTGTTCTTTCTATTGCACAGAACATAATTGCCTTGATAGCAAACCAGAACTGCTCTGCAGGAATATCTGGAGAAAAATGGTTCCTTTCTCATGAAGCTTGCAGCCTAAATCTAACCAGATTATGTCTTCTATCTTTATAGGTTTTTATGTGTGTATCTTCATATGAAGGATTTGTATTTATTTTATAATAAATACTGCATCAATCCTACACTTAAAAGAAACAAACAGTAAATGTTTCAATGGCTGTAATGTTGTCATTACTGTTTTGTTTCTTGCAGAATTTCAGTATCCCTTTTTCCTCCTCCCCATCTTTATCCTATGCTCCATGGCATAGTTTACATCTTCCCATTTAAAACTGCAGAGTGCTAACTTAATGTTACAGTTATTGCAAAGAAACTCAAAAGGCAGTAACAATGTGTTCAGTTATTTTTCCCATTAAACAACAATTGTTCTTTTTCTTAAAGTTTACAGAGTAGAATAAAAATTTTATAATTTGTCACCTTATGTGAGTATAGCTAGCTGTGAAAAACCTGATATGCACACTAAGCCAACAAATCATAGAATCATAGGATCATGGTTCGGGTTGGAAGGGACCTTAAAGGTCATCTAATTCCAACCCCACTGCCATGGGCAATGACACCTTCCACTTGACGAGGATGCTCAAAGCCCCATCCAACCTGGCCTTAAACATTTTCAGGGATGATGCATCCACAGATTCTCTGGGCTACTTGTTCCAGTGCCTCATCACCCTCTGAGTAAAGAATTTCTTTCTAACATTCAATCCCAACATACCATTTTTTTTTAGTATAAACCATTATTCCTTGTCCTATCACTACACTCCCTGACAAAAAAAAAAATCCTCTCCTGCTTTCTTGTAGGCCCTGTTTAGGTACTGGAAGGCTGCTGTAAGATCTTCCTGTAGCCTTCTCTTCTCCAGGGAGAACAACTCCTGCTCTCTGAGCCTGTCTTCATAGGAGAGGTGCTCCAGCCCTTTGATCATCCTTGTGGCCCTCCTCTGGACTTGTTCAAATATGTCCATGTCCCTCATGTGCTGGGGACCCCAGAGCTGAACACATTGCTCCAGGTGAGATCTCACGAAAGCAGAGGTGGAGAATCACCTCCCTCAACCTGCTGGCCATGCTTCTTTTGATGCAGACCAGGATATGGTTGGTTTTCTGGGCTGCAAGCCCACATTTCCAGCACATTGTGAGCTTCTCATCAACCAAAACCCCCAAGTCCTTCTCCTCAGGGCTGCTCTCAATCCATTCTCTACCCAGCTTGTATTTGTGTTTTGGATTGCCCCAGCCCAGATGCAGGACCTTGCACTTGGCTTTGTTGAACTTCATGAGGTTTGCACAGGCCAACCTCTCAAGCCTGTCAAGGTCCCTCTAGATGGCATTCTTTCCCTCCAGCAGGTTGACCACACAGCTTGGTTTCATTGGCAAACTTACTGAGGGTGCTCTCAATCCTACTGTCTATGTCACCCACAAAGATATTAAACAGTGCCAGTCCGAATATTGACCCCTGAGTAATACCACTCGTCACTGATCACCTGGACATTGAGCCATTGACTGCAGCTCTTTGAGTTGCCATTCAGCCAATTCCTTACCACTGAGTAGTCCATCCATCCAATCCATGTCTCTCTAATTTTGAGATAAGGAAGTTGTGCAGGACAGTATCGAATGCTTTCCACAAGTCCAAGGCAGCAGATGACACCAGTTGCTCTTCCCTTATCCACCAATGCTGTAACCCTGTTGCAGTAGACCACCACATTGGTCAGGCACAATTTGCCCTTACTGAGACCATGTTGTCTGTCACAAATCAACTCTCTGATCTTCAGGTGCCTTTGCATAGTTTCAAAGAGGACCTGCTCTCTGATCTTGCCCGGTACAGAGATGAGACTGACTGGCCTGTAGTTCTTCAGGTCTACCTTTTTTCCTTTTTTAAAAGGGGGGTTATATTTCCCCATTTCCAGTCACCGGGAACTTCACTGGACCTCAGTGACTTCTCAGATATGATACATAGTGGCTTAACAATTTTATCTGCCAGTTCCCTCAGTACTTTCAGATACATTACATCAGCTCCCATGGACTTGTCCACCTTTAGGTTCCTTAGATGGTCTCACACCTGATCCTCTCCTACAGTTGGCAGTTCTTCATTCTCCCAGTCCCCCTTTGCCTTTGTGACTTGGTCAGTGAATCTTCTCTCACTTTTCCTTGTTCATCCTGAGTAATTTTCAATGCCTTTCTTCCCATGTTATGAAAGCTCATTGAGGTCCTACAGTGAAGAGCCAGCCAGACATTAGATGAAAAAATATACAGAGCTTTCTAAGTATTTAGAGAATTTTTCTATAGCTCTGATATGTTCAGCCTATAATGACTGGCTGATTACAAAGGCACATGTGATTAATTGCCCACCTTTACCTTGCTTCAATTTATACTTCTCCTTAGTTCCTGGTCCATTGCTTTGTCATGCCTTTAATGTTGCTTATAACTTTGCTTTTAAATTCTGTTTAAGTTTTGACATTATTTACTTGGTTTACATACTATAATCTTTTCTCTTACCTTCTACCCATATCAGCTACTTAGACCATTAACGCTTTAGAACACTTCTGCTCTGCGATTCTGCATTGCTCTGAGCAGCACAAGAACAATGAGGGCAGATGGCTGGCACTAAAATAAAAACCCAATTTTAAATGATAAATCTGTCATTTGATAAATTGGAGCTTACAAGGATCTCTTTGCTAATGTATCTAGAAATAATACCTGTGGCAAACAAGTTATCTGGATCTGTCTGTAGTATTTGTCTTTTTAACTTTCTGCATCACTCCTGCTTGAAACACAGAATATTTTAGCTCATCCAGGACTTTTCTGCCATTCTTTTTCTTCATCTTCCACAGAGAATGAGGAGAAATTGTAAACCCAAATTTCAGGCCACAGAAACTCTGATTTTAATTTCAGTGAGATTTCAATTTCACATTTTTATCCTATGGATCTCTCAAACAAGTGCTACATTGCAGATGTTGTCACTAACTCACATACTGTCCCCAGAAGAGTTGTTCCCCAAAGAGGTAGGAAGCTACTACTATTGCACTCAAGCATTTATCTCTGTTAAAACAAACATTGATATTAAAAAAAAAAAAAAGTGTGATTAATAAAAATCTATGCACATGCCCATAAACTTGCAAGCATGCAAATCTCTTTCACAGTAAGTAATAACATCAATAATACTACTGTGTTATCACATGATATTTGTCCTCCTTCTAAAAAGAGTTTTATGCTTGGTCTGGAAAGTTGGAATGCAGGAAAACTTTTTTTTTTTTTTTTTTGCATAATTGCCATTTAACAAGAAACATTCAATTTGGAACTCAGAAAATGCTCATATTTCCTTAAAAGAAAATCCAAGTTTGACCTGTTCTATAAAGAGGAACATATCAATTGTGTATGTGTACTTTTTAGTGAGTGAGAGTAGATGTTAATTTTAAACCCTCCCTAAGGAAAGAAGCATTTCCTAAAACATGATGGCATGGTTAGCTTTGAAACTGCCTGCTGGATAAAGAAATTTTAATTCAGATGTGCTTTCAGAACTCTGCATTGTTTAATAACTGGCAATGATTAGCAGAAAGTATACTTTCAGAGAGGAGTAAAAAGGGTCAAAGGCAACTACAGAAAGAGGGGATCTTTCCCAACAAACCTTGTTCTGAAGTTTACTGTTGGTTTGTTCTACCTCAGTACTTTACTGAAGCTGTTCCTTACAAAAGGAGACATTGCTAGACAGTGTAACTGAATGTTATATTAAAAACTAACGTGGATCTGACTTCTGCTTTTCTGGGTAACCAAGGTGATTTCCATAATTGCAGTAAGTTTTTAATTTTTTGACCAATTCTTTAATTTGCACTGACTTTAAGATGTTATCATTCCACCAATTTCAGTGCTGAAGTATCTACTTTCTAATGGTAAAGCAAAACACACAACAACAACAACAACAAACACAGACTTCCTGAGTACTAGCAAATTTAATTTTTGGACATGATTATGCAAGTAGAACAAACTAAACATTGGCTTACATGCACAGGTAACTTAACTTCTGTGTATAAAATCCCAGATATTTTATTACAATATTCTTCCTATGCGATGGTCTGCTATTACTTGCCATGCTTCTTTATATTTTTGAATTTCAAGGAAAATTTAATAAATTTGACTTTCCTAGGTCTCTTAGGAAGCTCCATTATCATAGTTTGATCCTCTGCTCAATTTCAGGTTGTTTTAGTCTTCAAAAGATGACATTCCTTCAGCACCTTTTTCAGCTTATATTTACTTTCTAATGTCCAACAATTTGGAAACCAAGAGACTTTCTTTTTAGTAGAAATCACATTTGTTTAATGCCTGTCACAAAGATAATTCAGATCTTCTCTGGAATCTCTTTCCTAACCTACCTATACATCCACAGGCTTATGTCTAGAAACAGAAGCCTGTCTCCTCCATACATTACGCTCTGTGGGGTACTGAAAAAATTGCCTCTATTAATTCCACCTTCATTTTTCCTGTCTTTGTCTCTGAACTGATCTGTTCTCATAGCATTGCATTGTTTTGTGTTGTTATATAGACTATAATTACTTTGATTTCCCTGGAGGATTAGAATATACAACAAAAAGCCTCTTGCCATCCTTTTTGTCTATATCCAGTCTACAGTTCCCATCTCTTTAGTCACCATCAGAATTACTTACCCTTTATTTCTGACAAGTCCCTTCCACTTCTCAGCTGATGCATGTAATTGGGCTCGTGACCTACCTGCTCTGTGCAGTAACAGAAACAAAATCTTTGAAAACTTTGGCAAAAAAATTACGTTATTAAGTTATCCATTTTCAGAATGAAAATTGTAATTTTGCAAATTTTGAAAATTTGTAGTTCTGAATATGTAATTCAGAAACCTTGAAAGGTGCATAGGAAGATAAGAGGAGAGTAAAATAGTCTTTTGCACAACAAGTCTTTTACTTATTAGAGTTGACACATTTTACCTATGACTACATTCCATTCTGGCAAAAATGATATAACAAAATTTAATATTGGGATGTGATTTACACACCTGTGTTGATCTTCCTCGAAAGACTGTTATCAAGTCTTATGATAAAATTATGCCTTTTTCTGAAATGCAAAATGTCAAAGCCTTTATAATCCCTGATGGAAAGTGCTTGGACCACAAGTTTTGAATATGTGGTCCATAGACCCTTAGCATTACAGATTTCTTTTCAGGCATTTCTGAATGCTGATTCCAGTTCATGTGTGATATTTAACAAAACCTATTAAAACTGTGACATTTCTAGTTGGGTCTTATATCCACCAGAAAATTTTCAGAAGCAGCAGATCAAAGCATAGTGAAAACTAATATGTTAAATAATATTTCCAGAGACTTCACTAAAGCAACTGTCATCAGAAACATTGATCCCAGTTTTTAAATTCTTGCTTTTAATTTTCTATCTGTTACAAAACTCGGGCATAAGTAAAATCTTTTTGATACTTACCTGATTTTTAGATATAAACAAAGTTGTTAACTTGCTCAGTTTTGAAAACTATGCCCAGAACTGCATGTAATCACAGGGAACTGTTTTTTGTTTGTTTGTTCGTTTGTTCGTTTGTTTTTACGTTTGTTTTTGTTTTTTAAATATCCATCCTCAGGGACACAAGTATTGCCCATGGAAAAAATATCAGCTTGTCCAGGTATGGAGGGAATATGGCTTGCTATAACTCTTGTTTGAGAGGTTTCTGTTTATTACATTAAAAAAAATGTTAGTGATTCAAATTATTGTTTTTCCTTTGGGACTTCCTCAAACAAAGGCATAGCCTTATGTACTGCCTTAATACAAGTTGAATGTTCTGGAATGTTTGAGGACACTGAGAGTAAACCAAGTGTTTTTGCCTATTTATGGTTCTAAAATAAAAATGACTTCCAAAATAATGTTATTAAAGACTATAATATGCTTTCTTCCTCTTTTTACTCCTGAAATTACATCTTTATTTATTACCTACTACTAACAAGCTAGAGAAGTGAGAATCAAATGAAAGAAACCAAAAGCACCTTCCCCCCATTCGCTCTCTTTCACCTCCTCCCTCCGAGAGGCGCAGGGGAACGGGGGAACGGGGGTTATGGTCAGTCTATAGCGCTTCTTCGCCGCCGCTCCTTCTCGGTCACTCTTGTCCCCTGTGCTGTGGGGTCCCTCCCACGGGATGCAGTCCTTGCTGAACTGATCCAGCGTGGGCTTCCCACAGGCAGCAGCTCTTCAAGAACTGCTCCAGATATGGGTCCATACCATGGGGTCCATCCCTCAGGAGCAAACTGCTCCAGCCTCGATCCCCCATGGGCAGCAGCTCCTGCCAGGTCACCTGCTTCTGTGTGGTGACCTCTCCACAGGCTACAGGTCTGGCCCAGAATCTGCTCTGGCAGGGGTCTTCCACAGGCCACAGCCTCCATCAGTGCAGGTCCACCTGCTCCACTGTGGTCTCCTCCACAGGCTGCAGCGTGGAACCCTGCTCCACTGTGGTACTCCATGGGCTGCAGGGGGACAGCCTGCTTCACCACGGTCCTCACCACAGGCCGCAGGGGACTTCTGCTCCGGCGCCTGGAGCACCTTCTCCCTCTCCTTCTTCACTGATCTTGGCGCCTGCAAGGCTGTTCCTCACTCCCCTCACTCTCCCAGCTACCGTGTGTGGCGCAGCATTTTTTTTCCCTGTCTTAAATATGCTATCACAGAGGTGCAAAACAACATCGCTTATTGGCTTGGCTCTGGTCAGCAGCAGGGCCCTTACCTAAAATGGGGCAGCTTCTAGATTCTTCTCACAGAAGCCACCCCTATGGCCCCCTTCTACCAAAACCTTGCCATGTAAACCTACTACATGGCCCCATCCTCTTTACATTACCCCCTCAGTTATTTGTAGAGGTTGATACAATCCCATCTCATTCTCCTCTTCTTTAGGCTAAAGAGGCCCAGCTCACTTAGTCTTTCTTCATAAGGCAGATGCTTCAATCCCTTAATCATCTTTGTGGCTCTACTCTGGAGCCTCTCTAGAAGTTCTACAACCCTCTTATACTGGGGAGCCCAGAACTGGACACAGTATTTGAGGTGTGGCCTCACCAGAGCTGAGTAGAGGGGGAGGTTCACCTCTCTCTGTGTGCTGTCCACACTCCTACTGATGGAGCTCCTTACCCATCAGAGTATTCCACCCATCCAGATGAAGAATTCCTACATCCTGAGGAGCCCAACTATGAAAGCAGTGAGGTCATCCCTGAGCAGCTGTTCTTCATTGAAAATAGATTCACTACCTGGCACAGAGAGATGCTATTTCTATTCATGCAAGTTAATTTTATTTAAAGCATTTGGGAGTACCTAAATCGTGTTGGTAGGATCCCCGGAAAGCTCAGGAAAAAATTGTCAAAACAAGCCTCTTGTGGTCTGCTTAGGGGGCTCATGGAGACTCTTTTGGCCATATCCATGTCACATCCTAGCAGTCTTGCCCAAGTCCTGTGCTGCTGTTGTCATTCCTTAAGTAGAAGAAGAGAGAGAGCAATATAGGAACAAGAAAGAGAGACTACTGAGGAAAAGGAGGACTGCCAGGAAGCAGCGTCAGTAGTGTCTGAGTATTTTATTTGGTCTAGTACCAAGGAAGCCTTGAAGGCATTGTCCATTGCCACCTGAACATCTGGCAAGTTTCCAGCTTCCGATGCTTTTCTTTTCATGGTGCTCCTTTTTATTTATAGGTAAATATCATAATTTTGCCCCCTGACAAGACTGAATTTAAAATGCTAGATTAAAATCTAACCACTTAGCTACTACATAGTTTTGAATAAAATTGACGCATTTGGCTATTACATGGTTTTTAATAAAATACTCTTTCAAAACAAATATGTATAATACTTGCCTATTATGCATATAATTACCTTGCCAAAATACTCTCTGTTTAGATTTACTGCCCTAGCACAATACTGCCCTAGCGTACTTAACAATCTGGTTCATTTAATTACATATCAAGAACACTGAAAAATAACTTTGCCATAAATGTAGAAGTTTAAAGTGCCTATTTGTCAGAAGAGAGGGAAAGTCTTCAAAACAATGTCATTTATACACCAGGTGAGCACCAGTGTCACAAGTCTGACTATCAAATATACGGTAGAGACTGCATATTCTTCAACACAGTATCTTTAATATCTCTCTGCTGTCAACAATGAGCACGTGAAGACATGCTTATGCGTGCTGGTTTATCTGTATTTCTGCTGCATATATGAACTCACATTCATTCTTTTTAAAAACATAAGACATTTCAAGCTTTTTTTTTTTTTGTATGGCTTGCAACATGAAGACATCTGTATTATATTTAGTTTACTTTCCAAGAATTTTTATTATTTCCAAAGAAGAACTGACAATGATACTTTGATCCATGATCCTTAATATTGGATATTTAATAAAGTGTTTCTGCCTCCTGTGGCAGTGCAAGTCTGACAGAGATTTCATATGAACCTCCAGTCATACCTTTGCCAAATTCCTGTGCAAACTAGCATTCATCAAGGCACTAATACCCCATACCCTAGAGTGCATTGTGTCCACTTTAGTTCATTTATTACATATGTTATGCACAAGAATATTAAACTTGCTGCTTTCACAGAATAATTCCAAAGAAAGATGGCTTTCTGTTTTTGAAAGGTTACTGGAAGCCATTACTGTGCCACAGGAATAAGAATTTACAATGTGTCAGGAGGAGGAGGAGGCACATGATGAGATGACAAGATGAGTATACACACTCCTCTGGATAGCAAGTTGGCAACTACAGATGATTGTTCTTTGAAGACTAATATTCCACTGGGTAGTGAGAAACCAATCTAGTGTATTTCCAGTCAGTGAAATTTCCCCTTCAAACCAAGAAATTCCCAACCAAGTATCTTCTGACATTTTTATTGCACATGATATTTGCAGATGGAGTGGAATCATGGACTTGGGTAATACAATATAAATGGGGTGCTAATTCCATACCTCATGTATACATGTATACATATCATGTATATCATGTATACAACAGCTGAGTTTAGAAGCATGATTTATGCTTACCCACTGTCTGGAAGCTGCCAGAAAGATGGATAAAGGCCATTGTTATTTTCATTTAAACTTCTTTGGAGTAGGAAATGCCTGATTTATCATCTATTCTAGCATCTGCATTCTGAAAATTGCCAACATCCGGTTTTAGTATGAGCTGAAAGATACATCAGATCCCTGGGTACAGAGATACCTGAAGAGAGGTCTCCTGGGGTGATGAGGTAGGCCGTGTGTGTCAGCCTTTCAAGGTGAGTTTGGGATGCACAGATCCACAAACTGGTAGCATTTTCTGGTGGTTCAAGAACTATCTGTTGCCAGAAAATTGTCCTGTACCCACTACCTAACTTTGCCCGCCTCACGTGCAGTGGTCTAACCACTGTCCTCATGCTTTCCACTTTCTCAGGAGGGGTGTAATGTCATTACACAAAACACAGCACCAAATACTACCCAGGAATCAACCTGGTTTCTGAAGTCTCCTAATTCAGGCTGCAGCCAGGGTTCCAGGGAGACAGGGGGCACAGACTGCATTTCCTATAGGGCTGATCTCAATCTCAGATACTATTTTCTCTGTGCTCAGTAATGAGTCTGCCAATAGATGGGATTATTCCTTGTGTTTACTTTCATAAGGACCGCTGCATGGATGCTTTCTCAAGAATCTGATCCTCTGTGCAGACCAGTTGAGACCATGACAAACAGTTCCTGAAGAAAAAGACAAACAAATCACGTTATTGCCACCTGTGACTGATCAGTGAGGTTATACTGTAGTTTAACGTAGATGAAACAATTTGTTAGATATTGTGGAGATCTGCATACAGGGACAGAAAGATCCAAGATCAGTAACTTACCAGAGGAATCAGAAAATATATTGTCCCATGTCAGTACATTACAGAGCAGTAAGAGTAAAAAGGCTAGACCATCCTGAAAATCTTGAGATGAATATTCACCCACAGGATAATACTGAAATATCATGATCATCCAGAAATAAATTCTGCTCAACTCCAGGTAGCAATTTTTAAGTAACTTCAAAACATGGCTGTCACTCTATATTGCATTTTCTGTTTACATTACATGCAACTGAATTCAATACAAAGATGTCTCACAATTTCCTCACCAATAATTCACCATAGCCACTTACCAGTATTAAAGTGCATGAAACCATCATGAATTGCTAACATTATTACATTTTCCTTGCAGCCACTGCTGGAAATGCTTTGCAGCTAGTACTCACCCAAAGGACTTCAAGTGAATTTGTCATTCTATACCGTAACCTCGGAATCAACATCTAGAAAGCTAATTTCTTGTCTCAAAGGGACTGGTCCTCCATCACTGAATTGTAGTGTTCACATCAAGGCTGCAGTATTTAAAACATGTGAGTATGGGGAACTGCAAGATAAACCAGACCACTTTGTTGTAGGTACACTTGATGATAACAGATTGTCATTGTTTGCTTCTAATGTATGTAGCCCATACTGGGTGTCTTCCAAATCAAGGAGGCATGAACTGACCCTAATCCAATGTTTTCTTCTGAACATCTGAAGGCTTAGCAAGGGACTTATTAAGACCTTGTAGACCACTGGCTTTCCTTGTTAGCCAGGTCACAGAAGATATATTGTGACATGAAGAGTCAGAATGAATCCCAAACTGTGTTTAAGGATGGCTTCTCCAATTGAACCTATTTTGCCCTCCGCACAGCTGAAAAGCATCAGTTAGAAAGGTGGCTTTAAGCAGCTTTAGTCCATTTCTGTGATCATGGGCCAGCCAGGGACTGCTTAGCCCTCTGTGTAATTCAAAGAAGCCTCAGGCTGCAATTTCTGCTCTGTGCTGACACGTTTTCTTCAGAGAAGGTGGGGAGAGCAGGTGGTAGGAGTAGGCATAGCTGTGCCTGGATTCTCCTATCTGGAATTCCTCAGCTGCCCCTGCAGGGCACCTCTCTGCCTGCTTCTGTACTGTTGAGGCAAATGTTACACGAAGTGTCAAGTCTGCTCTATATGGAGTAATCAGTGAACTTCAGAGATGTATTTATTTATTTTAGCATAAAACACTTCTGAATGCTTCTGATCAAGATAGGTAACGACACAAAAAATGTTTGTTTGTTTGTTTGTTTGTTTTCTTAATTCCAGTATTGTACCATGTTGCTGCTCTGAGCTTGTTTCTGATCTTAGGCACTTCAAGTGGAGTTTCAATAGTTGGGCAGCTTTCAAACTCAGCAACTCAGATAAAAGAAGAAAACTTATGAAGGTGCAGAATGCTCATTCAGCATAGCTGGCATCTGTAGCCATTAATTGCTGGAGATAAGAAGCAAAAAAATCTTTGTTTTTATGACTATATAAAGATCCACCAGCATTACAAAGCAGGTCTGTTTCTCATAATGGCGCAGGAGTGGGCAGAAATTGATTTTCATTTGCACTTTAAATAATTTTGCACTGCTTTACCATAGCTCTTGTAAGACAGTGAGTTGGGCTCACACCAAGATACTTTCAACTATTTTTTTCTCCAACAATGAAGGTTTAAAGTGCAAATAATGACAAAAAGACTTTGCTTTAATCTTTGATCAGAGACTCAACTCTGTTTTTCCAGCCATAGTAACAGAGTTTGTTTATAAAACAAATTTTGTTGAAGTTCAGTGATATCTTAGTAAGTCAAGCAGAAAAGGCTTACAATGTGTTAACAGGCCCTTGTAGGAAGGCTAAAGCTAAGACAGCTGATCTCTCCCTTGTTATTTTTAAAGCATCACCTGCACACAGAACAAAACTGCTTTTTTCCTTAGGCTGAATTTCACTTACATTACAATTGTAGAGTCAGTCAAGTTACTGGTGCTGATATGGCTTAGCCATTGAAATCAATGGAAATCTGTTCATGTACATGACTAGACTTGAGGCTGAAGGAGAATTAGGCACCGTATGTCTCATCTACTACTCTCCCTCTCTAAATATAACTCATGCTATTGCTCAAAAGCTACATTACAGGCTCATGCAAGCTGGGCAACTTTCCAGTCTGATGTCATCACATGGGACATTCTGCTTGCCACAGTGGGAGCCTTGTCAAAACAGCTGGCCCTGCCATTCCTGGCATGTGTATCCTTCTGGAAGTCGGGGGCCAGCTTTTCCTACCATCCGCAGGATCACTTGTCTGGCTTTGCTTTCCCTTCCCAAAACAAAAAATATTTTTGGAGAATTTGGAGTGCAGTGGAAACCACTAGAATTGCTGGGAAGAGAGAAGGCCTGCCAGCTTCCCCCAGACCAGATGTCAGGGAGAGTTCATTATATGATCCCTGCTTCCCTCACAGAAATTCTTGTCAGGAAGAGAGATTGGACAAAGCAGGTCCTCCAAAAGTATTCACAGATTGGCAGCCCCAAATGTTCATTATTTATAAATTAAGCCTATGAAGCAATGCAGTTACTACAAATAACTCATCTGGGTGTCTTTCTATTTGTTTTTTCTTTTGAGGGGCAAGGCAGGTATGTGTCACATTATCCAACTTTTTTGGACAATCTATTTTTCAAGAAAACATAATATGAGTTCCTTCCATGATAACTTGACTCCAGGGGCTGGGATGCCAGGAAAAAAAATAATTTAAAAAAATCAATCCAGTTAGGATTATCACACAGCTGTGAAAATTGATTACCATCAATTGATTACTAGCTACAACTTGTACCTAGCACTTCATTAGTCTCACCTTGTCAGGCAATCAACTAAAGCAAAAAGCTTACTAAAAGAAGGGAGTGGCTTACCAGAGAAATTGTACCAGTTTTGCTTATAACAACTGTAGTAGAAAGCTACTGGTTACCCTTTGTTAGTTAGACTTGTGTATATAAGAGTAGGAGACATAAACCACTGTTCAATAGCTTATTTTTTTACAGGAGTTACTCTTCAACCCAATGAGAAATCTATGATATAAGATTCTAAAAGCCATCTGGAGAAGTATCTTGTAGGTATATTGTCTCGCATGAGGCACAATCTCAGGTATACATTGTGTGTATATAGTCTTACATTAAATAGATAGTTTACCTAACATTATTTCATTATTTTTTCAAATGTACATATGCTTTTTTTTTTCTTTTTTCTTTTTTTCAGGCAGTATTCTTAAAAAACATTTTAAAACAAGGCTGCCAACTATTCTTAGTCCCTTTTATGTTTGACAATCAATAAATAGATCCTAACCATTAAATCCTTAATTCTGCATTAATCTTGCATTTATCATAGATGCATTTTACTCACTATAACAGGACCTTTTCTTGTACATTTTGTTAATAGTCATGCAAGAGAATCCAGAGAATGCACTGTCTAGTGCTAATTTAGGTATGTCTAGAGTAGGAGGAATTTTCCCATCATGACTCTTTTATTCAGTAAGATATGTCATGTTGTTTCAGTTGAGAAAACTCAATGAACAAACAAAGGCTTTAGCAACCTCTAGTGTTTCAAGTGTAATGCTGTTGTCTCAGTTTGCTGTGGAAGGATGTTGTGTCTGTGGTGAATCCCTGTAGGCAAACATACAGGACATGAAAACAAACAAACACACAAAAACCAACCAACCAAACAAGCAAGAAAACAGAAAAGTGAGAATGAAGTATGAATACTGCAGGGAAGATGGCCTTTCATTGTAGAAGAAGCTGTGCAATTTATAGAAGCGTAGAATATCCCAACTTGGAAGGAAGCCACAGAGATCATCAAGTCCAATACATGGCTCCACATAGGATTACTTAAAAATTAAACCATATGTCTAAAAGCATTATCCAAATGCTTCTTGAACTCCAGCAGGCTTGGTGCTATGACCACTTCCTTGGGGAGATTGTTCCAGTGCCTGACCACCCTCTCAGTGAAGAAACTTTTCCTAATATCCAATCTGAACCTCCCCTGTTGCAGTTTCATGCTCTTCCCTTGGGTTCTATCACTGTTCACCTGAGAGAAGAGGTCAGCATCTCCCACTCTACTCTCTGTTGTAAGGAACAACCTGTAGACCACAAAGTGGTGACCCTTGTCTCATTTTCTTCAGGCTGAACAAACCAAGTCATTCAGCTTCTCCTCATGTCTTGCCCTCTAGACCCTTCACCACCTTTGTAGCCCTCATTCGGACTCTAATAACTGTGTATCCTTCTTAGACTGAGGTACCCAAAGCTACACACAATACTCAAGGTGAGGTTGCAAGAGCACAGAGTAGAGGATATTGAAATAAAGTACAAAGTGGAAGAAACTAGAGATAGCATTATGTTTTCAAATATGAATTGCAAAATCAAGAAATTTTTACAAACAAGTGATGAAAGATCGGCGTATTTTCAGAGTAAAGGCATTAAAAAGTTCTTAAAAGTTCTTCTTTTTATGCATTAATTATATTAATATAATTTTTATTTAATAATAATTTTATATTTTTATAATTTAATATAAATTATACCTATAATAAAATAGATATAAATATAAAAAATATATTTAATAAAAATAAATCATATCTTTAAAATTATAATAATTTATATATTTTTATATTTTTTGTCTTCTTATGCAGCAAGACAAAGGAAAAGAGAGAGAATACTAGGGTGAGACATAGGCTCTTTAATGAGAATGAGTTGATGACTTACAAAAAAAAGAAAAAAATAAGAATGAATGTGTGTGCTTGCCAGTCATACCAGGGTGTACTGAGGAGACATAACAGTCAATATTGCAAATATCCTTAGGGATGATGATTTTTGTTCAGTGATCAGGCCTCTGACACTGTGCCACAAAGCAAATAAAGTTTGAGAAAGAACTCTCCGTATGGTAGACTCTATTTTGCTGCATCCTTGATATAATCTCTGAAGCATATTGACTGGCTTTTATGTGTGTACACCACCAGTAGCAAGAAGACTCAGTACCCAGGGATATGAGAAAGCTCTACTCTGACTTATACTCTGATACTCTTATCTGTGCAGTGAGGAGACTTGAGCACTAAATATTCTCCATGTAGACAAGAATTGTTCTGTCTCCTCACATTTTCATAGGCACAATAAAGGGTAGGAATGTTTTTCATGCAGAATGCATGTCAGCTTTCAGAGTGCTTCTTTCTCACTTTTGAGCTGGCCAGCACATTTCTTCTTTTTATCACTGTTCCTTTCCTGTCATGCCTTTTTCCACACAGACTGTGTTTTAATCACTATTCATTGAACACAGGTCTGAAAGAATACATGTGGATCACTTGAAGTAAGCACACACAGTCTTAACTGAACAATTTGTCTGCGAGTGTCTTGACATTCTTGTAAATCAAAAGAGGCGTTTACACTGTTACTGGTTGAAGAGCTATGTCTAACAATAACCAATATGCAGGATGTACACACCCATTCAATCAATCCCTCAGCTTGTTGACAAAAATGATAGGTATGATAATTTACTGTTTAAATATTGTGAAATGAGCTGGTGGCTTCAGCAGCTCCAGGCCAGCAAGTCGCAAAATTTCACAGTTGCTTATAATTGGCAACCTTGCTGACAATCTCAGCAAAGGGTACAGGTAACATGGAAACAGAAACTTGACTGTTCTCTTATCACAAGGATGTGATATCATGGCAGAGAAATGTGGAAAGTTGCCAGTGCTGTTTCATCCATGCTAGTCTTAACCTGTATTCAAAAAATCGTCAACCTTATAAATTCCTAGTTGTTCTAGAATCAGTGAGAGGAGAAGGTGAAAAGAGAAGAGAAAAAGGTTTCAATTAGTTATTATGAGCATAAATCTTATATGTAGAGTAAAATTCATTCGTATAAATGATCGTTATTGGTGTTAGTAGAACAAAGCATACAGAATGAATGAAATTTTTAAGCTTCAGTCCTGGTTTTGGCTGAGATAGGGTTAATTTTCTTCACAGTGGCTGGTATTGTGCTGTGTTTTGGATTGAGAAGAAAAATAATGTTGATAGCACACTAATGTTTTAGCTTTTGCAGAGCAGTGCTTGCACAGAGTCAAGGACTTTTGGCTTCTCATACTGCCCTACCAGTGAGGAGACTGGGAGTGCACAAGAAGCTGTGAGAGAACAGAACCAGGACAGCTGACCCAAAATGGGCAAAGTTGGGTCCCATCCATATCCCATACCCTATGGTGTCATGCTCAGCAATAAAACTGAGGGGAGTAGGCCAGGAACCCCCCTGCTCAAAGACTGGCTGGGCTTCATTTGGCAAGTGGTGAGCAATTTCATTGCGCATCACTTGTTTGTGAATATTCTATTATTATAATAATCCTGTTCTTCTTCTCCTTCTCCTGCTTTCTATCATTTATCGGCAGTCCTGGCTATCGGGGGAGGTCCCAGTTGACTGGCAGCTAGCCAATGTGACGCCCATCTATAAGAAGGGCCGCAGGGCAGACCCGGGGAACTATAGGCCTGTCAGTTTGACCTCAGTGCCAGGAAAGCTCATGGAGCAGATTATCTTGAGGGTCATCACGCGGCACTTGCAGGGCAAGCAGGCGATCAGGCCCAGTCAGCATGGGTTTATGAAAGGCAGGTCCTGCTTGACGAACCTGATCTCCTTCTATGACCAAGTGACGCGCTTGGTGGATGAGGGAAAGGCCGTGGATGTGGTTTACCTTGACCTCAGTAAGGCTTTTGACACCGTTCCCCACAACATTCTCCTCAAGAAACTGGCTGCTCGGGGCTTGGACTGGCGTACGCTTCGCTGGGTTAGAAACTGGCTGGATGGCCGGGCCCAGAGAGTTGTGGTGAATGGAGTCAAATCTGGTTGGAGGCCGGTCACTAGTGGTGTCCCCCAGGGCTCGGTACTGGGGCCGGTCCTCTTTAATATCTTTATCGATGATCTGGATGAGGGCGTCCAGTGCACCCTCAGTAAGTTTGCAGATGACACCAAGCTAAGTGCGTGTGTCGATCTGCTCGAGGGCAGGAAGGCTCTGCAGAAGGATCTGGATAGGCTGGAGCGATGGGCTGAGGTCAACTGTATGAAGTTCAACAAGGCCAAGTGCCGGGTCCTGCACCTGGGGCGCAACAACCCCAAGCAGAGCTACAGGCTGGGAGATGAGTGGCTGGAAAGCTGCCTGGCCGAGAAGGACCTGGGAGTATTGGTTGATAGTCGCCTGAATATGAGCCAGCAGTGTGCCCAGGTGGCCAAGAAGGCCAACAGCATCCTGGCCTGTATAAGAAGCAGTGTGGCCAGCAGGTCTAGGGAAGTGATTGTTCCCCTGTACTCAGCTCTGGTGAGGCCGCACCTTGAGTACTGTGTTCAGTTTTGGGCCCCTCGCTACAGGAAGGACATGGAGGTGCTCGAGCGAGTCCAGAGAAGGGCGACCAAGCTGGTGAGGGGTCTGGAGAACAAGTCTTACGAGGAGCGGCTGTGGGAGCTGGGCTTGTTCAGCCTGGAGAAGAGGAGACTCAGGGGCGACCTTATCGCTCTCTACAGGTACCTTAAAGGAGGCTGTAAAGAGGTGGGGGTTGGTCTGTTCTCCCACGTGCCTGGTGACAGGACGAGGGGGAATGGGCGAAAGTTGCGACAGGGGAGTTTTCGGTTGGATGTTAGGAAGTACTTCTTTACCGAAAGGGTTATTAAGCATTGGAACGGGCTGCCCAGGGAGGTGGTGGAGTCACCATCCCTGGAGGTCTTTAAAAGATGTTTAGATGTAGAGCTTAGCGATATGGTTTAGTGGAGTACTTAGTGTTAGGTCGGAGGTTGGACTCGATGATCTTGAGGTCTCTTCCAACCTAGAAATCTGTGATACTCTGTGATTCTTCTTTTTCTCCTTTTTCTTCTTCTTCGTTTTTCTCCTTCTTCTTTTCCCTTCCTTTTCTATCCTATTAAACTGTTTTTATCTCAACCCATGTTTTTTACTTTTTTGTTTGTTTGTTTGGTTGGTTGGTTGTTTTTTTTTACTTGCACCTGGGGGGAATGAACAAACAGCTGTGTGGTACTTAGCTGCCTGCCCTGTTAAACAACAACTGCTGGAAGAGACAGTATATATATTATACAGAGACACAGTAATGACTTTTTTAGGGACAATGAGTACTGAACACTTCTGGAAATCAAACTTTGCCACATCTTACCAGCCAATAATAACAGCATACGAGTTGATAGCCACTAACTACATGATTAGATTCAGGGGAGAACCCAAGATCTGCTTCAAAGGCCATTAAGTCTTCCCTTGAATTTTGGATCAGAACTCAGATAGTCCCAGGGAATCTAACCTGGTATAGCACCTTCTTCTGCCACCCTCAACATTTAAATTAAACTAGCTTAAACTTGCTTGGGCTTGATAAGAATCCCTAAGCCTTGCATCCACTTGCTGATACAGATCATCCACTTATACACTGCCTTTCAATTTGGCTATTAAGTCAAAAGTAGATGCTATCTGCTTTACTCTCCTGCCTTCTGGGATATGGAAAAACTTTGACAGAAAAGCAAAATAAAGGAGTACATAAACTAACTAGAAAGTACTACTAAGTAACTAGTAAGTTACTAGTGGGTAATTCTCAGAGAACCAAAGCAGAAAAATTTGCCTTTCTGGAAAATGCAACTCCCACCCTCCCTCCCACCCCACCTTTTTTTTTTTTTTAAAGCATAACACTTTGTAACTTCTCCTCAGATTGAAAGAAGGGAAGACAGGTGATAATTTTGAATAGTTTAGGAAATGTATGGTGATGTTGTGAGTAAGCTGGTATATGGTAAGTCAGAAGGAAGGGTGGAAGGGTGGAGGGAAAGGAGAGAAGGGAGTGTTCACTCAAGGTGGTTTTCTATAGCAGTACAACACTACTTACTGAAACATGTTCCTGTTGTTTAGAAGATGCTTTGTTTATTGTTCCATTTGCATGTGGTTTACCCTAGAAGCAAAGTACGAATAAATTACAACACAAAATCATAGGTAGGAAACTCTAAAGGAGTTTTAACTTCTTTTCAAAATGCAAAGCAACATGTTGAGTTACTTATCGCACACATTGTCTATTACTCCTTTATTGCATTTCTATGTGGTCTAAAATGAGAATATAATTGGTGGGAGACAGAACAGTACACTCATCATAATTCAGCGTCTGAACAGTCATGACAGATCAAGTCACACAGATCACACAGTATCACACAGATCAAGTGTGATATTTAGACTTGTCTTGACCTTAATATATTCTCTCTCTGAGAATTGTGTGAAGTCATCTAGACTCATCCCTCTTTAAAATCTATATTCCAGAGACTGGAATTTTGGTGAAATTGGTAGCTTTGTGGTATCTTCAACACTTTTAAGCAAAAATATCGTTGGGTTTGCTTATTTCAACATTCAGGTTTATTGTTAAAATAAAGAGACCTTTGATTTAAAACAAATGGCTGTCATCTGTGATGGATTATACTTTCTTTTCATTGTTCCTTTGTAAGCCAAACAGTGCTGGCATGAAGTTCAAAGACAAACTTCAAGTGGCAAGTTACATTTACAAGACTGGAGTCCATTTCTTAAAAATTAACAGGAAAAGAAATCCACAAAGAAAACTAAAATGACTCAAAAGATTCACAGCACTACCATGAAGGTAACTTAGAGTTACCTAGCAACTGCTTTTCTTAATTTTAAAAGGACTGACAGAGATAAGAAAATAATTGGTCACAGTAATGGAGTCATGTAGAATATCTCCTTCTCTTATATACGGAACAGAATTTCATATAATATATTTCATGGAGATTTCTAATTAAACACCAAGGCAGGAGGACAGAATTTGTCATCTCTGTGGCAGCAGATAAGAATATCAGCGTCTTTGTATCTAGACTCAGATTTTGATTCTGACTGGTTGCCAAGACATTGTCAAAGTGAGTAAATGAATTATTACAGGTAAGCAGGGTCAATACTATATATCAAGAATTTATAACTTACTCAAATGATCTTTATTTTTCCACTACTTCCACAGCAGAAATTGTATTGCTTATGGACATTATCCATTACCTGACTGAATATTATGACTGAAATGAAATGAATATTATCACTTTGAACTTAGAAGAGGAGATCCATTTAATAACCCATCATTAAAAACGCATACGTTTAATTAAATTGTTACTAAATTAAGGCCAGATTTTAATACTCCACTTTATACTGAACAGCAATGAATCCCTAAGTAGTCTTGTTGAAATCAGTGGGGTCATTTAAAGTGGGAGAAATCTGATTAAGAACATGAGCATTATTAAGACTCAGTGCAATTAAGGACAACAGAGCATAGAACTCCCACTGTCAGATGTCTTAAGACTGGTATTTTTTGATTTCCCACAAATGTATGGCAGCACCATACCATTTGCCTTTACACCATCTGCATTTCCTGTTTTGATATCTGCCTATACAGTATTATTTCTTCCACAGGAACAGCTAAACAAAACAGTGTATGCGTCACTGCTATTCGGTTTCATTGCTGCTAAGGATATTTGAAACTTGACTAAGTCTGTACAAATGTGTGAGGGCATGTGACACAGAAAGAGGAATGCCATGAAGATATGGAAAATTTCCACATTATTTTCAGTGATATCTTAAAAATTGCTTAAGGATTTTAAGATTAAAAATAATGAAAGTATTTAATCACTGTGTTCATAAAGGTTCCTGGTTAATTAACATGGTGTCACAAAGGCATCTCCTTAACTATAGCAATAATGATTCAGACTGAAAAGCTGTAGCACATTTTCCTGATCCTGCATGATTCAGGAGCATGAGCAGAGCTTTGAACAGGAGGGAAAAAATTGAAATTTACTGATAATTCTGAGCACCTAGAGCAACACAGATAACCTTGATCTTTGAGATGTGAGTAATGTCCTCAATAAAAGAATTGCAACATAATATATAACAAAGGGGAATAAGATAAAATATTCTAGCACAGATGAAACTTCTATGGATCAGCATAAACAATGCTTCTTTATAGAAATATAAATCAAAAGAACAATTAAGTTTTAAATTATGGTGCAAAAGATGTGGCATGTTCTGTCCTTCTGAGCTATGAAGAAGAGTTGTTTCTTACCACAGCTGTCACCAGCAAGTTTGCCATTATAAATATCTTTATTCTTTTTACTACTGAAGTAATACTGCCAACAACTTATTGATCTGAAACCTAAAATACTTAGATGAGGAAATGGAAGATTTTAAAGATCCTTTCCACTCTTTGCTCAGTGTTGCAAAGTACATTCTCCATAGCACATACTAGTGGAAAAGCAGTAGCCACCTTGATCATAGTTATGTCCAATGTTACCATACCTACACTACTTGAGGAAATAAAGATGGAAGCTGCTGTACAACAAAATAGTCTTGTACAGATTGCAGTGTGCTCCCAGAAATTTCCACAAAAGAAAATAAAATGATGTGGAGTGAAATTAACCCTTATGCAAAGGTCAATATGGCAATGCCACATGTATAAAATTCAAAAAGTACACACGACACAATGAGAGGGCTTTGAAAATTCTCGGGATATTCATTCTTCACATTTGCCTTGGTATTTGGGGCATTTATGGTTTCACGTATCTATATTTTTCTTCTTCATCCCTAAAGAATACATAATTTATAAAAACAGAACCCACTGGTATCATGTAACAGACAGATTTGTTATACAGATACTCCAAAAAAAAAAAAAAATCTGGATCACAAATGTTGAATGTGACAGACAGTTGATTTCTCTGTTAATGAATGTGACGGTTCTGGATGGAGTTAAACTTTTTTGATAGCAGCCTGCATAGTGTTGTGTTTTAGGTTTGTGTCTAAAACAGTTTTGATAACAAACCGGTGTTTTGGCTGTTTCTAAGAAGTACTTGAAGAGCATCAATGTTTTCTTGTTTCCACTCTACACCTCCCAGCAAATAGACTGGTGTGGGCAAGAGGCTGGGAGAGGGCACAGCCAAGATAGCTGACACAAATAGACATAAGAGGTATTACATACTATGTAATGTTATGTTCAGCAATAAAAGCTAAGGGAGAAGGGGAGGAAGAGTAGACACTGATGGCTATGGCATTTGTCTTCCCAAGTAACCATTACATGTATTGAGAGCCCGCATCCCAGGAATTCACTGGACATCTTCCTGCTGATGGGAACAGTGCATGGATTTCTTACTTTGCTTTTGTTGCAGACACAGTTTTACTTCACTTATTGAACTGTCTTTATATGACTTGTAAGTTTTCTGTTTTTTTTTTTGTCTTTTAATTCTCTCTCTTGTCCTGCTACTGAGGAATAAGGTGAACCACTGGGTGAGTGCTTAGCTGCTGGCTAGGATCAACCCACCACGATGATTTAACACAACTTCATACTGAATTTAATTTTTGAAAGTACCAAGTATCTTATAGAAGACATGGTCATAGGAGACAATACTAGACTGAACAGATTGAATCAGGTCACTTTGAATCATATAACATAAAAAAATAGATTTTAATTTTTTACAGGAAGAAATTTTGAGAAACTAGGTATGAATTGCTGGGATTGACTAGGAAAAGCATCTTATAGATTTGAGTATAACCAGAATCTCATCAAGTCTAAGTGTCAATGCAACACAAATCCAGAGTTTCAAGCAAGGAGAAAAAGCCTGATAATAATGGACTGCAGACCTAACAAAGTAAATGATTACATCAGATACGGTGTTAAAAGGACGGACATAATTAGAGCAGAAAAAGAGCATGATAAGCTAACAGAGCTTTCTTGAAGGTTAGAAAATAAATAAATAAATTTAGTCAAAAGGCTAATTGAACTTTACCTTGGAAAGAAAATTAAAACAAATGTAATGATATCTTCACCAACTATACAAGAGAAGAACAAGGAAAAAAAAAAAAAAAAACAGGAGCAGAATACACTGAAAAGATACACTGAAATGCTGCACTGAAAAGATGCACAGGATACACTGAAAAGAGGAGGAGGAGGATTAAAGATGAATAAGAGAGTGTCCCATATCCTAAATTAATACTTCAATTTTCAGTAGAAATGATGATTATGAGGGTAATGACAGGGTACCTAACAGGGAATGAGAATAGGAATGGTAATTTCATTTCCAATAGCAGAGTTCGGGCTGCTAACTGTAGTGAATTCAAGGAAGAAGAAGAGGGTAGGAAAAAGGGACCAGATGAGATTTCTCTCTCAGAATACTGAAAGAAGGACATATGAAATTGCAAGTTCAGTAGAAGAAGTTTTTAATTACTATCAGTTTGAGAATGAGTGGTATTATGATGAGAGAACTTGTCTTTGACTAGAGATAGCATGTCTAATTACAAAAATTTGGGAAAAAGGAACAGGCTAAGTGATCTAGGTGGCTGCATTCTCATCAGTGTAGCCTAACTCTACAAAAGCCCTTAGAACAGATTTTCTAAGTTAAGAATGATGATTTGTGGAAGCAAATGGAAAGTGATCTAAACTGTAATGTGGTTTTCTTCATCAGAGGCGCATAGTAGGTTAGTCTTCCATCATTTACAATTGACAAGATAACTTTCTTGTAAGATATGAGTAAATGCGTTTCTATGAGAGTAGATTTTGGTATAACGTTTTATACTTTACCACATAGGAAATGATTGTTTAACAAGTTCAGGAAGGGTGTTAGTATAGGAACTGGAACATAGATAAGGCAAAAACTGAGCAGAAGGTTACAGCAGGCATATATTGAAAAGCAAGTTACCAAGATGAAGTTGTCATCAGTGGCACTGCATATACACAACAGTCTGAGAAAGGATCATACTCACTGTTGTCATTAATGAGAGAACAAGGTGTGTCCTCATGAGATTCTGGCTGACAGAAAAATTAAGATACTGCTGAGGACTAATTTATCACACAGAAATTATGACAATCTCTAAAACTGGAGCAATGTCAATGGGGTTGAAGAGTACAAAGCACAGAGGCAACCACTTAGTAACTGCTGACAAAACAATTTGTTAAAAAATTGATCTTTATCAGGTGAAAGTGAAAGAGGAGCATAGGAAGCAGGATAAAATAGTCAAATGAAGGATGACAAGTTTTCCAGTGTGACATGTCTGTAGAAAGATAAAAAAAATAAGACATCATTTTCACTGAATACAGTGAAGTTCTGCCACCATCTACAGTATGCAAGGCATTAGTAAGAACTAGGGTAGAATATTTTACAAAGTTCTATTCATATTCACATAAATATATTTAAACTGTAATGGAGACAGAAAAGAGAATGCTATGGATAATGAAGAGTCCACCTTAAGGGAGAAACCGAAACAAGTTTGGTGTGCTGAGCCTGGCATAGGGCTATTTCAAATAAGTAAATAATTAAATAACATTTTCAAGTATGAACAAGTAAATAAATAGGAAACTAAAAGCTGAAATACATTTAAGTCCTTTTTGAGGCATCAGGAGTGAAAAAGGAGAAATCATACATGGTCTAGGACAGACTATAGTAACTTGTTGAAGGGCTCTGTATGACAGTAAAAGATGAATTTAGAGACAGAAATTGGGTCAGTCAGACTAATCGTTTCCTGCTAAGTTCATGGCAGACAGAAGTAAAATTGCTTTATCTTTGAATAAGAGACACATATTGTCCTTTTGCAATGGTACCACTAAATTATTAAAAGTCATGGCACTTTGGGGAACTTAGGCATTGTGCCAAGGTAATACAGTTAAACTGCATCTAGGTCTACAATGGCTCACATTCAGCCAGTGTCAGTATCTTTGCAACATACTTTCCCCCTTCCATGTCTGGGGAGACAAGCAGAGTGAGCTTGGGTGAATCCATACCACACCATTCCTGGACGGTATACACCCTCAGTGGGCCACGCAGGAAAGCTAAAAACTATCAGCTTGAACTGTTATGTTAATGTACATCACTGAATCTTTTTTCAACCACAGTGTAGACACTCTTAATTCAGAAGGCAAATGCTCTAAATCTGAGGCAATTTAATTCTCCACTAGATTTCATTGCTCCTTAAGCATATCAACTTCATACCCTTTGTTAATTTGTCTTGCTTTCCTGAGTATCTTTGCATCCTGGGTATGACAATTCTTCCTTGGGCCTCCAGGGACATTTCTGTGAACATCTGAAAGATGTGCGGCATTCTTCTCCCTTTGTCTCAGTTGTGTTGTCTCTGCCTGCTTTTTGACAGGGCAGAGCAAAAGGTCTTAGATCTCCTCCAGCCCCATCTTTCAGCAGAGGGAAAAATGGGCATGTGTTTTCTGCCCTTGATCCTGCCTTTGTGTTTGAGTCACATTACAGGGAGCCTTTCTGCAGCTGCTGCAGTGGAAGAAGTCCCCAAAGACATTTCTGTCACAGTCTCTTGATAATTATTACATCTCGTCTGTCTTTTGATTTACCTTTTTGCTCTCTGTTCTCCACGTCCAGTGCAAATGCTTAACCAAATTACTTATTATAAATCAATTTATCCAAATTGTTTATTTTAAATGTTGAAAACTTGTGAGTCAAGCCTTTCAAATACATTATGGGATTACGAAAAGATAAGAAAATAAGAGGAGCTTTGGAGTTGTTTGCCTTTAGTTTCAGAGCCTCTAGAATTCCTACAGGACATAACACCAAACCATGAAAGACAGAGATCTATTTCTGCCTTTCCCCTCCTTTTAATTTAAAAAAAAAAAAAAGACTTTTTCTCTTTTTATTGTTTAATCAGTTCCCTAGAGAAGCAGACACTTTCAAATACTGCATCAAGTACTTGTGAGATTTTGGATCAAAATGCGAAAGTTGGTGCCATCAATTTGATCATTCTGACATTTTCAAACTGAACATTGAATGCAGAAAGCAAAAGGAGCTCCATTGCCCTTATTCCCCAGTAGTGTAACAAGCAAAGGAGTAAATACAACTCACTTTGGCACCCATTCCCATTCTACCTTGTCAGGAAAGCTGCACATTTAAAAGGGGATGGGACCATGGGAAGGGAGGAGGAGCTGGTTTTGAGTTTACAAACCCTGAAGGTATTCTGCCCATCTGTGATTTCACTTACTACTTCTGTGGGTTGGCACTGATATGCATGTTTCTCTTTAAAGGCAACACCTCATAAAGGAAAGGTAAAGAGCATCAATTTAAATGTATCCACCTCTGTGTAGGCAAAGCTTTTTATTTTTTTCAATAAAGGAAATTCATCTCTCTTTCACAAAATGTTTATGCTCATATAAATGCATAATAAATATCATTTCAGCATAAATGACACTTGTCTCAGGTTAACCTTCAAAATGGCGAAAACCTGGTTCCTGATCTAGGTTCCGCATTTTGTGAGACAATTGTAACATTATCCAAATCAAGGTTCTAGAACTCTTGACGTTTGGCATACATAACATGCACCTTTCCACAGAGAACTGAAGTGAATTTTCTTTTAATTGAGTAAAATCAATAAATTGGGTATTCCATTTGTTTGTGAACAGTAGAACTGATACAGTCTGAGCAACCTGGTATCAGCCAAATATTGGTCTATGAATAACAGACCTTTCTTCTGTTAAAACACATTTTCCGTTCAAATATTTATACTGCATGCTAAGTATCTGTTTGGAGAAAATCATATACAAAATGTACCACTAACAAATTAATGTAAATTTATATTAACATGAATGATCTTTACTCACACAAAGACAGCATCTCAACCCACTTTTGGCTACACTGTCACTGAGGACCAAGAGAGTAGTCTATCATCAGATCCATTCTTTATTTTTTGTGAATGGGCCTACTCATTTGTAAAGGCCTTTTACTATGCAAACAAAAGACACTTGTGTTTGCAGTTAAATCAGGGAAAACAGATTATTACTTTGTTTACTGCTTTTATTAGCTATTGAGAAGAAGGTATTGCTATTTTAGACAGAGATTCAAGGCACACGTTCATCTGTCTGACAAATTTCCTCAAATAATTTTTGCATCCAATGGAACTTTTCAACCCCTCTTGAAAGTAGGGCAACTCTCAAAAAAACAAACAAACAAAAAAAACACTAAGTTACACACTTACACACTTTGGTGTCTGCACTGAAAAAAGGGAAATTCAGTATGACACAGTATTTGACAGCAGCTATTAATAGGAATATGTGAACAATGTGACCTGTCTAGCCAACATGAGTAATCAACACAAGTAATTTAGGACTATCTAAAAAATGACAGCCATCTTTTAACAGATATGATAATCGTGGTGTTGTTGCTACATCTGGAGGAAGAAGAGAGTTTTAGAGAACACAAATCCCAAGCTGACAGAAATCTTATTGTTTTTGCTTACAAAGTTCTTCAGTCTTGCTAATAAAAATGGTCAAAACCTTAAGGATATTGTGCAGGATTTTATGCCCCCCAAAAATCATAGGAAAAAAAGGCCAGTCCTCCCTGTTTTCCTGTTTGGTGTTCCAAAGAAAACAGTTAGGAAGAAAACTGCTGATTGTTAATGTAAATTTCTAGGCCAGCTCATCTGAATTATCTCAGCTGGTAGACCAATATCTAAAAATGACTTATACTTGCCAACTGAAAATGCAATTGTGCTAAAATGTTCTAACTTGTGTAGATAAATGGTAGGTGCCAAGGGAAGATATATAAATCTAAATATAAGTATATTAATTAATTTAAATTCCATTAAAATACCAGTGCCCAATTTGTCTTATTTGCTAGCTCTTTGTGACTCTCAGTTTAGGGCTTTGACTATGTATTGATCACTGAAAGCCCTCAAAAAGGGTAAGCATCTTAAGCATATTTTCTGTCTTTTTTTTTCTTTTTTTTTTTTTTTGAGGAGTAGAAGCAATGTATCCCTTTGCATTGGCTCTTATAATCTGGCACACATGCGATCAGAGAGTTATAGCTTTGAAAAGTAACATGAAATCCTGTATCTTGGATGAAAATGTAAAATGATATTGCATCCTGAACACTCTCATTAGAAAACTGTTACTAAACTGGTATGCAGGACTTCCTATTCCACCTGTGATGTGTCTTCATTCTGCTCCAGAGGAACCTTGTTCCATCCACTGATTAAGTGCAGGATTTAAATGTAAGTCTGACATGTGAATATGATCCACAGTTATTTTTTTTACAAATCTTTTGTGTTCAGACAATACTGTTTTCTACTGAAAGCAGGAAATAACTTAATCCCAAATTGCTGAGGTGCACTGGAAAAATTCACAAGCCACTTATTTGCATTTTTACATCCCCAAATACATTAAAAATTCTGACCCTGAACTCCAAACTCAGCTCATTACATTATCTCAAAGCCTGATTTTTGTAATTGTCAAGTAATTGGAGCTGGGCACCTTTGAAAATGTGTCTTCTTCCTCAGATACCTAAACTTAAGCTTACGTTTTCAAATACTGTTCCAGTATACATGCATATTCACACACACATGCTTATGAGGGAGTATGCTTTTGTTTAGGGTGTAGTTATTGTGCAGTGTCATATTATGTAACAGCTGCCTTACTGGCTTGTCTACAGACAGTGCTTGTAATGGTTACATGGATTTTTCCCACTTTAAACAATCATGGCAAAATGAATGGAGTATTAAGACTACAGCAAGTAAAAGTGAAAAAAAATGTCATACCTCAGATTTACTGCTATAATTAAACTTTCTTTAGAACATGCCTGTTGTTAAACATTTCTGTTTTGTTCACCCCTTATCAGTATGATTTCATGAAGAAATGTTACTCACATTAGCTTGAAGGGGACGATTTGTCAGCCACACTGTGAAGCTGAGCATGGTGAGTGGTTATTGCTGCAGAAGAGGTAGACAGCTCATGGGTGGGTAGACAGCTCATTTAGACCCTTTTGGGAGGTCTCAGTTAAGACTGTGGGCAGCTATACAAGGTGCTATGACAGTACTGGTAGATGAGGTTACTTCCAGTAATTTCCATGCAGCTGCTTGTAAGTGGCACTTCTGTGTAGATTCCCTAGCCACTACAGGAGCTCCCATGTAAGTGCTCCTTAGTTTATGTGTGCCAAAATAAACCTGGTTAATTCAAATAATCAGTGTGTTATACATCTTTGCTTTGGCTCATGTTGACTAAGGTGAACTACTGCTATCATGTGCAATTTCCCAAACAAATGGAATAGGAAGCATTTTCAGTGATACGCAACTCCTGCAGTAAGAAGCTATATTCAGAACAGGACACTTATTGACAGCCTAAGTGTTCATTTACAATCATAGTTTATTGTTTAAAAAATGCCTTTAGTTCAGAACTTAGAAAAAGGCAAATGTGCACCATATTTAGTGTCATAAATTAAGTATTCCTGAAGCAAAGAGGGATCATATGTAGTATCTCTTTCTCTACAATATACAGTTCTGATCTACTCTCTCTTAATATGTCAGTTGAGTTAATGGAGCTATTGCCATTAAAAATGGTGCAAAACCAGAACATAGCTAATATGTCTATTGTCACTATAGTAATGTTTCAGCTAATGATCAAAGACCTATTAGAAAACCAAGAACTAGCAGTTTATTTAGATTGTTTATTGTAAGTGCCTCAGTATTATCTACCAGTTGGACTGGAAATGTCACTAAAGGAGCTGATTAAAGAAAAACGCTTTTCTGTTGCACTTATAATCAGTAAGTTTAGATTCTTCTACCAGCTATTAATTTTCTTCCCACCCTATAACACCATTCAAAGAGATGGAAGTATTCCTCCTCTTTCAGGAAATGTCAAGTTAATTCAAAATTCAATTCAATCCAGTTCAATACCTTCACATAGAGAAGGCAAGATGAGGATTAAATACAGAAAAATACAACTTTTGCATACAATTTTCAGTCAGATTATCTTGGTGTATTCTTCAGTTATTTTCAGTTTTGCATTGCTCCTGGGCTGTCAAAGATAAGATGCATCAATCATATTTTACCTGTTTACACTTTCTCTTCTGAGTTATTGTCATGAAATGAGTAAAGAAGCTTCTGAAGCTTTGTACATTTTTCTTTTATTTAATGTTTGAAAACCAGAAATCTCAGCTATGAGTCAAAGATGCATGAAACATCTTGTCTTCAGAATTGTGGAGAATAGTCAGACTTGTTAGCATCACTGATAAGCACCAACCTTGGGCAAAGGGGGGTTGAGCAGCTTGCCCATGCTTATCTCTTATACAAGGTCTGCAAGCTTGGTATGATGGTGGAGAGAGTCTTGAGGTGGCAGGACAGCCCTGTTTTGGCAGCAGAACAGAATCTTGAAGGCCACAGCGCCTGGAGTGAAACCTTTTGCTTCATTATTTGTAAAAAGAATATTAAAGTTAACATCCCTGAATATGATAATGAGCTTAATGAAGTACATGCTAAACATATATGACTATAGTACTCAACACTTTAACCAAGTAATGCTAAATGTCATGGCATGAAGGGAACACACAAGGTTAGGATATAAAAGAAAAGTTAGTGTTAGGGAAAAAAAAAAAAAAAGAGTGAGGAAAGAAGAAGATCTAAATCTCCTCTCTCTTAGTTCAAAACCATTACTACTTGTCCTATCACTACATGCCCTCGTAATGAGTCCCTCTCCTGCTTTCTTATAGGCCCCCCTGTAGGTACTGGAAGGCTGCCATGAGGTCTCCATTGAGCCTTCTCTTCTCTAGGCTGAACAAGCCTTGGCCTGTCCTCATAGGAGAGGTGCTCCAGCCCTTTGGTCATCTTTGTGGCCCTCCTATGCACCCACTCTAACTCCACACCCTTTTTGTGCCGCAGGCCCCAGACATGAATGCACTACTCTAAGTGGGGTCTCACAATAAAAGAGTAGAGGGGGAGAATCAGCTCCCTTGACCTGCTTGCCACAATTCTTTTTATGCAGCCCAGGATGCAGTTGGTCTTCTGGGCTGCAAGCACACACTGTTGGCTCATGTAAAGCTTTTCATCCACCAGAACCTCCAAGTCCTTCTCTGCAGGGCTGCTCTCAATCAGTTCTTCTCCCATTCTGTACTCCTGTCTAGGATTGCCCTGACCCAGGTGCAGCACCTTTCACTTAGACTTGTTGAACCTCATTAGGTTCAAATGGGCCCACTTATCTAGCTTGATCAGGTCCCTTTGGATGGCAAGCTTTGTTTCTGTTGTATCAACTGCACCACTACTGCCACTGAACCCTAAGGAACACCACTTGTTATTATCATATTATTATTATATTATCATATATTAGAGCTATAGCAGTAAGTGTATTTATCAATAGCAATTCTGAATCTGTTATATCTGTCACACTATTAAATGCAATCAACTTTGTGAAACTGTCTCAGAGAAAGTCCTTGTCAAGGCTCTGAAACAGGCAAACATTGGACTACAAATATGTTCAACTTTGTGAAACTGTCTCAGTGACAGTCCTTAGCAGAACTCTGAAACATGCAAATGATGGACTACAAATACTTTGAACTTTGTGAAACTGTCTCAGTGAAAGCCCTTATGTGGGCTCTGAAACAGGCAAACGTTTTACTCTGATAAGTCCCCTTTAAACACAAGAAAAAATAATAAAGGTATTTTTCTATTTACTGTTTCCTGTGGTCACTAAGTAGTTGTCTGGACTATTAAAGTGCTATGCTTTGTTTGGTTCTTTCTGACAAGTGAGAATGGTTTCTTGCAATTGGGAGTCTTAATTTTTGATGAAAGTTTCACATAGGGGGTGAAGATATGTAGGAATAAATTTAGTTAGATCATATGAAGCAAAAGAAACAGGTATGGAATACAGTAAAGCCTTTAGTGCATAGACCAGAAACATTCTAAGCAGGATAAGGCATGGACCAGGTGAATGCTTTGGTCCAGATTGTTAGTAATAGAAGAAGAAATAATACAATATTTTTTAATACGTTACATTTGCGATGTGCTGTTCCGAGGCTGCGCTTGGAAGATACAAAATATATGTGCAAGGGTAGCATGAGAGAATGCACCGATTCATGATGAGGAGTAAGGAGGATTAAAAGAATGCTCAATTTGCAAGACATCTAGATAACTGGGGCTTCTTGGACTCTGGGAACTGGATCAAACCAACCTTGCGGTTTGGACTGAGACCAAGGGCTCAGAGAGCTTGCGTGAGAAGGAAAGGTTAAAAAGTTCAACTCTGATGAAGACATCTTACTTCATCCCGACGACCACCCGGACGACCACCAGAGAGTAGTACGCAAGCGCAGAAGGACTGATAAGATAATTAGCATATGAAGCGAGGCTAGGCGGAGCTAGGAAATGAATATGCATAGATGAGTTGTGAAACCTAATGCATATGTAGTATCTTAGGAGATAAAAGAGAACTAAGAGAACAAATCAGACGAAGTTAGATTTGGGCAGGCATGCCCCTAACTTCCGGCGCCTAATAAAGCACCTTCATATAATCACTTTGTGGATTATGTGTTTTCATGAACGCTAACAAGATGACACTGGGATTTAAGGAAGTGTGAAGGGACAATAAAAAGAACTGTTGATCATTTGTCTTAGAATAAAAGTTCAGAAGAAAAAAAAAAGGTGCTGCTGACTATTATTAACTATGAAAAACAAAACAGTCAGGATTTTGTTTTCAAAGAGAGACTACAAAGGCCAACAGGTCATATGGAAAACATCTCATTTTCAGAAGTAAATTTTCTCTAGACTGACCAGGAACTCCACAGGGGTCACACAGAGTAACGTAATGATTAAGGAAGTTTGAAGGGACCTCTGGAGGTCAGCTGGTCCAACACCTGTGCTCAAGCAGGGCCACCAAAAGCTACTTCCCCAGGACCATGTCCAGATGGTTTCTAAGTATCTCCAAGGAGGGAAACTCAACAACCTCTCTGGGCAACCTGTGCTAGTGCTTAGTTACCCTCAACATAAAAACGTGTCTCCTCATGTTCAGAGGGAACATTCTGTGTTTCAGTTTGTGCTTTTTTCTTGTCACTGGGCACTACTGCAAAGAGTCTGGCTCTGTCTTCTTTGCACTCTCCCTTAAGGCATTTATACACACTGACAAGATACCCTCCTGAGCTATCTCTTCACCAGGCCTAACAGCCCTAGATCTCTCAGCTTTTCCTCATAGGAGAGGAAAGGTTCAGCAGACAGGGTTCCTGTTGCCCTCTGTGCCCCTCCATCTTGACCGAACTGAACTGGACCAGACCAGACCCATGGTGGCCATGGCAACACCCACAAGGCAGGCTCAGGGCCTCCATGACCTGGGCTGTTAGTGGCTGCGTGGTGGCATTTAGCCAGGACGTGGGGCATGGTATGCAGAGGCTGGCAATAGCAGCAGCCTTGGAGACAAGGCCAGCCTTACCTAGGGCTGGTCTAAGTGGATGGCACCTCTCCCAGGCACCTCACAAGATAAGAGTAGAAAGGGAAGGCTGAGACTCTGGAGAAAGACTCTATAAAACCTCATACCCAGTACCAAAGTGGGAAAGGTGCTCAAATCATGTGCTAATATATAGTCAGTTTATCTAACTGATTGGATTTTTCTTTGGGAAATGTCTGGAAGAATCACCTTTTGACATGCGTAAATGAAATAAAACTGCTAAAATTTGCTAAAATAAAATAAAACTTGCTAAGTTTTTCAAGTGGATACTCATTCTCGTTCATACTTTGTACATAATTAATGTGTAGGAAACTCAGTTACACTCAAATCTGGGACACTTGGCTGTGGGTGAGTACAAAGTTTCCTGTTCTCTGCTCTGGGAACTGAGGCCATTTCCTTCTGAGACCTCTGCTGCAGTGACAGCATCCCTTTCCAGCGACATTGTGGTATCCTCAGTGAGGAGGAAGAATTTTTATTAAAGAAGTCAGACAAACCACGGTCATGCATCTCGGCGTAGGTATAAAGAGAAAGTCTTGGGCAACTGAGCTTAATGCTGCTGTGCTTCTGTGACTCCTGAGGGCATGAGAATATCTTTAGCAGTGTGGACCACAGGTCCATCAAATCCAGTTTCTAAAAGTGTCCGCAGAGTGGATTACCAGAAAAGCATAAGAACAGGACAACCATATATGACATACCTCCTGACAAATCTAGTCTCCGACTGTTTTTAGTTTAGAGGATTTTCTATAGCTGATGTGGTTTGGCTATTTAACAACTCTCAGTAGACCAATCTTCCAAGTACTAGTCCAATCTGCCCTTGACCTCACGTAACCCTTTTGCATGCAGAAGACTCTAAGTCTGTGTTTATTCTATTAAACTAAACAGAGACAGTTCACAAGCACAAGCCTTGTCCTGAGGAGCTCAGTATTGCTAATTGTTAGTAAAAGCTGTGACACAAGCTAATTGTCATTCTCTCAGACAAAGCCTGGGCAGTCTGAAGCATCGGCACACAAAACACTCACTGCTCTCCCTCCTTTCTGGGGCAGTAAGGCAGTTGTCCACTGGGACTCTTCTTGAAACTGTAATCCCAGAAAGGCTTTGTGGTTGCTTGGAGGCCTGAAGGAGATGTATTCAGCTGCTTGGATGTGGCTATGCAGTTTTAGGGGATAATCTTTTGTGACACAAAGTTGCTGGGAAGGTGTGGGGAGCTGGGGGTCTGCCTCTTATCACAGGTAACTAGTGATACGACTAGAGCGAATGGCCTCAAGTTACGCCAGGGGAGGTTTAGGTTAGAAACTAGGAGACATTTCCTCTCAGAAGGAGTAGTCAGGCATTGCAACGGGTTGCCCAGGGAAGTGGTGGAGTCACCATCCCTGGGGGTGTTCAAGGAAAGGTTGGACCTGGCGTTTAGGGACATGGTTTAGTGGGTGACATTGGTAGTAGGGTAATAGGTGGACCAGATGATTTTGAAGGTCTCTTCCAACCTTAATGATTCTATGATTCTATGATTCATGGCCTTAGGGGCGGGAACAGGATATTTAGTTTTGAAAGAATACAGGTGTTACATGCGTTCCAGGAGTTTTCACTTCATAGAAGAGGTAAATCCTCTGTATTCTACAAAGTGACAAAGAATCACTGCTTCACTTCTATAACAAACCTTACCTGTTAAGTACTGAAGTGCAGGAATGGAGTGTAATGTCCTTACTCTGCCCTTTTGATCCTCTTCCTTGTCGTTTTGCTTCTTGCCTAGCACCTCAGCTTCTCAGATGTTACAACCCCCATAACCCTACAATTGACATACTCTGTGCGGTTTCCTGGCTAATACCGTTACAGATGCAATCACTCAGTTCTGCTGCTGAGGAAGTGCACATATGTTAATAAAACATGTAGGCCTACTTCAAAGCTTGTGGTGGTTGAGAGTGCTGGTGGAGACTGTTGTTATTCCAAAGGAGAGGGACCATCACAGCACCTGTGCCTGGGTGATACAGGAAGAACTCTGTAGGAAACTGGAAACCTGGTGTCAAAGGGCAGATGCAACATAAGGCAGCAGCTCTGCTCTACTAACAAGCCTTCTCTTTAACATAAGATTCAAGAGTGAGAAAAAACCTTACTTTATGCATTCAACGTTTGTTCAGTGTTATGATATGCCAACAATGATGCCAGTCAGCTTCTCACTACATAGATGTTTCTCAAGTAAAAACTGAACCTTGTTGACCAGCAACCCATTTCCCATATGGCTCCATGCTGCCATCAAATAATATAGTTTTATACCTGTCAAAGCAAGACTCTGCAAACAGAAGTTTGCCTATGACACTGTTAGTATAAGAAGACAGTATTTTTGTTTAACAGAAAAAATTCACACATTGTGGCTGACAGTTTAGTTAAAGAGAACCCCTATCCTGGTCACAGCCATGCTGACAAAAGGCAGCTTTTGTCAATTCAGGTTAAGTCACGGAAAGAGCTGGTGTAATTACACTAGTTGAAAAATTCTGTTCTTTCTGTTTATATGTATATGCATATGTGTATATATATACATTTAACATTGCAGTTCCTGTGGCAGCAAAGCCTGTTTATTAAGCTCCTACCCCAGACCCCAAGCACCACAGTTTGCTGCCCTTGCATCTGTGCTGCCAGAAGCAACTGCAGACCACCCAGTCTGTACAGCTACTTCACTGAGTGACTAAACAGTCTAATGTTCCCTATCTATTTAAGCAAGATCATTTAACTGATTCATTTTGCAGTGTGAACAGTTGCTTCTGAGCAGATGACAAAGAATTCTGCAAGCATAGAAACAACTAGACATTGCTATAGAAGAAGTGTGTGTTTTATATTGGCTTTCTCTGGGAAGAAAGCCTTCATGAAACTGCACTTGGAATCTACATCAGGGGACTCTGATTTATCAGAATATACTGTATCATGTACAACCTCTTTGACTGTCTTTCTTATGTTATCCGTATGATCCCCATGGCAAGAATTATCTTTTGTCTTATGTTTGTACATCCACCCACACAACCAGGCTGTTCATCTATTTCAGAACTTTCTTAGTTATTGTTACGGAAATAATAATGATACTACTCTTACAGTATGGAAGTCATGAGAGACTCTTGTGAAAATAATTCCACACTTAGATTATGTAATTTTAAAATAGAAGACATGATGGTCCAAGTTCTAGTACAAATACCACAACAAAGCGGTGTATAAACTCTTCCTATGCAGTGAGATGTCTTTCTCTGATGACTTTTGTGGGCAGAAGCTCTGGAGCTCATGGTGGCAGCAATGATGAAGCACATATAAGATAATTTTGCAAATGCCATTTTATATATCCTATTGAAAATAATCCACGGACAAAGGAACTGTGATGCTTTCATCCTTACTACATTGATCACAAATATTCTGGTACAAAAAGTAAGTGCTGGGTTTTCACTGTTTTTTAGTTGTGTAGTAGTAGTTTCAAACATAATGTAGGTGATGAGGGATACCAATTGATTTCATCTGCACTTACAGTTAGAAGCCCAATTTTTTTTCTCTTAAAAAATATGATTATCATTCTCTCCAGAAATTCCACTTGCAATCATATCCAAAGTCTAGCAGTCATCATCAGATCTAAAATGCATGAAAAAGTGGCATTATTGTTTAAGAGTTCCTAAGTAATTTGCTATTTTGCCAGCTATTTATATGTTTAGGCAATGGAAAATTTGTTTAAGATTGGATCTTACTTGGGCAACTCAAGGCAAAAAATAATTATGTATCTTGGTCATAAATTTTCTAGTCTCCTAAATTTGTGACATATTCTTCTGTCAACAGCTAATCTAAACCCACTAATATGCATGAATTTCAAAGCTGTACAGATTTGATCTGAAATCTTATCAATAACATTCTATATTCAGAAACCAAACTAGAAGTCTTGATATGCAATGATAGGCTCGACTACTTCCATTGGCTAAGCAGAAAAAGGAAAGACACAGCTTAGCCCTAGCCAAATCTGATCCTCTGTCACATAAATATTTAAGCACTGATGCTTTCTGATGGCTGATTCCATAAAACTTTAACAGAAGAGTAATGGATAAATTATTAAAAAATTATACTTAATTATCAAAGATGGACGAAAGGTAGTTGTATTCTTGTGGAGAGTTCTTAAAAATGCCCTGAATCTAGGGGAAGAAAAAAAAAAAAAAAAAAAAGCTTGTTGTCTTTAAGACACGAAAATCAGCCACTCTTGAACAGCTGATTGTTTGGCAGAAGACTGTCTGGATTTGTGGATTAGGATTTTTTTGTTGTCTGGCTACTGATTCTTACTTCCAAGGTCCATGGAACAACCTCTTTTATTAGTGTGGTGTTTTATATTCAGTTGTGAAAAGAAACAGAAAAGATAGTTTTGAAAGATTCCATCCTTTCATTGACGTAAGTGTCCTTTTTCATTGTCACGCTAAACCCGTTTACATTGAGTGTTTCCCCTAGCTGTCTCTGGTACTTTGTTGTTGTGTCTGTGATGTTTGGGCTGTTTGTTTCTCTTCTAAAATACTGCATGCACAACCCTACTCCAGTAATGCCCAGTCTCTGTTTGTGTTCAGCTCCCAGTGAAATCCCTCCACCCACACATTTAAGCATCTGACTGGCTATACATGTGGCCTGTGTTTTGGGCGGTGGCTCCCTATTACTTCAACAATAGCATTCATAAGGAATTTTAACTACTCCTAACATGGACCCTAATGAAGGGGAACTCCTGCACCCAGTATCTTCTGTTAGGTTTCATACAGAGTTAACAGTAATTTCTGTTGCAAGTAGTAATATGGTTATTTGCTTTCTTATGCTTCAGCATGTCTCTGGTCTTTTCTAACAACGGAATTAAATTACATGCCAAGCTTAGAACAGATCCCATTTGCTTGCATTGGAGTACTATAAGTCTCTTTTTATCCTGTACAGAACTATGTCATTGTATGAACAGGGATCTGATTTTTGCGATGTAAAAGTGTATGTTATTTAGATGCCTGCAATACCACAATTAAAGTAGGCACAATTACTATAGCATTCGGTGTTAGCGTATATCATAATTAAATAAAAGGTATTGTACTGTATGGAAATTATAGTGTCCACAGAAGACGTAAAATATTGCTTTCATCTTACTACTACAGTCTTAATACATGGCTAAAAATCATGGTGCTGGTGCTTTTGAAAGTGCAAAATTCACAGTTTAACAAATTAATTCCAAATGTAGATTTCTTCTAAGAAATTTGTGTTTTCATATCGTCTGTTATTGCCACATCTTGCAGATCCCACAACACAGGACAGCAGATGACTTAGTTCAAATTATTCTTCTTTGTTTTTAATAGTTTTAACATCCCAAAGGAGGGTGGGATTATTTATATGTTTAATAATTTCCAGATTTTTGAGCTGTTAGTCTGTTCAGTTGTCTGGAAAAAAATCTGATGACTATTATTCATCTTTTTTGCTCAAAGACTGTTTTGGACCTCTGGTTAGATTATTAAAGCAAAATGGCTCAGTAGAGTTTAGGCTTATTTTCACTTTTTGTTTAATATCTAACTGAGAATTATGGAATTGTTTTAATAAGCATTCCACTGAGTTTCTTCTTTTGGTCACACATATGGAAGCGAGTATGACTGTATGACCCACATTTTCTTGTGGAAAGTTTTAATATATCTGCATATGTCTATATCTGCATACATATATCCAAATAGCTATTTGTGCCTTACCCCATTTTAGCCATATTTCAATTCTGCTAGCATTACCATCAGCATTACCAGCAAGGCTGTCATCTTTACGACAAATTTTATCTGACTCAAGGACTCTAACCAAATTCAGTGGAACAGTGTGCTGAAGAAGGTGTTATTTAAGATGAGAATTTAAGCTAAATTAAATCTGATTAATTAAGACTGCATTCCCTTGAATAGCCAGCAGTGAGTGTAGCTTTATGTTAAGTTACTGCTCTTTAGGAGATGGAGTATAAGAATGTAAACAGGTTGTTCCTGTAATAATAAATATCTTGGGGATCAGGTCCTTAAATTAATATAGAGGTTGCCTAGCTTAGAAAACCTGATCATGTCTCTCTCTGAAATGGCTTTAAATTAATCCAGTCTCATCACAGCAAATTCTTAGTGTAGACTGTTATAAGACAATTCAGTTCCTAGGCAGATTTAACTTTAAAATAAAATATAATAATAATAATAATAATAAACAAATCAATCAATCAAACAACAACAACAACAAAAATTTCAATTACTGGAAGAAAAATAGCTTACAATCATGCATTACCTTCAGATAACTCAGATAACTGATTGTTTTTAGTTCTAAGAAGATAAAGGAACAATGAAGATTTTATCAGAGGGTATATATTTAATGTTATATATTTAATGAAACTAGCAGCATTAGTGAAAATCTTATGGAGTTGGCATATATTGGCAGCAGCAAGGTTGCAACAGGGATTTTTTTCTTGAATTTATATTTCTCCTAATTTGGGGTTTGAGAAGTCCTGATGCAGCCTCATTTGTCAGTGGACCAAGTTATCATTTGTATTAATTATAAAATGCAGCTATGGCTCTTTCCTTTCAAAACCACATTGGGAACTATTATTTATTCAAATGAATAATGGTAAAATGTGTAGTTGTATATATAGTCCATTGAAGAAAGAGACTAGAATTGTCATGCTAATATTTTCCTTAGTGAGACGTTTATGAACAAGAAGCAATTTAATTAGGTTGGTTAAAATGAAAAGTAAACTTTTCAGAGGGAACATTGAAAGAGACTGCCCTTATCAGTGGCTCCTATCTGGAGAGATAAAAATGCTTGCTGGAAAGTTTGAATGTGAATGGGCCCAGAAAGCTCAGGAAGCATCTGCTTGAAATTACTCTTCTAGTAGACTGAAACAATTGTACATAGTACAAAATGAACATAGTAGCAACATAGCTGTAGAAATAACTAGTATATAGAAATAGAAATTACATAGAAATAACTATTCCATCTGTCAGTAGAGCAGTTTCCAAGTCTTCCTGAGATAACGAAGCTATATGTGAGTATTTAAAACTGTACATATTTCAGTAAAAATTGGTATCTTACTTCTGACCAATCTGCCCAGACTCAACAAAGATTTTCAGTGCAGAAATAGTCTAAAGAGGAGACTATTATATAGAAGCCAATAAGGACAGGGGCAGAGTGATCTTTTTTGTAGGGGAGAAACTGCTGGACAATATGTGAAGTTACATCGGGATCTGTCAGTTTTCATCAATCATTCAGTAGTTTTCTAGGAGAGCTTCCTTCAGAGTTGAATTCTGGATTCAAGATCACCATGCCATACATACCAGTTTGTTGAATAGGCTGTACAAACGAATACCAACATGCAATAATAATGCCTAGTGTCCATTATATTTTCTAGCTAGTGAGGTGAGAGATGTATTTATGCTCTTATCCTACTTGTGAAATGTTATTTTCCCAAATCTACTGCCAAGTGAGATGAGGTATGCAGGGCTTCATTCTCTTTCCCCTCCAGCCAACTTTTCACATTTTGAGCTCCATTAATTTCAGTGTAGTTGTTCTTCATTCTTAGAAATGTTGTGAAAGGAGAATTAAATGAGTCAGAGAACAAGGTGAAAGATTCCACAAATTACATATGCCTTTCTAAAACTAACTCCGTGTGACAGCTTAACTAACAGATAGTAGTGTTCATGAGTAATAGACATGCTCCAGAATGACCTCTTCAGACATGTTAATAGGTGAGCTTCAAGTGCTGACATTTTCAAATCACAGAGACATCAGATCAATAAGGTGAAACAGTGAGTGCAGAAGCTCCCATTTGTGCACTGGGTGCACTGCAGAGCTGTATTTCAGGCTAGTCTTCTAGACATGATGGCTCTTCTACACATGGATTGAAGGGACACTCATTATTTCAGACCTGAATGTTGCTGTATCATCAGGAATATTGCCAATGATTCCAGCAGCAGGAACAAAATTCAATTTAGCAGCCTTTTTATGTGATCACGCATATATATACACACATACACACATATAACAAGGAGATGTATATATCTTTCCAGCACCAATTATGACATTTATCCTTTTGAGAAACTACTGTATACAGAAGGACTAGAATGTTTGTTTGTATGCCTTAATTTAACTTTCCAGATTCTCCAAAGAACTGACAGAGTTAGTTTGTGACTTAGAGTCAAAACCAAGATGTACAACACCCTTGTGAATTTCAGAGGTACCCATTTGTGCAAGGTTAGCTGTGCTGAAATTTGGAACCAATCTATTCACAATCTTTTTTAAAAGTCTAAATAATTTTCTGATTAACCCTCAGAGAGATGTAATTTTTGAAAAATAGAACAAGAAGCACCAGATGGCATGGAATACCAACTATGCACCCTTGAATACATCATAAGTATTTCTGTTCTCTTCCTAGGTATGGTTTCCCAGACTGAAGTATGTGGTTATATTGCGGAGTAGGACATGACGGTAAGCATAGAACGGCTCAGGTTGGAAGGGGCCTTAAAGTTCATATAACTCCAAACCCCAAATCTGTGTTTTTCGACCTGAATTACTGTTAAAATGATCCGTATAATAATTGTTTCTTATAAGACTGCAGCCCATCACTTCCTTCAGCATTAGCACCCAGAGGGTTCAGGTACATAACAGTAGGCATTCATAAAGACCTGGGGCCTGCCCAGTGCCATCAACAGAAGAAAGGTCCTTAACTGTTTGGAGAACAAAGAGGCTTTGGGTATTCCACTGATGTCCAATAGTGGACTATGATGCATAGTCTGACATCCAAGACAAAGCAAAACAAACAAACAAAAAAGTAGAGTTGCAAATCGAGAAGGCATGATAAATATTGCCAATTTATAATCAGAAGTTCAATGGTTAGGGCATTATACAGTGTTAGAGATGCCATACTCTGCTGGAAAAGGTTCAGACCTGTGTAATTTTAATTTGTGTGGTTAAGAGACAATGGACTTACAACTATCTCATCTTCTTTCGCACACAGGTTGCCCCAGAAAACTTCATGTTTTAGGTAAGGGGAAACTTCTCAAGAGAACTCACAGCATATGCTTTTAGTTCTAATAACAGTCTAAGACAGTTTTGGAACTTGATGTTTTTCTTGCTCAACTGAGATCCTAAAAGGTTTTTAAGAAATGTCTTTGTGACTTGGTAACAAGGCATCTAGATTTGCAGGCATTAAAATACTACTTTTTTTTTCTATAATATGTGCAATATAGATGATATTTGACAAATATAGTGAGATATTATTGTACACAGTGAAAAGAAGGGATGGGATTGGTAAATAGAGAAAAAAACAGTTTATGTCAAAAATGTTTATTAATTTCTCACATCTTTTCTTATACTTTTTATCTTCCAAACTTGACTGCATGTAAATGCACCTTAGCATGAGGTATGTTCATGACCCACTAATTCATAGAATGACCTAACACTTAATGCATTCATTCAAAATCAAATACACAGAAAGAAGTTCTGTTCTCCATGTACTCCAATCTCAGCTGTAGTCTATCCAAATTCACTTATCTTTCCACTTTACACTCCACTGAAATTTCAAGACAGGATCTGAATTTTATTTATTTGTTTATTTATTACCTGTGGACAGAAGTCCAAGTGTTCTAGTAAATGTAGATCCAGCAGACTTTGTAAAGAAGCAGCATTTTTCCTGTTATCTCTGTGGTAACACCCGCATTATGGAAGTTGCACAATATCCAGATTGCTGACCGTTATGTGGGTTATAGAGAACATCTGACCAAGGAACAATCTCTGCTGTTCTTAGGATGAATCTTGAGAGCTAGATGTTTTTCTTCATTTCTTTCTCCCTCTAATTCATCTCTTCTCTTTAAATTCTGTAAGTTTTTTTATTGTCATGATATGCTACATAATGTCTAATGAGTATATAAGAGAGATGGATACATCTTTGAATAAACTCTGTATAAGAGCATTGTAATATTAAACCTATCAGCTATTTTTCTTTCTGCTATTATGGTTAACAAGATGTCTCCAATAGTAAATGGGAGTGTTTGGTAGCTGTTTCTGTAATACTGCCAATATATGCCCTTTCATTACGTATGCCTCTGTTAGCAAACAGATGGACAAATTCTGAAAAGGCTTCATTAATGTCTAAAATGTCTCCATTAACATCCCCAAAAGGATTTATTTCTCCTTTGTTTTCCTAATTCTATCTGCTTCCAAATTCAATTATTCTGTCTTCTGTCATGCTGAATTCAGAAACTGTCTTCAGAAAAACAGCAAACAATAGCATTTATAATGAATCCAGTACAGCTTTCTACTTCATGCATGGTTTAGGAGGGGGATCTGGAAAACACCTGGGCTGTTTATTTCTGATTTATTTCTAAGTATTTATTTTCCTATTATACCCCTGAACCTGGAGCAGGTCTTGCAGGAAATTTTCATTAAATTATAATTATAGACAGGTGACAAATAATTATGAGATATTCATTCTTGCCTTTGTGAAAACAGAGACCTAGAAACTATCATTTAAATGAGTACTGTATTTTGGCAATGTGACAGCATGTCTTCACAGACTGGGGGTGCACAAGCTGAAACTCCTTGCATTTTTATTTTCACTGGTTTAAAGTACACATTATACGAACTGACTTCATTGTAGATCTGAGTATTCTGCTGAAAAGCAAGAACATACTGAGGAAATCTCATGTACAGTGCTACCCTACTGTGCTACTACCAGACTAGAAAGGAATGCCTCTTCTTTCTTTTAAACTTAATCTGAGTTCTACATAAACAAAATGCAAGATGATCCTAACATTTTCAGAATGAATCAACTATAAACAATTATTAAAAACAAAATAAAATAAGCTTTCCTGCTATAGTTTTCAACAACAAAGACAAAAGAAAGTAGGAGAGAAAGAGGGAAAGAGAGAAAGAGAGAGGGAAAGATAGAGGGATGAGGGAAGGAAGGAAGGGAGGAAGGGAGGAAGGGAGGAAGGGAGGAAGGGAGGAAGGGAGGAAGGGAGGAAGGGAGGAAGGGAGGAAGGGAGGAAGGGAGGAAGGAAGGAAGGAAGGAAGGAAGGAAGGAAGGAAGGAAGGAAGGAAGGAAGGAAGGAAGGAAGGAAGGAAGGAAGGAAGGAAGGAAGGAAGGAAGGAAGGAAGGAAGGAAGGAAGGAAGGAAGGAAGGAAGGAAGGAAGGAAAATATGCGGTGTACAAGTGCTTTTTTAATTCCCCCCATGTCGCTGGGTTCGCTCAGATTTAGTGAGTCTCAAATTCAACACTGGACAACCGGCGACCTCTTTCGGTCAATTAACAAAATGAGCAAGAGGACAAAAGGCTGAAAATCGTTGGTGCAGTCGCCTATCGGGGTATTAAGCGAATCTGATCTCTCTTCCAACACCTCATTCATTTTATTTCCCTAGGAAAAGTCTCTATTAACTCTTACATCATATTCTTTACGCATAAAATATGATTTTTTTGGTCTTTTTATGTACAGTGTCTCTTTCAAGACAGTATTTTGGAAGGTACTGTCTGAACAAAGAACAGAGAAAACAAGCCAGAGTTGATTTTAATGTTCTAAAAAGATTTGATTTATAAAAAAAGAGCAGATTTTGAGATTCACAGGGCAGTACCTTGAATGATAACATCTCTACTTGAAAACTACACTTTTCCACTTGAATTTAGACACGTGAACAGCTGATGAATTACCGGAAGGTGAACTTCAATGTTAATAACACAGGGGTTAAAAACAGAGCAATGGTTTGGCTCATCATTTCCATGGCAGACAGTATTTGTATATGCCAGTATCTGTAAGCATTATTCATTTTACTTTGTATGAGGAGCAGGCTCCTGTGACAGAAAGGCCATATATGTGCCTACGTATATACTTCACCATATCCTGCTGTGTTAGGTCTCAGGAGTGCTGCAGAAAGGATGGTCACAAATTCTGGCTTTCACAATTCAGATTTTCTCCATCGAAGTTAACCTAAGTAACAGAGCAAAACAAGCCAAGCAGAGTGGGGGAAGAGTTTGCACTGGCTACAGAGAGCAAACACATGCAGTGTGCAAAATCGACTGTAGGGTTTGTTGTTTTTCTCCCCACAGACTTATGAGGATGTTGCAATGGAAAGTATTTTCTCGTGGACAGAGGGAAAAGTTTTAAAGAGCTCAGAGAACGCCTTAGAAAGATGGGTGAGCTGCATCCACGGGCCTGGATCACCACGTGTACTGAGTGATTGTGTGCCAGAGAGCACAGGGTGCCCGAGAGCAACATCTGTGCAAGCGTGTGTGTGAGGAAAGGCTTTCAGCCCCGAAGCAGACAAGATTTAGAGAGGAGCCCAAAAAAGGGCACTGCCCGCGAGCTTTGCTCGTACATCCCCTCCCGGTGCCACGGGGACACAAGCACATACACAGCGCTTACCGCTTAAACAACAAAAAAACACGAAACGCCCCTCTCCACAGAGCCGTACCGCTCACTAAGAAGCGCCCACGCACCCCAGGGGCCGCCGCTGGCCCCTCCCCAGCCCCCAGCCCCCAGTGACCGCCGCGGGGCCTCGCCGAGCCCCCGCACTGCCGCCGCGGGGCGCTGCGCGGCCTTGGCGGGGCGGCGCGGGGCGGCGCGGGGCGGGGCGGCGCGGGGGGCGGCGGTGCCGATATATGGCAGGGCCGGGAAACGCCGCCGGACAGATGGGTGCAGAGTGGCGGAGAGGGGAGGCGGGAAGCAGCCAACAAAGAGAATAAAAAAAAAAAAAAAAGAAGGGAGCTGTGTTCGCTTTATTTTTATTTTTCTTCTTTTTTTTTTTCTTTCCCCCCACCGTGCTGTTTTTTTTTTTCTAAGCATTTTTGAAACAAGTTTTCTTCAGATCGTCTGGGCTTTTTTATTATTATTTTTTTCTTTTTTTTTTTTTACTTTTGGAAGCATTTTTTTTTCAGTGTTGTGTGTGGAAAAAAAAAAAGCCATCAACGTTAGTTTTAAGCCAAGTGGTTGAGGCGCTCTGCAGGGAGGAGGGGGGGAGGCAGGAAAAGTTGCCTTTGTTGTCAGCGAGCTCTTTTATTACCTTTATGTTACCAAAGGCCAGCGGCTGAAGAGAGGGTCGGTGCGAGCCTGCTGGGCGCGCAGCCTTCTTCCCTCGCGCTGCCCGGGCTGCGAGAGGCTGGTGACTTTACCTGCCCGCAGCGCTCGGCGGCGGCGCCCTCCTCCGGCGCCCGCCCTGCTCCGGGCGAGGAGAGGCGGCCGGCGCTGCCGCCCCGAGTCCCGTGAGCGGCGCAGCCCGGGGCGCTCCCCCCGGGCCGAGCGGCGCGGGGGCGCCTCCCGGCGGCCCCGGCAGCCGGTTGCCATGGTGCCGCGGCCCGGCGTGCTGTGGGCAGTGGCGGCGGCGGCGCTGGCGCTGCTAGGCCGTCGGACGGCGGCCGCGCTGGCGCTGGCGGGGCCGGTGGTCCGCTGCGAGCCCTGCGACGCGCGGGCGCTGCAGCAGTGCAAGCCGCTGCAGCCCGACTGCGCCGAGAGGGTGCGAGAGCCGGGATGCGGCTGCTGCCTCACCTGCGCCCTGCGCCTGGGGCAGCCCTGCGGGATCTACACGGAGCGCTGCGGCGCCGGCCTCAGCTGCCAGCCGCTGCGGGAGGAGGCGCGGCCGCTGCAGGCGCTGCTGGAGGGCCGCGGGCTCTGCACCAACGCCACGGCGGACGGCAAGCTGCGGGCCTTCGTGCTGCCCGGGCCGCTGGCTGAAGGTAAGCGGCTGCTTAATTCTTTCTTCTGGAAGTTGAAAAGTAACCGCCCGCTCCGGGGAGGTCGGGCGGGGGGGCACTGGTGGTCCGCCGGCTGCCCGCGGCCGGCTCCTGCCCGAGCTTCTCCGGCCAGCCGCGCAGCCAGGGCTGGGGTCGCTTTTGAAAGAGGGATGCTCTTTTTTTTTAATTTATTTTTCCCCTAAGGAAAAGGGAGGTTAACCTCTTGTGTCTCTTACTATCGTTATTTATTTATTTTCTTCACCCCTGGTGCTGTGAAGTAATCCTTCGCGAAAGAGGCGAAGTTGCTGATTTTGAAAGCAATCTTGGGGAGGGAAGAAGTTGTATGTTCCTCGCATGGGTTCCTGACGCTGCCGGCCTGAAGAGGAGACGATGAAATCCTTGCGATTTGTGCCTAGTGTTCCTGGAAAGAGGGTGTGAGAAAACTAGAGAGTGTGTGGGCTAGCTCTTGTGCTGCAGCGTGATTACATCAAGGCAGTGATAACCCAGGAATTAAAAAAAAAAAAAAAAGTTTTCTTGGCCCTTGACGGTGGTTGTTCAGAACAAAGCATTTGCACAGCAGTGTTTAAGAGGATGTTGTTTTTCCCTGCATTGCAAATAAACCTTCAGACAAACGAAAGCTTTCCAGTACCTCTTACATATCTTGTAAATGAGACATTCACCGAGCAGGTTCTGTTTGGTTTGAAGAGGAAGGGACAGCTGGAAAAAGTTCTGTTAGCATGCACATTTGGAAACTTTAGAGGCCGGAAAAATTGGGATTCAGATCAAAAAAACTCAGCCCTGTGCAAACATTTCATTAAACTGTTTGTTAGCCAACAGCAAGTATGTCAACATTTATTTAATAGAAAAGTGTGTCAAAAGGCTTTCCACTGTTTGCATTTTTAAAAAGCCAGGAGTTTTTCTGCTAGGTTACAGGGACTCTTTGGCTGGCCTTTCTTAGCTGAGGAAGTGGCACCAGTGTTCCAGTTAACTAGCTGCTATGAGACTAAGAGATGCCTTATTATAATTATTTATGTGCTGTTCCCAGCCTGTTCATGCTTTAAATGAGCGAGAGTTCAGAGGTACTCACTGAAGTTTTAAATCTCATTGGAACATGGAACAGCTTCCTTCATCACATGAACTTGGCTTTGACTATTCATCCTTCAAATGAATTGAAAACAGAGGGAGTCTCCTCGATACATGAGACTTGGCAGTGTTTTGTGGAGGGGCAGTGCTTTTAACAATGACTGTTAGAGGAGGGGAAAGACAGAGCTGAATGTTGGTTCCCTGATGAAAATATTTCCATTTTCAGGCTAAATAGTCAGAATGCGGAGTTCCTGTTTTTGCATTCTTGGCGCAGGGAGAATTCCTGTTTTGAAGTCAGTAGGAGCTTTGATCGCTTAAAAAGTGCGAAGTAGGTCTCTACAGTTTACATTCAAAGCATGAAGGTTGAAAATTCAGGGTGCAAAAAAGAAGTATTATGACGAACCTGTGTGTACACATAGTACCTGCCTCCTCATGGGTGCTGCTCCAGTTTCAGCTCTAAATCCAGTGCTTGGGAACTAAGGTTGTGGCATGGCGCCCTCCCTCCCTGACCAGGATCACACCTCCCTTTCATGTAGCATCGTCCTGCATTATGTGCTACGCTTTTGGTCTTTACTAGAAATTGCTAGAAATCAGTATGGATGGTGTGTATTGCAGGAACTTCTTCATGCCAACTAAAGTAGGCCACTGACTTTACAGTTCAGGTTTTGGGGCACAAAAGTCATAATTTTACTGTTCATATACAAACCTTCTAATCTCTTTTTGAAAGAGAGCAAACAACTTTTGGAGCAATTTTGTTTCCATTACAACAGAATGTAGAGGTACCATGTCACCAGCTTTTGTAGAACTGAGTTAATTGAATATGCTTTACCGTTTAAAGTGTGGCATTATGACCATTCTGAATTCAAGTGTAAGAAATTCTGTCAATATGTGACGGTCTATACAAACTGGGAAATGAGCAGCCTGTTGATTTGTTAATGCACATTAAGAATACGTTCCACTTTTTTTTATAGTAGGTAAACTAAAAAATTGGACAGACTAGAGAAAACACAGTAGCCATAGTATTTGTATCTAGAAGATTTAGGTTTATAACATTTTATTGTGTCATTTATTGCAAAATTCACTGAGAATGTGGAAAAAAAAATACCACTGTTTAAAAACAGGACATTAAACCACCAAAAATATGTTCAAATACTGCTGAGAGTCTGAGTTAAACCCACAAAAGCCAGGAAATTTAGACTTAAGACTTGAACTTCCTTAATCCATTTGCACTGGGAGTTGGATTTTCCCGGTCAATTATGTTCATTGCCAGCAGTGGCTACACTAAAACCACCAGTACCAAGATGTTAACTCTGATCCTGCCGCCTCCTCCTTGTTTTCCTCCTCGGTTCCTGTGTATGGCCAGTGCCAGGATACTGTATGTGTTGAAATAACGAGACTCAAATGAGCTATGTGAACATGGGCTTTCAGTTTTAGCACTAAATTTGTTGGCTTTTGCGGTTTTCCAGTGAGCCGTCAAGTATAATTTCAATACAGATTTTCGGGATGTTTCTTGCACATCAGTTATCATTGTGTGCTCACAATGTGATTTCCTTAAAGAAAAAAAAAAAAGAGAGAAAAAAAGTGGCCAGCAGCCAAGGCACTGAAATGCAGCAACTAGTGGGACTTAGCTGACAGTAGCAGGAGTATCCAGACTTCAAAAATTCCATGGAGGAAATGCAGCCAGTTACAGTTACATTGCAAGAGTCTTCTAAGAGAGAGAAATGCTGTGTAGACAAATACCTCAGAAGGTACAGGAATGCTGGGCTTATGCAGTATTTTGGAAAAATAATCCTGTAGTTTCCTGTAGGTTTCTCCTGTAGTTTTGTAGATGATAATTTAAGGGAAAAATATTTTTGAAGCTCATAATGAAAGTAGATGTTTGTCCTGTGACACCACTACAGAATGAATGGCAATTTTTTTATCCATTACCCCAAAATATATTTTATACAACTAGAAATATTTTTGAATTTAATAGTAGGGGAATGAAAATGTGCTATTTTTCTTTCCTGTTATGTATGTGGAATAAAACTAAGAGAGAAAAACAGTGTTAAAAATAGTTAATTAGAACCATCAAACTCAGCATGGTAGAATTTTTTATTAACACTTTTTTTTTTTAATTTACTCTCTTGGGGAAGATGAAGAGTTGCTCTCCGTCCAATAACTTACTCATGTTAGCTGTATTAAATTAAAGTTGTTTAAATCTGTTCTGGGTCAGAAGTACATGATTTGAATGCTCTGCACGACCCATGTTGGTCAGGCTGCTAACAGAGCTCTGACTCAGGGCCAGGTGCTGGCAGGGCTCCACACCTGGCAGACCTGCATCCTCCTGCCGGGAAGGGAAACCAGCAAAAAAACGAGGAGTGAGAAACTTGGGCGGTAGTGGTTTGCAAATAGTTTGAAATGAAGTGAACGTAAATACTTTTCAAGTGATTAGCAAGGCAGGATGTACATACAGAGGGACCTAGCACAGGTGGTGGAATGGTATACTTGAAAGACTCACTAGGACTGAAGAGATTTTTCAGTTAGAAAATTCACTGCGGTTCTTTACGCTTAGCTTATGGAGATACTGATGCATGCAGAATACTGAATTGCTCATATTTTTATATATCATTTTTGTACAGAAAAACTAAAGATGCAGAGTAGTCTAGTGGTCTGTTGCCCTTCCAGACTCAGCTGGCAGTTGACTAACTTTGTTTCTTCACTGAATTTGTTCTTTTCATTAGGAAATTCCAGTGATTCAGAAGAAGACAGGAGTACCAGTAGCATAGAAAATCAGGCCATCCCAAACTCCCACAGGGTGCCAGATTTGAAATTGCATCCACCACACATCAAAATAGATATCATCAGGAAAGAGCAAGCCAAAAATACACAGCGCTATAAAGTGGAATATGATTCACAGAGTACAGATACACTGAATTTCTCTTCCGAATCCAAACAAGAAACTGAATATGTAAGTGCTTTTGTAAAAGCTAAGACATTTCCCTGCATGTGAGTATGTGCCTGTGTGTGTATGTGCATGTTGTGCAATTGACAAGATAAATAAAAATGGTTATTGTTGTACCTATTTAGGGTATTCTGGCTGTTTGGCCAATACAACTGTTGGATCTGCAAATGCAGATAAGCAGCTGACAAAACAGATCATGTTCAGAAGACACAGAGGCCTAATGCACTGGTGTTTACATTGATTTTAATATAATTTTCACTATGTCAGCTCTTGGCAAAAAATCTTGTTCCCACATGTTTCTATGAGTGTTTTCTGTGACTTGTTTAGTAGTGTCATTATTTGGTAAACTTGGTTGCAAACAGCATTATTGGGTTGCAAAACAATGGAAAAAAGGAAGACATTTGACATTCAGTGTGGTGGCATTGTGTTCATACCCCATGAAGCAAATCAAGGGAGAAGACAGCTTCAGTTGAAGCTAAGTCTCGAGTCATTATTTCTATGACGTGCTGAAGACCACCTCCACTTGCAGTAGTCGTTTAATGCGACTGCATAAATGTAATGGCTCACAGCACACAAGCTGCTATTGCTTCCAGCCTACTGTGCCCAGTAGAAAGGGTATTTGCAGGGCAGCCAGAATGTGGTGAATCTGATAGGGCAATAATTCCTGTTTGTGCATTTCTTGGCTGCTGTCATGGTGGTTATCCTTGTGCCTATGCCAGCTGACTTAAAAATATGGATGGATGTATTTTGGCATCTCATCAAAACAGTTGTGGTGAAACCAGACAAGGCTTCCCACCTGCAAGAGAAGGTTTTGAAACCTGTGTGAGGTGGAAAGCTGTGTCTGAAGAGTGTGTGGCCTCCAAGTTAACACAGTTGTTTGTTCAGTTTGTCATTGATGTCCAGCTGTCTAGTAAAAACACTTAAGTATCCAAGTTTTAGCATGCCTTCTTCCCAAAAACTTGAAATAAACCTCTTCCAGTAAAAGAATGAGCTTTGGTAGCTCTGAGGAAATAGGGTTCTGGCCTTAACTAGGATAAATGTTTCATTTCATGGTAATCAGGCCCTGTGTGTGAAGGCACATTGATTTACTAAAACTGCTCATATCTGTAGGAACCAGAACCAGGTCCACTTGAGGCAGGTACCTTTGCAAGCAAATGCCCTTCTGCCTATGTCTGTGTCATAGCTTTTGATACTCATCCCTTTTACCTTTGAAACCTGTTTCAAGATGATAGTTAAAGAAGGCTGTTGCTCTTTTTGTAGGCCTAACTCAAAACCAAATCTTTGAGTGTGTTATTTGTAGTTGGTGTCTGAACAGTTTCATTTATTTAAGGAGTTGCCAATAAGAGCACCAATTTAAATAGCTTGTTTAGAGCTTGTGAGATTGATACTGAACAAAAATGTATGAAAGCAGCAAGGAAGATTTTTGCTTACCAAAAAATCAATTTTAAACTTCAGCAGAACTGTGGAGTCTGTATGCTTTCAGACACTCACATGAAAGGCACTTTATATCAGCAAACTTAACATTTATGCTTGCAAGTAGTAATATCATTACTTCACTAATTAAGAATTGTACTAGTGGGTCTTTGTGTTGATAGAACAACTTAAACATTTTAAACCCCTGCAACTGTGAAAAAGAATTTTTTGAGAAGAAATTTTTTTCTTTGAAAAGAATCAGGCTGGTGGATTGAGTCAGTAATGTGCTCAGAGCAGCATGTAGCTAAACACAGAGTATGTAGGCTGTGATTCTTGAATTCTGATCCTTCTGCTGATATTGGCTGCCTTCTTGGCCTCTGGCAAAATTTGAACTCTTCTACTCCTGGATTTCTGGCTGTAAAATTGGTCTGGTAACGTTTTATACCGTACCCTAAAGGCCTGCAGTGAGAAACAGTTAGTTTGGAGTTTGAGACATGCTTTTAGAAGTGGTTCTGGAAGTTTTTATGTCATTGTCTTAGAGCTAATCCACACTACACCATTGTCTTCCTTTTGCATATGGAGAAACTGGTGCAAAAAGTTACATACTTACCTACTGAAAATGTGTGCAACCATTCATTTGCATGAGTGCATACATTTGGTCCAGCTGAAATTTGGAATTGTTGCCCAGAAGTTGCAGTATATTTATAAAGGCATATACAGTATGCCAAACTACATGTTTTCAATTTAATCCATTGCATTCAAGCCTTTAAATCCATCAGAATCACAGAAATAAAATTACATTAGTGAAGATTTACAAAGCAGTTTGTTCTCAATTGTCTGCTTTCTTTTCCCACTTGCTGAAGATCAGCTTTTCACAATATATATTATATATGACTGATTTACGTAATGGTCAAGTCTTCCTTGCAGCTGTGATTTCAGCTGGAAATGCTAGTCTGATTGCGAGCATGGCATAGGGCCTTCAGTGCTTAGAAATCAGTTTTGTCCTGAATAATGTCAGAATTTCATCTATGATTGTTTTGCTTTTTGACATTTCTTTTAATAGATTTGTTTTTGTGATTCATACCCTTTGAAAATTTAATAACTTTTCTGTGAAAAACAGGATTTGTAAATGAAGTTTCATATATGTTTTTTTCAAATGTGCTCACTAACAGGGTCCTTGTCGTAGAGAAATGGAAGACACTTTAAATCACCTAAAGATCCTGAATGTCTTGAGTCCCAGGGGTTTCCATATTCCAAATTGTGACAAGAAGGGGTTCTACAAGAAAAAGCAAGTAAGTACAGTGTCTTGAGCATTTCAGTGAATACGCTTCACTTATTCTGTGTTGCTGTTGAAGGATCTTGCCAGCAAAGTGCATTATATATCATTTTATACATCACTTTAAAAAGAAGCTAGTTTAATCCCAATTTTAGGTCCTGATCTGATACTGTTGAACTTTGTCAAATGTGGGTAGTGTTTTTATTTTCTGTTGGTTATGACAGCAGATTAATTTGAGAAACTTCATACCTAATCACACACAGGTTGGCCAGTGTCCTAGATACTAATGCCCTTCAGTTTAAAAAAAGCAATGCCTCTGTAATAACCCACAGAGCTAAATGTTGCAGTTGCCATATGACTGCAATAGATCAATGCTTTGAATTGTAAATAGCTGCTTGAAAGTTCCTAGAAGAACTGTGTTGGTTTATATTACAAAAAGAAATTTGAGAAAGGCATGTGTCTGTCCTTTATGCACTACACAGATCATTTCCAAAATCCAGGTCATATTATCATGGAAGTTATACATCTAGTAGTTATTGTATAGCAAGGTTGGCTCCTCAGCCCACTCTGGTTTTCCTCCTTTTTTTAATTTTTTTTTTTCTCTTTGCAAATGCAGACCTAAGTGGAAGGTATATATGCAATACATTCATGCTCTGAAGCAGCATTCTCCATTTGGCACTACCCTTGAAGCTTATTCAAGAACTTGCAGAATTGCAAGACATAACATTCTTTGCTTTGTATGCACATTTTATCTAATACCGTTGTTTAGATAGTGACCTGTCTCCAAATGTATTTCTTGGTATAATTCCAAAATTTCCAGAATTCAGAAGAGTCTTTCAGATTTTTTTCAAGGCAAACCTCCGTAAGGACAGATTTTGTTTGTGGACTATCTTGTTTTTCACATTTGGGTTTATAGAAGTCAGCCCCTATGTCTAGTAACCAAGAGTGGCTGACTCAGTGTGTTACTGCATAATAGCTTGTTAGTTAGAAGTGAGAGACCAACCTCAGAGGAGGCAACCTTATTTTAAGAGTGGTATCTCCCCATTGTTTGGCTTCCAGCTTTCTTAGAAACAGTCTTAACCTTTCAGGTATTCCCTGGAGCTCTGCAATGAGCTGGCAGTGTCAGGTGGGCTCTTTGAAATAGGGATGAGGTTTCCAGTGTTCCCTTCTGCCATCAGTCCAGCAATTGACTCTGTTGTTTGACCTTGGCTGCACATTGCTGAATTTGTTTTACTCCCAAGCTTTTCCCAGGCAGGTGGTGGTAACTCCCAAGCAGGGTGAGTTTCTTTTTCTTTAGTTTTGAGAACCCACTGTCAATTCATGTCTCACTGCATGTAAATTAGCAGACAGCAGGGCTCAAATCCCAGTCTGCATTCATTCAGGAAATGCCACAGACTGCTGTGTGAACTACTCTGTGGAGCAAGGCTAGGACTGTTTTGTGGCTGTGCCATAGAAGTATTTGCTTAGCTACATCAGAACAGCATGTCATGTAACTGCACTGAAGATATGCAAGCATCTTGTAGTACTTACCCTCCTCTAGGTATTACAGAAGACCACAGATTGGTATTTACTTTGTTCAGTAGATGTTCCTCTCATCTGTCTTTAGACTTCAAAGTTTTAGCTTTGTCAGCAAAAATGCGGTGGTTTGCACACTGTCCCTAGTGTGTATATATGGTAAATCAGATCCACAGTGAGCACATGTTAAAGTGCCTCACTGTGCAGTCATGGTTCTCTAACTGAGGCAGAAAAATTTAATATGGAGGGGGGAAAAAATATGGATACTCTTTTCTAGTCTTCATTCCTAGAAGTTCATTTACTAAAGTAAGGTGTTGGTACAGAGCAAAGACAAGCTTCTGCACAGCATGTAGTCTCCATGTTATCTGGAAACTTTCAAGCTGCATTAGAAAAGGTTGATGTGCTATGTGCAACAGCCCCTCTGGTCAGCAAACATAGATGTTGAAGGAGCACTTTCATACTTGGCCAGTCTTGGCAAGTACTGTGCCAATTTGCACAGCTCGCAGTAGTTTCATGATAGTTTGGGACAGCTCAGGATCTCGTAAGAGATGCCTGCAAATTGAGTCCATATCAGTAAATATTATATGTGTAATGTAGTTTGAGTGCTCTTCCTCTAAATGAATCTTAACCCCTGGCAGAAGCCTTCACAGATAGGGCTTACAGAGAGAGGCTGCTTCTCACACTTAGAAAATGTAAAACAAAAATAATGTATTTGAGTTACCTTTGTATAATTAACTCCTAGAAAAAAAGCATCCATTTTATAAGTGAATGAGTCCTGGTCAGATTTAATCCACTCTCTGCAAGACAGGACAGCAATATCATTTGTTTGTTTTTCTTTTTGGAGGATCAAAATGTAGGCCTGATTTTGGGAACTTTGAGCAGGTGTCTCTAATCTGATTAACAGAATGCTAGGCTATTTTATTAATTTCCTTCATTGCTATTATTAGCAGCATTCAATCTGTAATTCAATTTTGTCATGACAACAAAATTTGGGAAAAAAAAATTGTTAGGAAACAGTAAATCCATTGAAAAAAAAGAAGCATTTTGAGCACTTTTAATTCTGGAAATGAATGCTAAAAGCACTGCCTAAGATGTTCATATATGTAGAGGTATGATGGTAGGAATCTGATAAATTATGATTGCTCTGGAAACCATGAAAACTCATTCAGGAGGTACTTTGTGTTTTAGTATAGTCTGCCTTCCTGGTCACCTGCTCTTGCAGTCGAGTTGAAAGCAATTATTTTTCTTGATATTTGTGGACATCTAGAGAGAGACTTTTCAGAAGTAACCATAGGGAGTAATTTGCCTATGTGCAACAATTTCAAGAACTTATATTCATCTGTCAAGGTATAACATGAAAATAACTTCAGACCTTGTGTTTATATATAAACTTTGTTAAAATCAAACGTACTAAAATTTAGATTTCTTTATCTTAATAAATCACACACATTAGCTTACACTATTCAAGTATGGTGTATATATAGGTATATTTACATGAACTAGGTTAATACAGGTGTGGTTTTGCCTCAGGCATGCAAAGAAAGTTTTGATGAAATTATAATTATTGCCCCATATTTGTATACCAGAACCAGATATTCCTAAATGTGAGCTGGCATTGTTCCACTGAAAACAACTGGGCTTGGCAGGAGCCAGCATGGCCTGAGGTGTATGTCAAGGCTGTCTGCACTCTGCTTCAGGAGACCATGGTTGTAGCTCCATGGAGACCTCTGGGCTGATCAGGAATTCAATGGGATACCATATGCTTTGCTGTGCCCCACAAATGCCTCTGTGGCACTTCTTTGTGGAGGGGAGAGGGGCAGGTGGCATGAGGCTGGCAGCTGGTACTTCTATCAGAAGTAATTATTGACTGCACTGCTTGGGCAGTTTTCCAGCTTTTTGGACTTCTGAAGTCATACAGAAAAGCCTTGAAATTTGTGTGCAGTGCAAAATTCAGAAGAGCGAATACTTTTATCTAAACTTTTTCCATATGAGTTGTCCACTATTTCAGTATGGAATGCAAGCTAGCTGTTTCAGGGTAAAAAACATCACTTTTGAATCAGAAGCACTTTACTATTGACAATATAGATGATCAGGTAGTACAAAATAACAGACTGCAAAAGGTAATTTTTCTCGTTCCTTCACAGAGTGACATTTTAGCTGTAAAGCTCTAGCCCAAATAATCTAAGGGTTTCATTTTTTATTTCTTCTAGACAACCTGTTTGGGAAAAAGTAACCATTAGTTTCTGCAGACTAACTTTGTGCTATAGTTAATTCCAAAAATTGATTATGCAGCTGTAAAATGCAATCAAAACCTCCAACAACACGCGGTAACTTTAATTGATCATTTGTTTTGACAGTGATGCAAGCATATGAATCAGTCAGAGTTGTGTAACATACTTCATATAGTACTTCTAAAAGGGGAGGCTGTGTTACTATTATTAGTAGAAGTGTAGTTTCGTGACCGGAAAACCAGGCCAACAGCCAGAAACCCCATGCTCTAATTCAGGCCCCATCTGTGCCTCTACTCTTGGGAATAACAACTCCATTAACTGCTGCCTCATTTTCCTTATCTGTAAAATGTAAGTCACGCAAAAGCAATTGTTTATGAATTACTCAAAACTGAGCATGAAGGATTTAGTGTGCTAAACATGAATACCACTTAAGGTAGAGTCCAGTCCACTTGCCACCAAAAATTAAGAAAAACATCCTCGTGGTGTTGGTGAACTTAGAACAGCCATTTGCTGAAATCATGAAGAGCACACACAAGTACTAGTCTGGCTTTTGAAACAATAAAGGATTCTAAAATTTACATTGTTTTTATATTTAAAGATTTGATGCAGGGAAACAACTGAGCGAGTGACTAGAATTCAAACACAAGCTAATCATGTAGTTTAGCAAATTATTAATGTAGCTGTCCTCTCAGTAGGCTTGAAATTCTTCACCCTCCCCTATAAAAGCTGATATATTCTTTAAGTTAATTTTATCATCCCACTGGCAGGATTGCCATTCATTTGCATACAGCTAATGCATAAGGACTGCACATTCAGAGAAGAGAAGGCATTGTATTATTTCTGCATTAGACTTCCTACTCAAAAATATATCACAAGGCTAGATTAATTTTCAGTTATGGTGATTAATGTTACTTCATTTTTTTATTTATTTACAAATAAAATAAGCAGGCTGGAAACTTGGGTTTCTGCCAAGACGGTATGTTCAGTGATTGGTGTCTAATGTGTGATCTGCTCTCATCTCTCTTTCACAGCTTCCTGGTGAGAACTGTCTACACTAATCGCTGCTGCCACAAATTAATTGGCTCAGGGACCAACCTGCTGCTGCAGGCAGTCCCAGGAGTGGCCCATATTCACACTTCTTTCTGACATATCACCCTTTCACCTGAGGTCCTAAACTAGGCATCAAAGGGTCAGACACTTTGTGCAAAGTGTAAAGCCTAACATTTACTTGATGTTTCCTCATTTACCCGTGCTTGGGAAAGACATTTAGCTTTGTGGGCCATTGACGTGGGACAGTGAGAGGTATGAAACTGGAGAACAATGCAATGGAGTGATAAGTAGCAAAGTTTAACTAACCGTTGGCAAAGCCACAGCTGGTACCCAGCATAAACTTTCTTGGAGAGACCATTACTTAGTACATGACAGACTTTTTAAATCTACTTTTACTGCATTACTATTTCTAAAGAAGTTCATCATCTTTGCTTGCTTAATGATAGTTTCAGGTTGGTCGGTTTTGTTAACAAATTCCAATAAGCAGCTGATTTCTAACATTGGTGTAGGTCATAGACTAACATACAAGCAAAGTCATTTATAGCAAAATAGACATGTAAAGTTCTAGTACACCTAGCAGTTGTTGGAAGTGGTAACTCCATTAGAGAGGGATTATGTGTATGTTAATAAATGTCAATGACAGTATTGAAATTCTTCCAGCAAACAGATGCAAACCAAGGGTGTTTATTGCTGCAAGAGCTGTCTTTGACCTGTGCTTTAGTGTAAAACAAATCTGTTGACTTTCTTTTCCAAAGATGGATCTCAGTCGTCAGTCCGTGGTGTTTTAAGTAGTCCTGGTATTCAACAGACAAAAACTGTGCTGCCTAATATAATAGGGAGTAGTTCATTATGCTGTTTTCTGCTAATTCTCAGAGCAGTTTTGTTATGGAATAATTAGATCCAAAGTGTTTGATGGGCAGACTATTAGACTACATCTTCTATTGTAATACTTCGTAGTGGTGTTAAATCTTCAATTTAATTCAAGCAATGTCTTCTATCAAATCTTCTGTTTGATTCTGTATATGGCCAGGATATAGTAGTGCAGGAATCCCTTCTGTATAATGCTAAGAGCGGAATAAAACAAAAATTATGCTAATTGGGTCCTCCATTCTGTTTCAGTGTCGTCCATCCAAAGGTCGAAAAAGAGGTTATTGCTGGTGCGTGGATAAATATGGACAACCGCTTCCTGGATATGATGGCAAGGGAAAAGGAGACGTCCACTGCTATAACTTGGAAAGCAAATGAGGGCTGGATGCCAGCTCTTCAGGCATCTGTGTGTGGCAGCTGGACCGAGCAGAGGCCTTCGTGGGGCTGGGCAAACACCATGTACTGCATTGCGCAAGGAGTTATGAGCACTGCCTCCTGTGGCGGTTAGGGGAGTAGAGCTCTGGACTCTGCAGCTGCACCCTGCCACTAAAACATTTTGGGCTTTCTACAGAATGTGTAGGGAGCTCTGAATTCCCCTGTCAACCTGCACTATTGATACCCAGAGAGAAAGAAAAACACAAGGCACTTCAGAATGGATTCAGGGAGTCTCCACTGACTTTTTAAAGAATGGCCTGTGACCAATTTGATCCCAAAAGATTCTGTTTTTTATTTTAAATAATTTATAGATTGCAAACTTGTAGAGTTGTTAAAGCAGAACAAAAACAAAGGCACACGTGCGCACACACACACAAAAAAAAAAAAAACAACCCACAAGGTTTTAAAGGCTAAGGTTAAGCTTTTTTTACAGGTCTGATGGGAATCTTCACGGGTAAAAAGTTTTATAAAAATCTCAAAGAACTTTTTAAGAAACATATTTCTAAAATAAATACATGACTATTTTTTCTGTAAAATATATTATGAATATTCTGTTAGTCTGTAATATAATTGTTTTTAAATAAACTTTATTTAAATGTAACATGTGAATACCAAATATTACACAATAATTCTAGTGTATACTTCTGTATGCAAAGAGAAAGTAAAAGTATGGGATGCTTTACAAATATGTATAGATCCATATGCATAAACACTGACCTGTTCTAAGTAACAGAAATGAATTTGTGGAGTGAAGGAGGTGTTTCCAGAAGAGATTAAGTTTCATTATTTGATGTAGGTACAAATACTCTGATAATCATTTAAATTCTTTTTAATTATTTTACTTTTAATGTACCCATCACTGAATTATACCACTGGAAAGAATAACAGTTGCACTGAAGCTCTCTAAAACATTCTTCTGTCTGTCCTTTGCTTCATTTAGTGCAACAGAGCTTAAATTTCCTCTGTTTCCTTCATGCTAACATAGAATATTCATGGACAAAAAATTTCCATTACAGTACCAGCCTTTCTATTTGCTTATTTATTTTTAAAAGCTCTCTCTATTCTATGTGGTCTTCATATACTCTGCCAAAGTATGCATTCTGTATGAGGATCTTTTGTTTAAAACAATGCGAACAAGATGGGAGGATTGTGGGCCTCCACAATTGTTGAGACCTGTGTGCTTCATTTATGCTACACACAATTGTTGCTTCCTTTGACTTTGGTAGAAATTATTTGCCTGCATTGAATAAGATCCATAGGGTTTAAGTATTTAAATTGTCTGCTATGATATGTCCTTTTAATATGAAGATAAGTGTGATGCTGTTACATAAGGAAGTCTTTGGCAGGATTTTTCCTTTTATGCTGATTGTTTATTGAACTTCATGACAAATTCTGTATGACAGTGAAATTTGGATAAGTAAAGGTGGCCTGTGAAATGTAACATCTCTCTGGAAAGTAATGCCATATTTTGTATATGTATTTATTTATATATTTTATATAAATATTTTATATATTTATATAAATATATAATATATTCTTATATGTGTCACTATAAATGTTTGATGTCACTGTAGAAAAAAGAACCAGCAACACTGTAATTTCCTGTTGGGTTGGGAATTCGATGGAGAGTGATAGCACTACTCTCATGCAGCTTTCCAGCCATTGGAAACAGTGGTTGTGCTGATGGAGGGGAGACCATGGAGTCAAGGAGCCTGTTCCTCTCCCACCCTGTGAGTTACAGCCACCTGTGTTTCCTGCAATGGCATATGTCTTGAAACTTTATTGTGGAAAGATTTGGATATGCAGCTTGCAGGATTGAGGTGGTTGATCACTATAAATCAAATGTTTAATGCCTTACCCTGAAATGTAGCCCCATGTGTATTCTGTGCATATTCCTAATTTATATCTAATGAAATAGGTTCACAGCATTGTTAAAACTGAAATTTTAAACCTAAAAGTAATAAGAAAAAGTGTATGTGAGGTGGTGCTTAGTTCAGGTTGATACAAACTTCCTGACAGATAGTTACAGAAAGCTTTGTGAGTTGAAGATTTATTGCAATATTTTTACTGCTAATGCAAATGTAATGCCTGCAAATATTTGTTGGCAAATTAAAATAAATAAATGCTGACTTTTTTTTTTTCAATTGTAAACCAGTTTATTTCAAATAGTTTCACATGCGGAATAAAACTATATACAGCAATATTTGGGCACATCATATACAAAAATTAACATTGGGGTCACAAAAGTAGGTTATGAGTATTTCACATTTTTTTTCTTCACTATCTCATGAGCCTTCTCATAAAAGAAAACGACCTCTCACCAAGAAGGTGGACAGCTGCCTTCCAAACCACATTTGGGAAATGAAGAAATGTTTTAACAGGCTATGGCAGCATTTCTGATTTGTGTTTTTCATTAAAATTATAGCTCTTTGTTTTGCCCCATCATTAAAAATAAAGAAAGATGTGTTGTCTGATATGGGTACTTATGTTAGTTTGTCTAGCTTGTTCTCAATAAATGTCTTTAAAATAAACATCTAAAAATAGCAAATGTTTCTTACCTGTGATTTAAAGCTCCCCCTTATTCAGAAGCTCCCTGTTACGGATGCTTCCTTTGTGCATCTGATGTTCCTGGCAGCTGGCATTCTTGGTATGAAATACAAAATAACTATATTTCCCCATGTAAAAAACAAACAAAAACATTAGAATTAAGAGGATCAGCAGTGATTTTTTTTTTCTTTTTTTTTAACATACCTATTTCTATGAAGACAAGGGCTCAATTCATCAGACAAGCTGCATGTTACTCAAAGATTTTTTTCGTGGCTATGGCATTCAAGCTGCAATTCAGACAAATTATTTGTGGGCTAAGTTCAAGCAGCAGAATATGTGCAGCATGAAGCAAATGTATGGGTCAGTATCAGTTCAGAAGATCTCTCTCTGCACACACAGGTTAGAAACGTTCCATGTTAAGCGCTGCAGTGAGTGGAGGACTTTGGTTTTAGTGACAAATGGAACCTAAGTATTAGAAAAATACCTCTTGTTTTGGTGCCTTTGCTGCCTTCAGCTCAGATGGTGTTTTTTTCAAGTAAACATTTGATAGCATTTTTCTTAACAAGCTCTTTCAAGAATCTTAGGCAATCCAGGTGAACATTGTGAAGTCTCATAAAAATTCTTGTAACTTAGTTGACATTATTGACATGTTAAATATTTGCACAGCAGGGCACTACAAAAGCTTAATGTATGTACTGCAAAAACTCGCTAATTTCTTTTTGAGAATACTTCATCCCTAGATGCTACATAGATGCCTTATGTAGCCCATATTCATGTGGTATTTGTTTTAACCAGAGTAGTAGTTGCATAAATCCCTCTAATTGACAAGAATGCAAATTAAAGCTGCCTGCAGGCAGAAATTCTATCTTTCAAACTGATTGAGAAAGTTCCCTTTAGTAGATCTACTGTGCTATAGTCTTTTGACCTCAGAATATTCTTTTCCACCTTTTTGGCATGCACACTCTTCAGGGAATAACGTTAGATATTTGTGCACAGGGGAAAGGAGCATAATTCTTTATAGAACTGAGCCCTAAATTAAAGTAACGGTTTTACAAATCTTTTAGGAAATCATTTTTTGGTATCTGTAGTTACTCTCTAAAACTGGGTAATCAAGGATGCCTCCACAGAGATTTTACATATTAGCAATACAAATTAAATTATGAAAAGTGCTTAGCAATTTTTGTGGGTGTCAATGTATATTAGTGTTCAAAATCAAATATTTATATGGGTAGCTATTTCGTATGTGGCCCTGCTGTGTCTTTAGAAAGGACCTCTTTTTTTTTTTTTTTTTTTCTCCTGCACAGTCCAAAAATAAGATCCAATAATGGGTATTGGTGTATTCTAAGGGCAAGCTTTTTGTGGTCTGTATTGGTAACATCTTCATCTGCGAGTATGCAGAATTCATTCTGTCTAAGGATTTTAGAAGAGCAATATTTCAGTAGGATAGTGTCTGCAGTTCTAGCACATGAGATTGTTTGAATTACACAATACATCAGTTGAGAAAATAATACATCTGTTGAGAAAATACTACATCTTCCTCTGCTAAAAAGAAAATTTCCCAGTAAAATGGTAAGTAGCACAAGTTTCTTGTTCACCAGAAGTTCTTGTTTTAAAAGTTTTTCTGTATTTTATGTTGTATTATTTCTTCCAGTTCAGCTTTTGCAGCTGTAGAAACATAAACCTTTGCTTTTGCCCTATACATATATTCAAAAATGTAAATGACTTCAAGGTTGAAAGTTACTGCTGGGAGGAAAAAAAAAAAAGAAAAAAAAATCAGAGACCAGGTATTAGGAGAGGCAAAGGATAATGTTGCAAATCTCAGTTTATCCTTGCAGAATGCTTGTCCTTCTGTAGTATGTATCCTGGCTTTCCACTTCTGCTGACATATCCAAATTCCTTGAGAGCCTTTCTCTGTCATAGCTAATTTCACCCCACTGCTTTCTCCATGAGTGGTGATGGAAAAAATAAAGGCAGCAAAGTTATTGCTACAGAGAGCAGCTGAGATTTCCACTAGAAAAATCTGTCAAGCTGAAGAAAATGTCATTGAGGGGGACTGCTTCACACAGCCATGTGCAGTAAGACCTTCCAAAAGTGGGGCAGTGAAGAAGTTTGGTTACGAGTACCAGGCTGAGAGTACATTTCCCCCACTTCCTGCAATTGGAGAACAGAGGTTATTTTTGCCTGCTTATGCCACACAGAGAATATTCAAGGTGAAGACATGTTTCCTGTGTCTGCTACATATCACATAACTCGCACCCAGTAAAAAAGACCTAACTGACAGAGCTTGAAAAGTTGATTATTGCTTTATCACAGGGGTGCCACATGCAACCTTCAGCCCTCAGATCTTGCCATATATTTCCACAGCTGCTACCAGTGACATGCTACTGCTCTTCTTTCTCTGGTCCCTTGCTGGATCCAAATGGTAACAGCTCAGCTGCTGAAGCAGCAATAAACAGAAGATGCAAACATGAGAAAATATGGAAGAAGATGATGATATAGCTTGCATTTGCTCCAGGACTCCAAAGACGTCCCTCACCAAGACGCTTTCCCAAGCAACCTCAACAGCTATATACCATCAAACTACAAAGCACCATCGGTGACAGAAAAAAAAAATAATCACACATCATCACTAGCATAATTATGCAATTAAAATCTCAGTGCAGGCACAAATGGACTGTTCTTTGTTAGCTTAACAGCAGTTGGAGGAGATAGAAAGCAGGAGGTTCTGTGTTGGGCATCTGCAGCAGGGGGCTCTGCCAGAATAGCTGTGCCTGCTGGCCAGGCACCCTCCCTACAGGGAAGCGTGGTTCATAAAAAAGCGGCAAGGAGCCAGGCATGTGCACAGCCTTGCCTTCTGCTGAGTGCCCTCACCTCTGCTGAGATACCCCTACTGCCACTCAGAGGTGATAATCTACCACTGAGTATCAAATGGAGAGCAGAAATTTTGCAAAATAAAACACACAAGATCTGGAACGGGATAAATTTAGATTTGTTCATTTGACCTTAATTCTACATCCATGAACAAGCTTGTTCCTGCATCAGTCCTGCAGAAGGTTGCTCCTTTCCCTGGGCCCTCGCAGTAGCATACTTGCAGATAGATTTTGTACCCTGGTGCAAAAGGAGGCAGGTCAAGGGAGGAGGAAAGGAGAGAAAATAAAATAAAGCCTTTGTTTGTTGACAGACCTATCATCAGAGCTATTTTCATTAACCAGAAAGCAAGTGCTGCTGTGTCTGGACTCCTGCTGTACTTTCTGGTAATACAAAACTAACTAGCTGCACTCCTGTAAGACCCTCCCCTTCTTTGTCCCACCACCTCTTTACTTAAATGTGACCTGATAATATGTGGTGACACATCAGTAAGAGAATCCCTCTATTTACCTCCACCCTGCTACTGTGCTATTCACTCTATACCATCCACACAAATCTTCAAGAAGGCAAATGTGCCAAACACAATTAAGTGTTGGATAAGGTTCATAAACCACACTTTCCTGTGCATTCTGAGTCCCTGTCTGATTCTCAGTGCAACATCCAAGAAGTGTATAAATATAAAATGTTGGTAAATAAAAAGTCTGGGACCTGTCTTTGTCCCCACCCCCCCCCCCCCCAGTACTAACCAACACAGATGTGTCTCCACTGCACCCCAAAATAGTGAGCAGAACAGACTCAGTATGAGCAGAGCCCAAAACCAGATAGGTTGTCTTCAAAAAAGAGGGTAGAAAATAAAATGCAGAGAGCACTGACCTCATTTCTTTGCTATGAGCATTTTCCAGCTGGCAGTAGGCCAGGGGCAGGAGGAGGCATGGTTGGAACAAACCCTGCTGCAACAAACCTGGCAGGGTTTTGGCAGCAGGAAGCACAAACTACGTAGTGTTCTCAGATAACATGAACCAAACACACAGATGCTTACCTTATACCTTCCCACCAGTTAATTTATTTCAGGTCGGGTGGGAGTAGTGCAAGAAGGTGTGAAGGCAGGGAGCTGAAATTACAAAGAGTGGTATATTCCCTTTGCAAATCCAGCTGCACTCCAGGTGACCTGAACTGCTCAGAACATCCTGCAGCACCTTCCCTGTTTCCCCACATAGTCCCACCAGGCTGAGCTTGCTAGCACAGGTGTGACTGGCGCAGTGGGCTCATGCTGGAGGCAGGATTGCCAGCTGACACATGCCAAAACACAAACAAAAAAAATAAAAGGTAAATAATAAATAGGTAAACAAATAATAATAAAAAAATAGAAATTACAGGCCTTTGATTTTTTTTTTCATCCTATTACTGAAGCTGATCATAAAAATCGGGACAAATCACAACGCATGCACCTATGGTCTAAATGTAGGTCAAGCTCCTGGCAGCACTCTAACAGGGGAGATATAATATACCTTCTTTGCCTCCTTGCATTAGTCCTAATCCCAGCATACAGAAGAGTCTGGCCCAAGTCAGACAGCCCAGCCTAGAGAAGCTCAAATGAAATCTGTCCTGGTGAGTCCTGGCAAGATGTCACACAAGGCCAGATTGCAGATAAGGAGACACCCATTCCCTGTTGCTTTCAGTGTGATAAAAGGAACTAAACTCCCGTAAGAAACTGGTCTGTCATGCCTGAATGCTGTACAAGGTAGTTTTCACTCCTGGTGCTTAACTTTAAAGGAAACAGAATCACAGAATCACAGAATCGTCTAGGTTGGAAGAGACCTCCAAGATCCTCTAGTCCAACCTCTGCCCTAACACTAACAAGTCCTCCACTAAACCATATCACTAAGGGCTACATCTAAACGTCTTTTAAAGACCTCCAGGGATGGCGACTCAACCACCTCCCTGGGCAGCCCATTCCAATGCCTAACAACCCTTTCGGTAAAGAAGTTCTTCCTAATATCCAACCTAAACCTCCCCTGGCGCAACTTTAGCCCATTACAGTTTCCAGAAACAGTTTCCTAAAACCTTTCCCTGTTAAAAACTCTGATTTCTTGCAGCTAGGATGTGAACCTGCCACCCTGCGAACATTAGAGGTAGCTGTCCACTGGATTGCTATACTGCAAAAATACTAATGTATGCAAATATATTAACGTACTATTAATATTAATTAATACGATAAACATTTCCCCTATATATAAAAATCCCAACATAAAGAACCAATTTCTGCTGTTTAGAGATCAACACTACACAAAGTTGATGGGGAGAGAACAGAACAGAGTGCTCTTGTGTGCTACAGCTGTGAGTATACAATTTTCCCTCCTTTCCTCACCATTTTCCCCCAGCAAAGCCATATGACCATTGTTCATTGCTGTGGGTGTGCTCTGTAGAAGGATTCTCAGGTTCTGCTCAAATTCGTTGATTCTTCATTATTTTCATACAGTGCTTGCCAAACATTTTGACATAGTGAATAGAGTTTTACAATGAAGTTTAGCCAGGTCTCACTGTAGTTCACTACAGGGAGGTTACATTTGTAATTATTTATAATGTCAAAGCCATCAACAGCTTTTGCAATGTTTTCCTGGGAAGATCGCAACATACTCTACAAAGCAATGCAGTAGCATATCCATACTTTCAAATCTGGGGCAGTTTAAAGAGTATTTACTAGACCCCAATAGGATCAACACTGACATATAAATACTGCCAACACATTCAATAACTACAGTGTGATGCTACTGAAATGTAATACTCAGAGCAGAGATTTCCATGCTTTAGCTTTGCTGTTTCTGCAAGCAACTTCCCTCTCTCATTTTAAAACCAAAGCTCATGCCAAGAAACTGCTGGAGGTTTTTTTTTTCTTTTTTTTTTCTTTTTTTTTTTTTTTTCTGAGTTTCTTCCCAGTCAAGCTTTTAAAAATGCCCCTCTGGCCCTTTTCTCAGGCAGGGTTGGTGCAGCCATTTTCCATCTTTGGGGCATGCTAACTCCCACACCAGTTTCTTCATGGAAAAAAGAAATACAACAACAACAACAAAAAAAGTTTGAAGCAGGCAAGGCAGTCACTTGCTTCCCTCTTTTTCCCTGCAGCCACTAAATAAACAGAAGAAAAATCTGGGAGAGGGACTGCATCCTAAGCACAAGGGACTCTCTTCTCTGCTTTCAGCAAAAGGAGTAAGGCTGGGCTTTTCCCCAGCCACCTTTTTACAACCTCTGACTTTCTGTGCAAGAAATTGTTCTTTCCAATCTCTCTGTTATCTTTTAAACACACTAATATTGCTGTGTTGGGCTTTCAAGTTGAAAAAGTCATACAGCTTTCCTATCCAGCAAACCTTTTAATAAATTTGCTTAGGGGCTGCTCTTTGCCCAAAACAAAGGCTTGCAAAGCACAGCCAGTATTGGAAAGGACAGGAGAAAGGGAATGGGGACAGGAAGAGCAAAAGAAGAAAACGTATTGAGGAAAGATGGAGCTGGGAGCTCAGGAGGCAGATTTAGAAGGGCTGTGTTTCCCTCTACTCTCCCACCCCCTGCTACACTGTCCTGCCTGCTGTCCACTGTTCCCTGTCTGCTCTCTCCAGAGAGCTGGTACTTAAGTATGCTGTGCTGCAGAAACAGAGACTGGGAGTGTGTAGAAGAAATTATTTAATAGCTTATTTTAAATAACATGACAATGTCAACATGTGAACAATTTACACCTATGGCATAGAATATCCTGTTGTTCTGCTATATGTCCTGTGCATATGTGTGGAAAAAGAAACAAATACTGTCACATCATGAGCTTCAGTATATAATCAAGGTTTAGACTTTCTTTTTTAAGAAACAGTTTGACATTGAAACAGAGCAATGATATATAAACAAAATAAGTTTTAAATAAGTTCCTAACCGTGTTCTCTACTGAAAGCTATTTTTTAAAAATCACTTTTACATCTATAAATACATAGTACAAAAATGCAAGTTTACAAGCCATTTTTCCCCAAAAGATTTATGCCACTTGAAGTTTTAAGTAGGAACATGCTCCAACATGCCACATGCATTTAAGAGCAATAAAGTAAGTATTTACACATAAAGTTATGAAGTGTTTGGGAATATAAATTAGTAACAAGACACTGACAAAAATACACTCACTATAAAATAAATAATTCAACAGCTTTACATATGAGGGTATCTATAATATTATACAAACGTAATATACAAGACTGTAGGACTTGATCTTGCAGTTGCTCATATCTGTCACTTGAGCATCAGAGTAATGCCAGCACAGTAAAAAAGCTACTTTATGTGGCTACCTGTATGCTGAAAATCAGGTGCCCATAACTAGCTTACTGGAATGGATCCTGACTGAAATGGTTCCTGATGAGAACAAGCTCCACAGAAAACCTGGTGTGAATGAACGTGTGTAGTTTTATTCTTGTGAGCTGAGATACTGTTGGCATTCAGGGTCTCCTTTCACTTCTGGAGATCCAGGAATTTTTCTTCCAGTTTTTGGATAGACACACCAGCACACAGCAGAGTCTCCATCTAGTGAAGTCTCACACTAGGATTATTAGGAATAAATAAATAAATAAATAAATAAACACAGAATAAGTAATTGAGAAAACTCACTACAGGATGCTACAAGTAGAGCTGTAGAACTAGGACTGGAAACTCAGGAAATGCCACACATGGACTCGTTTAGAACGTAGTGATGCTTGCTCTGACCCAGCCCCTAACCAGCACACTTGATTAGGGAGCCTCGATCCAAGCTCAGCTACCATAGAGCAACAACAAATGCAAAACAATTTGCCCACTCCTTGATAAACAGTAGTATAAAACAGCCCTGACTTCTAGTGTAAAAAACTGAAGGAAAGCAGAATATACAAGCTAGAGAGATGAAAGCAATGGCTTGATGGCCTGATGCTTCATGCACAGAAGGAAATAGGATTCTTTCTTGGGATAGGGGGAGTTAGATTTCTGTTCATGCCTGGTTAGATCCCAGGTCACAGTGAGTCACGATAGCGCCATGCTCTAAAACAAGGAATCTCAGTGACACAGCTTTATGCAGACCTACTAAACTTGTGTGCATGACCTGTGGTTATTTTTTGTACTTTTAGAAGGCTAATGTTGCTCCAGAGAGTTTTGTCACTGCAAATGTATTTTACTGTGGGAGCTGAGAACCTCCTATTTCCATAGTGATTTTTACATATACAATGAACAACGCAGGCAATGTGGTGGATATTATGCATTAACATCAACTGTGAATATGCTAACAAATTAGTTACATGGAGCTTGACTTGGCCTGGGAACAGACAGAGTTAAAAGATCTTAGAGAAGGCTTTGCATACACCTGTTCTGTGAACAGAGAAGACTCCTGCCTCCATTTTTATCAGTCCAGAGCATGCGGCTCGCTTTTAAGAGAAAGACAAACCATCTGTTCCTACTACAAAGTATCCCTGTTTTCACGACATTTTCCAGCAGCTGCAAACTTGTGAGCTCGAGAGAAGGGGGCTATGAAAGGGCTATGTCAGACTACTCGCAGCACTGCTGTGAGCAGACAGGAAAAAAGCACGTACCTGTTTACTGTTGTAAAATCCATTCTTGTTGCAGTTGGGCAAATAGAATTTGTAAAGGTCCCCTTCTCTTCTCTGCTGAGCCTTTGCCAATTTATACAGGGCTCTGTAGAGCTCCTTCTGACAAGGTCCCTGCAGGAATATCATTCAAAAATTGTCAGTAATGAAGTCAGAAAGAGAAGCCAACCAAAAAAAAAAAAAAAAGGTGATCAGTATAGAAGTAGAAAAAAGCTGAAAATAATTATTAGTCATACAGTCTGCACCAGGCTGCTTTGCATGTAGTTTCTACATGTTTCAATAGGAGCACAGCCAGAAAACTCTGATGTTCCATTTAGGCCTTTGTTTTTATTCTTTGAAGTATTTTCTGTCCTCAGAAACATGAGGATTTAAGTCCTTAAATTGCCACACAAGGAAATTTAACCTGTACTGAGTAAACACATTACTGCTCAGAGGGTACAATATCTCCTATTATGGGGAGGTGCATGTTAGGAGGCTGGTGTACGTGAGGCTGGCCACGTTTTCTGGGTTGCCATGGTCTGGGTTGTTCTGTTGATGTATGGAGAATAGGTGCAAGACATATATAGACAGTACAAGAGCAAACATCTGAACGTTTGTTATCTTTTGTACAGGACATGGCCGTCACCAAAGCAGAGTGGAGAGCACTGCTGTGGCTCCGAGACCCAGACTCAAAGTACCTGGAACTGGGAATGAAAAACTGTTTGCATGTCTCTCTTTTCCAGCTTTTTCAAGTCACAACTACTACTTCATTAATAGTGCCTAACATGTTAAAATGAATGAAAGGGGAGGAGAAGACTGAACAAATATTTTTATTTGGGAGCGAAAATAATCTCATCCTCTGCTTTTGCAAAACCTCCCTTCACATAAGCAGTCCTATTCAAGTCAATGGGTTTATCTGTAGTTCTAGGTCAGAAAGACAGAAGCCTAAAAATCAGAATTGGAGCTAACAGCACTTAATAAGCATAGTCCAAACTAAATCGGTGCTTAAATTCTGCTCTGGGTGTGGAGTGAGGCTTCCTACGTTTTGGGGATGGGAAGTGGGGGTTGTGTATTTTTTTTTGGGGGGGGGGGGGGGGAGGCTGAGGGATGCGTCCGTGCAAGAGAGAGAGAGAGAACATTATGAAAGCAGGCTTTCCGTCGTGCACAATCCTAATTCAGTTTCATGCCGCCAGGGCGCGGGTTTACACCGGCCTGCCCGGGACTACTCTAACGGTGGTTCTTTGGTGCCCTCGAGTGGCACCAGAACCTACGTGCTCACATCCCACATGCCCACTAAGCACTGCAATTTTGCAGTGCTGAAGGTAAAAGTGAAGTTTAATTGCTGAGCTTTCTGTCTTTTATGTGCATTTCTTGTGAAAGAAATAAATATTTTGGTTTGCATTGGTGTCTCATCAATGTTTGTATGTAAGTATTCCTTTTTACTTCACTGAACACTGGACCAGGCACAAATATCTTTTTTTTTTTTTTTTTTGGATTAAAACAAGAAAGAATTCCAAGATTGTAATATGGGTTTCTGGAAATTAAGGAACCATGTAGTAAACTGATATTAATTGCAGAGCAAGATTCAGACTCTACAAGGACTCTGTATTGGACAGATCTGACGCACACCTGTTTTTATTGCTCCTGCCATTTTGCCTGTTCCTCAGGTATCTGATGAAGGCATTCCAAAAGAAGCCTGTTTGCTAGCTATCCAAAATGCCAACATTTTGGTATTGCTGTTGGAGTTTCATGCACATTTTCATTTTGTATTCAGAATCAGTAACTTCTACTGAAGTGGTCTATAAAAAGCTTGCAAACAAAAACAAAATCAACGAAAACAACAACAACAAAAAACTCTACCTGCTCTTTCCATTTCTTGAGTTCAGATATTCTCTTTGCTTTCATGTTTTCATATGCAGTGATGGCATTCCAGGGAATGGATTTGTCCTGGCCTATGGGAAACATCATCTGATAGTTCAGCATCTGATCCTGTGTCATTTCAGTGCTTTCTAAAGGTATATCCTCAGGTTCGATAGAGTCTGGAAATGAATGATATTTAAGTGAGATAAGGAAAAAGAAGAAAAATCAAAACCACCAACCAAAACATATAATGTCTAAGACAGATCCACTTCACTAGCTCTTGAAGGAGTATTAATTTACATTAAACATTTTGTTGTAAATTCATATAGGACACGTGAACTGTTCTCTAACAAGCTGATTATTTTATGAACATTTGGAATCACACTAATACCAAAGATAAAGCTCCAGCTAGTTTGTTAAAAATTAAAAATTTTTATTGACCACAGTGGGTTGTAGTCACTTTGCTAAATGAGTAAAGACTGGAGTGAAAGTTGTAATGGATTTAGAGTCTTAACAGCATGATGTGTTTCAGTTCTTATTTAGGAGATGAATTAATCCAGACCTGATCCATGACATCCTGTACTTTGTTCTGTGGCTTGCCTCACAGAGGGCTAGAAATTCACAAGATATGGCAGAAGCTCATGGTGGCCTGCAGTGGAACAAATAGCTAGGGAGTGGAAGAAGCTGTTTGGATCTCCCTGAGCATGGCCCACGTGCCCATGCCTAACTTAGTGTGTGAACTCTTCCACTGGAAGCAAAAGTTCCTTCTCTTAGCAGGAACTCATCATGGGCTAAAAGTTTGACATGTGTAAATAACTTGCTGGGTCAAAGCTGTAAATAATCATCCAATGGGAAAAAAAAATGGAAGAGAAAGATTGAGGAGGGAATAGAAAAAAAAAGAATAAAAGCAAAGAATTAATAAAAACAAATATTATAGCTTTTTAACTGATGGAGGTTTAAACACTCAGTTTAGTTGCTGTTCTCTCCACTCCTCACCTTCGCAAGTACAAGAGAAACTCAATTTACTACCACCAGTGGCCATTGTTATTTTGAGTCAACCATGATTATTTCTGTAATGCCTACTGAGTTACCTTCATCACCGCTGCATGAACATAGCAGCAATGATGGTAAGAATTTTAATAAACAGTGAAAATAATAATAAACACTGAAAAATAATAATAAACACTGAAAAAGTTTCTGGTCATTATCATTTGGCATAAGATGCTTGATACAGCTTTTTGCTCAAAGAAATTTGGTTAGCAATGCACTATTTAATATACTTTTCATTCTGAAAATGAACCCAAATGCAATGCCTATCTAGAAAACATTTGTAGCACTCTAGTTGCTATTTACTATTAAAGCAGAACAATCTCTAGAGTCCCAGAAACCTCAGTCTGATTAGCCTGCATCGTCCCATTGCAACACTTCATCTTCTTGTCTGTGGCATAAAAGCCTGCTTTGCCTGCCTCGCACTGATCTGAGCGTGTTCGCCTTGAAAACGCTGCCTGCCTTCCCTGTTTCTGCAGCAAGTGCCTAACTTTGTACACTTTTTTTTCCCAGGCTTGTGACTTCCAGCGCCTGCAGCCTTTCCCCTGGCACAAAGCACATCCCTCCTGGAAAGACCTCGTTCCCCCGCCCGGCCGGGGAGGAGCGGGGCGCAGGAGCTCCCCGGCACGGAGCGGGGCCGCGACCGCGCCGTACCTGGCAGCTCCGCCGCGCGCATCCCTCCGGCCTCGCTGGCGGGCAGGCACGTCCCGTGCCCCCGGATGAGGGCGGAGAGGGGCCGGGGCTCACCCGCAGGGACGTGGCAGCGGAGCCCTTGGCGGCAGCGGGCTGTGTACACCCCGCACGGCTGTCCCGGCCCGAGGGCGCAGGTCTGGCAGCAGCCGCAGCCGGGCTGCCGAGCAGCCTCCGGGCAGCCGGGCGCGACGGGCGGGCAGAGGGCGAGCTTCTCCTGGGTGCACGGGGCGCAGTGCACGGGCTGCAGGGCCACGCCGGCGGCGAGGCGAGGGCCCAGGAGCGCCGGCAGCAGCAGGGACGGCAGCCAGCAGCGGCGCAGCAGAGCCCGCAGGCTGCTCATGTCGCTGATGAGGAGGGACGGCAGAGAGGGCAGCTCGGCAGGCTGGGGAGCAGGAAGCAGTTTACATATATTCAGCTCGGCCGAGCCATTTATACAATGCTTTGCTTGGCTATTAATCTTTAACCCCGAGTTAACTATTATCTGGACAAGAGAGCTAGAGAAACATAATTTCACTGGCGGTTCAAATCCCTGACCACTCTTCCCCTCCCCTTTCACTTTCCCCCTTTATCTTTTTTTCTTTCCTCCAGACATTCAGGAATGCTTTTATTCCCTCACCCCACCTCTGCCCTAGCATAGTTAACAGGAAAAAATGCGGTGGGGGTGGAGGGGAAACGGGCAGAGGGGAATGGATGAGTGGGGGGCATCCCCTCCCCTTTTCCCTGTCACAAATGTCTCTTGTTCTTGACATTTGATAACAATGTAAATGTTTAAAAAAGAGGAGGGGGAGAGAGAGGAGGAGGGAAATCCCATTGAAACTGAAGCAGCTGACTTCATATTTCCACAGCAACAAATGCAACAAACCCTTGTTGAATTTTCATCATGTGCCTGCAGGTTAGGAGGACACTGACATACCAAAGAGGGGGCCCCAAGGGTAATAAAGCCATCGGGATCCTGTAACCACTGTACACATGGACACGAGACTCCTTGCATTAACCTGCCAGAGGGGCTGCACAGCTGAAACTAAAGGGGTCTTCTGCCTCTGCTGCTGCTGCTGGGATGAGGAGTATCAGTCCTCAAAACATGCACTTGGGGTAAAATAATGTTGGTCAAACAAACCAGAGAGAAATGAAATAATTCTGCTTTTCTCTCTGTCCTGTTACCCTCTCCATCTACTCATATTTCACCTTTTTTTTTTATTATTATTATTTTATTTTCTCCTTTGCATGCAGTGGTTGTCACTATAATAAAAGCAAAAGCATTCAAACTTCACTGTCCTGAGCAGATAATTTTATCCTGGTATTTGCAGTATGTACTGAGCTTGAAATAGCAAATTCCACTGTCAAGTAATCTAAAGTAACATGACTTTTGTTTATTTGTTTTTGTTTTGTTTTTGCATTTAGTTCTTAGTTCTCTGTTGCAAATGTGTCATTCGTGTGAAAGAAAGTGAAGCAGAACTGTAGAACATTCTTTCATATTTTATTTTTCACTTCTGTTTCTGTGGTACTGACACCAAAGTTTTTTATTTATAATGTAGTTTTTGTTGCCTTTTTAACTCCTTGTATCCTTAAGTCAGTTCTTGAAGTATTCTTATTAGTTACAGATTTTTACAACTTGAAGAGATTTTTCACCTTACTACTTCATTTAACAGTTTTATTTTTCCAATTTTCAGCCTTTTAATGGAATGTAAAAAAAGAAAAAAATAATCTTCAAAAGCTCAGGATATTCAGCTGAATATGCAAAAGATAGCAGCCCTTCAAACTCACTTTCATTTTTAAGGATATTGAACAAAACTTTTTAAAAAATAATTCTGTAGAATTCATATGTCTATGACTGGGAGAAGATTCTGGCTGAAAAACTGTGGTATAACAATTTCTGCACAAAACCACAGCAATTAGACTTTTCAAGCTGTAATGCTTATTTTCCCCTTTCATCTATATTTTCTTCATGTACATCTGCCATGGGAAATGATGCTCCACCTATCACTCAATGTGAAGTGAAGAATATATAAAAGTATACCTTCTTCCCTCCCTCCTTCTCTTCTGTAAAAGAAAGCAATGCAAAACAAAATCTGTTTTGTGAAGAAACATGAAGAAAAAAAAAATATAAATAACCTAGTAGACCCAGTTGTAAAATGACAAAGACCCAAAGATCTCATATACATTTGTATACGTGCATGGATGTATTCATTCACTTACCTATCTCTAGATAGTTAGAGTCTCTGCTAGAATGCTTTGTAGCAACAGAATTGAGTATCATAATTCTATTGACTGCTATCATAAGCTTCTTGCCTATGAAATGACTGTACTCTAGAGTGACTGCTATGGTCCTGACTGCAGTTTTTCTTCCTTTGCTTTAAGAAAGGGAACATGAACTGAGAAGAAATTTCTTTTAATGATACATTTGAGACAAATCTGTAAAAAGTTTTTTAACTCATCACCATCATTTTTAATTGACTGGACAAAGAGGAGCTTAGTGCAAGACTGTTGTCTTTGTCTGATATGCAGGCCTATGTCACAAAACTTCCATTGGTTTGAATGGAGGTTCTTCCAAACCATAATCCTGTTTCCAGGTCTTTGGCATACTTGTCATTGCTGGGGGGCAGCTGGCAGTATCTGAACTACCCAGGAAATTCCTAACAATTGGCAGCCTTCTAGAAGACAGATTTTCTCCAACTTACCCTGTAATGATAAACAACCCCCCATGCACCCACTCCAATTACAAAATATTTTGAAGGTGTGTTTATTTTGTTTCCTTTATGATTGCAGTTCAACTCTAAATGATGGGTTAACCTTGGTTTTTTGTTTTGTTTTGTTTGTTTGTTTGTTTAGTTTGTTTGTTTTAATTTGCTGTCCTTTGTACAATCAAAGTGAGGAAACCTCATTTTCCTAAAGCAAAATTGGTAAGCAATTGCTGACCCGCACAGAAGATAGACACTTAAAATCTATCCCTTCATCTTTCATTTACAGAAATGTAAAGAACATACTTCAGGACAGGTTATAATAACGTAGGACAGTATCAATCAACAAAGCAGTGTATTCGTATAGGTTGTAAGACATCAGTGAAGTGAAAGTAGTGTATATGTTTATATAGACTCTGTCTGATGTAATACTACAACTCACCTACCAATCTTCATCTCTGACCCTAACATTGCCTTAAAGAACACAAACAGATAAGAGTCAGGAGGTTAAAAACATCCATAATGTAAAACTATGTTTACTGAAGACTTTTGGTGGTAATTTTTAGATGTTCCAACTGGCATCCTCTAATTTGAACCACTAATCAAGAGACACTACATGAATCCTAAGCAAGGGTTACTTTACTACAAGACTGTTCCCATTGATTTCTCAACAATTCTTAACCAATGACCTCATATTTCATGTTTTTTTTTTCTTTAAAGCTGCATGAAATGACTCATAAAACTTAAAGTTTTATATGTTTATGTACAAGTGATCTTTATCCTCTAATCACCAAAAATTCAACTGGCTTGCCAAATAATTTCCTAATGGGACTGCTTCACTGGAATGTTTAAAATACCCCAAACAAACAATGGAATATCCTTATAATTTTACCTTTGGTAAGAAACTGATCCTGAATTGTAAGTTTAATATCTAAAATTACTATGTGATGTACGTACATACAAGTACACGTATACATATATGGCATCTAGCATATGAAGAGAAACAGCTATAGAGACATGAAAAACCTACTCTCTCTCATTTGTCCCCTGTCAAAGATACTTTGTGACAGCTCTTTGGATTATTAGGATTTTATTTTTTTTTTATCCAAGTAATTCACAATACTGAGGTTACTGATGAATAATTTGAGTGTTTATTGATTGCTTTTTTTCATAATTTTCACTTTGCAACAATGACATGTCTTTTGGTATTATTTTTTTATTCTGATTGGATAAACACAACTTTTAGATTCTGGATGCAGATAAGGACATGTTCCACATTTGTTTTGCACTGATATTTTCTAACTTTTGCAGACTGACTTTTGGCATTTTCTCCCAGCAATTAGTTTTTTTTTTGTTGTTGTTGTTATAAAAATATTTTAGAAATAATTAGGTGATTTTGGTGCAGAAGCTCCAGTGAGAAAAGTGAGGTATGTCTCATGGTAAGTCTAGCTAAGGAAGCCTCCCTGTGTCAAACCATGGGTAATCTAGTTAAAAGGGGGGAGAAGAGGAGGAGTCATTCATTTCAGTGGTGGTGCCTGAAGCATTTGTGCATTGAATAAAATGTCTTGTTTACAAAGTTGTGTGTCCACAGAGCAATCAGATAATTATTTTCAAAAATAGTGATCTCTGCTGGCAAGAAAGGATAAAAAGCAGTTTAATCATGCTGGGGGCATCACTTACTATAGCCAGTTACACAGCTATGGAGAAAAGTGGCTGTGGAAAAACAGCCAATAATAATTCATTTATACTGGTTTATACATCATCAGATGCAGTGTTGGATGTTCCTTTTCACACTAAAGAGGCTGTGTTTCTAAAGAAGTCTACTGGTAACCCAAAAATTCAGTGCCATGGGTGCCACTAAGGTTTAGGATAGGTTCAAATTCCTGATCTTCTGATGTGCAGGAGGCTTTTCTCCTCCATGACAATCTTTGCCTGTTAGTGCTAGAAACTAAAGGTACTGTTCTTTCCTCTTTTTATCTTTTCTGTAATGTTAATAAAAGTAGGACTAAGTCACAAGACCCAGACCACAGTAAGCCAAGAGGTCCATTTTCTTGGGTATCCTGTGAAGTGGAAAACCAAAACTTGGGTACAAACATGCCTGAACTATGCCTACTACAGGAAGAGGGGCTAAGCTGAAGACTGCAGCCTGAAAGTCTCAGCAAGAGGGTAAGAGAGCTGCTCCATACACCAAAATGACAAGCTGTTAAAACAGGAGATTATATTTCCCTGAATTATTTACAGTTGTCTTCTACATTTAGGCTGTTCACCCCTGCACTGGTTTTTGCAGAAATAAAACAGTTCACCCAGCTGCTTTTGTGAAAAAATCTGTCCCTGCTTTATGTCCTGGGGTATTTCTGATTTCAGCAATACCACTTAGTTATTATTATCATCCGTAGAGTCGCTAGGAGTACCAAGAGTACTTTTCAAGTTTCAGAGCTTCTAATTGTTTCCCCAGGGCATGAGGGACAGGACTTCAGGGTTTCAGTCAATTCTAGAGATGTCAAGGCTTGAACAGAAGTGAAACCAGGAAGCCTTCTACTGGAATTCAGGGTTGCCTTAGCTATTCAAACATAACTACCATTGAATTAGTATCTGATAGTTAGCAACAGTGAAATATTTTGATGCTCAGTGCAACCTAAATCTATGTGTATTTACAGTTTCTAGCTGTTTCTAGGGGACCCACAGTGAAATTTAGGCAAGTTCATACTGTCCATAGGAAAAAAAGATGCCAAAGATTGTGGCCTTTGCTTGGGACCCCTGAACCTTTCACTGAGGGGACCAAGATTTGCTTTCTGGGGGAAGAGGTAGAACAGGATGAAGACGAAATAACTGTGGGACACAACATTCTTGTTCAGGAAGGTCACGCTATGTGGCACATACTTTTGGGCAAATACACTTCAGCAAGCACTTCAGAGAAAACTGAAGCTGCTAACTTGGCTTGTCAGCTGAACACTTAAAACTGCATAGGCTCCTTGAAGAGGTGCACATTTTGCAAATAGAGACCTGAAGCAGTTAATCCAACCTGTGATTATATCAAAATCACACTGGAGATAAGACTGAATATTACACGAATATTTGTCTGACCTAGTGTACAAATAATCTCTGCCATCAAACACAGATCACACAGAGTTACTGGATTAAAAAAAAAATCAATAAAATTAATGTATAATGAAACAAAGTAAAAAGCCAAGATTAGATTTCCAAGGCACTTTGTTACAGATGAAAGCAGTGCCTCTCTTTACAAACAGAAACTTGACCACATTTAATAAATATTCAATAAATTTTGCCTTCTGTAGCAAAACCATGTAGAAAAGCATAAAATTTCTAGTGACCCACAGCTCATTAATGATGTTTCAGTCATAAAAATTAAGATAGTCACAGAGAAGAATTATTTGATGTCTCAAAAGATTTGTTTCATGAAATCTAATTGAGCTGTTGTAGAAATGTCTAACTATGTAATATTAAATTTAAGGTTTTATTTTGAATTTTGGTTTTGCTGTTGTTGTTATGATTAGTGACTGAGAGACTATGACGTTTGTTCCCAAAACCCAACAATCCCCCCAACACAACTTCCTTATTAATGTAATTTACTACTTTTTTATATATAACATTACTTTTTATCCCGATTTAATAGCTTTCTCAGTGTCAAAGGTACCTAGTGAAAATACATTCCACAGACTCCTTAAGGATATGCAAAAAAGCACACCTTTTAAAATAATACAGAACAACCCATTCAACTCTTCTGCAAACATAGTCATGACAACCTTATCATTTTGCCAGTCTCATGTAAGGATTTTTCTCTGTGTTCTAATACACTTTTTTTCATCACCCAGTTGTGGACAAAAAAAAAAGAAAAAAAAAAAAACACCCCACCTGCTACTGGATGTACTAGTCAAGGTCAGGATACACTATTGATTTGTATGCTTGCATCATAACCTTTGTAGTATTATTTCCAGTCCTACTCGCTTAGTGATCTTTTTTTTCAGCTACTCAGGGCTATTCAGGTTGCCAAACAGCACTTCTTTCTCCTTTCTCCACCATCCCAGTTTCACCCTTTCTTTCTTTCCTCTGGCATGATTACAATTACAATGTGATTAAAAAGCTTATATAGTGTGTGCAGTGGATTTGTGTGTGAGTTGTTTGTTTCTGTTTGTTTTTCTTAGAGAAGACCAGCAACTGCAAAAACACCAGTCTATTTTGTATGAACACCATCACCCAGCACCAGCTTGATTCAGTTGTATACTGTATGGTGCTCTCTTGTCAGAGAAGTATACTTTGAAAGCTGTTTTACCTAGGCATTTTTTTTGATCCAGTTCCTCTCCCAGTAAATTTATCAGCAGTGCTGCCCATACTTTTTTTCCCTCTATCTGAATCCACATCTTCTTTCCATATTAGAAAGCTGGAATATTCTGTTTCTAGGAAAAAAAAAAAACAAAAACCTCTCTGTTTTTCTATCTGAGAGGTAAGAGATATTTTTTTCCCTTTCATTGCTGGCATGTCCTCTTTAGGAGAAGTTGTAAGATGTAAGGTTTATCAGCTTACAATATCTGCCAGTAGAAGATGGTCACTTCAGTAGACAAACTTGCAATGAGATGAGGAGCTGAAAGCAAAAGGCAGCCAGAAGAGGACATGTAGAGCTAGGAAAGAAAAAAAAAAAGATGAGATGGAGGACAACAGAAGTGATAAAATGGCAGCAATGGTAAGAAGCAGAAAATCCTTCCTTCCTTACTTCCATTTTTCCTTCCTTACTTACTTACTTCCATTTTTCCTCCCTTCCTTCCTGCAATGGAGGTTGTTTTTCTCCATTCCTCTTTCCATTTTTCAAGAAAAATGAATTACAACAAAGCAAAAACAAAAGCAAAGACAATAAGTCATTAACCTATGATGGAAGTTCAACCTTCTTTTCTAATAAATACTTACGCAAAGTAGAATAGCTTTGACAGGTGACACTTAAAAGCCCTGACTACAAATTAAGTCTAAGATGGTGATGACCGCCTTGCAACCTAGGACACTTGGTTTCAAAATCCGGTGTCAAAGGATAAGGGGATTTGAAATGCATTCTGTCATTTCCTAGAGTTTTACCCTGCAGTTTGCTGAAACTAAAGGCAGATATACCTATTTGTGTAGCTAAAGTTCTGTGAGATCGCATATATAAGCAGTGCCAGGAGACTGACAACCAGGGGCTGTTGTCAAGTACTATGGGGTTTGCAAGTCTGTTGGGACTGGCTGCATTATCAAAACAAAACAAAACAAGTAAACAAACAAAAAAACCCAACACATTATGCACATAGCAATACAACACCTCAGCACCAAATCTGGGGAGAAGCTTACATCTTAGGTGGGGTCCTAGGATCTGTGCCTACCTACCTATAGTTGTTGATTACATTTGAAAATGTTACCAAGTACCTTCAATTGTTCGAGCTGTTCTAAGGTTCTGCTAAGCTCAGCTGAAACTTCAGTATGTTTGTTTATGTCTTTTGTAGTCAAAAATGTTGAGCTTGCATTGACAGAGGAAGACTAGGAAAATTTTGTGCTTGTATGTCTTATAGAACAAAACACACTGGAATACAAGTCAGTGATGCTGCTGTATTATTTATTACTCAGTTATTTTTTACTGTAGCACGTTGTGCATTGACGAAAATAATAATAAAATAAAATTGTTTCCCACTTTTCCTATTTATCCTAAAATTGTTCTGCTATGATCAGTGAAGAATTAACTTGGTTACCAGTTCTCTAGTATTTACATTTTTCTTCAACCTGCCCTGCTACAACATCACTCCAGCTGGGCAGAGCACTCCCAGCTCTGTCAACAGAAATGTTACCGTTGCTTCGGTGGGAACAAGGTTGAGCTCATAGATCCAGGCTGAAAACATTTCTGTCCCTTCCCTCTGTTCTCGGTAGTGTTTTTGTTCTTCTCCATCCAACATCACGCTTAGTCACCATCAGCAGGTAGATTGTGTAATATCCGTTCAGAAATAAGCGTAGTAAAAACAATTCCCTAGATCAAGGTCACAGCTTAGCTCCTAAAGGAAAAATACTGGCCTAAAGGAGTACCCTCGGGGGAGGCTGTTCTGAACACGCAAACATGTTCAGTGTTATACTGAAAACCAGGATAAGCGCAAAGCTTAAGAAACCATTTCAACTCTGATTTACTTTCATCCATGCAGAAGTTGTGTGGTATGTTTTTTTGTTTGTTTGTTACAACATGTTTTTGAAACATGATGTCTTGAGGGTTATCTTCTCATCATTCTCATGTCTATAGCCCCAAATCTTTTCCAGTCTCACCACCCACAATCCATACTTGGTGTTGCTAATAAAAAGGCCTATTTTGTGGAGGTGTTGAATTCTACAGCTCCTGCTAAAGCTTTTTGTACACTGGGCTGATATTGCAACATAAATATGCATAAAGGAACTTTGCACGTGATGAGAGTCACCAACCAAACAGTAATTGTTTGGTTGCTAATTGTTGCTGCTAGAGGATGAACATAACATTGAAATGGCACAGTAGTAGTGCCTCTCTCAATTCGTATTCTTTTCAAAGTATATGTGTATACTACAACAGAAAACTAACTGTATGATTAAACTAATTAGCAGTGTGCTGGAGAAACAAATGAAAGTGCAAATCCTGTAAACAAGTGTTTTTTTTTTTTAATTCATTTTCCCCCAAAGGATGTACTTATATGTGCAGTATAATAAGAGTAGCTATATATAGTTTCATATTCCCTAACATTTTGGATTTTAAAAATTTGAGACAAGTCTTTCTTTGGGAACACCAATCACTATAGGGATAATGTATAATTTCATATTATATAGTTCTGGTTGAAATCCCTTAGTATTGTAAACTATAATTAACAATAATACTGTTGGTGTAGATAAAGTATCAGACATGTTTCAGCAGCCCCTGAAATGTCAACTAATTCTGTACATTTCCCCATGAAAAGCTATTAGAGCAACATTGTGATTTTTTCCAAATTCATGAGGACCTGAATTACTGTGATATAAATGCTATACAGCCATTTGTGTTTCTTGTTAAACATTCCACAGAGAGAAAATAGTAGTTTCCAAAAACTTGAAAGCCCTCATTTTTGTGCATCTATTTGATACAGCTTCAGGATTTGTAAAGAACCAAAGTCAATCCCATGTTACCACTCTGGACAACTATTTTCCCTCCACTGATGAAAGTCTCTGGGATTTTATCAGCACCAATTAGTTCCATAAACTTAGCAGGGGGCAGCCTTGTTCCCTAGAAAACTTTCCTAGCATTTACAGTGTCCTGAATCTTAGAATGTTTCACATTGTGCTTGGCATAAACCCAAATACTTTTTAGCAGCCGTAGTCTCTGGATTCCTCTTGTATTTAATCTAGCCTGGACTATGGCCTGAGCAAGACCTTCCCAGCAATTGCATGCCTGGCCTGCTAAGGACTGAGTCTTGGTCCAAGAAGCCTTTAATGACTTCCACTTAGTCTAGCATTGTGGATTTGTCAACCTAAAAAGTCACTTCAGGGCATAACAGCTGAGCCTGAGCTTTGGCAGAAGACTGACAACAGCTATGAGAGTGGATTTTGAAGAGGGGCAAGGAATCCAGCAGTGAAAATCAGGCATAGAAGACAAAAGACTGTGCTCATAAGGAAGAAGTCACTAGAGGACAGACTGGAGAAGACATTAAATGGAGACATTTGAAGATATGAATGGGTTCATATCTTCATTGGATGCTGGAGAGCAGCCCTGCAGAGAGGGATCTGGGGGCTGCGGTTGACAGCAAGTTGAATATGAGCCAGCAGTGTGCACTGGCAGCCAGAAGGGCCAACCATATCCTGGGGTGCATCAAGCACGGCATCACTAGTTGGTCAAGGGAAGAGATTGTCCCATTCTAATCTGTGCTGGTGCAGCCTCACCTCAAGTACTGTGTGCAGTTCTGGGCACCACAGTACAAAAAGGGTGTAAAACTGGTGGAGAGTGTCCAGAGAAGGGCTACAAAGATGGTGAAGGGCCTACAGGGGAAGACATATGAGGAGCGGCTGAGGTCATTTGGCCTGTTCAGTCTGGAAAACAGGAGGCTGAGGGGAGACCTCATCACAGTCTACAACTTCCTTGAGAGGGGGAGTGGAGGGGCAGGAACCAGCCTATTCTCCTTAATCACCAGTGATAGGACTGGCAGGAATAGTGTCAAGCTGAGGCAGAGGAGGCTTAGGCTAGACATAGGAAGAGGTTCTTCACCAAGAGGGTCACTGCACACTGGAAGAGGCTTCCCAGTGAAGTATTTACTTCACCAAGCCTATCTGAATTTAAGAAGTGTTTGGACTGTGCACTTATTCACAGGGTCTAAAATTTTGGGTAGACCTGTGTGGTACCAGGAGTTGGACTGGATGATCCTTATGGGTCCCTTCCAACTCGGGATATTCTATGGTTCTATGATTCAGCCAAGAGCCAAAGGTCAATCTGAAGGATGACTTGGAGGAAAAAAAAGCAGAAGCAAGATCAAGACCTTCTGAGACCAGGATGAGAAGCCTGACAAAGGAACAAGTGCACGTAGCTATTATGGGAAGGTACAAATAAACAAGAGGCAGAACCAAGACTAAAGTGATTGGATAATGTGACCAGGGGTAGAAGAGGGTTTTTACACTAGCCTTGCACTTGCCTGATCTTAGTTCAGACCCTGGCACAAATCATAGATGCAGATGAAATGCCTACAAGCCCAAGGGGAATAACAGAACATCTGCAACTCTATTTTAACTCAAGAACAGCTTGGGATCTACACCAGCCAGGAGCTCAGTTACCAGAGGAACCTGCGGAGGCCAGACAAGCAGCTTGGGTAACACAAACAAACACCAGAACACTAAACATCAAACCAAGTGAGTATATCTTGAACCTGAGGGGCAATATCACCTCACTGCCTGGCTACCACAGACAGTTGGGTCTCAGGACACTGCTGTCCTGAGTAACTCTGGAGAGCTCCATTTCAGAAATCATTACTAAAAACATCCTACTTCCTCTTAAATACCAAGAGAGGCTGTAAAGCCACAGCTCCACTCCTGCATTTTTGAGCATAACACAGCTGCTATGGATGAGCGTGTCTTGTAATGTTGGCAGATCACACTTCCGCTTCTATGCAGTCTTGAGCAAGAGACATTACAAGTTTTGGTGTGTAAGAAGGAAAAGCAAAGGCTTCCCCTGTCTCTGTCCAGAATTTGGAGCTTCTTTTGAAGACGACCTCACATTTTTGGAGCAATTAGGGGAATCCCGTGGGAAATCCCGTTTGCTGGTTTCAAAACCAGAACAGTCAGGAAAACACACGTACTAGAAGGGAGGTAATCTGTTTTGGGTCACTGTTGCTGACACCCCATTGATCACTTACAGGTTTTAAACTCTGCCTAAATATTAAGTAACATACAGCAGTGGGAACTAACTTGAGCATTACGCTTTTTGCACTACTTCTTGACAGGTGCTTCACAAACAACTGTTTAAACTGAACTTCCATTTTGACAACAAAGCCTCCAAGGAAACACCCTCTCCCATCCCCCTCCAACAGCTCCAGAGAGGAATAGAAAATCAGCAGCCCCTTAAAGCAGCCAGTGGAGCAGTAAGTATCTCTGATATGACTGTGTAGCACATTTGCAAATACAGGGCTGGAACAAACTCATTTAGAGCCAAACCTTCAACACAATCCATCGTTAATTAGTAATCTCCAGAGGCTGGCCTCCCTCCTTGGTGCCTCTCACTATTTCCTCATCTCCCCAGCTAGCAGCAAAGAAACACTCCTGATTGCATCAGTTTTGATTACACTTTAAATGAGGAGATTCTCCTCTGGCTAACCAGGGTTACACTCGTGTGGCCCACTAGGACTTTGCCACTTTGGTAACATCAGCAACCCTAAGAGATTTGAATGTTATACAAAAAATAGTGCTCAATGGCAGGATGAAAAATAATTCTTACATAAAATCTTTCTCCCCCTTGTTTATTCCAAACCTTCACCTACTGCACACTAACATTGTCTCTTATGCAGAGGCTGTATTTGAGTTTTACTTGACACCTGCTATACCTAAGAGGCAAGAAGAATCACAAAACTCAAAGACAAATCAACCAAAAAATAATGATAATAATAAAAAGCCTTCAGAAGGGAATAGATAGTCCAGGAAGCACTACAGATTATCCAGGCATGTGATTTATTGGAACCAGTTATTCACACAAGTACCATGCAACAGCATTAATTCCAAAGATATTTGGTCACATTTCTTCAATTGTCAGCTCATGCTCAGCTGCTTCCTCAATGTTTTTGAGTTGACGAAGCACCCATTCTCTTTGTTTCTTTCTCTGTTATAGAAAAATAGAACTATTTAGTCAATCTGATTCATTTAGACTTCACTTTCTTTAAAAAGAAAACACAAATGCATCATAAATCAATCCAACTGTTTTTTTTGGCTGTAGATTTCATTTTAAGCTAAAAAACTTCTACTCTCAGAGTGGGCAGGTTTATCTGTAGATTGCTTCTTTCTCCATTTTTAGGTAAGTTGCCAATATTAATATATTTGAGAATTTTTCAAGTTTAACCATTAATTTGTTCCCATGCTTAAGCTTCTCCTAAAGAATATATATATATATATATGCTACTAGTGTTCACAAATTGTCATGCAAGCTCAGAGGATAAAATAAATACCAGATTGGAAAACTGCATCCCATCTAATTAGGGATGATATCTCAGATTTCGACCCAATTCATACATATTCATTCCTACTGGTAAAGTTGTGAAGATGCTCTGTTACCAAAATATTTCCATACTCCTAGAAAAATTTGTATATACTCAGCATTAGTAGAAAACTGTGTACTATTTCATAGCACATGGACAATATAGTTACCACAATAGATTTATCAATTTTCTTCTTTTTCTTTTTTACTATTTGGACATCTTTTATCCCTGGTATTCCAGTAACCAGCCATGAAGGTCCACTCCTGGGAGTTACTGCAACCTTCTCAGATGCATTTGTTGGAGCTTGAGTTTCCACACTTGAGATAGCCTTTTCACTTGGTTCTTCATTTGACTCATTAGAGGCCAACACAGTGGAAAGTCTTCTTCTAGAAAATACAACCCGAGAACTTTTGTTTATCTCCTTGTTTGAATCTTGCAAGTCAAACACTGTTGAAAGCCTTTTTGGAGACTTATGAGGGATGTATGCTTCAATACTTGCTAGCGACACTTGAGCTAATGATCTGCTTAGAGCTGATTTTTGCACTGGGGATACGTTAACTCTCTTACTGCCATCTTGATCCTTGATTGACTGATAAGTCAGATCTGTAAGAGACGGCATTGTTCTGGAGAGCATTGAGTCCACTGGAGTGCTGTGTTTCACCAGTCGCTTTTTCAGAGATCTTTTGACATTTAGGAAAGAATCTTCTTCCTCTGACATCTGGAAGTCAAGTTTGCCGTCTTGAGGAAAAAAAAAAAGTGTCACTGTTCATATAGTTAGATGCCATGTAAGGTGTTCAGTTGCAAAAAAAAATCCAAGGTGCTCCAGTTTCCTTGTTTGCATTCTATCTCTACATGGAATATATCTGTTGTACACATTAGTGTTCTTAAAGGGCTTAAGAAATAAAGCATCTTGTCACTTACAACATTTACTCCTGTCCAAGCCCTCCACATATGAAGCTCCATGTGGATTAAGTTCTAGCTTATCTCATTAACTCCAACTTCATTAAGACAGTAGTTTCTCCTTCAGCAAAAGCAGATAATATGCTTTTGGTTCGCAGTTGCTAATGCTGAGTAAGACCCTTGTAATTACTGCATGCTAAAAGGATTAAAATATGGTAGCAAAAATGAGAGCACACTGGAGAAGCATGGAGACATTCTGGATTCAAGGAAGAATCTTTTACTCCAACTACCGTTTTGTCTCTTATCTTCCTTAAAAGGGGGCTCACAAACATCTTATTCCCTTTCACTTACTATCTGTATTACTTCTAGCCCTGAACTCTGATCCTAAAACAACTGTTTTGTACAACTGAGTTTATAATAATGACAAAGTTACTCTTATTGGTAAGATTTCCCACTTCTACCCCTGCACCAAGACCAAAAAGGAACTTGTCTTACATGTAGAGAAGCCCAAGATAAATATATCTTGAAGTGGACATATTAGAGATCTCTCTATATATTAGATAAGTGTAAGCATTTCTAATAACTGTTGAACAATGTGGTTGTATGAGGAAATTCATAAGCTTCATACAAGTTGATTGCATAAAGATAATCAAGGGGAAAAACAACTTTCCCCCCCCCCCCTCAAAAAAAGTTATCAAAGATATCACAGGGGTGTAGGGTGAAGCAGCACACAGAGGAATTTTGCTGATGTCATATGCAGCTGTTCTCTACTAATAGGAAATATTTTGCACCTGTGTAAGGTCCATTAATTTGGTAGAACGTCACCCCCACTTCATGTTTCTAGAAGACCACATGGCCAGAGGGAAAAAGAATTAAACCTCTTCAAGATATATGTGGCTTGGATTTTTTGGTTTGTTTTTCCCCTCCCCTCCCCTTTGAAAAGGGCTGGGGAAGAGACTATCTGTATCAATTTTATTTAGATAACCGCTTCTCCACTCACACCTTAGCAGTGCTAGTTTGTGTGATATACCATAAGCAGCCTACAGTTACTGTTTTTTTCCTTCCATATCCAGCCACACTGACTTCCCTTAGTGTTTATTATAGAAGCTTACTCATAGTAAGCTTCTTTGAATAAACTTGGGAATCAGTATAAGGAGTTTGCAATTCCCCCAAACGCTATTCAGCTACACATTTTGATGCTTTCCCCATATTCATTAAATAATAGTTTACAATTAAAAGCTGCTTTTTGTTTTCTACTTTTAAAAGAAGTTTACAGGAGTGTTTCCAAACAAAGCTTCTGAGAACAACAAAATGCTGTGATTTTTTTCACACTTCTCGTTACTTCAAATATATCTATATACAAGCAACATTTTTTCACCTAGTTGAATTAATAGCACCATTATTAAAGGGGGAGGGATTTAAAAATCAAAAGAGAAATATAAACCATTTAACAATGTCAGAGTCCACAGTGGGAGAACAAACCTTTAGCAAAAGACAATAACCCTACCAGTGCTATCAGATCCCATCTGACGCCCTCCACTACTCCTCTGCTTCTCAGGTGATCTAAGTTAACTTGCTGCTTCAGTTCTTATAGCCCTAACAACTTCCCAGCATACTTTGCGGCAGACACTCCCTAAATCACATATTTAGCATTTTTTAGGAGTTTCACCAGTACTGCTGAATAACAATAATAATACTAAAAGATAAATAGAAATCTGGGATAAAATAGTCACAGGAAAATGGGCTAGACAACTTATCAATGTGCTACATTTATTGTTATTTAGATGCTGCATGTGGCCTATTTCAATCACATGATTAATCTAGTGATTTATTGTCTTCACATAACTGTTTAAGGCATATTGAGGATCTGCTGCAAAATGGATGTTTGTTGATGGACTTATGTATGTTGATGGACTTATGTCTGCCACACAGATTTTGGTTTTTGTTTCTATTACCTGAAAAAATAATGAGAGAATAAATGCCAAATCTGCAGTGAACAAGCTCTTTTGAGAAAAATGGGTAGTGAAAACTAACTGAAGATTATTTTGCTGCAGTCTGAATTTCATGGTGTTTGCAACTAATAACTGTCAGTATTTTATATTGAAGTAAGTGGTTTCAAAACATCAGCTTTTAGATGAGAATTGTACTGGTCTGAAATTGTAAGGTTTTGGTGGAGAACCATAATTTATGTTGACAGAGAAATGCATTTGGACTGAACCAGGCCCACTGATTTGCAAGTCAGCTTTGTGGTGGATGGCAGTAAGCAGCTGTTCTCACAACACTGTAGAGCAAGTACAGAAGTGGAGGAGTGCATACACAGATTTTGGGGTAGCTCCATTCGACAAAGCATGACTTGTGGACTTTTACAATCTAAGTTGATCAGACAGACCTAATTTCATGGCTTTACATGGGTGACCTGAGGTTGTAGAGTGCACCTAGCACAGAAGGCCAAAGGGTTGATCTTGCCAGGAGTTGAACTGTGGTTCCAGGGAGTCTGAGCATTTCAAACTTAATCATAAACCACCCACTTTTGCTGTATGAATAATTGTACTATGAATAGAGAATTGGAGCTACCAGTTCAATATTTAGGAATAACAGTCTGTCAGTATATGGGGTAAGTTGCTAGGTTTAAATTATGTGCCCCTAAGGAACAGAAAGAAAGCTTGAGAAATGGAGGCACTTTACAATCACATGGATTGCATAAGTAAACATCCTGGAAATAAATAGTCTGTCCAGGTTAAGCTATTTATTTCCTAAAATCCCCGGGGAGGTTCTTACAGGAATATTTTGAGAACTAAACAGAAATTATTTTGAGTTATTTGTGGCTGGGCGAAAGAAAAAATTCTCAGTCCTTTATAAACATAGAAGAGGCTAGACCAGCCTTTACCTCATTTTGAATATTAGTAGCTAGTTTTCAAACTAGTGGCCTTGTGGTTTCAAGAACAAACCCACCAGGTCATCCATACTGTACCTTGTAGAGCTCGGCAATCCAGTTCCTTATATAGCACAGAGCAGAGAGTGATGGCTTGACATAGTGTTGCAATGTTTGCACTGTCCTGCTGTGACAGTGGGACATACTACTGCCTCTCCCAGTAAGGCTGTGATGCAAACAATGCTGTGTAGCATGGACCTGCACAATATTTTTTTGTGGATCTGCACAAAATTGACATAATTTCAAAAGCTCCTGGCCACACCTTCCAGAATGTAGTTCATTCTTTGTCCTCCCCTTCGTGTTTGCTCTCACTTTGTAGCATATCCTTTTCGGGGCTTCTCACAGTCCACCACTGATGTCTGTAGCTGCATGATTTTTATGCCTACCTTCCATGGACCTTTCCTACATAATTCTTAAAAATAACATTTCTCTGTCTCCTCTAAAGTAATTACTTATTTCTCTAGTTCTTTTTCAAGTATTCTTAAGATACAAATTAGGATATTTGCAAATTTTTCTCACTATTAGCCATAGTTTCTCTTTTGTGCTAGAGATTTAGCTTTTTATGAAGTGATGGTAAGGTGTTACAGAGAACAGAAGGGAAGTAACTATGCAGAGATAAGAGAGAAAAGAGCCCAAAGCAAATGTGAGCATGCTGAACTCAGCAATCTAGCTATAGTGATGATATTACTATAGCCTTGGTGTATCTGTAGCCTGGACATGAAACATGTAAGGTCAGGCATGACTGTCATCTTTCAGACTTCTTGATGCTTTCAGAGGACACGTTTTATGTCCTGTCCTCACTCCCATTCATTATGTGCCATTCCTTCACTAAAACTATGGTCGTTGGTATGATCATCCTTCTCTTCACATTTTCTACCTCATATATGGAGCAATAACTCCTTATATCTGTATCAAGCTGTTTGATCTATGATTACATATGTTCCTTTCTTCTGCTGTATCATACAAGGTGGAACACAATTCCAGCATTATTATTATGCAGTCTCCATACATTTTATATTAAACCTCCTGTGACTACATTAATAGCTTAAAAGATTCTTCTGTTGGTCTAATTTTAGGACATAAATTCATCTACCTTTCTAAAATGGTTCAAAACTCATACAGAAAATGGTTTAAATGTCTCTACTGTATTCCTTTGTGGGAAACATTCATTCTTAAAGTTTTCAGTTCCAAAACCAACGTAAGTGGGAAAAACAAAACCAAAACAATGTTTTGTTCACATTTCAACCCTTTTATTCCAGTTCAAATGCATGCATTCACTTCAGAGATATGGGAGTTTGAGATGACCTCATTGGGAAGAAAATAAACCTGGAATTATTTTTCAGTTTACCAAGGAATAATATGTATTGCCATAGGACATCTTTTTTCCTTAGTGCTCTGGCCTAATCTGAGAGACTGCCCGTCTTCAATTGTTGCTGTGTTCAGTTCTTCCTTTTCCACTCTGATGATGTTATCAACCAGTTCTCCTGAAGGGATCTTGGGTGTTGAACTAGACCTCAGCTCCTATGCTTCTGTAACATATTATGTTGAATTGGTTGTGTAATTCTAGATTGTGAAGTCATAAAACTTGCATAAGTGTCTAAGCAGTTAGTAGGTTGGTGCAGTCTTTCCTGGCAAGAAGAGTATCAGGCCTTCTCCCTGCTCTGGGGTCAGCCTGATGGTTTTTGGTGAAGAGGGTGGTTCCACAAAAAGTACATAATGGACAGTAAGAAAAGAGCATGGTAAATACAGCTCATCGCTCTACTGTTCATAGCGGGATGATACATGTTTGGATAAATGGAAGGAAGGAGGAAGAGCCAGAGGAAGAAAACAAGGGATGGTGGGGAGGAATAAGGGGGGGGGGGAGGGGGGAGAGGGGTACGTAAAAAGAAGAAAAAATGCAGATAGGGATACAAAGATGAAAATGCTTTCCTAAATTTACAGCCATACCAGAAGAATAAATTAGAGGAAATAATAAAAGAATGGAAAGGAATAATAAAAAAGAAAAGAAATTATACTATATTTCCTAAAATATTTAGAAGATTTAGGCCCAGATTTTTACTTGTTTACAGAAGAAATCCATGAAAATGCAAATCTAATTCAAATTCTCATAACCTTTTCTTCCTCTTTCTGAATTTTGTGATATAGTCAAGACAAATTGGAATGTTCTAAGACTGCCAATCAGACTGAACTTCCCAGTGAAAATAGGAGTGGCACATCTCATTTATCAACACGAAGGCTGAAACCAGCAGGGAACCTCATCATGAACTAACCTCTACAGCTCTAGCGCCTTCCTTTGTCTTTCCAGTGTTATGATACAGTGGGATATGAAAAGTAGCAGAGCCTTTGTCTCAGTGAGTTGTAGGCTTCTGGCAGCCACAAATGTTGAAATGGAAGCAGTACAAAACTCTTGGGGATGTAGCTTTTTTAGGTATATAAAGCTGCATGAAGGGACTTTTCAAAAGTGCATTAAGCACCTTATTTCCATTTATTTCAGTAGGAATTACATGCCTGGGCACTATTGAATATCCTGAGATTTTTGATAGGGTATACTATGGGGAAAGCCATTTAATACATACGTTTTGAAGGAACTTTGATTAAATCTTCAGAAACCAAGGATTATAATCTTTTGTGGTCTGTTAAACAAGCTATACACATTTATGAATCTGCTCTCTATCGGTTTTGGCCTTTTGGAAGACTTTTCTCATTGGCAGTAGAATGCAGAATTAAGATATGATCACTGGAGAAAAAAAAAAGAAAAAGAAAAAAAAAGAGAGAGAGATTACATATAGCATGTGGAAATGTACTTTTAGAGCTGTTGGAAATCCTATGTAGCAACGATCTATTTTCTGGCCAGTGGCAAGGTCAATGTCTTTGGCTACATTGTCCAGGGATAGAAATAAATGTGGTACAATTTCCACTCTAACTGCTGTCATAGAAGCATCTTATAAGCAGCTTGAGGCTTTAGGGAATCCTAGACAGCTCAGTGCTAGCAATACACTGAGTCATGAAATATGTTTTAGATCTTAGGTAGTGTACCTCTGCCATTACTGGGTCTGTTCATCTGGACAGCAAATCTGATTTTGCACACTCAAAGCAGCAATTTGTATGCTGACTGAGATTTGCAGCTACTCAGAAAGTCAAACCTTTGTTTAAACATCTAAATCTCCTTCCATATGATTAATTTCAGTGAGAGTGTAAGGAATAATGAGATTTCTTTAAAACCAAATAACTGCAAATGTTATTACATGCTTTTAATTTAAATGTTAAAAACAGAAAATTTCCATCTAGGTCCAAAAATTGCAGGGAATTGAAAGTAATATTCTACTTTTTTTTTTTTTTTTTCCCTGCTTTAACATAGGACTGAGTAAACAAAAGCCTTAAGGAGCAGACCTTTATCCCTTTGTTTTGTATCAGAACTCATAGGCAAGTTCATTGCCACATCCTCCTACAGCAGGGCCCAGCTCTACCCTCAGATACAGTGCTTGGTGTCTATGTGAGAGGAGGATTAGACTGTAAATATTTAAAGAAGCTGCTATCTTATAATCAATTATAAAACTCTAAGGCATTAAAAATTGTTGCTTCTCTTGGTTAAACAAGCTTATAAAATACAAGTAGCCATTCTAAAACATTGTAGAGAATGACAAACTGAGAAAAATATCTTTTTATCTAAAGGTCTGGATGATTAATATTTGACTTTAAAAAGTCAAATTACCTAAGTGGTAAGAAACTGGGTACACTTTCATAGCAGGAGAGGTCAATAACCTTCATAAAATCAATGTGCCACCACCTGCCTTTGTAATTACGTCAATGACTCCTCTTCATTATATGCTTATCCACTTCAGTCTTACCAGAGTGCCACAATGTGTTCTATCTGCATGTTGTTTGTTCACTAGACAGTGTCCTATACACTTTCTACGTGTTTCTACACTCCAGAAGTCCATTGAGTTAATATTCAACTGGGATCTTTCCTCAGTGACTTGCTGTGTGTTATCTGATATGACTGCTCCTTTCTAATTATGTTGGCAATGCTGCTGAGGAGAACAAAATACTATTGCCAAAGTTCAATAAACACACAGAGTAACTATAGAGTTTGGGGGAAAACAGTCGGTGATGCTTTCATGACCTTTGGCAACAGCATAAGCACAGTTTGGTCTATGCCAAACAAATGTCTAACTTCAAATTTCTCAGAGACTAGAAAATGATGGATTTGCTCTACTTTATTACATCTAATAATAAACAAAAAATGCTGTGTTTGTGAAGTGCAGTAGCATGGTCAGACTGAGTATAGCCCTTTGCAGGAGGTCAGGGCAGATGATTATCAATGGCTCTTTCTTATCGTATTAGAATCCCACAGACAAATTCCCAGGTGATCTGAGATGAGGGAATGCTAATGAAGTCATCAGAGTCCTACTGATTTAGTGAAGCAGAGGATTTGTGATAGGGAAGCTCATTCACTTTGTCTGTGGTGACATAGTAATTGATATGTCAGGTTGTTTATGAAAGCCCTCATTGGCATCTTCAGACTAGGCCTAGTAAACTGGAAGGTAAACATTCATAATAATCATGACTACTTCTTCATCACTAGCTTTTTCTACTTATTCATCACTAACTTGCTATGGCTAAATCTAATAATAGTGGAGTAATGTCTGGTTTTAAGTATAGAAACAGCACAAATCTCAGAGGTTAATATTAACACAAAATTAAATGCCAGTTTCTATCCTTTGAGCCCTGAACCTGAAAGCCTACGCAAACTATTACTGTAATTGATAGCAGGAATAATCTACACAGGACTGGATGTTTAGGATTGGATTAGGACTCCTAGATAGCCTGGCTATACCTCAAGATCCCCATCCTCAAATGTTCTCTCCACAGTTCAGTGGGTTTAATGAGAGCCAGAATTGTAACAGACAATTTCCACTACGTGGATTGCTTTCCAGTTATGGCCTTTTTTTTTCCATAAGAATAATCCAAACAAGAAATATGGTTCATGATTGGTACCTGTATAATTATTTCATTCTCATGGGCAACAGGACATCGTGTTCTGCCAGCAGGAACAGTGCATTAGGTGACCTGCTGACCTAGGGAATGGCTGGAAAACTGGAATGCTTTGACATAGATATAATGGCAATGCACCAATAATGCCTGGATGATGTACACTGTGTTCTCATTTTCTGTTCTTCCCTTCCCTCTGTTTTAAATTGACAATATCCTCTGGTAACGTTTTTGGACAAGAACACCAGTTCTAGTCCTGAGTGGTTTATGCTGTAGAAATGCAGATCCTGAACAAGAAATTCCAAAGAGACTGCATTTCTGTAAAATAAACCACCCAGGACTAGAACTGGTGTTCTTGTCCAAAAATGTTACCAGAGGGTATAAGCAAACCACTGCTGATACTACCTCATTACTGAAGCAATGCAAATTCTCACACTGTGTGATTATGTCTCTGAAGTGATTCAGCTGTAATGGTCATGACAGAAAAAATATTTCAATGTACCTGACCTGGGTCATTAATCCAGAATGTGTGTTAACTATTGCATTAACATATGTGTGTGTGTACATATTTTATGTACAATATCTATATATGCGTTATATGTATAACACCCCCAAAACAACACAGTGAGAGTCAAACTTTTTAATATTAAGAAAAATACATAAAATACCAGTGCGGCAAAATAGCTCCACTTAAAGGTGAATGCCAGATTTTCAGTTTACCTGGATCCTTTTGACTTTAGAGCTATTCTGATTGAAACTTACGAAGATATGGTTTGCTCTCTTTCATAGAGGAAGAGTAAAATAAGAAATAGCTATGTAAGGCCTCAGACAATTCCTTTTATTAGTGTAAGGGCAGACCAAAAACTGTTTCAGCACACTCACTGTCATCATGATAATTCTGTACAACTCGTACTGAGCTCTCTAACCTGCAAGGGAAGTGGCTGGGGAGCCTTAGTCTAGCATTTGGAAAAAACAACAACAACAACAAAAAAAATCTTACATCTGAGCCCAGGCTGTTTTTCATCGCAAGGGATTCTACATTTTCAAGTTATCTCAGAGCATATCTGCATAGACAGGCACGATAGACCTGAGCACCTCTGCTTTTGCTCTTAGCTGGCCAGATGGCAATCAGCTGTGATTTGGCAGTAGTACAATCAAATTACTTTGGTTCTGTGCCCAAGCCTACAGAGTCTCTTGAGAGACATGTTATCTGATGCAACTTTATCAGTTTTCAAATCAATCTTAAGTTAGCATATACAATTCTGCACTTAGGCTGGTTCTGTATCTTGCACAGTTTTCTCAATATAAACCACCTACATGACCTACTGCATCCACATAATTGGCCCAAATTGGTGAATATTTGCTGGCTTGTGGAAAGGGAGAGAGAGAGATGAGCTTCCCCTCCCCTTCTTCTGATCTCTATGGCCAATATTTTGCCAGTATTTGTGCATGTTTACTTTGCTCTGCTTGTACAATGGATGGAGCAATTGGTTCAAGCTAGCTTTCACTGTGATAAATGCAGAAAGTCAACATGATTGCAATGGAGCTGAATTCGTCCCATAACGTTCTTTAGCACAAGGCAACTGTGAAAGTAAAATTAAAGGATTGCTGGATGTATGTTCTTAGCTTGAAAACTGAGAAGCAGTCTTTTGGACCTTTTGAAGGGCAGCTTCTTATAGAAAAAAAGAATGCAACTACACGAAAACAGTCAAATAGCAATCCCAAACAGTTGTTTATTCAAGCAGATTTTTTTCCTTTATTTTGAATTGGATTTCAGAAATTATAATAGTGCAAACACTCAGTATAAAAGTTGCAATAAGAAATTTACATTCACATTTAACATTTCAGTCCATTCACTTTTTAACATAAAAATAGGACAAATATTCAATTGCTTTTCTGAATTTAGCAATCCTGAAAAAGACTGGAAGATACTCTACAATATTCTATTTACATAAAAAGACCCGTATTATTAATGCAAATCTATCATTAGAAGTTACCCAGTGTTAAGTTATTGTATTGTACTACGTATATACATACATATATATATATATAGTGTATAGTTATATAGTTACAAAAATTATGTATAGGTGTCAGTGGGCTAAAATAGTTGGAAAAATGTCATCTTGACTTACGAATTCATTTCTTAAAGCTAGGACTGTTCATTTTATTTATCTATGTAGATATTTCTATTATGATACAAAAGGCCTCCTCCTGGTCCCTTTGAAGTCACTGGCAACAACACATTTGACATCAGTGGGAGAGGAACAGACCTTAAAGTAAGGCCTGATCTAGCAATTCAACAATCATTGAAGTTAATATAAGCATTAACTGTACCGGGCTGTAAATCAGACTAAAAGATGATGTGAAACCTTGTATGCCAATCAAATAAAGAGAAGAGTACATCAAATAAAGAGAAGAGTACATTTCTCCCTTTGAGGAATGGAAAATCTCTACCTGATGCAAATAACTTCCCTCCCCCCTCCCCCCTGCCCCCCAAAGTCTAAGCAGAATATTCAAGTTAGTTTGCAAACAATGCAGAATTTGCTGCTAATATATACAGCTAAAGCAGCGGGTAAGATTCCTCTAGCATGGTTTTCTTACTGAATACCTAAATTCAACCAACCTCATAAACCCCCAAAACTGTATCTTGCTTTACTCTTATTTTTTTAATAGAGTAATAACTCCAGACACAGACTACACGACCACCCTTGAAATGGGTTTGCACTTATTTTTTAAACATGACATCATGAATCAGGCTACAACACTCCTGTTTAACTGTCTCTCTGCAGCTGGCAGAATTCAGCCTTACTTTTCAGAGTGTTGCCAGCTGCTGGAGTCTGCATTGCCACCACAGGGTTCATTTATCCACCCTCTTGGGTTTATGGTCACATGCAGCCACTTCCTAACAATATTTTGTCAAAGCTATTTCAATTCCCTTTAACACCTAATATTTGAAAACACTTCTTTTTTAAAAAAGAAGAAGGTTGGCAACTATGTGATAGAGGACATACAGAGAAAGAAAAAAAGCAGTAACCAACTGCAATAAAAATGTGAGGGAGGTGAACAACTGAGGGTGAGTTAAGTGCAGGAGGGTCATACTGATTTCTTAACAAGTGGTGCAGTGTTTATGAGCTGGAAGTCATTTTTTTTTTTACTTCCAAAGAACTAAGAACTGTGTGGTGTTAGGCAGGCAGGCTTGCCTAACTCCTTTTTCTCTTATTGCTATGGCATTTATTCTGTTTAAGTATTTCTAGGATGCCTAAAATTATGGATAAGCCTACAATGGACACTGTGTCTTCATGTGTAGGCAGACCAATATTGATCGTAGAATACATGCTTCATGTCTGTTTTTGCTTCCTAACTTAGGCTGCTGGACATTTAATTATAAAAAGAAGGAAACATACACTTGTTAATATTTTCAATTAACAGATCAGAAAAATACTTAACATCTCATTTCCAAGCAGAAACTACGGACATATACCAGAATTGCTAAAATTCACCTCTTGATAGCAGAGTATAAGGACTAACCAATAAGATGAAATCCGGACAGATGTTGTAAATTGCAGTAAGGGTTTTAGTGGCAGGGATTTTGAGAGATGGGTCAAATTTAGCTGAAACTGCTGAAATTATGAAGTTCTAGAATTCTCTGAATTGGGTTAAATTACTCCAGAAACAGTAACTGCTCTTGGACTCTGCTTTTCTGAGTGGAAAGTCTTAAAGCCTTACTTTAGTTTTTAACGTATTCCATAACATTGTCCAAATCTACCTCTGTGTAATAATCAGGTGCTTGAACACAAAACAGAAACTTGCTTTGTGTAAGTCCAAATTTGAACACTAATATGCAAATGTAGATGGAGCAATTAACATAAGCACTTTACTTCTTTTTTCTTAATTGAACTACAGTAATATCACTATAAAATAAAAGGAGAAAGGATATATGTTGTAATTCTTTAGAAATGCAATTATCATTAAACAATGTTGTGATGGCACGAGTAGTTCATTTTCATCTACATTTCATTGAAAATGCTTGATATATCACTTGAGTGGCATTTGAAATGTAAGAATAGACAACCGTTGCACTCATGCACGCTAAAGAGTAAAAGAAGTGAGAAATCACCTAAAGGACTTCAATGTGCCAACTCAAAATTGTCATAACTGAGGTCATCATTGACAGGTCTGGAATCAAAGTAGCAGATCAGGCACTTGAACAGTAAGACACAATAGTGTACAGAATCTTGGTAATTAAAATACACCTCAGCCTTGCCTGCAATGAGGACTGTTAAACTATAGCAAATGTGGCAGTGCAGTTACAAGCTGTAGGTAAGTGTACTGGATATATTTAATCAGCATGTTGTGCAAGCGTGTTCTGAAGAGGAGGGCAGCCAGCTTTTCCAAAGGAGCTCCAAGCTATCTGGCCAGATATTCTGCAAAACTCAGCTCAGTGTGTACACTGAGCTTTCTAGAAAATCTTTTCTTTATTTAATTTGGACCCACATATACCTGTCTATGGCCTTCATTTATAAACACTTGGATCACTCCTTGCACTGGCATAGCTGTGCTGGTAGTAAACCAAAGTAGGAAAGAAAGTAATAAAAAAGGTTCACAGTGATGCACAGCACTGTTTGTTCCTGCAGTCTTATGCTGGTGTGACACGTCTGATGCCACAAAAGGCATAAAACAGGGAATTCCAGTATAAAGAAGCAGATCTTCTAGCATGCAGTAAGGCACAAGTAAAAACTAGTCCCTTCAGCACATTGGCTATGGATATTAACCAATGCTAATTCAGATTTCAAAGTGCTTCCTCATGATTAGAAAATAGGCATAAAAGGTAACAACCAACTATTTCTAATGATTTTGTCTGGAATTTTTAAAGCAGTTCAACAAGAGATCTTGAACACTCTTGTGAATGTGAACAGACAGCTGTTAACTCTTTGCTTTTTTTTCTTTTCTTCTTTATGCCCTTGCATTTGTCAGATTACAGATCACCCCAGGCCGCCCAAGCAGTTTGACATTTTGAAGTATAATTAAAGAGTGACAGGCAGGCCCCACCTAGCCTTTACTTGTTTTTCCATTTATTTAGATTTACTTATTTATTCATTATTTAATTTTGCTCAGTAGTGAGTGGCCTGAAAACTCTGTGAGAGATGGCATTAAAAAGAATGAAGAGGAATAAATAAATAAATAAATAAATAAATAAATAAAAGCCTATACGGAGTTATGGAAAAAGCCAATCATAAACAGGGTTGGGGTAGAGAAGCAGAGTCCAGATTGTCATTAGTCACAACAACTTTGCTACACTGAGATGTAAAATCCACTGAATTTGAGATGAGTTAGTTTATGACTGTTAGAAACCGTTAACTGCTGTATGAAACCAATCACCAATACAAGGTAGTTGTTCTTACATGCAAACTGGGATATGATGTATGAATCTACAATCTGATGGCAGAATTGCTTGCAGAAAGTGTACTGCTTAGTTAACCCCACAATCACCTGATTAATCAAACAAACCGAGAGATTCCTAAGTCCTGTTATAAAACTAGCTCCAATCTGTAAAATACAAGAAGTCCTTGTTAATCCATAATGGAAAGTATTCACAGTCCACCCCCCTTTTTCTCTGCCACCAACCTCAGTGTTATGCTCCTACAATACTTCTGATTTATCATACAGCGCTTTTGTAAGTAATTCAAGTAGTCCCTAACTGTAGTACCATAGATATAACAACTTTAAAAATGGTGCATGCGAAATATTTCCAAAATTTAAAGTTTGGTTTAGCAGCAATATGGAAAAATCAGTTAAGACGACTGGATACTGATTTATTGATCTTATGCCACTACCAGACAAGGGGCTCAAACTGTGAGTCAGGCAGTAATATCTAAGGGGTGCATCCCTGTAAGCATGGCTTCAGTAGGAGCAGGAGTTGCATCAGCACAGGAGAACCCAGGCAGCTCAAAGCCAGAATACCCAGTGAACCTTCTCCTAATAGTTCTGTTCAATATTTTATGCTTAGCAATAGAAGATTTTTGGAAAATGGCTAAAAACATTTTTAACAAAAATAAGGCAACAAAATGAATTTATATATATACATACATATATATATACATATGTATGTATCTAGTAAAATACTCTATTCACATTGTGTACTTTCCAGATACAATAACTTAATACTACATTAGAAATTTACTCTGGGTAACATCAATGGGCCAATTCACCCCCTTTACCTTCCATAGTGTTGCACCTGCATACAGCAATAATGTATTTGACACTTGGTCCTGCATGATGACAATACTACATCAAATGCAGTATCACAGAGTACCCACTGAATGTCAGATATTACATCATTATGAACTAGAATATCTGCTTGGTTTTTGTATTACAGTAAGTAGAGTTTATTGCTTCTAATGACCAGAAGGTACCTCATAAAAACAGCATAGATAGATGTTGATAACACATTTCATATACTGTATTATGGAACTTGGAACACTGAGGTTGGCAGATCACAATCATTAAATTATTTTTCTTCTTATTTTGCTGTTTGCATTTTGATTTTGCTTTGCTGAACACACATGCAACTAGTGGATTTAACTTTGTGCCAGAAGTGATATGTCAAAAATATTTAGTAAAACGTACTGTTTTGTACTTTTTTTTGTACTTTTTTTTTTTTTTTTTTACTGAAGTCAGGCATGAGTGGCATGCAGTATATTGCAAGGAAAACCAAAAGGACATCAATTTCCAAAGGATTTATAATCTCCATGCACATGTAAAATGTCTGTTACAAAAATTTGTTAAAAGTGTGCATTTTTGCCTCTTTTTATACAAGTGTACATGCAATTACCTGTCAAAGCTAAAATTATTTACAAAATTTCACACAATACATCTTTTAAAGTGAATAGTACATGAAAGGCCAATGTTTTCTGTTGTTTTGTAACACTGTACAAGATTAAAAATAAATAAGGCATTATAATACAGGTTTATCACAAATTAAAAAAATGTTGGTTTTCACTGTAATACAAAACTCTAACTTGAAAGAACATTATGGCTAAATAGTCATCCTGCCTGGGCAGAACACATACAGAATCTGGACTTGCTGATGTAGAGAAAATACTTTGATTCTGCTACAAGCAGGTATTTATTCAACACATGAAAATGATTCAAGCTAGTTACTATTGTATTTGGATTTCTCAAAACACTGAAATGGCACAGGTCATATACTGTTTTCTTTCAAACAGTGACTCCCAAGAACTTTCTTTTGCCTTACAGACAAATTATGGGCAAAAATATGAAAGAGACTTTTATAATCTACTCTGTTACAGTGCTGTAAAATAGTGCCTTCAGTTCAATACCAGAGTGAGACATCACTGTAACCCAAAGCAGAACTTGGCTTACAGAAGTTCATCTCCTGACCTTTGTAATCATGCTAAATCCCTGGTGATTTCTGCAGGCCTTGTGGGTCCATAAGGGATGCAGATTCAGCCCTGTGAGCTGAAGCTTTTTGCTCTCAGTCTCACCTAGAGAAAGCAAGGGATAATTTGTATGTGTTTTAGTGAAAACAAGAGTGCAACTAGTTACATTTGGAAGCATCTACAAATAACAATGCATTTTACAGGCTGGATAAAACAGGTTTCTACTCAATGTGAATGGAAAATGTTTGGAAATATCTAGCCAGGAATTCATCTGAATGCTAATTTGTAATCTCAGCAGAGAATAATAATTAAGAAATCATTTAAAGATAAAGGTAGCACAGGAACACTTTGAAATTAGCTCCCAAAACAGTGAAGTAAGTTTGAACATCTCTGATACTTATTTCCTTTTATAAAGAACAAAACTTCAACTATTACTATTATCTTAAAGAGAAAACGTGCAAACTGATGTGAAAAATTGTGCTTGCTATTGACACACATTAACATGCCAAAATGGCATCACATTGTTGTAGGGCTCATATCTGTTAATTATTTCAAGCTAAGAGCTGCAGAAGTGCAGGATGCTATTCTACCTACAATACACCATGTAGCTACCCTCAGTTAAAAGTTAGGGACTTTTGGGTACTGTGCAGCAGAACTGACTCCTTGCTGGGGCTACAGCAAGGTCACCTAGTCAACAGTTTCAAAACTTGACCAGGAAATTAATAAATGCAAGACAGGAAACACAATTGCACCTGTTGAAGTAAGTCCAAATCAAATCCCTCAGAACTATTTGTAAAGCTATTGGAGTTGGCCGCATGTGATCTTCAGCCAATAAAAGAAGTTACGACAGACTTCTCTATTTTGGCAGAAAATATCCATTTGTGGGGTTATCAGAAATCGTACTACTAGAAAAGAGCAGAGAGATTATAGCTATCATTTAAAGCTGTTATACAAGATCTGAAATAAAACAAATGTACACAAGAAAAGGAAAAGGGGGAAAATTATATGAATAAAGAGGGAAAGCATAAAGGTAAGAGCACAGCTTCATTATATCATGATTTAAATGTATGTTTAGACTACCCTGCTGGAATGGCTGATTAATACTGCCTATCATTTTCATATGGCTTTTTACTCATTTGTGACTTGGCTGAACTTTTTTCATGAGTAGTACTTGATGCAAGACTACGCAGAAGTAGGAAAAATACAGCTTTTCCCATTAAAAAAAAATCAACAACAACCACAACAAAAACATTAATGTTAGGAGGAGGAGAAAGTCTGGAAACTGACTTCAAATACACCATCACTGATAGCTTAAGATAGCACACGCAAACTGGACTAGCTGTAGTGCCAGAAGACATCCTGGTGCACTCACCTTGATCCGGAGGCAAAAGGATCCCACAGGTAGCTAGCCAATGGAGAGCACCTATCTGGTCCTTTCCATTCGACATGAAAAATATTCTTACAAAAGACACTTGCCTCATTCATTTGTTGGAGAAGAGGATCAGGCTTAGAAAACCTTTGCCCAAGGTAAAGAACCTTTTGCTACATGAACTTTGCTACATGATCTTCCACTGACATTACTACATGACTAGGCTGGTAAAGAGTCTGGGAATGAGAACAGTCCCCAGAATATTAGCACAGGGAGCAATTCATTTCTGCTCACTGTTAATTTAATGACAAAAGAAACAATGGCAATGTAATTATATTTTGGACCTGTTTAAAAAAAAAAAAAAAAGAATAAGAAAGAAATACTTCCATTTTAAGATTTTAAGGTGGATCAATGTCTATATTTGGTCTATGTGGTCATGTACTACACTAATATCTGAAGAGGCTTTGTAATAACAGTACATGTCAAAAAAGTTTTATTATTATCAGTGAAATTATATCAAGTCCACTGATACAAATATTGTGTGACTTGGTCTCTTTGGGAGTGAAACTGAGTGATTAATGCTATTGGATGTAATAGTTTCCATTTAGGTTAAATATGTAACTTAATTGCATTATGATTTAATTCTTATAAACCTATTAGAAAACCTAAAATATGCAGTGCACTTTGCATGGATACCTTTTACTCAGTTTAATTTTGTAAATATTTGTTCTTTTCAGTTTGTGTTCTCTATGTGTATTTATTTAAATGGCTTTGAAAGGCGCCAAAACAGAATTAAATAATTCTAGAATAATACCTGTGAACTGGATAGCTGTTAGGGATATAAAGAAATACAGCGACTTTTCACAGGTCAGAGTGCATACACCCAATAGTTAGGAAACAATTTACATTTTTTATAGTTGTTTTAATCACAACACTATTTGTGCTATCTTTGTAATCAAGCATCTAGCTGACAGGATACATAAAAACTAGGTAAAACCTTGCTGAAAACCTGTGGAGTCCCACAGCTACACGGGGAACAGAAACTCCTGCAGATTTTCTTTAACTATTTGTACGTCTACACAAAATTTGTCCATATGCTGATTGCAGAAGAACCACATTCAGTATCCTCTTTCCACCGAAATCAGTAACAAGATAGGAAATGTGGAATCTAGTATATATAAGTTTCCTAATGTACAACCTTGACAACTTCTGCAGTCTTTTTTTTTTTTTTTTGAACTAAAATGAAGCTTTGCATGTTTTTTGACAATTTAAAGCTTTGCTTCTCTTTTGGAAAGCAGTGAGTCTGGTTAGATTGTGCATCCCCATTATGGCAGCTGTCCATGGAGCATGTCACCAGTCATCCACAGCCGGGTAACTCCCTCCTTGAATACAGAGCTACGCAATGCATTTCACATCTAGACTGGTGTTTCAAAATGAAACCATTTATGATAGGATGTGGGCTCTATTAAAGGAAAAAGAAGTCACAACATATTCCATTTTATGCAGGCTAAGAGCAGCCCTCACTTTCATGGCATGTTTACCAGTGTGCTCCTCAGTTAGGCAAAGTTTGACTGTACTTGTTTCTCAGAATTATAGCTTTCTATAAATGTACAGCTTTGAGGAGTGAGCCTGGATAGAATCAAGATATAAAAAAACAACAACTATGGCATCAATTTAGAAATCAATTAAGACATAAGACCTAGCAAATATACAAATAGCACAAAACTAGCAACAGCATGTTTGTCTGAAGTACAGGAATATTCTTTGAGTGGCTTAGAAAGGTATAGCAAAGTACTGGAACCGAGTTGCATGACCTATGCTGTTTATAAAAGCCATCCAATTTATAATACCATCCTTCTGCTCTTCGATAAAATCAGCAATGTACAGAAAGGAATGTTTCTATATTGCTGAAGTGTATTGCTGTATTTGGGGGGTGGCTCCTCTGTCTCACACAGAATCTAATGACCTCTGAGGAATTAGCAACTTTTAAAACAAAACTCTAACACCTTTTTTTTTTTTTTCTCCGATGGATTTTTTTTCCAATATAAACAGAAAACATATTGCTCTTCTGCCAAAATTAAAGTTCTGTTGTTTATCTATTTTATAAACCTAGTGTTATTTTTTGACTTGGAATTTCTTCAAAGTTTTGGAGCATGCAAGTAGAACTTGAAAAATACATAAAGTTTAGCAATTACCTGAATCCAGCCTTCATTAATCTGCTGCTGACAGTGCAATGAACACTTTTCTCATTGCTTTAACTCATGCACTGGGAGCACGGCTTTTCTAACTCTTGCTGTAGCCCAAGAGAACCTTCATCTGCCCCACACTCCACAATTAAAAGCAGCTTTTCTAATCCCAGACCCAACAAAGCTGGCTATGACAGAAAGAGAAATCTCTTTGCTATGTCATTGCAGGTGGATGTGTAAATAAATACATATTTTAATGTTTTTTTTATATATATATATATAACTATATTAATTCTACATAGGAGTGTTTGTATATGTGCATATATAAATTAAAACATATATATACACACACACTCATAAGTAATTGCTTGCACGTTTATCTCATTTTTTTTCCATTTACCCATTAAAAATGTCAAGAAAATATTCCTTATTTCCAGAAAATCAGGTTTTGACTTTTCTAACAGAATTGCTAGCCCTTATATATTCCATCCCAAGAGTTCATTACACAGTTCCCAAGTTCTCTTTGGTTGGGTTGTAGTGGTCCTTGGTTAATGCCATGGCCTATATGACCTCTGATCTCTTGGTAAAAATTCAGGGAACCACTGCTCTCCAAGTTCACTGCAAATGGCACAACCAAATCTCCTTTGCTCTACGCCTCCTTCACAGCCGGCACAGAGGGAAGATAATGCAGTGTTTGATTTGTATGAGTGGCAGATGCTTGAACTGCTCCAAGCCCAGCATTTACGGTAAAGCTAGCAACTGAGGACACTGATGGACAGCTGGTACCCAGTTTTGTTTGAATGTTTGCTTTTCCATAAGGGTATATTTTCCGCTCTAAGTTTAAAGATCGTGTTTGTGGATTATTTCCATCGGCCTTTCCTTCCAGGAAATAGGTCAACATTTCACCTTTTCCCTTTACACTGACTTTACCCCTGCACACAAATTCATAACTGCACCTCTTTAATATCCGCTGAACTTCTTCTGTAACCTGAAGACAGGGAAAAGAAAAAAAAAAAAAAGGAAAAAAACTATTAGTTTTTTATTAGTTTTTTCTCTGTTCTGATTGACTGTAAAGTCAATCCTAAAACTGCCAACCCCTCCCTATTTTACTTATCTGTTGTGAAGTACACATAAGCAGAATGAATTAACACCTACTGCTGCTCTTGAGCTCACTAAAAGTTTTCTTAAGGAATTTAAAATCACTGACCAAATTGGAATCTCAGAAGCAGAAACTCTGGTCTCAAGATGAATAATTACACAGCCAAATTAAGCTCTGTCTATCAGAAGTATGTAGCCAAATTCTCCACTTTTCTAAGCTGGATCAATTCTACTGATGGTAAGTGACTCCAAAAGGCCTTTTGATCCCTGGAGACTAAACAAGTATTTTGGATAAAGAGTTCATTGAGATTTTGAGAGGCGCAGCATTGCTTCTAGCCAAGCTCTAGTAGAAAAACAATATTCTGCCTATGTAGCGTCTCCAATCCAAAGGAATCGAGGAATTTTTAAAGCCATATAAAATGCAGCAGGATGCAAATGGACACAGATCCCTTCCTTGTAGTCCTTATTCAGGCAAAATTCCTACAGCACACTGGCTGCCCCATGCAGCCCCATGCAGTGTTGGCATTCCCAGGCTTGCCTCCAGCTGAGTGCAATGCAGCAGAGAACCCTGTTTCTTCTGATGGGAAACAATTTATCTGGATTTCATGAAGTAGTGAAGCATATCATGGAAAACACCTACATATCTGATGCCTGATTCATCTGGAGAATTTTGCTTTATTCAGAAAACAAAAGCAAAAACAAAAACAAAACAAAACAAAAAAACAACAAACAAAAAAACCCACAAAATCAAGTGAGGCTGCATTTTTTAAGGAGTCTTGAAAATGTAACCACATATAAAACAGCAATTATATAAAGTTTGTAAAATTATCTTAGGACGCAGTCACCTGAATTTTCCCTTGCACTCCAGTACTATCCATCCGGCTGGCAACATTTACAGTGTTTCCCCAGATATCGTACTGTGGTCTTCTGGCTCCAATGACTCCGGCCACTACAGGCCCAACATTAATACCTAAAATCAGAACAATAATGAGTTTGTTTTTTCAGTTGTTTCAAACACTACAGCATATTATTGAAGGAAAACATAAATCTTATAAAACAGACTTAACAAAAGTGCCCTGGAATTCTTTTGGTCATAGGATACAATGTATGTTAACACCAACTGGACTTTCGAATTTGGAAGAGTTTTAGATACAAACCAAAGACATATACATAGATATCTAATTGGAAATGCAACATGATAAACAATATAAAAAATTAGCCCATCTGTTGATTTTTTTTAAATTATTTTTTAAGAAAAGAAGAGAAGTAGTGGTACTACACAATTTGTCTGTGGAAAAATTCAAGAAAAATTTTTAAAGATCTTTAACTGTTTGCTATGACTTCCACTGTGGTTGTTCATATAAAGCCCTTCTAGTGGGGTATTTTCCAAGCTGAACAGAAATAGTGGCCTTGAAAACACAAGGAATGGGGTAAGAGAAGCATGTCATAGTGGTTATCACTACTAGACAACTCAGGACAGCTCAGAACAGGTTGTAAGAAGAGGACAGTATGTGAAAATAGCTCAAGCATCTTTTTCGGGAAACCACTGGGCTTTCTTCTACATTTCTGACAGATTTTGACACCTTGTTTGAAAGAAAAAATGGGATGTTCTTTCTTCTGAGTGCACTTTAGGAGCCATAAATGTGAAATACTCCATAATGTTCTAAGCAAAGCCTTTCCCAGGCAAGTTATACAGCAGAATGGGGTTTAGACATTTGTCTTCTACCCCTTTCTGAACCTGGGAAAACCAGTTGCAACATGGTTCAAAAAGAATTTCAGACTTCTGATTATTAAGATATACAGATGGGCAAAGATGTATAAGTCTGCCACTGCCATCCTTGTTGTCTTTGGTCTTTCTCACTATCCTGCTGTTAGCAGCCTCACTTTTCCCCTTGTCTAGCTGGTTTTCATTGGAGAGCAGTGAGACAGGAGGGAGGAAGGGAAGAGAAAATCTTGCTCCTTAAGCAGGCTGGGGAAAAGTACTCACAGAGATAATGCTTGAAATAGCATATAAAGGATTCCATGGGAAGGACTGTGCTGTGAAGACCAGGGAATTTTATTTGTTGGATTAAACAGCACTCATTCACCAAGACAGGTGTGAAGACTGGCAAAAAATTTGTGTAATAACAGCATAAAAAAAAAGCAAAAGTAGAACTTCTGAAACTGTATACCAAAGCCTAGATAGAATTCATGAGAAGAGCTCCCCTGTGCACTGAAAATTTTCAAGATGCAAGTTGTTTTGATGTATATTTTAATAAAATTAAATATGTATCAATATATATATATACACAAGATATCTATATATTCAAATATGTATAGATCATCCACTGAATCTCTATTACTGCTATAAATCCTGGACTATACATGTGGTCAGGTTTCTCTTTCAAAACTTCCATCCATGAAATAAATTAAGAATTTTTGTTCAAACTGTGTCCTGTCAGAAAGGACTGTTTCAGGTGATTTGGAGGGGGAGGTGCTGATCTCTTCTCATTAGTGGGAGAATCAAGTGGGAGAATCATCAAGGGAATAGCATGCAACTGCATCAGAGGAGGTTCAGATTGCATATTAGGAAAAGAGCCTTCACCAAGAGGTTGGTAGGGCACTCGAACATGCTCCCCAGGGAAGTGGTCACGGCATCAAGCCTGCTGGAGTTCAAGGAGCATTTGGACAACACTTTCAGACATATGGTTTTATTTCTGGGAGGTACTGTGTGGAGACAAGAGTTGGACTTCATGATTCTTGTGGATCTCTTCTAACTCAGGATATTTTATGATTTTTATGAAAAGCTCCCACCACACTTTGAATGCCAACAAAGTCTATGCAGATGCAGGAGTACCTAACAGTTAAACACAGCTGGAATTAGTTTGCACCTGTTTAGCAATGCAAAGTGATGTAAGCCACAATATTAGATACAGTAATAATATTGTATAAAAATATTAGTGCAGTTTCCTTTTAGGTGTGCATAGACTTAGACACTGGAATTGGACACAGGTTTAATTCTTTAGTACTGATGATGACCATTCATGCTGCTCATCTTCTACATGGATGTGCACATTCTACAAAAAGGCTTTTCAGTTTTATTCAGGAATTCAGGGCAGGCAGTCTCTTCCAGACAGCACAAGGAAAGTTAAAAAACAACAGTGTTCCTCTTGTGTGATAACTGTAGAATGTGACTTACCTACTCGTAGGACGAAGTCGTTGTAAGACTGATAGTTGATTTCATCAAGAACGTCAAACATCTCTATTGCAAAATCTGCCAGTGCACTCAGATGGGAAAAAATTGATTTTTTAGCCTAGAAACAAAATGGTGTTAAACATTAGATTTGTTTGGTACTGAGAAGCAGCTGAAATACCAATATGAAAAACAACGAAAGGCCCAAGTTGGGTGGCTTAGGAAAGGAATTTAACCTATTCTGCTGTCTGTGAAAGGAACTTTTGATGGTGATTACAGCATATGCACTGTTTTCTCAAATACTGATTTTTTTCGTTTCTTCCCTTCCCTTCCCTTCCCTTCCCTTCCCTTCCCTTCCCTTCCCTTCCCTTCCCTTCCCTTCCCTTCCCTTCCCTTCCCTTCCCTTCCCTTCCCTTCCCTTCCCTTCCCTTCCCTTCCCTTCCCTTCCCTTCCCTTCCCTTCCCTTCCCTTCCCTTCCCTTCCCTTCCCTTCCCTTCCCTTCCCTTCCCTTCCCTTCCCTTCCCTTCCCTTCCCTTCCCTTCCCTTCCCTTCCCTTCCCTTCCCTTCCCTTCCCTTCCCTTCCCTCTTTTTTCCTTTTTCCCTCCTCTCTTTTTCTGATTTCTGGGAAGAATGGAAAGCACAGTTCCCATGGTTAAGTTGTTCTGTTGCTAGAGAACTGCAGATGTTTGTTGTGAGCATTGCACAGAATATAACCTGGTTTCTTACAAAACTACTTTGCCTGATGATTATTAATAGCTACAGTTTCTGCCCTTTTCTCCCTTTGGGGATTTTGCTAGATCCCAGCTCCATGGGTCCATGTTGTTCCCATTGACAAAATTCCTGTTATGTTTAATCCTGCAAGATACAGAACAGCTCTATTTTCTTTCCTTTCCAGGAAAGCTGAAGTGATTTGTTATAAAACATACCTAAATGAACTACAGCAAAAGAACCAGAAAGGATCAAATAAAATAATGAAGTATCAAGATAAGATAAGATGAAGAAAAGGAAAAAAAAAAGGAAAAAAAAGAAAAAGAAAAAGAAAAAGAAAAAGAAAAAGAAAAAGAAAAAGAAAAAGGAAAAGGAAAAGGAAAAGGAAAAGGAAAAGGAAAAGGAAAAGGAAAAGGAAAAGGAAAAGGAAAAGGAAAAGGAAAAGAAAAAGGAGAAGGAAAAGGAAAAGGAGAAGGAGAAGGAAAAGGAGAAGGAGAAGGAGAAGGAAAAGGAGAAGGAGAAGGAGAAGGAGAAGGAGAAGGAGAAGGAGAAGGAGAAGGAGAAGGAGAAGGAAAAGGAAAAGAGAAAATGGAAAAGAAAAAAGAAAAAGGAAAAGAAAAAAAAGAAAAAAAGAAAAAAAGAAAAAAGAAAAAAAGAAAAAAGAAAAAAAGAAAAGAAAAAAAGAAAAAAAGAAAAAAAGAAAAAAACAAGGAACTCCCCAAAACAAAACATAAGGAAGTACTTTTTACACCTACAGTCTAATTAAACTGTGGAACTCATTTTCAGAGAACACTGTAGATTCCAAAAGTTTAGCTAGATTCAAACATAATTATACAAATTAATGGAAGAAATATTTGCTATGAACTGGTAAATAGATATTAACTGTAGATCTAGAATTTCTTAAACAGCATATCATTAGAAAGTGGAAAACAGAGATTTACATGTTTGCTCTGTAACTCATGCCGTTCCCCCAGTATCTACTGTTGGCTCATTAAAGATAGGTTACCAGGGTGGACCTTTGACCTGACTCAGTATTGTTGCTCTCATGTTGTACTTTTATTTGAATAATAAATATGAATTCTTGAACAGATTTACAAAGTGAAAGTCGGCTAAAGGTAGGATATGGTGAAAGAAATACAGGGTCATTGGCTGTCTAGATTCAGTATGGTGTTTCACAACATGGCTGTGGTAGCTGGCACGAGATGAGAGATTACTGGATTTTTGATGTGATAGTGAGATTTTATAAATTGACTGTGGCTGAGAAACCTGAGAAACAGGCTGCTATTTGCTTTTCTCAGCTTAATTTGAAAGTGGTCCTCCATGTGTCTGGGAAATTAAAAAAAATAATAGAGAAAATGCTAACAAAAAATGAATAAAATGAAAAACTTGGGCAAGTCCCAGTTTTTTGGAAGGATAGTTTTCTTTACATGTTTCTTGCAATGTCAGCTAGTTCCACTCTTTTCCAGCCTCACCAAGAAAAAGTAAGAATAGGAATTAAGTTTAAAGTTAAAAGAGGTGGTGGCTACACTTCTAACAGAGAGGGTGAAGAATATTAAATGTCTGGAACAAGGAGAAGTCTATGGTTTTATTAAATTTCTAATCTTTATATTCCTTTCCCTTCCAATGCATTCTTGCCTGATGCATGCTTTGATTTCCTGCATTGCCTCTCACGGTTACAGGAGAGATGACAGGTCACAAATACAGGATTTACTGTAGATGGCATGTATCTCTCAAAAGGATTACTGCCACACTCTTTTGAACTTGCACTGAAAAACACAACAAAGTCAGGACCCTAGTAAAATCAGGATCCTAGTGAAATCACAGATGTAGTTTACAAGGACTCCAACATGCGGTGGACTTATATTGCACAGAAGATCTACAAAGAACCTGGTAAGTGTGCTGCCCTGATGGTGTAACTAGCAATGAATTATTTATTTAAACAACAGAAGAAAGGCTAATAGAAAGACTGCCATAATCATCACAGCAAAACCACCCTGACAGAGGCAATGTGAATTTGCTATAGGCACCTGCTGAAGCCAAGCTGCAGGAAAAAAGTCCTGTAAAATATGGGATTAAAATATTTAACTTTATCAGCATACTGAGTTCTTATGTGTGTAAGTATTTTCAGTTAAGAGCAGAGTTAACCACATACACAGCTTTGTGCTCAGGTCCTAAACCTAGCACAAAATCCATGGCACACAATTAGAGGCTGCACCAGATTTTCTTATGAAGCTGGGATACCCCTGGCAGAGGGGAGACCAGGAGCACTTGAGTCTGGTATGGCTTCCAATGGACATATCTGGCTCTGTAGGGCAGTCCAGGGACTGTGTGGACATCTGGCAGTGATTGTCTGGACATGGAAGGCTACCCAGGATCATCATACTTCTAATAAATGGCTGCATGCTGAAGACCTAGCAGGAAATTGCCGAGAGGATATGAACAATTCCTGCCCACTTGCATCACAGAAGATATCACAGAAGAACTGAAAACCCAAGTTACAAATGAAAATATTATCTGTGATCACAAAAGATCTTTAAATTTTTGAGAGTTTGGAATGTTAAATAAATTCTACCTGTACAGAAAAGATCAAAATTTGCCCCAAGATTTCAGGAAAAGCGAGGGTCCTGTACAAGACCATCTGCAGTGATTTAAAATATATTAATATGATAAGCTCAGAGCAGTACCTTTAGTACTGGACTAACTCAGCTGACCCTTCAGTTAGCAACTACAAAATACAAGAGATAAACATGTTTAGGTTTTGGAACATATGCTACTGAAGTTAAGCAATAACACACGTGTTTTCAGGATTATAGTTCAAAGAGCATTTATAGCAGACACACAAGTATGCCTTTGCCTGCTTGTATGAGATCATACGGAACAAAATTCAAAGAATTTTCTGCCTTCCTCAGGAACCAGGAGTCAAACATTTTCAGCATAAACTCAACATTTAAAAATGTCTTCTTATAATGTCCAGATTTCTACTCTACGGATAATTAAAATAAATAAATAAATAAATAAATAAATAAAGCACCTTGCAGACCAGAAAGTAAGTTGTGATACACTCCAGTGTGATTCTAATAGTTGATTTCAATGTTGCATTATTTATTTATTTATTTAACAAGGTTGGTTGTTCTTAGAAAGTTTACAGGCCATCTTCTGCCTCATTTTGCTTTTACCCTCTAATTCAGTGTTATCTTTTAAATTTTAAACCATATGCATGAGTGCATCTCTACAACACTTGTACATGTGTATCAGAACAGGCATGCATATCTACCTGTACTCATGCAAAGCATTTGGCAGTGTCCTGCACAACATCCTTGTCTCCAAATTGGAGAGACATGGATTTGATGTATGGACTGCTTGATCAATAAGAAATTGTATGGATGGTCCACCTGAAGAGTTGAGGTCAATGGCTCAAAGTACAAGTGGGAACTAGTGATGAGTGGTGTCCCTCAGGAGTCTATACTGGGACCAGTACTATTTAACATCTTTGTTAGCAACATGGGCAGTGGGATTGAATGTACCTTCAACAAGTTTGCAGGTGACACACTGTGTGCTTGCAGCCCATAAAGCCAACTGTATCCTGGGCTGCATCAAAAAGATTGTAGGTAACAGGTCAAAGGAGTTGATTCTCTCCCTCTATTCTGCTTTCATGAGACCCCACCTGGAGTACTGTGTTCAGCTCTGGGCCCACATGATAAGACATAGACGTGTTACAGTGGGTCCAGAAGAGGGTCATGAAAATGATCAGAGGGCTGGAAAACCTGTCTTATGAAGAAAGGCTGAGAAAGTTGGGGTTATTTAATTTAGAAATGAGAAGGCTCCAGAGAGATCTCACAGGGCCCTACAGGAAAGATGAGGAGAAACTCTATCAGCGGTATAGTGATCAGACAATGGGTAACAGTTTTAAACTGAAACAGGGCAGGTTTAGATATAAGGCAGAAATTCTTCATGATGAAGATGGTGAGGTACTGGAACAGGTTGCCCAGAGAAGTCATGGATACCCCAACCCTGGGAGTGTTCAAGGCCAGGTTGGATGGGGCTTTGAGCAACTGGGTCTAGTAGAAGAGGGTAGAAATAGATGATCTTTGAGGTCCCTTCCAATCCAAACCATTCTATGGTACTATGATTCTATGAATACGGAAGAGGTCTCAGGAAATTCTGGGAAATCTGAATGCATGGGTTGCCTTCTTATGTTCATTATATTGCTTGTATAATTAATTTTATTAATAGTTTATTAATACATTGTCTTTTAAATGTAATTATTAATTTGAATACAATATATTTGGTATTCTGCCAGGGGATTCTCTGTTTTTCCAGATGCTGCATACACATCCAGTAAATAGATTCTGGGTTTAAAACACTACCATTCTGACTTAGGAGCTTTTTACACAGAGTCTTTACAAATAATCCAGATCTGCAGACAATCAAATACAAATGCAGGCATATGAGAAGTTGCTAGGATAGCAATTTTTCTTTTTAGGCTAATGTTGTTATTGGAATTTCAGATTCAATTTGTTGTAAAGAAATAAAACAAGCTATCTGTAATCACACTGAGTTGGTTGTGTTCCTGGTGTTCCTTTGGAAACTGAAGAACAGTTCCACCACATTGACCGTCATATAAAATCTTCTTACCTTAGTTCCTGAAGTAGGTACAAGTCCCACAGCTGCCATATATGTACTTCCAATTGTCTTGATCTTTTCTATGTCCTTATAATATTCTTTGTCCATAAGCTTTGTTTAAAACATAAAACTGTTAAATATTACATAATATTTTAGGCAAGCAACCACAGTTAAATAATGTGCAACTTGATTAAACCATATTATGTTTGGTAAGTTGAGGCTTGCTCGCTTTGTGGTCATTTAAAGAAAAACAAGCAAACAAACAAACAAGAAAATACCACTGACTTGCATTTTAATAGTTTTCTTACAGTAAAGGAATTTGAAGTCAGATTCATGTCCTCAAATGTACAAAACAGGCACTTTGGAGAGAGGCTCAGTGGATTCTCAATATAGTACTGTTTTATTAAGCAGTTCAAAATACGTTGAATTGTTACAAAAAAACTCTGTTGATAGAAGTTTGGTAGAACTGATATGGTCAAAAGACAAAGCATTTAGACCTTACCTCATCAAAATCAGCAATAATTTCATTTAACAGGCGTAAACACTCCACTCCCATATTATTGCCATCCAGTTCAATGTAGAAATCGTTGAAATTTGGGATGGAAGCAAACATCACTCCCACTTGTGAATATGACTGGTAATAAAGGTCCTGCAGTACATGAACAGATATAATTTTTGTTTAAAAAGTTTAATCTAAAACAGACATCACTATTATGATACCTATTCTACTGCTAAGCAGCAAGAGCAGTTGCCTTGATAGCTAGGACAACAGCCATCAGTTTTGGTAGAGAGAAAGCCAGTCCTATTGAATATAAATAAATAAATGCAAGATCTCTTCCCTCAAAAATATCCACAACATAAAAGTAAAACCTAACCTATTAAAGCCATTTAAAACAAACAAACAAATAACAACAACAACAACAACATAGTCTCTTTTCCCTGTTTAGGGAAGAAGTGACTGAAAAAATCATAGAAAGTCTGAATAGTTTTAGAACTTTTATTGTGTGAGAAATACCATTGCATTTTCTCAGTTTTGTTTTATAGTTAAAATAGGAGACAGAACTGTCTTACCCTGCAGCACAAAACCAGCCTTGCTTTTTCATCTCTTTCCCTGAGTTGCAGAGTCCTGTATTCAGCATTAACAATATAATCTTGTTCTGGTAAGGCTCCTATTTAAGAATTCAGAGAGCTAACAGAAAGTATAATTGCTCTTCTGCAGTTTAAATATATTGGTCCAAACTCCAAAGCACAGAGACTCATCATTTAGAAGAGCAGTGTTGTGGTCATTATGGCCACAATTGCTGCAGTTATTGCAGCTGCTCTAGAAAAATTCTGGTAGTGTCTTCTTGAACCAGTGTTCATTTCATCACTGTGGACTTTGAGGTTAAAAGCTACTGTAGCTTCTCTGGATGTGTAAAATTCCATTTTTACCTTTAAAGGCTGAGTTTGGTAATATGGTGTATTTACAGAACTAGAGTGGTTCAAATGGAAGCTTCTAGCAATTCACACACCTCACCACTCAGAACCAAACCGAGCTCATGAAATACTCTGATAAATTCCAATCCGCTAATTTAATTGAAAAAAGAAATTTTTGATTTGCATGCACTCAGTTGCATTGATGTTGAATAATACAAAATTCCCTTATCCTGCTTTTTCTTAAAATTCTTCCAAGAAAGAGGACAATACAGAAAAAGAAATAATCCTGATCTAATTCATGCATACAAGTATTTGCAAACCCATTTATTTTAATTTGAATGCAATTTTATAAATCCAAGCTTTTCTTGAAAGCATACAGTTGAAAGCTGACCCAAGCTGCAAATGGTCACATCCATACAACATTACCATATATTTAAACCTTATCTTGGTTTACCATATTCCTTGGATTAGACATAAGAAAGTGCTGTGCAACATGTGCTGGCAACAGATTGAAGAGAATTCGTTTATTATCCAGTTTGACTCTCTCCATATCATCTCTCTCTTCTTCTGCCTTTAGGGATAGAGGAAAAGAAAAACTTTTCCAAAATGTAAACAAGAAAAATTAACTGAAACCATCAAAAACATACTTTGAAATTAAACTGAGCAAAATAATATCTATGAAGTAGAGTGAGAACAGTAGCATTAGGGGCTTTTTACCTTTAAGTTCTTAGTAATTCAAACTAAATTCACTAGGCTGATGACTACTTTCAGGGCTTGATCAACTGTGTGTTGGTGTCTCACACGGACCTCTGCTCTTTAAATGGGCACTCTTAAAAAGCTATTAATAATTGCCCTTAAGTCACATTGACATTAGAGGTGAATTACTTCTTTTTTAGGTAGGTGGAAATACTGACAGCACTATCTGATCCACCTTTCAAAAAAGGGAAGCCTGGAGAATCACCAGTATTTAAAGCAAATCTATGACATTTTGCAGTAAAATAGAAACTGACCTGGTAAAACAGCTTTAACAGAGAAAACTGGTTTACATTTGAATATCCTCAAGAGCGATAAGCAATTTAAAAACATATATATATTTCAATGTAAAAACAATTATTTCTACAGCTGTCTTTAATTACAACAGTATTTGTCATGAATACATACACAATTCCTGTACACAGCAGAGATAACTACAATTCATGAGAATGACAGCATTAAGAAAGTGTCTAAGAGTTAACACAGCTGAGGTCCTTAACTCAAGGTTCTTGTGTCTTATTTTAAGTGACTCTGGTCACAGGAGCCAGTGAGGTACACACATAAGGAAGCAATTCTAAAAATCAGATCCTTTATCTGAAAAATACTAAATATATAGGAATCTCTTTTTGGAACTCCTAGGTCTGCAAATTCCAGCCTAATCCTTCTTAAAGTCTTCTGCAACATTATTTGCTCCTTGTTCTGAGAGGGGCTTTGAGCCCTACATTCTGATTTTCACTTTCTATCACACAGCCCTCTGAGGAGGAAAGCAAACCAATGACATATTTTCTGGGCCTTTTTTGATCTTCCTGCTTTCTGCCTTTCAGGGAAATGCAAATGAAAATTTTCTTCTCTCCTTGTGACTCATGAACTCCTGAGCTCAAAGCAACTCTTTGAGCAGCTGAGATAAAAGGATGTATAGGCATCACCCTTTCCCAGGCAAAACAGACATTGCAAAGGGAGGAGAACTTGAGGCTGCAGAAAGAATAAAATAACACATCACAGGTGTTTACATTCTTAGTGGAAATATTATTCAGGCAGCTAAATAGCAACCAAATCTTCATCTATTTGTCCCTGTTCCTGTTGGCTCATTAAGGAAAGCTGCTACCATGATATTCACACAGTAGCTGCTGGTTCAAAAAACAAGATAGATTATTGTGACAATAAAAAAAAAGAAAAAAAATCCATAGGCATGAGCGACATCATTTTTAACATGCTACTTTTTGATTGTACCTGTTTGGTATTCATGGCACCCAGGTCATTTTGCAGACTTTAACTGTATTTGAAAAGATGCAGTATTTAAAAGCAAGCTTTGTTTTTTCTTCACATCTGGTGACAAAATTTAGAATGTTCTTTGGTACTATGGCATTTCACATCAATATAATAAGCAGTTATCACATTTTATGCAGTCACACAGCAACCCACAGTATTTACATTGCTGGCAACTTGTTACATGTCTGTTCAGGAAGTGGTCTGTACTGTTTTATCACTTGAGCTCTCAGATGGCTATTTAATAGGCATAAAAATGCAGTAGTAATGCCACCAACTGACTAGTTATCACATGGAAATCCACTTTTTCAGCATACAGCTAAAAAGAAATTGGGCACTGGTGCTCCAGAAACATGATCCTTGTACCTGAAGGTGGCACTAAAACCACAGAGAAAAGACCCATCACACTGTCTGCAGGACAGGATTTTTGGACACAAAGCGTATGTACACATGGCAAGTCTTGGCTGCCAGTCGTAGAATACATGTTTCTTACAGGTGTAACACGTTAGAAAAGATAGGTAACTGATATTCTAGTATTCCCTAAAGAATGCAACAATCGGTTACATAATAGCATTATTTTTACTTTCCTCTTGTGACAAATCCTGGATAAGAAAACCACATTTGTGTCAGTTTTAGCTTCTTCATAAACTTTTTTTTCTTTTTAGTTTTGTTGATTCATTTACATATGAAAAAGTGATTAAGAGCCATAAATAAGGGAAATGCTCCTATATTTGCTTTTTACAGCTATTGTCATATAAGGCACATAAAGTTTCTCAATGGTGTTATGTAGAAACTGAAATTCTCTTCCCATTGCCTGTTTAAAAAAAAAAAAAAGTTTCTGAAAATACTGTGATATTCAGAAAAGTGAAATTTGACACAGAAAAAAGTGAACAAAACCAAAAAGAACCTGTATGACCAATGACATGTGAACAGTAAGTACAATATAAATGTTTTACCAACTCATTATCAGTTAGAAAATGTGGTGTTTTTGTATGTTTGTTTGTTTGTTTTTCACATAGTATACCTAAAACTTGCTGCATTACTTCTGTTCTTGTTATGTAACAGATGCATTTGCATTATATTACCTTTTCTCAGAAATGCAATTTTAAAAGTCAGCTTTGCTTGTCTGCTTTTTCTCAAAACAGTTTGGTGTTTTCCTCTAATATTAGCATAGATCACTGGGAATCTACCAATATATTCTTCTTAATAATGGCATTATTTGCAGGATACTTTTAGTTTTTAAAATATTGTTTAGTTAGTACTAGTCTCTTTGTGGTTCATGATGAAGTAAATAAAAAAAATATTGACAAAATCCTTTCTATTGCAGCTGTATACCACTAATTGTTTTATTCATCTGAGAATTTCTTTACAGGATTAGCACTGATTACTAGATTACTAAAACTATGCAAAGTGCTTCCAGAATAGCCCTTGAGTCTGAAGTTCTTCCAGTCATGAGCTAGCACCAGCAGAACTTCCTAAACTCCATATTGTACTATGTTATCTCAAATTTTTCACACTGCACTGACTGGCAACTGGGACATGTGAATCTCCAGCTCTATTAGTAGTTCATGCAATTCAGTGTTTGCACAATGAACCACTACACTCACCCTGTAAAATGGAAGAAAATCTCTGGAGATCATACGCATTTATGTGAACAATTTTCTAAAAATTCTGCTACTGAGAAGATAACCAAGTTAAGCCAAATATTTTGATGGAAAATAATACTTCAGCCACAGGGAAACACGACCAAGAATGCTGTTAAACCATGTACAGAACTCCTGCAGTCTAGCAGCTGAGGAGAACCGTCACTCAAGATGATGTTTTTTTTCCCTTGTCTCCTCTTAATGGTTGTTAAACAATTAGTAGTTTGGAGTCTGCCTATTATCCAAAGGCGATTTTAACACATAATGTTTCCTACCAACAATCTGCCCAGAGCTTTTGATACTCAGATTTTTATTACGCTGAAGAGCCTAATAAGTACAAATATAATATTTTTATTTTTTTTTGCTCACCCATTTGAAAAGGTAAACACTATAAACACTTCTGTAATAGCCATCACAGTGGTACCTCTGCACGTTGTTAACTAGCCCTTGGATTGAGCATCATTTCAACCCAATACACTGAGTGAAAACCAGGCCAACGTTCACTAAGACATGATATACATTATTATTTATTGTACATTAAATAGATCTTCCGTGGAGAACCGAGAATGAGGGTATATGCCCTGACCACTAAAGAGGCCAAGCATTTTCCCAGCATACTGACTTAAAAGTGTGGCAGTTATGATGATCCTTAATTTCTGAATTTCCTGCCTACACTGATTTTATTCTTTCTCATTATATCATGCAAATCCCACAGACAGGATGGTAGCACCTAAGTACTTGATTTGCAATTAGAAAGATCTGAAAATAGCATTTTGTCTTCTTTTTGAAATGAAGTTTTCTAGGTACCTGAAGATGCTGGTGGACATTACTGAAATTTGATAAGAATCTTAACTCTCCTTATTTTCCTTTGGAGTAAATGTGCAACATTTTAACAACTTGCAGCAGATGACTAGGTATTTCTGTAAAACATGGCTCCAAGATAACAGAAAAAGTTACTATTTCTTTCCTTCCTATTGTCCAGTTCTATTCTTTCAGCAAGCAAACATCCCAATACTTTTTTTGTACTTGATTTTTTAAAATGGTTTCCTAATTAAAAGCCGATTTAAAACTAAACCTTTAAGCAGTACTTTCCTTAAGGATGCACAATTCACCATGCAAATCACTGTAGCTGGAATGATGAACAGCATTTAAGATGCTAGAGCTCACTCTTGACATACTGAAAGGTCACAGGATGGCAAAACAGCATCTTCCTGCTTGCTATTTTACTTCATGGGTAACATACAGTAGGTCTTGTAGTCATGGATCATATGGCACTCACACACCTCCACCATGTGCCAAAGTATATAAAGATGGCTGCTATCCAGCTAGCTAGTCATGTGCTGCTCTGAGTGTCAAAGTCAGGGGATGTTTTTTTCCTTTTGGAAATTATATTTGGCACCACAACAAACACAGACTATTTGGTCCAAAACAAACTTTGGAGGCTGCCAGGCACAGCACATATAGATACTGGGGTCATAGAAAAACAATAAAATGAAGTGGTCATGCATTCTTGACTCAGTTAAACAGCACGGAGTCCTCAGCAATTATAGAACATGATAAATTTAAAGCTTACTCAAATGATAAATAAATGATAAATAAAAACCACTCAAATATTTAAGTAAAACACAGAGGTAGACATGGTCTTGGACATTAAGACAAACAAAAACTCCCAACAGAACTTAACTACTAGGTAGAAAAACTTTACGAGAACTTAACCACTAGGTAGAAAAACTTTACGAAGAAAATAGAGCTAAATCATTCTTGATTTCTCCATTCTAAGTAGCACAGTAATGCCATGGATGTGTTTAACCCATGTGTTGCAGTCTTGATCTTATATGTAAAAGCAAGCACTCTAATGATTTAGACTGTCCCCTTAACAACATAGAATCACAGAATTGTAGAATCATAGAATAATTAAGGTTAGAAAAGACCTGCAAGATCATCTGGTCCAACCATACCCTTACCACCAATATTGCCCAATAAAATATCTTCCTAAGGACCACATCCAACCTTTCCTTAAACACCCCCAGGGAGAGTGACTACAACGCCTCCCTGGGCAACCTGTTCCAACACCTGACCACTCTTTCTGAAAATAAATTTCTCCTAATTTCCAACCTGAACTTCCCCGATGCAACTTGAGGCCATTCCCTCGTCCTCTCGCTAGTTATTTATGAGAAAAGGCTGACCCCCAGCTCCCCACAACTTCCTTTCAGCTAGTTGTAGAGAGCAATAAGGTTTCCTCTGAGCCTCCTCTTGTCCAGACTAAACAAACCCAGTCCCCTCAGGCGCTCCTCATAGGACTTGTGTTCCAGGCCCTTCAGCAGCTTCACAGCCCTTCTCTGGACACACTCCAGGGTCTTAATGTCTTTCCTGTAGTGAGGGGCCCAAAACTGAACACAGTACTGGAGGTGCGGCCTCACCAGAGCAGAGTACAAGGGGACGATCACCTCCCTGGTCCTGCTGGCTATGCTATTCCTGATGCAAGCCAGGATGCTGTTGGCCTTTTTGGCCACCTGGGCACACTGCTGGCTCATGTTCAGGCAAGCGTCAACCAGCACACCTAGATCCTTTTCCTCTGCATAGCTTTCCAGCCACTCTGCCCCAAGTCTGTAGTGCTGCATGGGGTTGTTGTGATCAAAGTGCAGGACCCGCCACTTAGCCATGTTGAACCTCATCTCACTGGCCTCTGCCCATTGATGCAGCCTGTCCAGGTCCCTCTGCAGGGCCTTCCTACCCTCTGGCAGATCAACACTTCCCCCCAGCTTAGTGTTGTCTCTCAGTTGCCTGTCCCTTCTGAAGAGTTTATAGCCATCCATTGCAGCAATCCCATTGTTGCAATAGTCCCACCATGTTTCAGGGACAGCAACTAAGTTGCAGTTTCCCTGCCGCACAATGGCTTCCAGCTCCTTCTGTTTGTTGCGCTTGCTGTGAGCATTAGTGTAGATGCACTTCAGTTGCGCCATTGCCCTCACCCACAACCTTCACGCTGCTCCCCCATGCTCATCTCTACTGAGCCTTATTTCATCCCCATCCCCCTTCATACCTTGTTTAAAGCCCTCTCAATGAGCCCTGCCAGCTCCTGGGCTAGGATACATTTCCCTCTTTGAGACAGGTCGGACCCATCTGCAGCCATCAGGCCAGGTGCTGAGTAAACCATTCCATGGTCAAAAAAACCCACAAATTCCTGTGATGGCACCAGCCTCTCAGCCATGTATTTATCAGCTGGGTCCTGTCAGTATCCCTCCTTGCCACTGAAGGGATAGAGGAAAACACCACCTGTACTCCTGTTCCATCTACTAACCACACCAGTCCCCTGAAGTCCCTTTAGATAGCCTTCAGGCTTCTCTCAATGATTTCATTGCTGCCACCCTGAATCATCAGTAATGGATAATAATCGGAGGGCTAGAAAACCAGGCCAGGAAGTGTCCTGGTAATGGCCCTGACCCAGGCCCCAGGGAGGCAGCAGACTTCCTTATGGTTAGGGTCTGGCTGACATATGGGGTCCTCGGTTCCTCTCAGAAGGGAGTCACCTATGACAATTAACATAGTTAATAGCATGTAGGTGTGAACAGGTTGTAACCTGTATGAAATACAGGAGTGTAAAAGTGTAAGATCTATCATAATGGCAACTTCCAAATTCCATCGCACCAAACTTACATCTTCTTCAACTTCCTCTTTCCTTCAGGGATCAGTGTGACACACGTTGGAGGTAGGCATAGGAGTGCTGGGGAGTGAGGGGAAGTAGACTTTTCCTGACACTCCTGCTTACGGCTAATATAATTTCTATAGTTTTTCCTGTGAATATGATAGTTAAGAAATGTATTTTCAAAAAAAAAAAAAAAAAGCCCCAGAGGGGTATCTAAATAAATTTATTTAGATAATAGTAATAAAAACAAGTAAACAAGGATTTATTTTCTTTATCTCAAGTTTATACTGGTAACAGTAAATTTCCCATGTTTGAAATCTAACGTGCATTCATAATGTACCTTAGATATAATTACGTTACTTCACTAATGATATGCTGTTTTAGAACAATTACAAACAAAAAATCACTTCTCCAAAGCAAGTGAATTTTATACAACTCTGGAAAGAAGGTTGCAATAGCTTTTCTCTGTAAACCCCAACAGACATGAAAGATTTTGAGTGTCTTAGTTCTATTAATTTTTCTGAAAGTACTTGTAAGCAGTTTCATAAAGTCAGACATAATTTCATGTACATGAGTACTAGAAATCCTATGACTTACCTGCACAGCCCAGAGGTAGTCCAGACGTAGCTTCAAGTCCACCTGTCTGGAATGCAGTGCCAAAGCACAAGAAAATAGCAAAATAGCTAGTATTGGTTCATAGCCACGCATATAAAAGGAGCCACCCCTTAAAAATAAAAGGAAAGTAAATGGATTATTCCAGGTTTTCTAATAGCAAATAATCTATATATTTAATATCAGATCTTTAGTTTTGGACCTGTGGGTATTGCCTAATCACTAGCCTTTTCTGAAAAGGCTTATACTGGCAGGGTGCTACATGACAGTACTATGACTGCATCACACCAACATTCAACTTCTTCAGGACTTTATGATATACATTATCGTAATATGTGTGCATAATTTTATTTAGGAAATACAAAAACCCTCAAAATTCAAAAGCTTAAATGAAGGTGGAATTGGTTGAGGGCTGCTGAAATATGAAAGTGAAGTTTTTATGAGTTTTTTTTTTTTCTGTTTCATACTACAATTATACAGCAGCATAATCAGCTGAGATATGGTAGGATAAAACTTCAGAATAATAGGGCAACAATTGCTAGTTCCCAGCTTATATACTGATGATTAGTATTACTAGATCCTACAGTTGCTGGGGAAAGGATGGCTTAAATATTTCTCATGTTCTACAGAGTATAAGGCCTTAAGCAGCATTGAATGCTAGAGCACAATTCACAAATGAATAGTAAATGTAATGACTATCTATACAGAAATGTGCATTGCTTTAACTTTGCAGGATACCTACCCCACTGCTTTTCTGTAACCACTGAGTTCCAGAATAACTATGTACAAAATTGTAACAAAAAGCAGGAGAATCATTTTTGGCAAGGAAGATACACGTAGAAATATTGCCAAGGTAAGAGTCCCCACTACACAGGAAAGGAAAGCATAGTGGGCTGTGTCACATGGAAGTTCATTCATCGTTTTATTTGTTCCACCAGGAGAAATTATAACTATTGAACTGCTGGAATTGGTATTCCAAATCCAAGGCATGCAGCCAACCTAGAAAAGATAGGAGAAGGGAAAAGGAAGAAAGTAAGTTAAATGTGAAATAAACAGAAATGCAGCTGCTGTGGGGACTGACAGTAGTTCATTTATAAATGGGAAGAAATTGATATGGAGTTCCCAGCCATCTCAATGCTATAATAAAATCTCCCTCCTTTTCCTTGAACGCTTTATTCAGTTTTAGGTGGGAGACATGCTTTGTTCATTAGATGCCAGCAGGGCCAACTAATTGAAGTCAGGGACTAGCTGAATAGTTTCCCTCTCAGTGCTCAAAACCAAGAGATTCTCAAGCCAACATATACCTGAAAAGCTTATGAACTTCAGTAAACCTTGTATGTGGTTATTTGGGTTAGAAATGCTCTTGCACACAACCCAGAAATAAATGTGTTTGTTTATAAACTATGTAACCTTTATCAATCTAAATTAATCAAATATAAAATAAAAGATATTTTAATCTCTGATTGAAAAGCTAAGAATGAATAATATATTTTTTCCACCTCCGAGCTAATTTTGCTATCACATATGATTCAAATACAACATCTTGTCTTTATTTATCCATACCATTTCAGTTATCTGAGGAGCTCTATTTCCTCTCTTGGCTGGGGAAAAAAAAAAAAGTTTTGGTGCATTTCCCATGGTAAACATGAGGAAGTTTAATCAGATTCTTCCAAAGGCAATGTCATAGACAGATCTCTTTCAGACAAGGAAGGGAGGGATTGCTGGTAAACAGTGCAACTACCTAGAGCTCCAGACTTAACTGCACTCCAACATTCATCCCTTACTAAGGTAGAGGATTAGAGTTAACATAAACAGGCAGAGTGGGACTGTAGTGTGATACTGATTTTAACAGTCACTGCCTTGCCCTGTACTTAAGCTTCTCTTTTGAAGTGTGTTATTAGACCCTTTTATTTCATCCTGACCACTCACAATGAAATTTTATAGCATGTTGTAAAATAACTGACAATCTGAAAAGTTACTAAGCAATATATTTTACAGGGGGTTGTAGTAATTCAGAAAGATGAGACATAACAGATAAAATGTGAGTTAAACCCATAATGGTTAACATTATGAAATTATAGAGACTGAGGTGAAAAATCGATTCACTGTGATTTTGTTTGATGACCTTCTTGAAAAGGCTACTACAGTCATCTGAAAACACAGACTTGCATGAGGACTTTGTACATGATGTGCAATCCTTCCAGGAAAACATTATGTGCTCCATAACTAAGTGAAATCTCAACACCTAGCTTCTCTGCTAGCTGAGAATTCTGGAGGCATTATTTTGCAGGAACTAATGGTTTCTACTCATTAAACACTTCTCCTAAGCATTTCAGTGGTTACAGGCTCTTTCTGCTTCAATAAAGGATAAAGCTATATTCATGACCTTTTGTAAGTTGTAATTGGATGACCCTTCTTGGAGGCCAGAACTAAATTCTAATCTGTCTTCCTCTACTGATGTTTGAGGCTGCTCTAGGTGTTACGAGCTCTGCATTTCATTTTCACCATCTGTAAGCGGTAAAAATGGCAATGGTTTCACTTGGTCAAACTAAGTATCAGGTGTATTGGGGCTGATTTACAAAGGTTCCAGCTGATATAATATTCTTCTAAATCCAAAAGTCAGACATACAGATGTCTTGCTGAGATGCTAGCTAGCCTACAGGCACTGCACATCTCTTCAGGCTTATAGGCACATTAGGAGTCTCATAAATGTCTGTGTGCTTTTATTCACACAGTTGATGTTAGAATTCCCAGAAATGTCTGAACATCAGGAAATCTTGGTACCTCTCACGAAATTGGATCAAAACAAGGGATCCTCTGCCTATTCAGTTCATTGGGGATCAAACTGATAGATTTTCTCAGGGGAGGTCCAGGGAAAAGTGAAAAAAAAAACCAACCAAACAAAAAAAAAACATATAAAATAAGGGATGTGACATCTCAGTCAGTACTGTGAATTATGAAATCACTGTCTTCCTACTGCTTAGAACACATTGCCTAAATCCCAGAGAGAGGAAGGATTTGAGACATCTACCTCCTCATCATTTCCATTTGTGTTTAGCATGCTATTTTTGTGTGGATTCTTTTGCTTGGGTACCCCCAAGCATTAGCAGCCAAAATGGTAAAATTGAGTGCTGGGAATTCAACAAGGCAACTAAATGCCAAATACTTAGGTGTAAATTTAAATCCCATCTGACATTCAAGTCCACCATGTAGAACTAGCTGTAAAAGAAGCTCAATTTTCTGAAGTATTGAGCAAATTTGTATCATACAGGAGAAGCTTCAGTGGATCATATAATCAGCAGAGTTCAAATTATGGCAAAGGTCTTTAATTTTGAAGAAACATGCTCTGTGTGCATGAATAATCAAAAAAGTAGGAGTCCACCACACCGTAACATGGTATGTGTTTAATGGTATCTGTAACAGGTTATTCTTAAACAGAATATTAAATTAGGCAATATTTGATTTAAATACTCACCACACATCCTTGAGCCACAGAGTATATTAATATCACAATAAAAATACACAAAATGGTACGAATTTGTATTGTCAGGCACCCTGGAAAACACTAAGGAAGAGAAAAAAAGATTTATAGATAATCATTAAAAAAAAAAAATTAAAACATGGGGTTGTTATTGTTTAGTAGACTTTTTACAGTGAACAAAGTGGTATGAGAATTTTTCCGGCAGCGTAAATTATGAAACAAGCATGCAGTTATAATTGTGTATATGTGTTTTAATGATAATTGCATTTGGGTGTAATACATTTGAAATTATTATTACGATATATTATTTCTCATTATAATTAAAACTCTTTGAAAGGTTAGTAGGCTGCCTGCTCCTAATGCAAACAATAATCTATGATGGCATTTGACTTTGTTCCCATGGGGAATATACCCAAAACACATTTTGCCTTGTAAATTATCAGCTACAAATAGTGATTCAAGAGAACATACTGTGGTAGCATGGAATCTTTCAGTGGTATTTGTGTCTTCTACTATAATAGTCACATTAAATGCCAGGGTAGTTTTAATTATAAGGACACATTTAAAATACTGAATTTGTCAGAGCAGAAAGAGCAGTAGAGAACAAAAATGTCTAGTGGAATGGCGTCTTGTGAATCTCTTGCTCATCTCCATTTTTACCCCGATTCCAACACTGAAGTATGAAGTGTTCACTGCTGTGGAGCATACATGAAATGAGTGACAAAAAGTGAGAGAGAAACAACAAGTTTGTTAGGGTGTAGTACTTAGGCTTGTTCCAGCCCTATTGGGCTTATGTGGCAAGGTATTTGATGGGCGGGGAGGAGTAGTGGCCTCTGTGAGAAGAGTCCAGAAGCTGCCTCACGTTAGATAAGAGCCAGTTCCAGCCAGCTCCGAAAGGGACCTACCGCTGTGGCCAGCTCTGAGCCAATGCATGACATTGGTTGCACCTCTGTGAGAGCAGATTTAAGAAAGAGAAAAAAAAAAAACAAAAAACAAAAAACAAAAAACAACCTGCTGTGCAACAGCAGATGGGAGAGAGGAGTGAAAAACAACCCTGCAGACACCAAGGTCAGTGAACAAGGAGGTAAGGAGTTGCTTCAGTTGCCAGAGTACAAGTTCCCCAGCAGACCCTGCAGAAGCCCATGGTGGAGTAGGCTGTCCAACTGCTGCCTGTGGTGTACTACAGCAGAGCAGATCTCCATGCTGCAGCCCGTGGAGGACCCCATGCTGGAGCAGGTGGATACAGCCTGAAGGAAGCTGCAGCCCCTGGAGATTCCACTCAGGAGCAGACTTTGGGCCAGAACTGCAGCCCATGGAGGAGCAGGAGCAGGTGGTCTTGCAGGAGATGCAGTCCATGGGGACCCTAAGCAGTCCATTCCTGAAGGACTGCACCCTGTGGCATAGACCCATATTGGAGCAGTTCTTGAAGAACTGCAGCCTGTGAGAAGCCCATATAGGATCAGTTTGGGAAGGACTGTATGCCATGGGAAGGACCCCACATTGGAACAGAGGCAGAGACTGACCAGTAGAGAGTGGCAGATGATGAAGCATTATGGACTGACCACAGCCCCCATTCCCTGTTCACCTGTGCTGCTCAGGGGGAGGAAGTAGAAGAGTATGGATAGCAGTGGAAGGTGTTTTCAGTTTACTTTTAGTTTCTTACTAGCAATAGGCAATAAATAATGTTATTCTCCCCATACTGAGTCTGTTTTGCCTGTGACGGTAATTGGTGAGGGATCTCCTTGTCCTTATCTCAACCCTTGAGCTTTTTTTTCATCATGTTTTCTCACCCTGTTTTTTTTTGAGGAGAGGGAGTGAAAGATTGGCGTGGTGGAGCTTGGATAGCCCTCAGTGTGAAACCACCACATATAGAGATCCACTTTGTTTTCAGCAAAAGATGCTTTCCTTCTTTTCCCTTTGCACTGAGAACATTTGAGACATCTATTATCTAGGGGATCCACAATACTTATTTCAGACCATGGGACCTCCTCCAATGACTTCAAGGGGTAAAAATCAACTGTATGAAAGAATCAAATTTAAAGAGTGGGAACAATTCTGTGCCCCTTAAAAGGAGTGGGCTGCGACTGGATTTGGCTTAAGATCAAATGAAACAAGCAAAAACATAATTTTTGAATGAAAGTCACAGTTCCTGAATTAAAGATGTTCAACTCATCACCAACAGCAAAAGCATAGTTTCCAGTAGGCACTGTAGTACCCACAGAGGAGATTCTGTGGCCTCGGCACAACAGAAATTATGTATTGAAATGCTTTGCCTTCCTTTTACGTATGGAGAGATATTTCCTCTGTATGTGTGAACACAGAATTCAAAGTCTGATACGGTTATGGATGAATCAACTTCATTTGGGCTGCAAAACATGAGAATACAATGATTACAGAAAAAATAAAAACCCTGTGAGATCTGAGAGTACATGTTGGCTTTGGTGTGGATTCAGCACACATAAGCATAAATGGGGAACATTTGATGTAATATAAATAGTAAATTTGTATAAGAATAGGATGGGGTTGAGTTAATTAGTCACACCTTAATACAGTTTTAATCAGCATCAGTAAAATATTCTGGTATATCACCTTTAATAAAATAATGATCTTATTGCAGAACAAAAATCTTGAACTGTAAAAATCTCACATTGAAAAGCTGGGTCTCAAGGGGATATAGCAATGTCAAAAATTACAAGATGGAAGAAAAGATAGACTATTTCTGCATTCATTCATTATTATCATCTAATTTAGGTTGGAAGGGACCTCAGGAGGCCCATATGTGGATGCTGTATTCTAGAAGTGGTCTACTGAGTGCTGAGGAGGAGAGAGAATCACTTTGCATGACCTACTGTTCATATAACTGAGGGTACTGTTGGCTGCCTTTACTACCAGGGTGTACTGCTAGCTCATAGGCAGCTTGCTGTCTGCCATGAATTCAAGGACCATTTATAGAGAGCTGGTCAGTCAACAGACTGTCTCATTGCAGGAATTTTTTCCTTCTAAGGCGGCTGGATTTTGCATTTGTCCGCACTGGATCTCATAAGGTTCCTCCTGTCAGCCCATTCCTACAGTCTATCCAGGTACCTCTTAATGGTTGCCCTGCCTGTGTTTTGGCTGTTCCGTCCACTTTGGTGTCACCTTCAAACTCAACATGAGAATACTCCATGTCCTTCTCTAACTTGTTGATAAAAATTTTAAACAGAACAAGTCCCAGTATAGACCACTGTGGTACTCCACTTATTACTGCTTTCGAGGTAGAGTGTGACCTGTTAACCACTACTCTGAATCTGATCATCCAGACTGTTTACCCATCAAGTTGTCCACCCATCTCAATCAAAATCTATGCATACCTGAGGCAAGAAGTGTATTTTTATTCACACAAATAAAATACCTTTATAAAGATTTCATATAAAAGAAATATATAAATATATATATCATTAATTCAGTTTGCAATGGAATCACTTACAGTGGTCAAAACAGTAATAATAAAATGCTGGGAATTCCCATAGTCTGAAGATAATGCTGCACGGTTAGTAATGACAAAGCAAAACGCAGATTCAAAATCAGTGGGTCCTGACCCATTGCATAGACTTTTTTTTTTGTGTGTGTGTTATATATAATTGTTGACATGATAGGCTACTGGGTTAAAAAGGAAAATAAAACTTTAAAAGGTAATGTGTAAGATGTCTGAATGAAAGCTCTGACTGTCACATAAAAGCTTTATATTTCTGACTTTTGGTCATTTTGATATTTGCTCTTTCATCACAATAAAGCATTTTGGGTTTCATTTTCTTTGTTTTATTTGTGGGATTTTTATTAACTAAAGATGTACTGTCAGGTCTCCTAAATACTAGGTAACCAGTATAGTTCAACATTATTATAATGATTTTATGAGTGAGATGCTGAAGCATGAGGAAGTTGAGTTACTTGTCCAATGTAAAATAGCAAATAAATGCCAGAACACCAATTTACACAGAGTGCCCAGTTCATAATTCTATATTCATTATACATAGTATATTAGCTAACTTTTATTCATTATATGAGACAAAACTTCTCCACAAAATTTCAAACTGTTATATTCAGAATTTTTATATATTTTTATTTTTCTAATGCTGGATTTGGTCCCGTAAAATACTGGATCTCTAGAGGAACCAGGAGTAAGTTCAAATCCTGTGGACTGCTGGAACTAACCTTAAGTTTGTGCTGGTTCCAGGGAAATGACATAAAGAGGAGCAATTTCCTACAAACTCATCTGCATCTACTGTTCATACACAGAACAACATGTGTTAGACTACTGTGCCTTTATGAAACAAAAGAGATCATCAAAATTACTCCCATAAAATTGTGTAGGTTTATAAATAAAAATCTGCTCTGTACCAGATACTCTGCTAATATACTATTTATGTTTCCATGAAAACAATTTCCTTCCTCCTGCCAAAGGGCATATTTTCAACTAAAAAATTAGCGTGTGTTAATTACTGCTGATTAACTGTATGTTCTCTCCTAATTAATGTATTAAAAAATGGTTTAAACCACTAAAATTTTATTTCATCAGAAAATTAGTCTATAGATGCCTTATTCTGATCTGGCTGATCTTATTCTTGTCTACAACAGCTAAATGTCCTTCTTCATTATTACTGTTGTGAAAATGTAATGCAGGAGAATTAATAATTTCTAAAGGTTTTGAAAAAGCCAAAGGTTGCATGTGCTAAACATTGTATGTTATCAAAATGGTTGATGCTTTGACAAGAAAACTTTTGAAAACACAGGGGAAGTTAGCAGCACTTTATATTTAGATACTAATTGCAATGGAAGGTAAAATAGCATGCTTCATTGTCTGAAAAGAGAAAATGCCAGATGATAGCAGCCGTTCATCTGGGCACTGGAATGATTCAGCCAGTGATAGGAGCTCAGGGAAGATGCAGCAAAGAAGAAGAAAACCAAAAAAAATAGCATTAATGGTAATGAATGCTATACTGCTTCACCAGTTACTCATGGATAAAGGTCCACATTCAAGTGAAACATTTTGTATGATTTGGAGTGCCTAATATGTTACTTAGCAAAGAGCTTGAAAAGCACATAGATTTCAGACTCTGATGCTATCAAGTGTGTGTTGATGGCTTCATAGTCCAAAACACAAACAAAGCATAGCCAGTAAAAGAAGGAATGATAAAATATTCTTAAATCACTTACTTGTACTCGTGTCACATGTAGGTACATTATACAAGCGACTAGGAAGCATATGCAGAACACCAGGAGGACAAGGACTATGGTACTCCTAAAACCAAAATACAGTAAGAGTAAATCAACCCAACTTAGTAGTAGATATGAGAACAAACAGCACAGGCGTCCTTCTGAAATGGTGTTGGATGAGTGCTGGAGGATCTCTTCCCTCTCCCTTACTGTAAAGCTAACCATTGCAGGGAAAAACTCACAGTGAAATACACTTTTCTCAAGGATGAGAAATCAGTAAACATTTCTGTACATAGTACCCACTCTGACCACAGCAAGGAGATCAAATCATCTAAAAAATTCACCCTTACAGGGTGTCAGGAGAGACGCTTCCTAATTTTAGACTAATGCAGGATGACATGGAAAGTGGAGAGTGCAACCCAATTACTTGGCCTTGGCAGCTGTGTAACAGCTACCTGGTGCTTTTCCCTTCTAATCTCTCCTTCTCAAAGATTCTGAAATGAGAGGCCAGTCAAGTCTGTTACTTATCAAGTCAAATAAAATCAGAACGGACAAGTCAAATAAAATCAGAACGGACAGCACTCCCTTCTTCTATTGACACAGAGCAACTCCCTTCTTTTGATTTTTTTCTCCAATGGTAAGAAAAATTTCAGCTTTTGCAAAGATGCTGTAGTAAGTCTTATAATTCTTAATCTTCCTTCTTCTGGTCTTTCGAAATAGGTGTGTTCTTCATGAGAAGAGGGATACAGGCCAAGAGCTTCCATCCTCCAGCAAGCCAGTGTTATTGGAACAGTACTTTATAGATGTGATCAACCTAGCAAAAATTAATCCACCAGAGCTGGTGCTTTGATTTATGTTCAAGTGCAGCTCGGCCCCATGCCAGCCATGGAACAAGGCCATATGACGGCAACATAACATGGTCTTCATACCTTCGTTTCTAGTCTTGTGAAAACAACATGTATGTTGCCCTTGACCATGAAAAATTTACGTTGTTTTCTTCTAACAGTAGAAGAAAAAGAGCACAATTCTGTTGTAAAACATCTCAACATTTGGTTTTGATTTGAAATACATATAAGAATTTATGTAAGAATTTATCAATACACAAACAGGGAAAATGCTGTGGCATAGTATGTTTATCCAGAACCAAGAAAGAACTCTAGATGCTGTCATAATGTGGATTCTGAATGCAAGTATTAATAGATAGCAGGCTCCCCTACATTTTAAGATAACTGTCTTGTATTTAGGATATAACATGCAAGATGGATTTAGGATGTAATATGCAAGAAGAAGATGCAGGGGACTGCAACAATGTCTTTCAAGGCAGCAACAGACAAGAAGTGCTGAGTGGGACCCTGACAGATATTTGGATTGGCACCAGTAAGAAAGGGTTACACTGCTGTTTTTGCTTTTGTTTTTGTTTATAATTCAACCCAGCATAAGATATCAACAAGGTTCATAATCAGGGCTTTTAGTGGTTATGCTGTATGTGTGCATCCATAACTGAACAGCTTAAGTCAACAGAAACATAGACTTTCTTCCACCAACCCCAACTGGGGATATAATTATGTCCTTAGCTGTTGTGCTGAGATGAATACAGAAATTGTGAAAATGTCAAGCCTATTGCATTTATGTTTTTATGCAGCAAGCGACTATCTTACAACAATTTCTTGTCTTTAGATTTTGAACTTCCTTCTTGGAATACTGTGATACATGTCAAACACCATTATTATCACATATCCCACTGTAGTAACACACGACACGTCTTCTCTTGGATTTTGCATTCCTAGTCATATTTACAAGTACTTTTGGCAACTGAGTAGCTTGGAGTTCTAAGTTTTGTGGAGAGGAGAAATTTTCTGATACTTCCAGAGTTTTAGTCTAGCTCATGGTTGCATTAGTGTCACAGTAAGGAAAGAGTCAGGCCAAACTAGTAGTTCTGCTGTCTAAAGCCACTGCTCACAGACACACTGGAAGAGAGAATTTGAGACTGTTCAGTAAGAGGCTTTTCTAACTGGTCCAGCGATGAACCAGTCCATTTTTCTGGCATGCAGTAGTGTACTGACTTGGGCTGGGATGTTAACTTTCCCTGCAGCAGCCCATACAGTGCTGTGCTCTGCACTCGTAGCTAAAACAGCAATGGTATCACACCAGTGTTGTGTCTGCTGCTGAGCAGTGCTGGCACAGCATCAGGACTCTCTCTAACCCCCCAGAAATGTGGGCAAAAATGTGAGAAAAGAAACATCACAAGGGCAGCTGACCTAAACCAAACAAAGGGATATTCCATATCATATGTCATACTCAGCAATAAAAGGTGGAAAAAGGAGGAAGAGGGGAGGGGTGGGCTCTCGTTGTGAAAACGTCTGTCCTCCTCCCGAACACCGGCTATGTGCGTTGAGGCCCTGCTTCTAGGACGTGGTCAAGCATCGCTCATTTGTGGGAAGTAGAGAGTAATTTCTTTCCTCTGCACTTCCACATAGCCTTTACTTGTTTTGTTTAGTTTTCCCTTTCCCCCTCCCTTTTCCCCTTTATTTTTTTCCCCTTTAGTTAAATTGTTAATTGTTTAGTTAAATTGTTTAATTAATAATAATTTTTCCTTAATAATTATTTTTTTTCCTTCCCTTTAATTAAATTATCCTTATCTCAACCTGTGAGTTGTTCTTTCCTTTACTTCTTCCCCTCCTCGTCTAAGGAGGGGGAGTGAGAGAGCAGTTGTGGTGTTCAGCTGCCTAGCACAGTAAAACCACCACAAGTAGTTATGTCTGGAGCTTCCGCATCTGTTATACGAGAGCTTAAGCTGAATATCTGTCCATCTGTTTTTAAGTGATTCCTACTTTTTGGAAATGTTAGCAACTACCATAGCACATGATTCTTGGAAACTCATTCTACTTTCAATGACACTAATGCTCTGTCTATTTTTGCTTTAAATTGCTATGTAATGCAGCTGGGCCTTACTTCAGAAGTAGGTGAAAGTGTTTTCAGCTGTGCTCCAGTCAGTCAACAGAGGTTGTTAGTCTGGAAACTACATGATTTTTGTAAGTGATTTTGAATTCTTCAGATGACAGGTATCACATTAAAAATTATATGGTGATGGTTATTATCAAAGTAAAAAAGATTACTCTCAAACTTTCAATTAGAAATAATAGAACCGTATAAGTATTGTTCTGACTAGAGATTTGTGAAAAGGAAAGATTGGATTTAAAAATGGACTTTCAAAACTATTACTCTGTGGCCAGTTCTATTTCCACTGAAATCCTAATAATTAGTAAAAGTGAGTGTAGCTTATTTTCAATGTTTAGATATTCTCATCTGAAAAAAAATAAAAATAATATTTTTTATAACTTGAAAACAATTACATCTACTTATAACTTGTAGATTTGAAAATGAAATCTAATCATTTTTTTCTTTAATAAGCATTTACGTAGAACTGGCAAAACTTGAATTAATCATTACATTATATCACTTAACAATAATTACCAACTCCCCCCCAATATTTGGTTATATCTGTCTTAGTGCAGCCGAGACTGCAACTCAGGTAAGAATGTTTCCATAAAAATTTTGAAGTAGCTAGTTCAAAGCCAACACAAATTTAGAAAAGCTGCTGTAACATCTGTGTCTGCAGTGTAGAAATGCTTTAAATTAAAAAATCTTTAGCAGATTTTGGTGTTTTCAACTTCCAAATAAATCTTTCCACAAACAAAGAAAACAAAACAAAATAAAATAAAACATCAAAATGCAGAGAGACCAGGGAAGAAATTGTTTTAAATAAGATAGCAATGACGTTGAAATTTTGGATGCTCCATACCAGGAAGAGTTTAAGGCCGACTCTGGGCAATCTGGTCTAGCAGTAGGTGTCCTTGCCCATGGCAGGGGGGCTGGAATTAGATGAACTTCAAGGTCCCTGCCAGCCCAAGCCATTCAATGAATCTATGTCATGGATCATTTGGATAAACAGATAACAGTTAGTCTGAGGAAAGACCAACAGACAATCTCCTGTTTGAGAAGCTACTGGCCTCGGTGCTTATTTTCATTTCCAGAGACATGAATGTTTTGATTTTGTGCAGGATGCTTGAAGATGTTCAACTTTGAATTATAATAGCAGAAGACAGAAACTTACTGTGGTATTATTAAAAGGTAGACAAGGCCAAATAAGGCAGCTAGAATTAGTGAGAGGACTACAGCACTGGTGAAGTATTCATCCTGAAGCTGGTGGTACTGTTAGAAAAAGGAGGAAACAAAGACAGTGAGCATTTTATACAAACTCTGCCACCCACACTTAACCATTCTCAGCAAGAAAGAGCTATAACCTAAAATAGGACAAGTCTCTTCCCACTTTGCAAACATACAAATAATCATTGTTTAATTCTCACAAAAAATGGATGAGGCAGGTCTACGCAAGATCTTGCTTGATACCCTTCTTTCAGTTGTTTGTTGGCCTAGCTGTTTAGTTTTCAACCTGGAATTAGTCAAACCTGCATTAGACCCAGCATAAGTTTATTTTCTGGTACAAAAATGAGCCAGTCATTTTGAAGCAGGAGGAGGAAATCCTTCCTCCACTCATTGGTGCTGCCTTCAAGGAACATTGTCACCTCAAACACTCAGGATAGGACAATGATGGGTAGGCTGGAGGCAGGTGCTACTGGGAGACTAAGTTCAGTTTTCAGCAATTATTGTCCCTGATTCCAGCTACAGTTCCTTACAACAGAAAAGTCTTGTCAGAAAGATCAAAATTTCAACCTTATATACACCATAAAAAGCTAGAATTCACTTCTGTCAGTTAAACAGAGTAACACTAAATTTACACCAAAACACTCCTGACTAGGATGTGATTATAACCTCAGAAAGCAAGCAGTTCAGTAGAGATACACACATGCCAGTTCAAATCAAAGGAAATCAAAGCCAAGATTCCACATACTCTAACCCTGTAATGCTAGTATAGGAATAATATACTGCATCTTGCAAGCTACAGTATTTTCTCAGGGAACAGAGTTTACAGCATTTAGTTCAAGATTATAAAATATACATATTACTGTCATACTAGTTATCCTCATGTCTAATTTGAAACATATACAAGTGTGAAATACAGAGCAGCCTGGAAAAACACATTAATTGCATTTAACAAAATACAGACAAACAAATAAAAAGTCACTTCCAGGAAGTTTTGCATTTTTTAAACCTTGTGTTGCAATTTAAAGGAAAAAACAAACAAACAATCAAGAGCAAAGCTAAACATATGCAAGATAATTTTAAAGTTCTAAATATTCCCAAAAGATACCATACAGTTGAATTGAAACATTCCCTTCCTTCAGTAAACTTCACCTGCCATATGCAAAATAAAATTCTTACTTCAAAAGCAAACAAAATCAAATAACAAAGCACTATGGGAACCTGAAATCAAAGATAAAGCTCAAGACATTAAAAAAATAAAAAATGGGTCCAATGGGGCACACAGACGTCTGTCTTGAAATACTACTCACAAGGTATCTTAGACTATGATGTGACTTGCAGTGGAAAAATGAATTAAATGTTACCACCAAACTAATCCAAAACTGTATTACTTTTGCTTTTTTTTTTTTAAACAAATAAACCAAATGTTTCTGTTTTTTGAAACAAAACTATAATAATAATAATAATAATAAAAAAATACAAGGTAGGAACAAACAGTTCTACTTTGATAGCTCTTCCTCTATATGTATTTATGTGCTTCTGGAGGAAATCCACCACTTTCAGCACAGTTATACTGGTATGAGGTCATAACCTTGCCCAGAGATTTAAGCATTTCTTTGTTTTATAGGATGGATTTGATCAATCCACATCAGGCTACATATGCAGAGGGAAGCATCCTGCCTTCCATTAATGCCTTCCCATAGCCACTGAATCAGTAAGCAGCCACATCACCATAAGACAGCATAAGGAGCTTGATGAGTAGAAAGATACTGATCTTTCTTTTTATCCCTTCCAAGTGCTTCCATAGCAGGTGAAGATAATTTGGCCTTCTTAGCTAAAAGATAATCCATCAGATTATTTAAAGATAGTGAGTAGAATTTAAATATTGTCTAAAAAAAACCACCAAAACAATGCTAGATGGCTCACAGTCAGTGAAATCAGTAAAAATAATTTAAAAAACCCTTACTTTATTTTCACGCTCAATTTGTTTATATTTCAGGGTAATGAAGTTCAAATCAGCCATCTCAGACTCAGTTTGCCGGGCCTCTATCAAACGGCTGATGTATCTGTTTACTCGAGTTCCAGGAGTGTTGTATACAACATTGGTAGAAAAAGAGGAACGATTCCTGAGTTTTTCAGAGGCTGTCCTTAAAGCTCTCCTCTGTAGCAGAAATTAAGAAAAAAGTGCAGACTTTTATTAACATTGACATTTATTGTGTTCATATTATCCCAAGGTCACAGTCAGTATGAGGAATTCATTAAGAAAAGCAACTACAAAAGATCTTTCTCAATATGATTACCGTCTTTTAAAAACTCCTTAGGTGAAATCCTGATCTCTTTAGAATTGATGACAAAATTCCCACTGTGTTCCAGGATTTCAATCCTCATCAGAGAAATGTTCTTTACATACTCCCCTGAGACTTCTTTTCTACTGAAGAAATAAACAGTTTGATCCCAAAGTCACTTTACCTAGCAAAATCATTAGAAGTTTTATCTTAATGAAAGACACAGAGCCCTGCACATCTTGAAGACATGTCAGCCATGCTCTTCATGACACAAGCAAAGTCCTACTGGCCCAGACCATCCAGGTGTCAATATATATTTGGAAATAAAATTTTCCATTACTTCTTGCATGATGACCATATGTGACTTCAGAGGATCAGAAATCTCAGATTTTCCTATTTCTAACTCACCCAAGTGCTCTCTTGTTAAGATCTCTTTAGTACGCACTTTTAGGCCACTTGCACAACTGGATGGAGCAGTCTAATAAATTATCAGAGCTAAACTGCTCCTCACTGGGGTTAATACCTTCAAGGCTGACATAGCACAACAGGAAAGATGATCCCTCAAAGTCCTTGTCAGTGCAAAAGCTTTATTGCAGAGCATATCTGAAAGGAATTTTAGACAATGTGTCTCACAGGGAGAGTTTAGAACACTCACAGAAATGGTGAGCAGCATCTCAGCTACAATGGTGGTAACCTTCAGCTGAAGGCATTGTAATTCACACCACTATGGTTAGATCTGCACTAGTATGACTGTCCATGTGTCAGCACACACTGAAAGGATCAGGGCTTTCACAAAACAGACTTGTAACTTCATCATTTTTTAACATGGAGTGATAAAGATGTAGGCCAATCTTTCAAAACAAACAAACAAACAAACAAAAAAAACCACAACCCAGTCATATAACAATTAGCATGTTGAACAAGAAGAATAAGATATTGAACATTCTTTTCAGCTTAAAAGGGGTCAAGCCTCACTTCCCAAATGGGTTTTGACAGCCCAGCTCAGTAAAGTTGAACTTTTTAAATACAATTAATATATATATATAATATATAATGTAATATAACACATTATATTACATTATATATATAAATATATAATATTTATATATATATGTATTATCTAACATCTGCAGAGTTCAGGAAGACTATTCAACACGTTAGGAAATGATGAGTCTGCTCAGGGAAAAGGACTCCATTGGCTCAGTTTATAATCAATTGGGTCTGTCAGCAAGCTATTATAAATTTCTCTCTTCAGAGCAGTCAATACTAAATAGCCCACTCTTTAAAGGATATATTACAAAAATAAATCCTTCTAAACCAGACGGTAAAAAGAGGTGGTGCTCATTATTTAAGTAATTCTGTAGGAATGGCATTTTCTTGTCTTACTCCACAAAAAGTAGTTCTTGTAAGATCCTCATCATTGAACAAACAGTGGACTACAGCTGTAGTCCTGTTTTGTTGTCTTCGTATGTAGAGAGCAGTTTATTAAACAATTATGAAAATTGAAAAATATTTTATATAATAACAAATTGACACATTTTTCTTCAAACTATCAGATCTTATTACTTGTGAAATTGAATGTGGTGTAAGAACTAGCTATTTCATCATGAAAAATAACCTTATGGACATATGTGGATTGGAGCATTCAAATCCAATCCTCTGCTTTTAGTTAACCGTAATAGAAATCTTAATTTGAGAGTCATACAACTATTCTAAATATTTCTAACCATAAATTTGTTCTGTTGCAGAAGACCTTTCAAACAGGCCAAAATCTACCAGCTCTCCCACAAGTTTATATGGAAACTATGTGCTGTCAGGGAATATTGCCAGGAATTAACAGTTTTGCTGTTCATGAAGGTAAAAAGTTAACATATGCATTGCTTAAGGTGAGGCAAAAAATATATCTTCTGGAATTTTTAATAATCTGAATTTAAACCACAGGGATGAGCACATAGGGATGAGCAAAACAACTTTCTTTAAAAAAATAAAAATAATTTAAAAAATGCTTCTTTGCTTTAAAATCTGGAATGGGAGTAGACAATGAAATAAACACTGTTAGCTATTACTCTAAAATAGGGTCAAAGTTACCGTGCTAAGTCAAATTAGGTGTTGCTCACAGATAATTACTTCCACTAGGTCTCTTATTTTTTCCTCTGTTATTATTTCATACAGTAAAGTAATATGACGTATTATCCATGATCAAGAATCATCCTGTCTCCTGGGCTGGTGTGTATGTGTGTATCTATGTTTGCCCAGGCTGTTAATGACAATACTTTTATCTATAAATCCTAAATAAAAGAGAGCCACGGACCAGGCCATGAGTCTGCCTTGGAGACATCTACACAGGATAGTTCAAAACAGAGCAAGGTGCAAGCTAGCACTTCAGCAGTGTGAACAGTCCGGACAACAGTGCCTGAGCACACTGCCTGGTCTTCTCCTATTTAGATGGTGGAGGAGGCCTCTGGGGCAGGCTGGGAGTAGGTGGGAATGCCTTGTGCGTGGCGTGGGGTTGTGTAACCACAGCTGTGCCCTCTTATGCAAGCGGAGCTGCTCTTCTCTCACAATTCAGGTTGGATATCAGGAAAATGTTCTTCGCTGAGAGGGTGGTTGGGCACTCAAACAGTCTTCCCAAGGATATGGTCACAGCACTACACATGGTCTGATTTTTGGGTGGAGCCAGGAGTTGGACCTTGTGGGTCCCTTCCAACTCAGAATATTTTATGATTCTATGATTCTATTTATATTACTCAGAAATAATTAAATAAATATATACTGCAGTAGTGTGTTGACTTCAAAGCCTTTATAGACATACCTTGCTTTAACTGATTAGAGAATTGATATCTCTGAAGAAACCCTGGATTGCAACACAGTGCATTTATATTAAAAACATGTATCATACTCCATGTTAAAAGTGCTGTATCAGGTACAAAAGGTTGGAATATGGAATAACCGGTTCAGATAAAGAAAGCATTTCAGAACTTCACTGTATATGTTCTCACATGAAACAAACAAACAAACAAACAAAACAAAACAAAACAAAAATACAACAAGATCAACACATCAGAACCCTGGCAAAACCATATCTCGATTTTCTGTGTATACTACAGTATTTATACATATATACACATTAGAATCATTGTAAAGAACTGCATATGTTTAAAAGACTATGTGTGTTGCCTTTTTTAAAATACGCAAAGAAAAGTACTAATTTACAACTGAAAAGCCATACTGAAGCCCCTGTGTTGGCCTGTTTCAAAAGTGAATCTGGAGTTTCTGAAATTCTTCACAGAAATTGTGTTTTAAAGGAACTAACAGAATTTTTTCTCTTTTTCCCTCAGAAGAAACACATGCACATGTAAAATACAAACTAGAAAAGTTATAATTCTTTCTTTAAGTAAGATTTAGACTGAATCTTCAGTAACTGCACATAATTCAAATAATAATAATAAAAAAAATTTAAACAAGAAGTGGAGCAGTCAAATACAAAATGAATTACTGATTCCAATGCACACATTTCTTGCTTTGGAGCACTGGTAGAGCAGCATATACAATATTGCCACCTGCCGGCAAAGAAAATAGAAAGAGCAAGTCTTCAAATGTTTTTTCTCCATAAATTTCTGGGTAGAGCCATACACAGAAAAGGAAGTAAACCAGGGTCTACTAGCATATAAAGCAATCATGAGTTATAGCATTAAAAGCTATTCAAAAGTAAGAAAACTGTATTTGATAATTAGTGACTTAGATATTTGTATTAGGGACTTAAAAGGTTTTTGTTTACTAAGCAGTTGTCTTTTGCTTTTTAGAGAACCACCTAGAGATATAAAATCCTGTTCTTATTTTGCATTTGCTGCTATCAGCTTCAGACCGTGGTGGACTCATGATGCAAAAGAGCAGCTCTTGGTAATTGCATAAATATCCTCAGAATCTCTAATTCCTTTGAAAGAAACCCTTAATAAAAACAATGTAAGACACCTGTGCTGGTTTATTCAAGAGGAGCTCCAAATGTAAGACGTGGTATAATTAAGCTTTGTCTTTAGTGTGAGATGGCTGCATGTATTTCCCATTACTGTGGGCATTAGATAGCTCTAGCCGCAGCAGGAACACATGAAGCAGCTGGCCAGGCCATCCCACAAATATTCAGAGCAGGTCTGCTTGATGTGACCCTGAAACCGATACTTAAAGAGCCCACATGAATTACCTTATCATCATCCTCACACGTCATGACATTGGAGAAAGGGATCTCTGCTTTGAACATCTTACGACAGTGCATGAGCTGAACAAGCAGATAGCAGACTGTCTTGAACTTCATTCTTTTAGCAGGCTTAATGTCTGACAGAATCAGTCCAGGAAATATCTGTTGATCAAAAAATAATATTTATAACTGTCATTAACATTCCGATACATACCTGCAGATATCTATATCATCTAGTGGTTAGAACAAAGCAGTAATCTGATCAAGAAGCAATGAATTTTGATAAACATTATATATTTACATATGAAGACTATTACTTTTTTTTTTTTTTAAATCTGGTACATAAAATTTATTATACAGAATATTTGAACACAGTTAACATTTTGGGAATAGTTTTCTACATAGAAATGTAGACCATTAAAAATATTAATGACAAATTCATAAAAGAAGCTATATTTTTATTTCTTTAAACTTAAAAAAATCTGGAAATAGAAGAAATATTTGGAGGAAATTAACATTTTTAGTAAATTATGTTAAAAATATAATTGTCTCATTCTTGTTTCCTCATTTTGTTAATTCAGACACTGGTAAACATTAAAATCAGAAAAGGATTGCTTGCGCTTAAAAGATACATACATGCCCCAGAAAGAGATTGTGACACACTGAAATAATACCTTAAAACTCATTTCTTCAAAGTATGAAGGATTATATACCACAGAGAATTATTCTCAAAGGGTTGGGTATATTTTTTTCCATTTTACAACAGAGCTCACAGTTCAGCAAAGACAAATATTTTCTTGCTTAACTTTTCAGCATGTATTTAACTCTTGCTGACTTTAGTAAACCTCTAGTATGCATTCAGATGCTTTCACACATAGAAAAAGAGTGATCCTTTATTCTGCCCTTAGCATTTATACCAATGTTATTCATGCTTCTGGCATGTAGAATATGTAAAGCAGCTTCGTGGGAAATGTGGAAAGACCCCATGCCACGACAGAATGGGAATTTAAGCTTGTAAGATTAACCTATTCTGGAACAGCAAAATAAAGAAGTAGCAGAGGATTTGGTCTCTAGCGCTCCTAAATACAGAAGACAGAGCAAATCATACTACAAAAGTCTTATTTAAATGCTCTAAACCTCACAAATGACACTGCAGGTTTGCTGTCCGGTCCTCACAATGTTATGATTTACTGAACAGTTTACATCATTACTTAATTATCAAGGAATGAAGAAGGATATATAAACTGTAAGCATGTGTTTAATGCATATTTTCAAGGATATCTAAATTTAGAGAGATGGAAGTAAATGACGCTATGCTTATATTGTGAATGGCATCTCAGATATTATTTTGCTATGCTGTTTAACACACAGTTAAGCACTTGCACTTTCTAGAGAATCAAGAGTATATCCTATTGGCCTACCAATACCCTGTTTAGTAAGTTACACTGTTCATGAAATACAAAAATGAATTGTGTGTAAATACTTGCACATTTTTATTAGCAGATGGATATGTTATACATGTTTATATATATACATGGATATATAGATACATATGGTCTGTTTCAAATGTGGAAAGGTTCTTATGTGTGCCTATATACTTTATTGTACACTGAAAATCTGATTAAAACCAGCTAGTATTACCAGCACTGTAGTGCACAGTCACCAACTGCAATCTAGAAGAAAACTAGTGAGTCACTTGATCAAATATAGTTTAACATAAGTCTCTGTTAAGAGGTTCCTAGTATGAACTCTTTTCAGGACATCCTGCCAGAAGACTCTCTGCTGTGTTGCAGTGATCACACAGAAGATGATCTACAAGGTTGTTCATATAGTAAATATAATTTAGGTATTCCTCAGGACACTAAGTATTCCTCAGGACACCAAGTAAATAATTGGTACACTTGAGTATGGCAGATGTGATCAGCTGTTGAGCTAACATTCTCAACAGCTAAAACATACTTTTTGGACAGGCACTCTATTTACAAATTTTCCTAATGTAGCAATAATAATGTAGCTGACATGACTAGCTCTGGTGCAGCCATGTTCTGCAGCAGAGCAGAGGACTGCAGCATTCAAGGGAAATTCTTGCACTGAATAAACTCCAGGGACCAGAGAGAGCTGCCAGGAGCTGGCAGCCCTTGTGAGAGTGACTGGAGAGGCTTGGGCAGGGCCAGGAGTAGCAGTAGCCACCCGCCACATACAAAGGCAGCCCCTAGGGAGAGAAAGTAACCAGGAGTGCAGCGAATAGGGCAGGCAAACAGGACTCATCAGTTTGCATTGGAGGGTGCTGAAGTTTTGCCAGCTCACCCAGGGAGTGATGGTATCCACCCACAAGAAGGCCACTGCCTCTCTAAGCTCTGCACCCACCACAACTAATGCAGCTTCCCAGACAGAGCTCTGGTGGAATATTGAGGATTCCTTATCCTCTCTCCGCCTGGCTGAACACAGTGACTTAAAGGATAAACGGCAATGGCAACAAGTTCCTGGCTGGCATAGCAGGCACATCTCCGCAGTGATTACCCCCCACTTCCCAGGTGTCCTTGTGTAATAGGTATGAGGCTCTGCAAGCGTAACCAAATAATAATAAGGATGACAGTTCATCTAGCTTTAAGGTGTCACTGGGGTTAAGCTGGCCTATGCCCTGCATCAGAACTGCTTCCACTAAGAAAAATATGAGTCATTTTGTTTGGAATCTCCCTTCTGAATGCAACAGAAGGCACAGTATACAGACCAGACCCACTTCTTAGGAAGTCTGCTGCCTCCCTGGGGCCCACGTTAAAGATGTGAAGAGAAAGTTTTGTACCCTGGTGCAACCCTCAGATTGTTATCCATTATTGATTTTTCATGTAGGCAGCAATGAAGCTCCAACAAGAAGTCCAAAGGCAATCAAGTGACACTTCAGGGCCTTCGGACAAATGGTTAAGATATCAGGAGCACAAGTAGTGTTTTCCTCTATCCCTTTGGTTGCAGGGAATGGTTAGGAGAGAAACAGGAAGAAACAGCAGATCAATACCTGTCTCCGAGCCTGGTGTCACTGGCAGGACTTTTTTTTTTTTTTTTTTGACCATGGGTCATTTTGCATTACACTAGGCATGCTAGCAACAGATGCATTACATCGCTCTCAAAGGGAAAAAAGGATTTTTGCACAGGAGTTAGCAAGACTCACTGAAAGAGATTTAAACTAGATTTGAAAGGGGGAAGGGATAAAACCAAGTTCACTAGAGATAAGCCTGGGAGTGGCACATCAATGTTATTGGTACAGTATGCTAGTAGGTGTACTGGGTGAGTGTGTCAGCAATAAGAGCTGGGAAAGGGGAAGAAAGATAGGGAGGGCTCTTGTAATGCGGATGTTTGCCCTTCTGAACAACTGCTTTGTGTATTGAGGCCCTGCTTGGGCCAAACATTGCTCGTTGATGGATGGGAAGTAGAGAATAATTTTTATTTTTTATTTTTTCCCTCTGTCTTTACTTCTGCACAGCCTTTTTTTTTTTTTTTTTTTTTTTTTCTTTCTAAGACCACCATACAAGGTTCCTTTGCTCTCCCATCCCAGTGGAGGTAGGGGATAGAGAGCCATGTGACAGCAATGACACTAGGGATATTGATGGGTTAGAAATTACAGAAGTGCCAGAGAATGGTCACACAGGAATTAGGGCTTCAGCCTCTAAAAAGGTGAGAGAATCACTAGCTCAGCTGAAGTGCACCTACACTAACTAATGCATGCAGCATGGGCAACAGGAGGAGCTGGAAGCCATTTTGAGGCTGGAAAAAACTATGATAGAGTTGCCATCACAGAAACATGGTGGGATGACTCACACAACTGGAGTGCTGGAATGGATGGATACAAACTCTTCAGAAGGACTAGGCTAGGAAGGAGAGGCAGTGGGGTAGCCCTATATGTAAGGGAGTGTTTTGATTGTCTTGAGCTTAATGATGTTGATGATAGGGTTGAGTGTTTATGGGTAAGAATCAGGGGGAAGGCCAACAAGGCTGATATCATGGTGGAATTCTGTTATAGAATGCCCAACCAGGGTGAACAGGCAGATGAAAATATTCTATAAGCAGCTGGGAGAAATCTAACAATTGGCCCCTGTTTTCATGAGGGACTAGAACGTACCAGATGTCTGTTGGAAATACAATACTGCAGAGAGGAAACAGTCTAGGATGTTCCTGGAGTGTGTGGAAGATAACTTCCTAACACAGCTGGTGACTGGGCCAACTAGGGAAGTTATCCATGTGGACCTTTTGGTTGCAAACAGAGAAGGACTTGTGGGTGATGTGAAGGTTGGAGACAGTCTTGGACATAGCAAACACAAAATAACAGAGTTTTTGATTCTTGGAAAAGTAAGGGGGGAGGGGGGAGTAGCTGAATTGCCACCCTAGACTTCCAGAGGGCAGACTTTGGCTTGTTTAGGGGACTTGTTGGCTGAATACCTTGGGAGGCAGTCCTGAAGGGCAAAGGAGTCCAGGAAGGCTCGACACTCTTCAAGAAGGAAATATTAAAGGTGCAGGAGCAGGCCGTCCACATGTGCTGAAAGACAAGGCAGTGAGGAAGAAGACTGGCCTGGCTTAACAGAGAGCTATGGCTAAAAAAAAGAGAGAGAGCTTCTTATCTTTTCTTATCTTGCTTCTTATCTTTAGAAGAAGGGGCAGGCCATTCAAAGGGACTATGAAGATGTTGTGAGGCTCATGGAAGGAGGACCCAGGGAACTACAGGCCTTGTCAATCTGACCTTGGTGCCAGGGAAGGTTATGGAGCAGATCATCTTGAGTGTCGTCCTGTGACACATACAAGACAACCAGGTGATCAGTCCTAGTTGATTTATGAAATGTGGGTCCCACCTGACTAACCTGATCTCGTTCTATGACAAGGCGATGCATTTAGTGGATGAGGGAAAGGCAGTGGATGTTATCTACCTAGATTTTAGTAAAGTTTTTGACATTGTTTCCCACAGCATTCTCTTGGAGAAACTGGCTGCTCATGGCTTGGACAGGCCATACACTTTGCTGGGTAAAGAACTGACTGGGTGGCTGGGCCCAAAGAGTTGTGGTGAATGGATTTAAATGCAATTTGCAGCCAGTCACAAGCAGTATTCTCTTCAGTATCTTTATCAATGATCTGAACGAGGGGATTGAGTTTACCCTCAGTAAGTTTCAGATGACACCAAGTTGTGTGGGAGTGTTGATCTGCTTGAGGGTAGAAAGGCTGTACAGAGGGATCTAGATAGGATGTGTTGATGGGCAGAGGCCAACTGCATGAGGTTCAACAAGACTAAGTACTGGGCCCTGCACTTGGGTCACAACAATCCCATACAATGCTCCAGGCTTGGGGAAGAGTGGCTGAGAAGCTACCTGGCGGAAAACGGCCTGGGTATATTGGTTGAAAGGCAGTTGAATATGAGCCAGCAATGTGCTCAGGTGGCCAAGAAGGCCAACAGCCTCCTGGCTTGTATCAGAAATAGTGTGGCCAGCAGGACTAGGGAAGTGATTGTCCCTCCATACTCAGCTCTCGTGAGGCCACACCTCAAATACTGTGTTCAGTTTTGAGCCCCAAAACTGAGGTGCTGTAGTATGTCCAAAGAAGGGCAATGAAGCTGGTGAAGGGTCTAGAGAACAAGTGTTATGAGGAGCAGCTGAGGGAACTGGGGTTATTTAGCCTTGAGAAAAGGAGGCTCAGGGGAGACCTTGTCATGCTCTACAGTTAACCTCTAAATTAGCCTACAATTAGAGCCTACAATAGAGCCTACAATTAGCCTCTAAAGGAGGCTATAGTGATGTGGGGATCACTCTCTTCTCCCAACCACTAAGTGATCAGACAAGTGAAATGTCCTCAAATTGCACTAGGGGCAGTTTAGGTTGGATACTAGGAAAAATGTCTTCACTGAAACGCTTGTGAAGCATTGGGACAGGCTGCCCAGGGAACTAGCTGAGTCACCATCCCTGGAGGTCTTCAGAAAACATGTAGATGTGGTGTTTAGAGACATAGTAGAGACATAACCTAGTGGTAGACTTAGCAGTGCTAGGTTAATGGTTAGACTTGATGGTCTTAGAGGTCTCTTCCAACCTTAATGAATCTACGCTGAGAGGGCCAACGGTATCCTGGGCTGCATTTGGAACAGTGTTGCCAGCAGGTCAAGGGAGGTGATCTTCTCCCTCTACTCAGCCCTGGTGAGGCCACACCTGGGGTACTGTGTCCAGTTCTGGGCTCCCCGGGACAAGAGAGAGCTCCTGGAGCAAGTCCAGCGGAGTGCTACAAAGATGATTAAGGGACTGGAGCATCTCTCATACAAGGAGAGGCTAAGGGAGCTGGGCCTGTTTATCTTGGAGAAGAGAAGACTGAGAGTCAGTACAGAGAGCTACAGGAGGTGCCTGAAAGCCTTCATTAAGGAAATGCCTCAGTAAAGATGCAAGAGGGGTAAAGAATAGGTAGAACATCTTGCTAGAAAAAGATTCAAGAAGGCACGACAAAGAAACATGTAAGGCATGGATGTATAAGAATCTGAAGTCCTGTGAAGAAAGCAGAATTTAAACCTTCCCCAATGCAAACCTCTTACAGTAGGCATTTCCAAGAACAATGTGAAGCTTGAAAACTCAGCTGAGGCAGTGTGCCTGTGCCACCAACGTGACTTCCTCAAACACATTTGTTTTCATGATCATATCTTCAAAGAAGTAGGTAGAACAAACATTTTATCTCATACCATCAACTACATTTTTTTTCCTTTCTGAAGCTTATCAGCAGGTAATTCAATAGCATACAATCTTGGGATGTTGAAAAATACAGCTGTTTTCCAGCTTCTCTGATTCAAATGGAAGTTTTTCTGTACAAGTCACTAAATAAACTGGAGTACTGTTTCTGCTTCTGGGCTCTCCTGTACAAGAAAGACAAACTGGAATGAGCAAGTTCAGTAAAGGTTCACAAACATGGTAAGAGTGTCAAAACATATATGACATATGAGAAGAGCTTGAGAAAATTCATTTTGTTTAGCTGGAAGAAGAGAAGGCTTCAACCACCTATATAGTAATTAGGGAGAAGGCAGAACCAGAGTTGTCCCAAAAATGTTCTGAAAAACTATTGACCCCTGGGCTACACTGCTAGTTACTATCCTCCAACTAGACTTTGCAACACTGCTCACAACCCTCTGGGTTTGGTCATTCACCCAGTCTTCATACCTCGCTGCCTATCCAGCAACAGCTTGTCTATGAGGATCTTGTGGGAGACAGTGTCAAAGGCCTTACTGAAGTCCAGAAGACAATATTCACTGCTCTATGCTCACCTACCAGGCCAGTCATTTCATTTTAGAAGGTTATCAAGTTTGTCAAGCATGACTTTCCCATGGTGAATCCATGTTGACTACTACTGATGATTTTCTTGTCCTTCATGTGTCTGGAAATGGTTTCCAGGATAATCTGTTCATCAACTTCACAGAGAAGGAGGTGAGGCTGACCAGCCTGTAGTTCCCTGGGTCCTCCTTCTTGCCCTTCTTGAAGTCAGGAGTGACATTTGCTTTCCTCCAGTCCTTGGTCACCTCTTCCAGTTGCCCAGATCATTCAAAGATTATTGGGAGTGGCCTCACAATGACAGCCAGTTACCTCAGCACTCTTGCATGCATCCCATCAGGGCCTTACGTATGCACAGTTTGCTTATGTATTGCATGAGGACACGATCCTCTTCCACTAAGGGTACATTTTCCTTGCTCTAGTCTTTCCTCCTGGCTTCTGGGACCTGGGATTCCCAAAGAACAGTTTTGTTGGTAAAAGCTGAGGCAAAGAAGGCATTCAGTACCTCAGCCTTTTCCATTTCATGTGTAACCAGGTCTCCCATGTCATTCAGCAGTGGGCCAACATTTTCCCTAATTTTCCTTTTGTTGCTGATGTAGTTAGAGAAACCCTTCTTGCTGTCTTTGATATCCCTGGCCAGATTCAATTCTATTTAGTCTTTAGCTTTCCTAACTTCATCCCTGGATGCTTGGACAACATCTCTGTATGCCTCCCAGGTTACCTGTCCTTTCTTCCATCCTCTGTGTGTTTCCTTTATGTGTTTGAGCCTCCTGGCATTTTTGCCTGACTTCTCATTCATTGGGATGGACTACTCTTGAGGAAGTGAGTCTTGAATTTTAACCAGCCTTCTTAGGCCCCTCTTCCCTACAGGTCCTTAACCTATGTGATTCTTCCAAACAGATCTTTGAGGAGGCCAAAGTCTGCTCTCCTGAAGTCCAGGGTTTGCTCACACCCTCCTCCCTTGCCCTCAGGATCCTGAACCACCATCTTAGAGTTACTGCAGCCAAGGCTGCTTGTGACCTTCACATTCCCAACAAAGCCCTCATTTTTGGTGAGTATGAGGTCCAGCAGATCACCTCTCCTTGTTGGCTTGTCTATCACTTGGCGGAGGAAGTTATTGCCAACACACTCCAGGAACCTCTTGGATTGTTTCTGTCCTGCTGTGTTGTTTCTCCAGTAGATATCAGGGTGGTTAAAGTTCCCCATGAAGATCATGGCCTGTGAACATGAGGCTGCTCCTGTATGTCTGTTGAGGGCCTCATCTTCTTGTTTTTCCTGGTCAGGTAGCCTGCAGCAGACATCCATTATAATGTCACCTTTACCTGTCCTCCCCTTAACCCTCACCTTAACATAAGCTCTCAGTTGGCTCCTCATCTATCCTCATGCAGAGCTCCATGCATTCCAGCTTCTCTCTCACATAAGTGACTACATCCCCTCCTCATTTTCCCATCCTGTCTTTCTTAAAGAGCCTGTATCCCTCCATTGTATCACTCTAGTCATGGGACCCAATCCACCACATATCTGTGATCCCAACATGATCATAGCCCTGCAACTTCACACATCTCTTACTCATCATGTTTATTCACTATGGTACTTGCATTAGTACATAGGCACTTCAGAGAGGCTCCCTGGAATGCTGGAATCCCAGAATGGGTTTAGGGCTTTTCTCCATATTAGTGCCTTGTAGTCAGTTCCTTGCTTATATGCAAAGCTATAGCTGATCCTGCTTAAGCCCCATTTTGTTGATTTTGTGATCCCTCATGGTCATATCACCCCATGCCCTTTTCTTGACAACCCTGTCCATCACAGGCTGGTTACTTTCTCCCTCCCTTCTCATTCTTAGTTTAAAGCCCTCCTTATGAGGTTAGCCATCCTATTGGAAAAAACAAACAAACAAACAAACAACTTTGCCCCAGTTCATGAGCTGGATCCCATCTCTCCCAAACAGATGCTGATCTGCAAGCAGGGTCCCATGCTCTCAAACCCTGTCACCAACACCAGTTCTATAGTCAATTATTGACTTGTACTATCAGTTTCCTCCTCCTCACAACCTTTCCTGTCACTGGCAGGATTGAAGAGAAAACCACCTGGACCCCATGCCCTTGACTACTTTCCCCAGCTCTCTGCCAGAGGTTTCCCCTGGAAGTATCATTTGTGCTTACATGGAATAACAGGAAGGGGTAGCATTCAGAGGGGTAGGTGAGATTCAGCAGTACCTCCACAATATCCTGGAACTGGACTCCTGGTAAGCAACAAATCTCTCTAGTTGATAAGTCAAATGGGTGTCTCTCTCCCCTGCAATAGGGAGTCACCCATTACAATGACTTGCCATTTCTTCCTGGTGATCTTGCATGGGTTAGGGGAACGAGATTCTTTGCTTGTAGGTATATCTGACCTCTTCAACACTGAGGGCAGTGAACCTATTTTGTAGATATAAGCCTTTAGGTGGGGCAGGAGCCTTTCTCTTGGCACCACAGGTAATCAGCTCCCATCCTTCCCTTCATATAGAGATTACATGTACCTCAGCAGTGGGGGATGGATACTGCCAGCTTCTCTCCTGCAGTTGGGGTCTGAGAGTCTTCAAGTTGTTGCATCACAGAGAGGATCCCATCAATCCCCCTTTCATCTTCTCTGATGTTGTACAACCTGCTCACTTCTTCCAGGAACTCCTTCTGCTTGATGGCACAGCTCCTCCAACACAGCACATTTGCAGGACAGAGGAGCATCTCTCATGGCATCAGAATGAAGCCTTAGGCACTTTCTGCAAGCTGGGAGTGGAAGACTACATTTGCCGTCTGAAGCTTTGTCTGCCTCAGAGTCTCCACTCTAGCAGGGATAGCCGCTCCAAAAACTGCTGGCAAAACATCTCTATGGTGTGTCACCACCATATCTGTGACAGTTAAAATCATCTGAAGTCAACTGTGGGCCCCCTTCTTCATGTCATTCTGAGTGAACTACTGCACAAACTGCTGCATCTTTTGGATACTTCTGTCCTGAGCAACCTGTTGTAATTTCAAAAGCGGATCTAGCTGTGAAGGTGACCCTGATTTGAGCAGGGGGGTTGACCACACAACTTCCAGAGGCCCCTTCCAAATCCAGGTACTGTGCAATGCTATGAAAATGTGTGGAACACATATATCTTCTGTTCTTCATGGCTAGTCAAGACCCTAAACATGCAAAAGACATTGCAATACACACAAGAAGGGTACAATGGCAGTTCCTAGATCATGGATAATTTTATACTTTTTTTTTTTTTTTTTTGTCTGGTAGTTGCAGGACCTATGGATTCTGCACTGGGCCTGGAGATTTTCCATTCTGCTCTTATATATGCAACATAAAAAACACAAACAAAGGAACTCTCTCACTTTCATCTCACAAATCTTGTCCCTTATTTTAAATTATTATTCTTTTTACTGCAGAACAACACTTTTTACACTGAACTTTTGAGTGGAGCATTTCAGTAAGGTCACCTTCTGCTGTAAGCCTCTGATAATGGCAAGAAATGCAGTGCAGTCTGTTAAAACAGACTTAAGATAAACAAGCAAACAAAACATATAAAAATGAAACAAACAAACAAAACATCTTTCACTCTGCCTTTTCCTTGAACTTGCTCCAGGACAGTATTACAGGAAAGTTGGAATGCAGCATTCTTGTTCTAGCTCATGTTGTCAATGCATTTTACTTTCACACTCCTTTTTTTAACCCTTGGCATCATCTTTTGTTTTGTTCACTGTTTCTTTGCTTCATAATTTTAGAAAGGCTGGTTATGTGCTGCAAAGCAGTCAGCAAACAAGGTTAAGAGCTGGGATTAACAGCACTCTGAAAGCAGCCTGACTGTCTACAGCTTTGTGAGCATTTTTAAGTACACAGGAAACAAAAAATTACTGATTAAAATTCTGGGAAAACACCCCAGCGTTTAAATCTCATGTGATACTCCAGTAAGGGATTCACTGGTGCTTATCTGGGATTCTCAGAAACAGCAGCAGACCACTGTTCCCCTGACTATATTCAGCTACAGTGCTTAAACAGCACTGGAAAAAAGATACCAATGACATTCAAAATACATTCACAGAAATCATAAATGCTGTAGCAGCTTCATGGCAACTGCAGGAACAGTCCTGAAGATCTACAGTAGCACACTGTTTGCTGGGTGGTAGCACATGTTGTCTACTTCCAGTGTTGGGGTGTGTATATTCCAACAACTAGAAATAAGCTAGAGCTTCCATCAAAAGGCTGTGTCTATCTTTTAAAACAATTCTGCTAAGGTATAACTGGGGTGTTAAAACTTAAAATGTCCAAGTTAGGCATTTAAATCTCTTAGTTAAGTTCCTCAGCAGGAGTTGTCAGCCATTCAAAGTACAGACCAGGCTGGACTCTCCTAGGCATGACAGCAATGGCAGCTGCAGGCAAGCATCACTTTGAAAACAGAAATCCTCAATGTGTGCCTAGTGTGTACCCCAAATTGGGCACTCAGGTGCATTTAAAGTTAGACCACTTTTGCCAAACATATTTTCGCGTGTTGTATGCTATCAAAGGAGAGAGTTTGAGTAGCTGGAGTTTTCACATGCCCTGCGTTAGCTGTAAAGATCTCTTATTCTTTTACTACTTAGAGCAGGAATCGAAACTCTAGCACTCCAAAAGGGATAGTAAACATATGCCACTAATGTCAAAATATCCTCAGAATGAATTAGTTCAGAAAGCTGGCAAAGCATAATGATCACAAAGACTTTCTTGAGACAATGTGGACAGGACATTTTAAGTAGAGACAGATGCAAAAAAGTCCAAGGGAACTTCTAGACATATGGATGGATTTCTTGGGCCATAAGTGCTCTGTGGAAAACACAAATATAATACTGTTGGAAAATAAAAAAAAAAAAAAGAAAAATTATGGCATGTCCATGTAGACCTAAACAGACTTATTCAATCAAATTTACAGAGAAGGAAATGTCCTACAAATATAAATGGAACTTCAGTTTGAATTAAAATAATAAAAATAAATAAATGCAGTAATTTTAGACCCATCATTTCACTCAATTTAGTCCTTTAGCTTTTTTTTTTTTTTATTGTTCACATGATGATGATTAGAAAATTTTCAGCATCTACTTTACAGGCTATTGAGAATCTTTCCTTGCTAAGATGAACTTTTTAAAACAAGTCAGACAAAGTCTAACAACCTGCTGTGAAATGCTGTAGTAATGCATCGATCATACACATCAAACTACTTCACTTAAGAAGAAAATATTATTAATACATGAAAGAAAGTGATTTACAGATTAAGTCAGAAGGTAAGCACATGTAGTTACTAAGTATTTCATCTATACAAAGCACAAAAGCAATCATGAAGCAATCTGTTTTGTCTGCTCTGTGCTATTACATGAAAATAATTCAAGACTGGGGAAAAATGTCAAATCAGCTAGAAGAAAGACATAAGCAGACAAAACCTGTTGCTTGTGGTGGAAAAGTATGGGGCCTAGTGATTTATTTTAATATTGAAGGCAGATCATTTGTTTCATGGAACAAAGTTATGTTGATTAATAGTAAAGGAAGCTGTTGGGCTCCAAGTCAAATATACTGCCTTTTCAAGCAACAAAGTGATAGAAAATTTGTTTACTTTCCAGCCACTCCTTGGTGAGAGGACTGCAATATAGGAAATGTAAAATCACATCTGTTTATGGTAGATATGACAATGATATGACAGTCTTTGCCACTTTTCTTGCACCTGTTGTCATGCAGAATGAATCTCAGGTGTGCAGAAAGAGTTTCTGCCTTAATAGGCAGATCATGAGTCAAAGAAATTAAATGATCAACCTTTGAGCTGTCAAATCCATCTGTATTTCACAATAAATTATGCCACAAGTATGTGCTGTAGATAACTGCACTATAGATTTCTAATGTTTACAAGAATTTTTACATTCTAAACAGTACTTTCCAAAGAATTCTCCTGAGCCGTGTTTGCTTATTAAGAGGATTCTTTAACTTTTAGGTTTTCGGTAAAGTTTTCCTAAAATCTTAAGACTGACAAAAGTGATCTCTTCTTCAACTATTGCATTAAGTTCTCTTTTCAAATAAACTACTGGTATTTGGGTTTGGTCATAATTATTTTTTGGACAAAAATAAAATAGAAATTTTAGCACCGTCTTTAGATCATTTTACTGCAGATTCGCTGCAGCAAAATAGGTGGGAGACAGAACACCCTTCCTCTCTGTCATCTACTTCCAGCTGAATAACTAGACAAGTATTCAGAAAGGTTGTGAACCATTTTACTTGTGGTTTTCAGAGTGGTCATAGCATTACTCAGAGACTTCAGATAATATGTTATGGCTGTCCAAGCTAAAGAAGGGATTTTCTGAGACTGCCTGGCATGTCTTTGTATGTACAAGGTAAGGTAGGAAGGATAAATGTCAGCCCCTTCAGAGAAATATTTGAACAGAGAAGTTGTAAATATAATGTCTCTCTCTCTCTCTCTTTTAATATTTCAAACTTATTTTTCATTACATTCATTGTACAGCTAGTTTCCAAAATGTGAACAGATGTTGTACTCACTTTTCATGAACAACCATCACATGCACTATTCAGATAGTAGATGCAGACAATGTGTGATTTACATTGCCACAAATAAAACATAACAAATGTATTTGAATACACAGTTAGTTGGTGCATAACTCACTAACACATTAGTAGAAATGTTGCAGGTGGTGTTTAGCAACCTATCAAGCTAATTAGTCATTACAGTCAAGGTATGCTGTAGAATCCATGATACATTTATGAATATATAGGAATCATTTATAAAATGTATCTATAGACTTTATCTATGATTTTCATAATTTTTATAGTCCCCCTTTTTTTTTTTTTTTTTGGAAACATCTCTATTGCCTACCATTAATGGTCTGTGGCATTATTTGTATTTGCAAATATGACCTGGCAAAGGTCATATTGACCTGGCAAAGTTATTCAAGTGAAGCAGGTTCCCTTAAGCTGGCAATGACTAACAGTCATGGCAGGCCCACTTCTGTAAATGGAAACAATTACACATTCTGAGAAATCTTTCTCCTTAGAAAAACTTCGTAATTTCTTACCACTGCTTGGCTATCCAGAGAAATACCTCAGAAAATGTGCTTAATTGTCTGGGCTGGGCTGGTTTCTCATCTAGTGGAAATAATGTGCTTTCTCCAAATTGGAGAGACACAGGTAGAGAGTGAATTAATGTAGAAAATATAAGTAAGTAAGCCCAAGAAAAATCCACCTGGCTATCACTGCAGACATAGCCAAATCTTAAGAGGTGTTACACTGCAGGAAAATAATAGTTCTAGTGAAGTAGATTAGGTTAAGCTTGCTACTGAGCTGAGCATCTGTGAGCCTACTATGCCAGCAATAAAACTGGTGCAAAGATACTTTGCCTAATGCTGGTGCTGCCAATGAAAAAGAAAGAATTCTATTGAAAAACAGACCCGTTCTGTTAAAAGAAATTTAAACTGAATTTCAAGCACACAATTTGAAAGCTGGAACAGGATTAGTGAGAGAGATTACTGAGGAATCAACAGTGAAAATTATTTAGCTGGGTCTAAGCAGGAATATAAAGTTCCCAGAAGGGGCTCTGAGATTGACAGGATCTGGCCTAGTCATTTTGTTTTGTTTTGTTTTGTTTTGTTTTGTTTTGTTTTGTTTTGTTTCCCCTCTAATAACATCCATATACAGAGTAATATTTACTATACTTCAGAAAGCTAGGACATTTGATGATACTAAGAATGTCCATGTATCTAAAGCATAGAGTATATATTTGTGAATATTTAATGTATCAGAAAGAGATCAATTTTTCTAACTAGATCAGATGAAGATTTTCATATATGTGTTGAGGCTTGTGGCTAGTTACTTAAATCAAATTTTTCAAATCTTGTCTCAGTGCAATATTTTGGTCATATCACTATATGGCTTAGAAACTATATATAATATAAAGAAATAATAGACGTCATTTAAAATAAATGTGTTAGCTTTTTCAGAACTAGAAACTTTGTTTCTAGTTGGGTTATATAATTTTGCATTTGTATATATTTAAAAAACATATTTATGTAAGATTTTAAATAAAGGTGACCAAAAGTTTGAATTTCACTGAAAAAAAAATTATGTCTTTGGAAATCTGATAAACTATCTAAGTGAGTTTAGAAGCTGAATGTTATCCAGTCAAACACGCATAATTGTTGCTAAATAATAAAAATAAACAATAAATAATAGTAATAATAGCAAATAGTAAATAACAGTAATAATAATAGACTAATATAATCTCTACCAAAATAAAAGACTTGAATACAACAAAAAGAAAGGAATACCCTCAGTGGTCTTTTCTAAGTTCCCTCTCATGTTTTAGCTTATACACCATTCTAGTAATCATATCAGATCACAAAATTTTGGTTGTCAGTTGACTGAATAAATGATTAAAATAATTGGGAACATTTTATAATTTGTTCACATTTTAAATGTAATTGGTACATGAATGAGTCTTTATATACTGTTCTCGTTCTTGGCTTAGTTGATCTGTCTTTCCGGCACATCAAATAAGGGAAAATGTGGGGTATGTGTCTTCTAAATAAATATTAATAATAAAAAAGTCTATTTATCTTTCAAGTTCAACAGATTCTTGGCCATCTGTTGCTGATAATATTGATTTTAATTCTTCTTGGAATCATCCCTGCTACAGTCAGTTCATATTAATCTCAGAGATGATGCATAACGAACGAAAAATGTCTTTGCATTTCAGCTAATGAGGCTCCAGAGGAAGGAATACAATACTAAACCATCAGATACATGAATTCACCTACAGGTACTAGATCTTGTCTGTGCTTCAGGGCCAGTCCTCTGATTGTACATCTCTGAAGGCTTAATGACTGAATCAAGGTAGGAGGGGATATGTTAGGTGTTTATCTTACAGCTAAATAGTCTATTACAAATGTACTTATTAGTATCTAGTGGTTCAATGCAAGTGTACAAAGACTGGGGATGGCTGTAGTATACTGTGACAAACAGCAAAGTGATGCACTGATTGTTCTGAGTCCAGTGGAGAAGACTGTCTGTATCTGTAAAATTCGTGAAGTATTTCTTTCTGCCAGTTTGGCTGACACTGCACTGATGAACGCCAGAGCTGATGTCAGCCAAGCTGTACTGCAGCATCTGTCACTTCTACAAATCCATCAGTGACACCCAGGGTAACATGGCATTCAGTTAATGTAGCTGATGACAAACCGATCAGTTGTTTCTCAGCAGTCACCAGCAGTTTCTCTGCAGCCTTGCAAACAAAAAGGAATGGGTGCTCACATGTAAGCTCTCATCTTTGCTCATTAAACATGCATTGGCTTCATTTACTTTAATATGTGAATGTCAAGATTCTATTCTTAGAAATTCTTCAATCGGTGCAGTTGAGAGAATACAGTGTCTACATGTAATAGATGCATTTACTGCCTTTTCTCCCTTTTTTATGTATTATGAAATGATACATAATGCTCTAGGAGTCAAAACAGCAGAAAAGACAAAAAACGTAGCAGCAATAAGCAACATACTTTTTTTTTTATTTTTTTTGTCAGTAGGAGAGATTGGTTAATTTAGAAACTAATTCTGGGTTCAAGAAAGCCAACAAAAACCTCTTACTGAAAATGGAAACAGAATTTAGCCCACTGATTTTCGACCTATTTTATTTCATACTATGCAAAAAGGAGTCTAATCATATATACCAGCAGAAGAACAAAACATGAGATCGTGTGATTATCAGAGCAGTCAGGGATATTCTATCTCTCCAGTAACAAGACGCTTTAGAGGAAGCACATAACAAAACACCCTTGCAGCAACCCTTCTGGTATAAAGCAGCAGTAGCTTTCATCATCAGAATCAGAATTCTCTGGTGACTTGACTCCCAGACTTTCCAGAAAAACTCCCCAGATCATCAAATTCAGACCAGGAACCTGACTGCTGACCCGGAATTCAAGATGATCTATTTTTCCCTGGTTACATTTTTGTCAAACACATGTTAACGGAAAATTAGCTAACATCCTCAAGCATGGAGCTTTGAATTCACTTCAAAACCTCATCTTTTTTGTTTCTGTACTTACTTTGAGACTTGTATTTTAAAATTTCTCTCTAAAGGTCAAATCCCTGAATTAAACTTATTTGGGCAGAGTCTCGGAAAATATATGTGCAAAAGTCTGTATTCTGAGTTGTCCGGCTGAGATAAAGAGTAATAAATATGTTAGGGCAGATAACTTTTAAGATAAGCATCATTTGATATGGAGAAGTTTGGAACAAACTGAACATGCTTAAATTATGATTAGGGACTTTCAAGAGTCCTACTGATGTCACAAAAGTTATTTTGTAGTATAAAAACAGATTGTCCTAAATAGGACCATTGATTAGTTGTTTTTGTTGGGACATACCAATTGGATGAAACTTACAGTTTTTCAGCATTTACTTTTGAGGTGCACTCAGTAACTGGTTGAGGAAGAAAGGTGTGACTGTGAATGAACCTGCTTGAAGGTCACTATCACCAACTTCACTGCGACTCAAGAAATTACCATTGCACTGATGGGACTCTCTCCTTATTCTGAAAATCTGGCTAGAATGAGGCGTCACATCCATCTCTACCAGGCGTGGCTAAATCCTGAGCAACGTCTAAGAAGTGAAGTTCCTGCTCAGATGAGCTAAAATCTTACTCTTTCCACACTTTCCATTTTCTGTTCTCCACCAAAAGAAAGAAAAGAGCAGACCCTTCCAACATCACTGACTTACTTCTCTTTTCCCAGTACTTCTCCGAGTGTCTGACAAAAGGAATGTACTGAAAAGAGAGGGGAACCTGACAAAATCTGGGAGGAAGGGCAGCTAGGATAGGAAAGAGATCACCAAAATCATCGTGGGAGTCTGAGGTGGCAGAGCAAGGAAGGGAAATGATGTTGAATTTGTCATGAGCAGCTCAGCTTAGCAGGAGAAAACACTGCAGCGATTTGTCTGTTTTGGACAGAGAATATATTCTTTGTTGAAGTAATCTTAGAAAATTTACTCGGCTTGAGCATAAATATCTGATCTACAGTAGATTGATATATACATTTGAAAGCAGGATGACTGACTCCAGCCTCTTCTCCTGACCTAGATAAAAAGGCTTGTGTTGTACAGCTTGGCAACATGGCAACTCTTCCAGACTTCCAGGGAATGTTAATTCAGTTACTGCTGAATTCATTTCACTGTCTCTTCTGCTATGGGCATGACAAGTCTGTAAATACTAGTTTTTTTTTTCTGCATCTATTCAGTAGGGACTCCTCAAGGCCTAACAAAAGAGTCATCACTATCACGAGCGGTTGTAGAAAGAGTTAGGAGGGTGTGAGTAAAATGTCATGGAAATATGGGAGTTAAAGAGCAAGAAAAAATAGCCAGGCTGCCAGCATTAATGTTCAGAAATATCCTTTTGAATGGAGGTGGAAGATAGGAATGAATTACATTTTAGACTAACATACGATATCATTTCTAATACAATGATTACAGAATCTGAATAAACCAAAAGCTGTCTTTTATTTGTGGGTTAAGTGAAAAGTTATTTTAATTTTAAACTTCAAAAGTATAGTGATCATCTTTTCTAAGTAATGTACAAGGTTAGCTTTTTTCGTATTCCTGGCTCAATCAAAACCAAAACATCTAATTACAAGAGTTTAAAAGCTTTTAGAAACAATAAATACTGGTATTGCCTCTGTTTCAGACTATCATAGAACAGTTGTTAAACTACCAAAAAACATGCCACAAACAAGCTAGAATTTGTGGAGCCTACCTTCCTCCGATGGGATGGCACAATGAAATAGGTTTCAATATTATGCTTCTTCAGGAAACTATTCCTTTCATGTCCATATCCTGGTTCTACTTCGTAGTCCCCATTTAGGCACTCTAAGGTGGTCTTTGTAATGTGAACTTTCCTGGAGAGAAAAATGACATTGTTCTTCAAAGCTAAGGTATATTACCAGGTAGTCGCTAGTGTAATAGACTCATGCAAAAGATCATAATGGGCTCTGTCTTTGCAGCCAAAAAAATCACAAAAATATTTCTGTTAAATGCTTTTTCTAAACATGAGCTGAATGAGCAAAACAGTAACTGCAGATTGTCCAAATCCTTGCAGACTTAATGATTTGTAGAAAGTGGAAGTCTGCGCATCATCTTTCACATTGCATGGATTTAAGTGTTTATCTCACTGCCTGCTTGGAAAAACAGCCTGCTGTTTGAAACTTGTGGCTCCACACTCCAAGTCTCTCATGTACATGAAGAAACTCCTTGTTCTTCTCTTTCTGTTTCTCTTCACAGCTTTGACATGTTCCATTTACTTACTCTGTTTTAAGGCAGCTTTCTAATCCACTTTGTTTTGGCGGCACAGCCATCTTTGACACTATTAGGAACATTGTTTAGTGGGTGATATTGGTGGTAGGGAGATGGTTGGACCAGATGGTCTTGGAGGTCTTTTCCAACTTTAATGATTCTATGATTCTGTGATTCTATTTTTGAGTTTGCTTATCCCCAAAACTATCTTCACATTTCCTCCTGAAGGAACCCTTATATTTGAAATGCCTTCCCAGAAGATATCTGCAAAGCTATTACTGCTCTTCTCTATTAAATATGTTCAGATTTTATTTTTTTTTTTTTTCCATTGGGAACCCTCAAGGTAAAGAACATACAAAAACACACTGCCAAAATTGTCTTAGAGAGACATATGCAGCAAATAGAAATTCACTTAACCAAAAAATTAAGAGGTTCCATTGACCTCCTGTTCAGCAAATCATAATCTTACAAATATCCAGCAGAAGTTGGTAGATCCCAGTCCAAATGCAAGTTGCATACAGAAGCACATCTAAGCACATTTGTGAAAATGAACAGTGTCCATTTAAATTGAGTCCAAGGACACCCAAGGAGTACTTCAAATTCTAAGATGTGCTTCATGGAATGGCTGCAGGTGTATGTGCATGTTTAAGAAAAATCCTTTTTTCTTCTTCTTTTTCTTCTTAACATTTTACTTCTAATCTAATCTATTACTAACATGAATCTTAAGATCATTTGGACACTTCCACAGGAGACATCATATAATGCAATGATTACTCCTACTGTACAAAACCCTTAATCCTTTTTATCAATAGCCATTACATTGCAAATTCTGCAAAGAAGGAAATAAATTCCTCACCTATACAGGTATCTGATTCTTTTTATATGTTTTGTTTGTTTGTTTGTTTGTTTGCTTTTTGTTCCTCATACTTACCCAGGCAACCCTCCAGCTTCCATTACATTGGCTAAAGTCACATCATTTGACCAGACATCGTATTGCCATTTTCGTAGACCCAGGACCCCACAAAGTACCCTTCCTGTATGTAATCCAACTCTCATGTTGAGATCAACCTCTGTGGCTTCTGCAACAGATCTGGAATATATAGCATCATGATATTAGTCTTTAGACAATAGCATTGCTCTTGATTTTCTTTTTCACTCCTTCCCCCAAAGTTAACAAATATGTACATAACTGAAAAGGCAGGAACTTTTCAAAATCTCAGATGATGTATTCAGGTACTGTTCTTTCCCTTCACTCCTAGGCTAGTTTCAAAGCCTCAATTGTAATTGTAAATGAATTATTCTCTTGCTCATATTTTAATTAGTCTTGAATCAATTTCTCAGTATTTCTAAATTTCTTGAACAAGAAATTGATTTTCCAAATTTCAATGAAACACAGTAAAGGTTACATTTCATTACATTTAATACAGGAAAAAAAAAAAAAAAGCAAAGCATAGTAAATGGTTTTGTCATGAAACTTCCCTAAAACTTTTATGTTTCATTGTCTCATTTTCAGTATTTGCTATCACACTTATACAGAAGCTTAGGTATTTTGCTGATTTTGCTGAAACAAAGAACTTTCTAGCTGTAACTCAAATAACTCAAAGACAGCTTAACTCTTGCACTTTCCTGTTTATCTTGCATCTCACATTTACTTACTTCTTTTTTTACTCTCATAAATGTTCCTTTTTCCCAATGTGTACTTATTTCATCAGGATGACAAGCAAACACAAGGTGATTGTTGGAATGAAAAGAAGATTGTTGAAACTATCTTACTGGGCTTAATTTTAACCTGACTTGCAAACGAACAAACATGTTTCAATCCTACCACTACTCCAGACTACTTTCAACTCAGTATTAAAATGCAATACCTGGCTTTTTTTTTAAAGCCTCACTTTACTGGTTAGTGTTTTGTCTCTAATTCTTTTTTTACTCCCCACTCATCATTCATATAAAAATCATACTTAATCCTAGATGGGCAAACTCTTTCATCATGAAGGAGTTTAATATTAAACACTAAGGAAAACGTTTTGCTTGCTAGTAGAATATACACTTGAGTCAAGAAAACTTGCATTAAATCATTAAATTTCTCTTTTTTTACCACAATTTGTTGTCACTCAAAGTAATTTTATCCTCTGTTTTCAGTTCTACATCTGCAATATAAGAACAATACTTTCTTTTCCTTATTCCTTTTTTTTTTTTTTTTTTTTTTTGTGGTGGGTTGGTTTCAAAGTAATAGTGTGAAACATTAAATTTGTCATTAAAATAATACAACATAATCTGGATAAAGAGATGGTATGGATCCCTCCAGTTCCTCTGTGAAAGGTTGAAAAATAGATTTTTAAAATGTTATTGTCTTAGTTATGTCTCCACAGTTTTGATTTATGGTGTTCTCTAAACTCGCCCTTTAATTAAATTTACACTTTGATGAAAATATACTCAGTTAAAAATTAACCTTTTTTTTTTTTTTCCAAGTGTCTCAGATTGTCAATCATCTTGGATGGTACTTATTTAATAATTCATATTTTTCATCTGATCCCTCTGCTACTGCTAGGGAACTGTTGCAACTACCAGTAATCACAAAGACTTGTGCTGTGCTTCTACCTTTATGGTATGCTTAACTAAGCATAACTTCCTATGGTGAGTCTGAAAGGCCACAGACATATTTAAAAATTCTTGTTTCTGCAGGAGAAGGGGTATGAGGAGGTACTATGAAGCAATGACTCCACTCTCTTATAGGAGTGCAGGACAAAGAAAATGGTGAAACCACTAAATCAGTGCAAGAACAGTAGATAAAGAGAAATTATAAATACTAATATCTTTCCAAAGCTGCTGCAAGAGTGGCAGAGAAATCACCTCTAACTATGGACTTCAATCCATAAATTAAATCTAATCTTCAGAGATTTTCATTGTATACTTGGGAAAGGAGGAATTAATTGTTGAAGTCGTTATTAAAAGCATTTTTAATTTTGATGCCACTTTTGAGGAAGGATTCTTCATCTCTGTGAATGGAGTATACTTTCAACCTACCCTGACTTGTGAACATTGAAAAGGAACCTTGAAGCTAATAAACTTACACAGTAATGCAGAGGAAATGCTATGCATAAATCTTTGCAGCTTTTCTCGTTACAGTGGCACCTGGCATTCCACAGTTAAGTTGCAGTCCAAAAAGATATAAAATGGGAGAATAAAAAAGCTACCTAATCAGTGTAATATTTAATTTTCTTTAGGATTTCAAATTAAACTTTCCAAAAGGATGATGCTCTGGTTACAATTTTCTTTCGGCTTTCAATAACCTATGTATTTTTTTAAATATCATCATGGATTTGTTGGAGAGGTCTTTAGAAGGACTTTTTAGCTATTCCAGGAATAGCTATTGCATTTTTGTCTTGTTGTACTTTTAAAATACAATTAATTGAAAGGGCAAATAGAATCAAAGAATCATTAAGGTTGGAAAAGAACTCCAAGATCATCTGGTCCAACCATTACCCTACTACCAATGTCACCCACTAAACCATGTCCCTAAGTACCAAGTCCAACATTTCCTTAAACACCCCCAGGGATGATGACTCCACTGTCACCCTGGGCAACCTGTTCCAATTCCTGAGTACTCTTTCTGAAAAGAAATGACTCCCAGTTTCCAACCTAAACCTCCCCTGGTGCAACTTGAGGCCATTCCCTCTAGTCCTATCACTAGTTATTTGCGAGAAGAGGCTGACACCCAGCTCCCCACAACTTCCTTTCAGCTAGTTGTAGAGTGCAATAAGGCCTCCCCTGAGCCTCCTCTTCTCCAGACTAAACAACCCCAGTCCCCTCAGCTACTCCTCATAGGACTTGTGTTCCAGACCCTTCACCAGTTTTGTAGCCCTTCTCTGGACATATTCCAGCACCTCAGTGTCTTTCTTGTGGTGAGGGGCCCAAAAATGAACACAGTACTAGAGGTGTGGCCTCACCAGAGCAGGGGGACAATCACCTCCCTGGTAAGCCAGAATGCCATTGGCCTTCTTGGCCACCACGGGGGCACAGTGCTGGCTCATGTTCAGGCAAGCATCAATTAGCACCCCCAGATCCTTTTCCTCTGCACAGCTTTCTAGCCACTCTCCCCTAAGCCTGTAGCACTGCATGGGACATGCAGCATAGGACAAGATGTGGGGTGAGCAGCACAATATACCTGGCCTCAATTTAAGCAAGGAGCTCCGTAGCCATGAAGTGCTAAAGTATGTACCATGTCAGCCACCACTAATGTGAGTAATGTGGAGATGTTTTGTCCCCACAGGGAATTCAGGCCTACCACAGTTTTCAGTCATATTTTATACAACAGCAGAGAAAGGCTTATGCACCACTTTCTAAGAAAGTACTTCCTTATCTTATTATCTTATTTCTATCACTGCAAGTTAGGATTCTTTTGATTCTTTTTTTTTTTTTTTTTTTTTTCAGTATCTGTTCCCAGTCAAGCCTTAAAAATGACTCCAAGGAGTCCTAAAAGGATCCCACTCTTATAGGGCTTGCTGCGAACTTGACAAAGCACCGAGGAAATGAAAGGAGCTAACAATATAAGCCAATTAATGATAACTTAACCTTTGTTAATGATAACTTAACCTCACCTGTACATGTGTAGTAAATGACTGACTTTATACCAAGACCTGATAGCATGCAAGCCAAAGTACTTTAGGATTATGGTTTGCTCGCCTATCTATGTTCTCTTGCGTACCTGTATAAATATCTTCATCAGCATACCTGTAAGTGTGTATTTCTCTATTTGTACATTACTGTTAAAAAACTTTTCATTTAAAACAGTATTTAAAACCAAATGTATTTAAAACCATGTCAAATGTATGCTTTTCTTTGTCTCAGCTGGCTCAGGAGAAAGGGGTAAAACTCATCTGCTTGTAGAAATTTGAATATCATAACAAATTAAATGAAAAAAAAATGAGCAAAGAAATACAACATGGATGACTGTATTCCTTGTTAAAAAATCTGGACTGTATAGTGTACCAATGAACCATAAAGCAGAATCTGAAAATATTTGGTTTTGCACAAAAGATTTCCAGAAGTAGTCACTTAGTAAAAAATCTAAATCAAGAACAACTTTTCTCATTTTTCCAAGAAACCACAATATGTTTCAGGGGTGCTTTCATCATTAAATTTGAGTCAGAAAAACAAAACAAAACAAAACAAAACAAAATCACACACACACACACAAAAAAAACTTCATGGGCAGTTTATTAAACTTTTTGAATTTACTTTGAAGACCTCTGTGTCCCTGTGTCCCTTATGCAGTTAATTTTCATGAACATACTCCAGTGAAATATCAAAAATGAGGAATTAAGTAATGTGTAAAGAAGAGGCTTCAAATATAAAATCAGAATCATAGAATATTCTGAGTTGGAAGGGACCCGCAAAGATTATCAGGTTCAGCTTCTGGCTCCACACAGGACCACCCCAAAATCAAACCATATGTCTGAAATCATTGTCCAAATGCTTCTTGAACTCTGTCAGGCTTGGTGCTGTGACCACTGCCCTGGGGAAGCTGTTCCAGTGCCCATCCACCTTCTCAGTGAAGAACCTTTTCCTAAAGTCCAGCCTGAACCTCGCCTGTCACAGCACCATGCTGTTCCCTTGGGTCCTTTTGCTGGTCACCAGAGAGCAAAGATCATCACCTACCACTCTGCTCCCCTTCATGAGGAAGCTGCAGGCCATCATGAGGTCTCCCCTCAGTTTCCTCTTCTCTAGGCTGAACAATCCAAGTGACCTCAGACACTCCACATATGTCTTGCCCTCTAGACCCTTCATCATCAGAAAAGTACCACAATCATATTTCCAAACAGCATCAACTTTTTTGTAATAAAGTATCACAAGAACACCTAATGATACATTTTAAATTAATAATACATTTCTGCAAAAATACCAGTACTTCATAGACAAGCCATGAACTGGCAAACTAAAAGAATTTTAGCAAATAAATTATTCATTATAACTTATTTTTCCTAGGTTTGGAAAAAATGTTCTCAAAAATTTTCCAAATGTTAATACAAAAGGAAGTTCAGAAAAAAATGGGAATAAATATATATATATATGTATATATATATATTAAGCTGTAGGCATGTAGTCTATTCACTTAGAAGATATTCATCTACTCTGACAGCTTGTCTCCTACTAATCCTCTACATTTTAGTTCTCTACTTAGCTATAAATATTTCATATCCTGCTACATATGGTCAAAGTCATTTAGATAATCTGCAGAATTGCTCTGTGAAGTAAATACCACACCCATGCTGAATTTGAAGCAACAGAGGAAAAAAAATAGAATCTCTCTACCCAATTTCCTTTAAGTTATTTAGATCCTTTCTGAGGTCCAAAAATACCTGCGTAGAAATAGATGTTTCCTGGTTAAAGGTGGCATAGTCAAGATTGTTGGTTCAGTTATATATGTTTGATTTTTATGTATGCACAGTTCTAAGATAACAGTGCCCTTTAACCACAAGGAATTTTGCATGTCTCCCTAACTATATCTGAGTCATTTCCACTTTAACATAATTTGGAATTGGTTAGTTCTTGGATATTAACAACAAAGAATGTCTTTCTGTGAACTAACTTCAGATTGGAAAAATTTGAACTAATTTGCTAGTTACTGCTACAGAAGCCGTGAGGAGGAGGACACTTAAAATGAACGTTCTCATAGAAGGTACAAAACAAAACAAAAAAAATAAATAAACAATTGAGCAGATTGATATTACCTTACACACCCATCTTTGGAAGGCAGACACCTGAAAGCACTGAAATAATATTTCAGATACCAAGAAAATAGTATTTCAACCCTTAATGGCAGTCAGATCCTGGCCTGGGTCTGGGCAGCCCACAACCTTCTCTGCAGTTCCTACTCCACCCTGCAGCCCACCCATCAGGATGGACAGACAGAAATGGTGTGGAGCAGACCTGCAGCAAAAGCCTGTGGGACTGCCAAACACCATCTCAGGAGAAGGAAACAGGGATTTCCATGCCCTCAGGGGAAAACCCAAATGAGGGAGCATCACTATTGCAGAAGCTCTTCCTTACCCTACCTGTTATCATGACCTAGCACCAGCTTGGAGCTCACAGCCTCACTTTTCTGTTATCTACAGGTTTCTCTGAAGAAAAGAGAAATACAAAGATGGCAACAGTGACCTTCCCCCTGTCAGTCCCTCAAGGGACACGTTGTGCCTGCGTAGCTGTGGACAGGAGGCAGTACAGGTCCCCAGTGTGCAGTTTGGAGGAGAGGCTGCAGCACTGAAGGGTGGTGGCAGTACAGAGAAATGAGAAAAAAAAGTTAGCACTGGGAATGGCCATGAGCAGGATCATCCCAGATGCAGCACAGAGCTAGCAGCTGTCCTTGTGCCCGTGGGACACCAGGTAGGGGAGTGGATTCTTGGGAGGATTGCAGGGTTCTTCTCCCCAGGGTCCCTACTCCATGCTCCTGGGCACTGACTAAGGGCTCGGATGAGAGAGGAGGAAAAAGAAAAGTAAGCAGAGCCCAGGATGGACTGCCACACCAAGTGATGGATGCTGCTTATTCCCAGTCCCCAATACCTCTCTTGGGGCACCTAATTCGGCCTGGGAGGACATGGCACAGTTGCAGAGGGAGCCATTGGTTGCTGTGGAGGCTTCTCCTGTCTCCACCATGGCCACCCACCAGGAATCTGTCAATTCTGCTAGTCCACAGCCACGCTCCAGGACCTATCTGTGCTGCTGAGCATGTTCCACACCCCTTCCTTGTCTCAGAAACAGTATTGGCTAGAGCTACATACTTTCCCAGTATGTTGTTCATCTGGAGTAAGACAACAGAGACCTGGAGCAAGACAGCCTGGGCTGTGAAGGACTGACTGCTTCAGGAAACAAGAGGTTCACTTTGACAGAAGTACAAGCTGACAAAAATTTCAGCAATGATGGTGAAGTCAGCTCATGATAGACAACTTTTTCCTCATCTGAAAATTTATGCACCTGTTGCTGATTCTCCCAGAATTCAAGGTGAATGCACTCCCACCTGTCCAGACTTTCCCGAGCCCAGGACTTCTGAAGAAGCAGCAATGTTTACGCCAGGTAACATAGCGCCTCTCTTCTTCCTCAGACAAAGGAAGACTCCAGGACGACTCCAGCCATTTCACTTGGGCTTTCTTAAAGGGGCCGTTGTTGTCCCCTTCCTTCCACAGTTCAGCCAATGACCAAGACCAGAGGCAGGAGACTGTTCAAGCATCAGCCTCCACAATGCCCAAACAAACAGCCACAGAACGTGCAAGTGGAAAACAAGCCCAACTTCCATCTGTTAGGCTTTACATGGATGACTGATGGAGTCATCCATATAAGGTGGAGTCATCCATTTCTGATACACTCACCTATGCGACACAGAGAAAAGTTGATTTATCTCCTGCTAGACCCCACTGAGGTGCCTGGATTTCAAGAAGCAAGGGTTCATGGATTCTTTCCTTCAGACCTCTTCAAACTCCACATGTAGTAGGAACATTCAATATAGAGGACAAGACAAGTCCTGTTACAAAAAAAAAAAAAAAAAAAAAAAACCAACCCTCCTCCCCTATAATACATATAGGTTAAAGTGAAGTATTCAGGACCAGCTGCTGTGATCTACAAATGTGCTGCCACTGTTCCATGCTACCTGCTAATGTAGACATAGCCACTGATCCAGCCAGTGTTGCAATTTTCTCTGAGTCAGTACTAAAATTGCCTCCCAGTAAGATGTCAAGGGAAGGAGTATTGTGAAAATGTACCATTTATGTGACAATATGAATGGTTACATGATCCCATTACACTTCTAAGAAGTTTATGAATGTTATCCCAAATATTCTGTTCCTGTCTCAAATCTAGTATAATATATCCTGCTATAATATAAATATCCTGCTCACACATTCCCTCCTCATTTCCAATTAGAAACATTATTGTTCACTTCTTGCCCTGTGGATTAAGTAAGCACATTTAAACAACTCACACATTTTATATCCTAAGAGTTACAGTTGTTAATTGAGCCAAAGGATTGTTTAATACAATTTATATCAGTTGATGAAGAGCTCCATAAGGAAGGGCAAACTGTTATTTAAAATGTATAAAATTTCCCTGCCTCACACTATCTTAAATCAGAAATCTAGTCATTATATGGGGAAGAGGGAGAAGAGCATGGTTAGCTGAGCAAAACTTCACACAGCGAATAGCTAGTAAATATCTATTGAGAAAATAAAATACTGTAGCAAATAGACTGGAACATTCAATTGTAGCAGTTTAAATAAGGTGAAGAGCATACTTGGCCTAACTGACTTCAAAACTGAGGTGAGGACAGTATCTTCCACATTAGAGATGCTAACGAACATGGCCATTTAAATGATATTCCTAAGAAAATCTGACAGTCCAAACTTGAAAGCAACACTGGTCATATGCAACACTTAACCCCCACTTAAATATTGCTGTGATGGCTTAAGTGACTCTGAAGTAGAACAGCTAGCTTCTACCGAGGCACTGACACAAAACACATTGACAACACAGGTTCCTTTGGAGTAGTATGAGAATATAACACTATCTGCTTTGTTTCCTTGTTTGTTTGTTTTAAGAAAAAGAGAAAAAGAACCTTCCATCATGATTCTAGTCTGACTTTAACTGTGCCCTTGAAAAAACTGCTTTGTAGAAGGCAGACGAAATTGTGACAATTTAAAGTTTGTTGTTGTTGTTTTATGATTTTCTGTGAAAAATTATAATTTTATTTGAAACTCTCAATCTAAATGTAATGAGGCAACGTTCTCTGATGATACTTGCATGCAGCACCATGTTCTAGGACACCTAAACAAGAGCTACAGAGAGCACTAAGAGAACAGAAAGTATCAATTTACATGAACTCAACATTCAACTCAGTGAAATCACAGATCTCTCAAACAACCACTAGAAATTTCTATTCCTTGATTTCCTGGAAAAAGGAAATGGTGGTGGTATATATCTCTGGGATAGGCACTTTTGACAGATCCATCTTTACTGGATGGTATTATCGTGCTTTTATATATTTATTTATCCTAGGTAACATGACAAAGCTGTCACAAGGCATAATGTCTTCAAAACATAAGTTTACAATGCCAGGGCCTGGTTTCTAAAGCAAAGTTAATAGACATTTAGAACAGTACCAGCTGGCATCCAGCTCTGACACTGGATAACAGGAGTTTAAAAACAAAAATGACTGCTTCTCATGGGACTGATAAGCTGCTACAGCTAGGAGTCATAGCATTAAAAAATAAAATGTTTCATTCCAACTTTACTGTCATAAGTTCTACACTTCTCCTTTTCATTTGCTCATCATATTTTCAAACAAATTAGCCTGGGCAAGCTATACTCTGGCTTCAGTCTTTAGGAAAGACTGAAGACATTTTCCTAATCTTCAGAAGAACCTGTTTTCCTGCTTTGGAGCTATTTGTGCACTTTGCTTATCCATGTGCTTCTGTCACCAAGAGAACTGGACCCGGAACCCAACAATATTTGAACAAGTGGAGATGCTGCTCCACTTGAAGTAAAAGAAAAATAATAATACTGCCATCAAGGGCAAGAGTTCATGGAATGAATAATTTTCCTGGTTTTCCTCATAAGCACAACCGGCACATTCATTTAACTGAGAAAAGAAATATGCACTGAGCTTGGATCCTTACTCACATTAATTCCTCAAAAAAAAAAAAAAAAAAAAAAAGAGAGAATTCATTTTGCATATATACAAAGGAAAAGGATAACCTTGCCTCTTCTCCATCTTGCCCTCTCTCCCCATTATCTGGTTACTGACTACACACTCTGAAGTCTTCCAAATTTATAAATCCTGCTAAAAATAAAATGTTGAAATTGTCATTTAATTATATTCTACTACAATTTCTGACTAGATGTTTCTAGATAACACACTGCTTAGAATCTGCCCATCTGCTTAGAATCACAGAATCACTGAAGCTAAAAGGGGTCTCTGGAAATCATGTGGATAAACCTCCCATCTCTAAGCAGGTTCGGATACAGCAGGTAGCCTAGAACTGTGCCCAGATATGTTTTTAATATCTCTAAAGATGCAGACTTCACTGCCTCCTTCTGCAAACTCTCCAGTATTTGAACACCTCCATGGCAAAAGGTTTTTCTCTTATGTTTAAATGGGAATTCTTGTATTTCAGTTTTTGCCTATTGCCTCTTGTCCTATCACTAGATACCACTGAGAAAAGTTTGGTTTCATCCTTTTTGCACCCTCCCATCAGGTATTTGTATGCACTGGTAAGATCTCCCTGAGTCTTTTCTTCTCCAGGCTGAACAGTCCCAGAACACACTACCCTTTTAATTCAATTCCTTTTTCAAATTTACATTGTTGTGACAGCAGCCAATAAATAATAACATACAAAGGGAAAATAATTAATTTATAATATTGGTCAAATTGAGAATTCAAAAAAGAAAAGTTAAGACAGTTATATCATTATTATTATTTGTATACATGAAAGATAGCATAACTAATGAAATAATGATTAACACTGGGCTTAAAAGAGATCAGAGCAATAGGTACCGTTTTCCAGGGTTTAAAAAATAAAAAAAATAAAAAAATAGACTTTTGAAAATGTGTAAAAGGCTTGTATATTTAACTATGTGTCTTCTAAAGCCCAATGCTTCCTTATAAACATAGTATGGAAGAACACACATATAAATAACTTTTGGATCTCTTTTATATTTCAGGATTGTTCCTTTGTGCGCTATGTTGTTAAGTACTCCCTTCCAGTGTGTTTGTAGGGAAGAAAAGTACCATACAGTGATTCTTTTAGGATTTTATGTTAACACAGATGATCATATATTATCATAGATTACAAAGTCTTTTGTCAGTTTTACAACTTTTACAAAGATAACAGGAAGTATTTAAGTATTCATGTTTTGAACCAGAGGGAGAATATGGACTCATTTACCCAACCCTTAACATTGTGAGAGATTTTATAAATTAATATTACAATAAATCACATGGACTAAACTAGAAATGGGAATCAGCCTTCATGTGTTTTACATACTTCTCTCCTATTTTTAGTTCTTTAAAGTCTTCTGCAAAGAAATATCAATGAAAAAGTTCATATAAAAGTTCATATAAAAAGTTCAGGTTGGTATGAAAGAACAGCATGTGTGGTAATGCCCATGTTCCCCTAAGTCATTAACAGGGTTTGAAGAACCAGCCATTAGTTCCATTGAGACAAACCAACTCTCTTGAGAAAAGCATACAGTGAACTTAGTGAGAGGATCATAATACACTCTCCTACAAAATCAAGCCTTTGCACAAAGAAGCATGATCTAAATTTGGAAAAACAATTGCATCGTGTGTTCACCTGTATATATGTGCATATTCATCCTCACATACAAATGGCTGACATGAAAAATATGAAGTGGTCAAAGATTTATTAGAAATAATAAAGAAGGTAGAATGTTCCAAATGCCAGGCACGGAAATTTGTGACAAATTTTCTTTTAAGTCTCTTTCCGATTGACCAAATTCCTCAACTTGTTATTCCAATTACCTGAGGAATAATGAATATTCAATAAATAATATTTATACTTATTGAATAAATTGGGTAGGGAGCTGAAAATTTCATCTCTGAGTTGAAGAGAAAGTATTTCTGTTGCCACAAACAGGTAAAAATGACTTTAAAATTCTGCTTTAAAAATCTGCTCAAAAATTAGAAATATTTGGAGAAGTCCCTGGGAAAGAGACTGATGGGAAGAATGAATCATGTGATTCTTTTGTCAAATTGGCTTTAGAATATGATTCTGTGACATCACATGAACATACATAAGGTAAAGACTGGAAGACAGACTGAAATAAAGAAACATATAGCAGCCAGCATCATCGTATGGATTTAATAGATTTTTTGTTTAATACAGCATTGAAGTATAACTGAGGAGTAACTGGAATTGTAAAACACATAATTTTAATTCAAAAGGCTTATGTTTGTTATATAGATATATATATTCTGTATTTAATAGTTAACTATTTTTAAAATGAGATTACCCTGTGGTCTATTCACCTTTGCAGAGAAGGTAGGTCTTCTTTTTGTGCAACAAAAAAACTTGGGGATTAAATGAGGGGAAGCAGAACCTTGAATCAGCTCCGTATTTCCAGCAGCCCAGCTAACACCAGAGAAAAGGAATAACTGACTATTGGATACAGTGACCAAACACTCTCCATTTCAGAAAAGGTGAAGGCTCTGTCTGGTGTGACACACTTTTACAGTGCCCGTCGCACATGATATACTGGAACAGCAATCTCATCCCAGATGCGATGACCATTATTTATTTAGATATAGAGTTAATACAGGTGTGCACTCCCTCCTATAGCATCTCTATAAAACAAAAGTACATGTACTCACATAGATATAGAATAAGGTAATAGTGAAGAAATCTCAATCCCTTTTTCCCTTCCCTCCTGTGTAATGAAATAGATCTCCAGCTCTTGCTAAAAGCTCATTCACAGTTCTCTCACATTCACATTTTTCTTCTTGGTAAAACAACAATCCATGCAGAGCTCTCGAACATCAAAAAATCTTTCTTATCAGCAAAGTAAATTTCACATTACATTTCTGAAAGGTAGTCTAAATTGAAGGTTTAAACATGACATATGGAAATGAGAAATCTTAAAGCTATCATTTTGGGAATAGAAACACACAACCGGCATATATCAAGACTGGTTTTAAGTTTGCATACTGGTGGGTGAAATGAGCAGTTTAAAAACAATAATTCAGATTTCTTTCTTTGTGGAAAATAACAACTGGAATATTTCATGATTTCCCATGATCTTTCCAACTTCTAATAAGTACATGTATGTATAAGTATAAGTACATACTTGTACTTGTGCACTTTTTTGTCACAGTGATTAAATGTAGTGGAAAATTGTTGTCTAGAATTACCCTTCCTAAAAATCAGTATATCTGATTTTTATACCTGTGACCTGAATGCAACAGTACTAATTGTTAGGGGGGAAGACGTGGTGGGGGAAGGGGATGCACTTCTGAGTGAAGAAAGCATGCCTGAGAACACTATCACTCTAAGTAATGGCAGGGAAATACTTTCGAACTGTACCAATGCAATCAGGAAGGGCTCTAGAAATGCAGTATGACTGATTGCCCAACTGAAATGCCTCTACACCAATGCACACAGCATGGGAAACAAGCAAGAAGAATTAGAAACCATGGTGCAATGAGACAAATATGACCTGATTGCTATCATGGAAATGTGGTGGGATGGATCACATAACTGGAATATCAGAATAGGGGGCTACAAACTCTTCAGAAGAGATAGCCAGGGAAGGAAGGGAGGTGGTATTGACCTCTGCATTAGGGAAGGAATTGATTGTGATGAGTTAGCTTTGAGAAACAGCCGCGGACAAGTTGAGAGCTTACGAGTCAGAGTTAAAGACCGCAACAATAAATGACGCCTTGTGGTTGGAGTCTACTACAGGCCGCCTGAGCAAGGGGAGCCTGTGGGTGAGGCAGTCTTGCTTCAACTACAAGAAGTGTCACACTCGCACGCTCTCATCCTGATGGGGGACTTCAACCACCTGGATGTCTGTTGGGAAAACTATACAGCAGTCTGTAAGCAATCCATAAGATTTCTAGAGTGCACTGAGGATAATTTCCTGGTCCAGGTATTAGGCAAACCAACCAGAGGAGAAGCATTACTTGATCTGGTGCTCACCAGCATGGAAGAGCTCATTAAAGAGGTCAAGATTGGAGGCAGTCTGGGTTGCAGTAACCATGTCCTGGTTGAGTTTGAGATCTTGAGGAATACGGGCCTGGCAAAGAGCAAAGTCAGGACCCTGAACTTCTGAAGAGCAAAATTCAAGCTATTTAAAGACCTAGTAGCTGAGATCCCCTGGAACACTATCCTCAGGGACAAAGGAGGTGAGCAGAGTTGGAGACACTTTAAGGATGTTTTCCTTAGAGCGCAAGAACTCTCCATCCCCCTGCATAAAAAAGCAGGCAGGGAGGGCAGACAACCGGGATGGCTGAGCAAGGACCTGCTGGTCAAACTGAAGTGCAAGAAGGAAATGCACGGGCACTGGAAGTAGGGACTTTTAGCCTGGGAAGTGTACAGGGTTGCGGTCCAGATGTGCAGGGATGGGATAAAGAAAGCCAAAGCACAGATGGAACTGAGCTTGGCAAGGAATGCTAAAGAATAACAGGAAGGAATTCTATAGGTACGTTGCTCAGAAAAGAAAGGCCAAGGAGAGTGTCCCGCCTCTGATGGATGAGAAGGGTGAACTGTTAACAACAGACATGGAGAAGGCTGAGGTACTCAACAACTTTTTTGCCTCAGTCTTCACTGATAGTCAGGCTTCCCAAGTCTTTCATTTCCCTGAACCTGTAGATGGAGGCTAGGCGAACAAAGTCCCACCCACTGTAAGCAAAGATCAGGTTCGAGACCACCTGATGAAAATAAATATGTACAAGTCTATGGGGCCTGATGACATGCACCCCAGGGTCCTGAAGGAATTGGCTGATGTAGTTGCCAAGCCTCTCTCCATCACATCTGAAAAGGTCTGGCAGTCAGGTGAAGTCCCTGGTGACTGGGAAAAGGGAAATATCATTCCTCTTTTTATAAAGAGTAGAAAGGAAGACACGGGGAACTACAGACTGGTGAGCACCAGGCACCTCTGTGCCTGGATAAATTATGGAAAAGGTCCTCCTGGAAGCAATGTCGAGGCACATGCAAGACAAGGATGTGATCCCAGACAATTAGCATGGCTTCACCAAGGGCAAATCGTGCCTGACCAACCTGGTGGCTTTCTACGATGGAACGACTGCATCTTTTGACAAAGGAAGACTGATCAATGTCATCTACCTGGACTTCTGCAAGGCCTTTGACACAGTCCCACACGACATCCTGATCTCCAGATGGGCAAGAGGTAGATTTGGTGAGTGGACCATTCAGTGGGTAAGGAATTGGCTTGAAAGTCACAACCAACGAGTGGTGATCAATGGATCTATGTCCACGTGGAGGCCGGTGATAAGTGGTGTACCTCAGGGGTCAGTCCTCAGACCAGTGCTGTTTAATATCTTCATAAGTGACATAGACAGTGGGACCAAGTACACCCTCAGCAAGTCTGCAGATGACACCAAGCTGAGTGGTGCAGTCAATACACCAGAAGGAAGGGATGCCATCCAAAGGGACCTGGACAAGCTTGAGAAGTGGGCCTATGTGAACCTAATGAGGTTCAACAAGTCCAAGTGCAGGGTGCTTCACCTGGGTTGGGGCAATCTGGGACATGAGTACACACTGGGAGAAGAACTCATTGAGACCAGCCCTGCAGAGAAGGACTTGGGGGTTTTGATGGATGAAAAGCTTGACATGAGCCAACAGTGTGTGTTTGCAGCCCAGAAGGCCAACTGCATCCTGGGCTGCATCACCAGAGGCATGGCCAGCAGTTCGAGGGCTGGAACACCTTTCCTATGAAGATAGGCTAAGAGAGCTGGGGCTGTTCAGCCTACAGAAGAGAAGGCTCTGGGGTGACCTCATCACAGCCTTTCTGTACTTAAAGGGGTCTTATAAAAAGGATGGAGAAGGACTCTTTACTCGGGTAAGTAACAATAGGAAAAGGGGGAAAGGTTTCAAACTAAAAGAGAGGAGATTTAAATTAGAGGTTAGAAGGAAATTCTTCACTCAGAGGGTGGTGAGGCACTGGAACAGGTTGCCCAGAGAGGTTGTGGATGCCCCATCCCTGGAGGTGTTTGAGACCAGGTTGGATGAGGCCCTGGGCAACTTGATCTAGTGGGTGACATCCCTGCCTATGGCAGGGGGCTTGGAACTAGACAATCCTTGAGGTCCCTTACAACTCAGGCCATTTTATGATGCTATGATTCTGTGATGGTATGAATGGTAGCAGGCACTGTTCCTCTGAAAATACCTCTTATGAATGCCACACAGAAGCTGCTGCAGCACTCCTGTCCAGGTATACCACATGCAATACTTACGTGATAGTGTCAATCATGTCCAGTCCCATTTCAACACAGCAATGGGCATGATCCGTTTTGGGCTGGGTCAATCCTGATACACAGTAATAACAGTCACCTAGGATTTTTATTCTTCTGCAGTGGTTTTCCTTTAATAAAAACAGAATTGGAAAAGCTTTACTGTTTATATAGATATTGTAATATTTAAATGAGAAAATATTCTCCAACAATATGCAGTCAATCAGGGAAACCTTTTGTGTTCATGTGAAATAAGTCACAGTTCATGAAATCTGGGTTCCCTGTACAGTACAGCTGACGTATGCACATTTATTTATTTATTTATTTATAAATATATACGTTTAAAATAGCAGTCAGCCCCATATTGCTTAACACACATAGGATAGCATTGTTTAACATTATAGTTCTGAACAAAAGTTATTCCCTTACCCTCATGTTAGGTCAATTTGAATTCAAGATTTGCAAGGACACTTCATTCTTTATGAATCCAAATGAAAGGACTGAAGTCAAAGAGCTACTGAATGTTAGAAAAAAAATGTATTTTGAGTAGCTTTTGTTCAAATCCAGTTCCAGTTACTAGGAAAGACAATGCATTTATTTGTAAATGTACGCACACCTGTGCATTACCAATACATAAATCACAACTTAAAGTATAGCACTCTCAGCATAAACATGACGTACCTGCACATCAGAAGATACAGTCACTTTTCATTGCCATTGAATTTATCTACTGCTTGCATACAACGCAAGTTCTACAACCATAGAAATCAGGCTAAGCCTCTTCCATTTTGAAAAAGCGATGATAGGATATGATAATTACTACATCACTCTGAGCAGAAAGTTCATTCCTGAACAGAGAATGCATAACAAAGTACCTTTTAAAAAAGCCATGACTTTAACTAATAAAGTATGAAGAAACATGAGGAGATGATGGTATACCTTCCAGCTGGACCATGGCAACTTCTAACTGTTTAGGATATGGCACAAAAAAGTAAATAATCTGACTAAAGAAATCCAATTTACACTTCTGTCTTTAGTGACAAAAGGCGGGGGGTGGGGGGGTGCGGGGATTGGTGGTAATATAAAACTGGAAAAAATGGCCTATTTATACTGGTTTAGCTTTTCAAACAGCACATATCCTCATTCAATCTTCTGCCTACAAGAATTGTAGCCTTCCTTATTTGACCACAGCCTCCATTTCACTAGCCATATTCCAGCTCAGAAGTGATGGTTATACCTACAGTGATCCTGTCCTGTCTAACATGTCATACGTAGTATTCAGGGCTTATTATTACACACTCTTCCAGCTGCTGTCATTCCCAAGCCTGTATATGTTTCTGAATATTGAGCAAGTATTATACATTAAGATTTACCTCAGTTCAGGCATAGAAGAAGGCACGTTAACACTTCGGGAATATTGGTTTGCCTACTTCTTTTTATGTGCATATTAATTTAGAAGTAAATTCATATCTTCAGTCAAAGAAGCAAGTCATGTTTTTGGGTATGCCTAACTAGTAGAAAAAGCTTTTCTAAGAGAGGCTACTTAAAATGGCTTCTGCTGTACAACAGAATTTAAAATATACTGTTATTTATCATTCCTCGTATATATTTTAATGAATGTGAGCATAATTATTCTGGAAGCATTGTCACTGGGACCTTAAAGTATCCTTGTACCCTCTAGCCACAAAATGTCTCATGAATTTTACTTGAAGTTTTAATAGGGTATTTTGAGATCCCTGGCTAACTGGTATTATAAAAGTAAAAGAATTATTGATACAAAGTAATATGCAAACCTCAAAATCCATCCTGACACAAAACACACCTTCCAACTCAAGGTTTTTGGACAGAAACCACTAAGTTTTTTAATAGAAACCACTCATTTTAAGTAGAAACCACTAAATTATACTGCCAAAATAAGCCATTTTTTAAAAATTGTGGGCAAATCTTGAAGGAGTAGAGGGTACTCAATAGTTCAGGCTGACACTGTCTTTCCAAAATAAATGCAGTTTTGGCCCACAGCTTACAGTTCTCCATAAAGCTCTTTTCATCTTCAAATTTGGTATGCGTGGTCTGTGGACAGTCAGTGACTATTTGACCCAACCAAAAGATATTCAGAAAAGCCATTTCAGTAATCTGGGCTGGATAATACGTATGTGTTAATTGATCAGTGTTCTCTCTGCTTCAGTGTCTATGTCCAAAATGGCTCATTTCAAATTACTTGTTTTTCTTAGAGAGTTTACTGTGCTATAGACCAGTATTTCACATTTTATAGTGGGATACACGAAATTACTCTATCAGACTGGCACAGCACAGTCTAGCAGACTGGTAGATAGTTTGAGAAAGGAAAAGACAGCACAGAGCTCGATCCATTTCCACTTTCCCATGTCGGTTCATTACTCATGCAAATGAAAAATAAAAGAAAATAAAACTACAGCATTTTCTAGAGACATATTAATTTTGATGGAAGACATATGGCTAAATCAACTGGTGTTTCTGAAAACACCACTCTGTTCCTTATCAGATATTATCTCCACTTTTCTTATTTATAATCATCAATTAGTATACAGTAATCTCTAGCAAAATCACTTGTTTTCTTTTTCTCTCTATGTGAGACAAAATTCCAGGAAGGAGATGCAGAGCAGCTTTATAAGAGCATTCATTATAAGCATTGATATGCAAATTATCAAAACAAACTCTTTTCCTCTCCTTGTTTTGTTTCCTCAGCACCTTCCAAAAAAAGCCCTTGACTCAACAATATTTTTCACATTTGCAACAGTGACAAATTCAAGTGTGATAGGTATAAATTCTAGTTACAGATGATACAAGCAATGCCTGTTAGAAACAGCTGATAATTTGGTTTTATGAACATGACAAAAAGCACCAGAGATTACTAGCACAGCATTATCCAGGCAGCTTGCCCACCTGTTGTTCCTTACCAAGGTATTCCTGAGCAGATCTGCAGAATTCCCTCTGGCATAACCAACATTCACAGCGTTTGTCAGAGTGAAGTAGAAGCCCAGCATGGAAGGCAAAGGATCCTTCAAAGTTGCTAAGAGCTTTCTTTTAGACAAGTACTGACATACAACAGTTTATTCTATCTGTCCATTACAAAGAAGAGGGTTTTGTTGTTGTTTTAGGTGTTTGTTGTTGTTGTTTGTTTGTTTTGTTTTAAATGTGTTTTGCAGAAAGATTGATGTCACCATTTGTATCAGGTAGACAAAAGGCATCAAATTTTCAGTTCATATTAATGAGCATGGTATCATGTGTTTCAGGGGAACTGCATTAATTTACACCAGCTGTCCCTCTAATCCTCAGGGACCGAAGCCTAATTCAATGACACAGGCCAAATGTATCACAGTTACCGCCCTTTCTTAGTGAATACAGTATGAAATGACTATTGGGGGAGGAGGGAAAAACAAAAAAACACACCTCTAAAACTCCCTAAAGATGTAAAGTGGCAATAAATTGCATTTAGTATTTATCTCTCTTCACAAACCTAGAACTTCATTCTGCTTTCAAAGAGATCAAAGAAACATACAGAAATTTGAGTAAGAACAAGACAGAAGTAACCACTGTTAGCACTGTAACTTATTTTCAGTGTATTTATACATACAGCATATTTAAAATGTATAGCACTCTAGGCCAAAGTGCTGTTAATCTCAATAGAAATTTGTCTTAGGAAGCTTTGAATCACTCTAGAAATTAACATAAATTTATCTATATTACAGATGTGTATAAAGACACTAGAGAGACTTGCAGAAAGATTAGTATTTTCAAGTCTCTATTCAATTTTATTTTACTTTTTTATTAGATTGGAACAAAAGTAGGAAAAAAAACCCACAATATTTCAGTTAACATGCTGGACATATATACCATGCAGCACAAATATAGGCATTTGTACATATATGCATGTATACATTCATAGACCCACAGATTAAAAATTTACCTATACTATCCCAAGCATACACACAACATATGCAATAATGCAAATTAGAATATTGATCTTGTGAACTCTTAATATACTAATAAATGTGGTTCAACCTGAAAGTCCAGTTGGGCAAGATGTAAGTTTTGAGTCCTCTCTTTCAAGGCATTTGAGCCTAGCCTGGGAGAAGATATCTGGGTGTTGATACCTGTTCCCTTCATTGATAGTCTACTCCTTCCTTTGCACAGAGGCATAGTAAATGACTTACTGTTCCAAGTGCCTTCGGAAGGGCATGTACAGTGTTATGCTGTTAAAGAAATGGCCACCCTCCTTCAGGAACTTAGAAGAAAAGGCAGTGAATTGGTTAGGGTTAGTCAGAAGGCTTTAGGGTGCAACTGAACAATATCATACCAAGTTATTAATTTCAGTTAATGGTGAGAATGAGACATTGATCTTGTCCCCCCTCCCAGCTCAATAACTCTGTTCTGTGTATCAAAAGACGTTAGAGAAAAACAAGGCCCAAAACATTCCATGGGAAGGACAACCCAGTGAAAATCTCTTACAGTGCAGCAGTATTCACAAAAAATGCAGGTAGGTAAATTCATAAAATGATGAAGAAATAGTTTTAGATTCAAATGTGAAACAGTCCTCAGAACCCTTCTTTGAATCCCCTTTGAAAGGGCACTCTTTCTCTGTCAAAAAAAAAATAAAAAAAATAAAATGCAAGCCTACTTCATCTAACTCCTTATAGCTAAAGACGTGAAAATCCTGCAGTTTACTCATGCTTTCATTAACAGTAAACAGTAATGTCACATATCCTTTTTTTACTTTTTGTTTTTCTTCAGTAAAATAGAAAGATTTACCAACATGCTTTCTCTGTGTAGTATTCAAATCTATTTTAATAATTGTGTTGGATGTGAGCCACCCTATGGGAGAGAGAATTGAATCTGTTTTATCAGGTAAAGTTTGTAGTCACATCCTAAGTGTAGTGAAGTGACATGAAAATTACCACCAGCTCCATTACACTTCAGTGTGCTAATAGTGGTAATGCATTTTTGAAAACTGTTCCACCAGTTACAAAATTTCACTGAATCTAAGGGGATGAAGCACCTTTCCTATGAAGATAGGCTGAGAGAGCTGGGGCTGTTCAGCCTACAGAAGAGAAGGCTCTGGGGTGACCTCATCACAGCCTTTCTGTACTTAAAGGGGTCTTATAAAAAGGATGGAGAAGGACTCTTTACTCGGGTAAGTAACAATAGGAAAAGGGGGAAAGGTTTCAAACTAAAAGAGAGGAGATTTAAATTAGAGGTTAGAAGGAAATTCTTCACTCAGAGGGTGGTGAGGCACTGGAACAGGTTGCCCAGAGAGGTTGTGGATGCCCCATCCCTGGAAGTGTTCGAGACCAGGTTAGGTGAGGCCCTGGGCAACCTGATCTAGTGGGTGACATCCCTGCCTATGACAGGGTATTTGGAACTAGACAATCCTTGAGGTCCCTTCCAACTCAGGCCATTCTATGATTCTATGAATCCTCTCAATTACTGCATGCATATTTTAATATTTCTTTCAACTACATTTGATCTGTGGATTTAAAATATCATATAATCATTCTGATAACCTTTTAATGGAATAATGCCTGCAAATATACAGTAACTTTGTCAACCTGTAGGTAAAAGTGACAAGTTCTCACACATCTATTTGTTTCAGCATAAAACAAACAAACAAAGAAAAAAAAATTGAGAATGAGCTAACTTAACCGCAACACTCCATCATGTTTGATTTGGCAGCATAATGGGGACATATTCAGAGCTATAACAGTGAGTATAGGCTGAACAAGAAGAGCTTCTACAGAGTGACAAAAACAGTAGGAAAAGAAAACAAATCTGGTTTCAGTGTTGGAAGCACCATGGCAAGTGGTTGTTAGGTTCTGATTGAGGAAAACTGGGAGGAAACATCTCCAGATAAGCATATGTAAGCTTGTAATTTAATAATGTATTTGTGAAGTCATGACACTTTATCTACCGTCACAGGAGCCATATCAATATGTATGTGAAATATGTAGAATTATTCAGGATAAAAATAAAAAGGAAGACATTTTGCTTCAAGTGCTTTCTCTCAGTTTTATGGGCAATTATATATGTTGACCTGCAATAACCTACATCTCTTGGCCCACCTCATACACAAATTTCCATTCTTACTGTAAAGCTCCTCCCTACTTTGAATGGAAACTTATTTAACAATACTTATATTGTTTCAGTCCTTGAGAGTGAGAACCCATTTAACAGTCATATATATTAATTTGCATACTTGGAAATGAAAAAAGATATTAACAAGAATATTTTACACAATCATCATGACAGATATGCATGTTTGTCTCCTGCTTCACTTTCATTAAGAATCCTGTAAGATGTTGTTTTCTAATCAGCATCCAAGGAGAAACAAGTCTGAAACAAATGTACTACAAAAAGTTGAAAAACTAAGCTCTAAATTTCAGGAAACTGATATTTTTTCTGGTTTCTTCTACCACAATAGAGAGGATTAAAAAAGCTGTCATTTTTGTGCACCAACCAAAACATGAAATTAAGTCATGCTCTAAACAAAAATTCATGGAAAATATTCAAGACCTAATCACTGGAAATGTCCATTTCCCTTGGCCTGCAAGAATTACTGAAAAATGATTGCATGAAAAGAACTAGCAAGACAGTGTATTCACCTGGCTATAAAGAAAGTAGTTTCCAGAGAGAAATTTCAAGGAGATAAAAAGTCAGTTTTAAGATGAGCAAAGCTGACTGCTGTGAGGATAGTGCTGCTGGCCTCCAGCACAGGAGACACAGCCCCTCTAGTCACAAAAGACTCCATATAGGAGTGTGTGTATGCAGGGTGCATTAGACAACTAAAGTGTGCACCTGGGTTATCAACCAAACTGCCCTTCTAATAATGAAATTAAATTGGCATTTTTGGATTGCAATTAGGCATCACATTTGGATGACACCTGTTGAACTCCAGAAATACCTTTCTCCATGCTGGCTGCAGGAGTTTCAGTACAAATGCCCACACACTGCAGGCATCTGGAACTGATCAGAAAAATCCATCATGGTCCAATGCAAAGAAGCAAATCTCAGATTTGCGGAATACAAGCTCAGGAAGAAATTGATAATTCATAACAAGCATACAAATCATGACAAGAGATATGACATAGAACTGACATAGGAAGCACACCTAAAAAGTACTAAGGAGGTCAGAGGAGGTACCTCTTCTGTAGTACCTGCCCATTTGTATGTTCCTACTAAGTGTGTGATGTTAGCTTCCTCCCTGGAAAATTGTCCCACAGACACTTACTTCAGCTTAACATCATACACATCATTAATCCCAGATCCTATATAGTCAAAAGCATATTCATTAACACAACTTCAGTCTAGGGAAGCTTTCTTAGGTCTCTCAAGGAGACTCTCCAAATGGTAGTTAAGAGGAGGATTCAAGCTTCCAAGCACAATCTGCCTCAGTGGGCTTCTGTCTCTGCATTGACTCTTAAGGGAACTTTGGGAGACAAATCTCCTTAAACTTATCCTTTGCAAATATCCCCCCCTAGTGCACACTTACCAATTTCCACAAACAAGGTCACATCCTGTATGTTCATACCTATGCTTTCCAACACTAACGTTCCCATCTACACCAGCCCACAAAACTTTATATATTTTTATTTGTTTAAAATATAACATAGTTATATAAACTAAAAACATTCTATAGATTCAGTAGAATCAACTTTTTAAAGTGATTGTTTCTAGGACTAGCTGTCTCTAAAGCACAGAGAAGGACTGACAGTTCTAGACACAATTCCAAAAAAATACCCACACACAATCTGATCAAAAAAGTAACTTACTGGCCCTTTGCTTAAGGCTCAGCAGCAACTTCCTTAGGTTCATCTTTGAAGGTGAACAGGTACAACAACACTGAAATTTGGAAAGTAAAGATCCTTAGAAGCAAAGAAGGTAATCAGGAAAATATAGTAAATTAAAATGGAAAGAAATAGATTTAACCTACAAATATTGGCAAAGTCTGATGGCATACATAACTGCAAAAGCAAAGAACAAAGAAAACTTCAGTGTGTCCATCTGGCTAACAGATGAGATGCCATAAGTGGCAAGAACAAATAAATTCTTTCATTCAGAATATTGATATCCTGAAAGGGACAAATTTCTTCTATCCTTATCTCTTTGTAAAAGGAAATTCTTAGAAGTCTGAGGTGCAGTAAGACAGAAGTTGAAAGGGAAATTACTGAAGAATCTCCATCCTTTACTGAACACAGGGGGGAACATGACTACTGATGAGAAGGAAAAGGCTGAGGTTCTTAATGCCTATTTTTTTCAGACCACTTATCCTCAGGGTACTCAGCCTCCCAACCTGGAAGTCTGGGACGAGGAGCAGAAGAAACCCCTCACAATTCAGGTGGAAACAGTTAGAGACCTGCTACTCCACCTGAACTGTGTGATTGCTGAGCCACTTTCCATCATCTCTCAGTGGTCATGGTCAACCAGAGAGGTCACGTGACTGGAGAATTGCTAATGTGATGCCCGTCTGTAAGAACGGTCATAAGGAGGATCTGGGGAAGCCTGGCCTCGGTGCCAGGAAAGGTGATGGAAAAGGACATCTTGAATGCACAGCATGTGTGGGACAACAAGGGGATCAGGCCCAGCCAGCAAGGGTTCATGAAAGGCAACTCCTGTCTGACCAACCTCATCTCCTTCTATGACCAGGTAACCCACCTGGTGGTGACCAGATAACCCACGTGGTGGATGAGGGAAAGGGTGTTGATGTAGTCTGCTTAGATGTTAGCAAGGCCTTTGACATGGTCTCCCATCGTATTTGCCTGGAGAAGATGGCAGCCCATGGCTTGGACCGGTACACTCTTAGCTGGGTTAAAAACTGTCTTGATGATGGGGCCCAGAGCGTGATGGTGAATGGAGTGAAATCCAGCTGGCGACCGGTCACCAGTAGTGTCCTCCAGGGGTCGGTGTTGGGGCTCATCCTCTTTCATATCTTTATTGATGATTTGGATGAGGGAATTGAGTGCACCCTCAGTAAGTTTGCAGACGACACCAAGTTGGGGGGAAGTGTCGATCTGCCGGAGAGTAGGAAGGCCCTGCAGAGGGACCTGGACAGGTTGGATCAATGGGCATAGGCCAATGGGATGAGGTTCAACATGGCTAAGTGCTGGGTCCTGCACTTTGGCCAAAACAACCCCATGCAACACTACAGGCTTGGGTCAAAATGGCTGGAAAGCTGTGCAGAGGAAAAGGACCTGGGGGTGTTGGTTAACACTTGCCTGAATGTGTGCCAGCAGTATGCCCAGGTGGCCAAAAAGGCCAACGGAATCCTCGCTTATATCAAGAATAGTATAGCCAGCAGGACCAGGGAGGTGATTGTCCTCTTGTACTCTGCTCCGGTGAGGCCACACCTCGAGTACTGTGTTCAGTTTTGGGCCCCTCACCACACGAAAGAAATTGAGTCCCTGGAACATGTCCAGAGAAGGGCTACGAAGCTGCTGAAGTGCCTGGAACACAAGTCCTGTGAGGAGCAGCTAAGGGGACCGGGGTTGTTTAGTCTGGAGAAGAGGAGGATCAGGGGAGACCTTATTGCTCTCTTCAGCTACCTGAAAGCAAATATGCTTCTTTATCACACAGGATGCTAAAGAAATGCTTCCTCTTTATTAATAAGATGACATGATGAAAATACTTGAAATGTATCTTATCTCTTATATCACAAAGTACAAGAGATACAAGCTGTGAGCATGACAATAGCCTTGCAGGAGCATGTGTAACTCTAAATGAAGCCAAATGGGAAACTGAAGCCTTGAAAGCCTAGCTCATTCATATCAAATCCATGCCACAACTAAACCACCAAGAGAAAATGCACTGAAATATATAAAGCAGCAGTGTATTAAAGCAGCAAGTCACCCAGCCTAGCGGTCATATCCAAGAGTTCCTTGGGAAAGTAAAACCAACAAAATGAAATGATTGCATCTCTTATTAAAATTACTAAAAAAAAAACCACAAACAACTAAACAGATGAATGACAAACTGTGAGCTATTCATTGGGACCTAAGAGTAATCTAGAATCTACACATAACTATATGTTTCTTCCTTGCACAGAAACACCATTGAAGTTCTAATTAAAATTAAAATGTTCCTAAGATATAAACAGATTTATTCAAACACATTTTTAACAAGAAAAATCCAAGCTTCATTTACCTATGTACATTCTTTAAAACTTCAATAGAGACAATAAACAAAGGCATATGTGTTTGTTATAAACTATTTGGCCTTTTAAGACACCTTTCTGAAAAGTCTCAAACAGAAGGCTCTCAACCTTCCTATGAGAGAAGTATGGCACAAAGCACAGAAAATGAATGCCCACTACCCATCATTGTCTTTAGCCATACTGTTGAAGCATTGTTACAAAACATCTGAAGACCTCATGCAAAGATCAGTTGCTTAAAGCAATTATTGATAATTTGTAACACAGAATGACCATCACTAAGGCAAAATCTGAGATTGCACAAAGCTACTCTGGTTAGCCAAAATTGGAAGAAACTGAGAAACTTCAGAAGCAGCAGCCTGAGCTAAATAAACTAAGCCTGAACAGCATATAAAATCCAACAGAAACTAATGCAAAATCAGTTTTTCTATTGTACACTATTTGACCTACTCATAAGCCTTATGAGAACCTTAACTAACTGCATACATTCAGAAAGATGACTTCCTATTGTTGTGTATGGTCCCAAGGAAACCTCTGCAGATTGGGCAAACTTATCCAAAATGGTTACAGGAGATTTTACTGAGGCTGGCAGCCTGTCACACGTGGGGTCCCCCAGGGATCAGTACCAGGCCCTTTGCTGTTCAACATCATAAATGATCTAGATGATGGTATTGAAAGCACTCTCACCAAGTTTGCAGATGACACTAAACTGGGTGGTGAGGTAGACATGTCAGAAGGGAGAGCCATCTTAGAGAGACCTGGACAGGATGGAAGAGCGAGCAAGCATATCAGAGAGAAATGCAGTTCTGCACCTGGGACAGTATAGCCAAAGAGCCCACTACAGGCTAGGATCTGTGTGGCTGGGGAGCAGACTTGCTGTAGTGGGTTTATGTGGCAAGGTTTGGTAGCAGGGAGCTGCAGGGGTGGCTTCTGTGAGAAGAATCCAGAAGCTGCCCCATGTTAGATAAAAGACAGTTTCAGCAGGCTCCAAAGAGACCCGCCACTGCCCAGAGCTGAGCCAATAAGCGATGTTGTTTGCACCTCTGTGAAAGCAGATTTAAGAAAGGGGAAAACAAACAAACAAACAAACAAAAAAACCTGCTGAACAACAACAGCTGGGAGAGTGAGGAGGGAAAAACAGCCTTGCAGACACCAAGGTCAGTGAGGAAGGAGGGGGAGGAGGTGCTTCAGGCACTGGAGCAGAAGTTCCCCTGAAGGAGGCTGCAGCCTGTGGAGAGGAGCCCACACAGGAGCAGGTGACCTGGCAGGATCTGCTGCCCATGGGGGATCCATGCTGGAGCAGTTTGCTCTTGACAGATGGACCCCATGGTATAGACCCATATTTGGAGCAGTTCTTGAAGAGCTGCTGCCTGTGGGCAGCTCCCACAGGATCAGTTCGGGAAGGATGGCATCCCGTGGGAGGGACCCCACATGGAGCAGGGGAATAGAGTGACTGAGAAGGAGTGGTGGAGACGAAGTGTTATGGACTGACCGCAACTCCCATTCCCCAGTTCCCCCATGCTGCTCAGGGGGAGGAGGTGGAAGAGGGTGGACGGGGGGAAGAGTTTTTTGGTTTCTTTCCTTTGTTTCTCACTTCTCTAGTTTGTAGGCAATACATTTTACTAATCTCCCTACTCTGAGTCTGTTTTGCCTGTCACAATAATTGTTGAGTGATCTTCCCGTCCTTATCTCAACCCTTGAGGCCTTTGCATGGTATTTTCTCGCCCTTTCCCTTTGAGGAGGGGGAGTGTGAGAGTGGTTGTGGTGGAGCTCAGCTGCTCACCTGAATAAAACCACCACAGTTGCTAAAAGGGACCTGTTTTCTCAGTGGACAACAAGCTGAACACGAGTCAGCAGTGCATCACTCCAGCAATGAAGGAAAATCAAATCCTGAGCTCCACTCACAGGGACATAACTAAAAGAAACAGAGATATGATCATCCCATGTTACTTAGTGCTTGTCAGGTTGTCCAGTTCTGGTCCCCACAATTCTAAAAGATGCAGACAGACTGGAGAGGGTCCAAAGGAGGGCTATGAAGATGATCCAATATCTAGAGAACCTGTCCTGCAAGGAAAGACTGAAGGAATTAGCTTTTTTCACCCTGGAGAATAGAAGGCACAGGGTGGATCTCATAACAGTATTCTGGTACTTAAAGTGCAACTACAAAGAGTATGGACGCTCTCTCTTCACAAGGAGCCACATGGAAAATTCAAGGGGAAATGGGTATACGCTGCACTGGGAGAAGCTTCATCTTGATATAAGAATTTTTTTTTACAGTTAAAACAAACAATTATTGGAACAACCTCCCCAGAGACATGGTAGAATCCCCATCACTGGAAGTTTTCAAGAAGCGTTTGGACAGTGTACTGGCTAATATTTTCTAGGTTCCATTTTCCAATGAAACGTCAGACCTGATGTTTCTGGTCCCATCCAACCTGTGCTGTCTTATGATTTTAAAATCAAGGTGCCTAGAGACTGTGACATTACAAGTATTTCAGTAACCAGACATATCAGTGAATCCAGAGGCATTCATTCAACAATGCTATTGTGAAAACATAAAATGTGCCATCATTATGAAAGAGGGAGTTAGGAGAATCTTATCAAGTAGAGATAGAGCGCTGATGGCATTAAACTAGGATGCTACTTAGTGTCTTTGCTAACTATGGTGCATTGTGCAAATTAACTGAAGCAAGAAGCCTTGGGCCCCTTACCAAGGTCAATCTCCTAATAAGAGAGTGAGCCTATCTTAAGAAACTGGTAGAAACTGGTCCTGCAGATGGACAAGAGCCAAGGAGCAACTGAGTCTGTGCAAAGACAAGAGGTCAACTAGCGGTGACGAGGAAGAGTCATCAATCTTCATCCCCACGACCCCCGATGACCACCACCAGAATACACTGCGCAAGCGCAGATGGGAGGAGTTTATGGAAATGACTCCTTGGAACTAATTTTAATACGAAGCGGGGACAGGTTATGAACATGTATAGGTGTATTATGAAACTTCATGCATATGTAACTCTTTACTGCATATAATCAAGGCAAGTTGCCGCGTCAGGCGCGCATGACTTTGGCGGGACTACACCCCGTGCTGCCAAGCGCTGAATAAACATACCTACTTTACAATCTTACTGATTGTGGAGTCCATTTTCCGCAAGTCAATTACAGTGAGTTTTTTCTTATTTTTCTTTTTCTTCTGACAGAGTTCAAAGACTGAATGATTTACAAGGTAAAATAGCCTGTACAAGATGATTGCCTGAATAAACCAAAAAGAAATTACATGATAAAAGTACACAAAATAATTTCTACGGTGAAGAAGATTAGGAATTCTCTTCCCTCTCTATTAACAGAATGTACAAGCAAACTTTCAAATGAGTTGAAAGACAATAAATTGAAATCTAAGGTTTGCCTTCAGAACTCCCTGTCACAAGCTGTAACTAGAGTTGAAGCTAATATGATTCAAAAAATAAATAAATAAATAGAATAGTTATAGCTGCATTTCAAAAAGAGCAAAACTAATCACCTTACAAAATAATAACAAACAGCATACAGGAAGACGGAAGAATCTAATGCCACAATCCACAAATTAGCTTCTAAACACTGGAAGGATAAACTTTAGGATTAAATTGTCCCAGAACTCTCAACAAGTTGGGTGGTTTTTTTTTGTTTTGTTTTTGTTTTTGTTTTTGTTTTTAATGTTTCTCTGAAACACCTGGTACCAGCCAGCTTCAGAACAATGTTGTCAAAAAAGCAAAGACTCACTGTTCTTACAATGTGTCCAAAGTGACAAGAGTCTTCATGAGACTTTCAGCAAATACATGCAGTGTTACACTTTCTGACTTCTGTTGACTTCCCACAATGGTGACAGCAATTTTTAAAGCATTACAGTTGTAAGACAGGACAATTGCTGTACAAAGGGTTGTCACAAACAGTCCTTCGAGTCATCACTGCTTCCTAAGAAGGAGCAGCACATGGTGTGCATGCTCACAGATCACACATTAGAAGTCTCAGGGATCATACCTATCACCATTACACTTTTCTTGAGGTTCCCTGCAGTTTCCTCCCTCATCATTCTGAATACACCACGGCACTGTTTTAAAATAAACATAGTACTCTCATTACACCAAAAAAATAATATCTAGAAGTTGCTTTAACTGGGAAATTAGAATCATTCTGAAAAAATATGGTTCTCAGCACATTTCTTCTGACTTCAGGGGACAACAAGTCTCCCTTTACCACATCAGGAGGCAACAGAGAAACAGGAAAACATTACGTCCTTAATCACAACCCGATGCAGTACAGTAAGAACTAGAAGGACATGTAAACAACAATTCTTCCCCACATAGCTGAAAGAAGATAAATTTATTTTCAGATTTGGAAAGAGAACGTATGCAGGCTGAACAGAAAAGTGAAGTTTTTTAGCTTCTCTGCTGTCTCTGATCTGCTTCTTCCCCACGAAACAACTGACCTCACACCATGAGCCAGTATCTGCTTGTTATCCTTGCTTCAGGTGTCACTAACACCTCCAGTTGTCTGTACCTGGCCAGAACTAAAGGAGCAAGAATGAAGCAATCCCTTGCTTCACTGTCATAACACATAACAGGCATGGGCGTTTTTATGTGCACATTTGTTACGTCACAATACTGATGTGTTATTACACTGCCTTGTGTTTCATGGCTAGGATGACTCTACAAATGACAGCACTGTAAATTTTAAAGACCTTATTAGATGTCTTGTTGCCATATAGAGGAGAAATTCAGTAATGAAATGAAAGTAGGGAGAGCAGCTATTTAAACAGCTATTTAAGACATTTAAGCTCCTGACGATGGTCAGCTACATGGAAGTCCCTTTTATTTCAAATCTATATGTCTCTGAAGTACTCTGGGCAGGAAACCTGTGCTCCCCATGAGGCATTGCCAAATGAGTATGTTACAAATTCATACACCTCCCCTCCCCCCCAATAAAAATCCACATTAATTGCTTCTCTACTCAGCATCTAAATTAATCTTCTGTTAGTCTTCTGTTTTTCTTGTAAAAAGGACACATTTTTCTTGTAAAAAAAAAAATAACATTAGTTCCTTTCTGTTCTGACTTGAACAGAGTGCAAATCAGGACACAGCACTTTTTCAAAAGATACCCCACTTAACTATGGGAGAGAATAGGTCTTCCTCAACCCCAGTATCTTATGAAGCAGAAAGCATCTTTCTACTTGGTGTCCCTGAGAGCCTTTTATCAAGACAGAGCCACAGATTGTCCATAGACTTCAGATCTCTTATGTAGAAGACTATATTGAGAAAAAGTGAGTTTGGACTCAGATGCTATTTATGTTGGGGACCTGAATAAATATGTTCTTCTAGGCTGCTGCATACAGTGGAGAAGCATCACTTATGTAGAGGTGATACTTCTCAACAACGAAGGCTCTGAGGACAAGGTTAGCAAACAAGAGAGATTTGATGAAGTTTTGCTTTGTTCATGGAGAAAACACATTTTTAGCATATTGTTAAGTGTAATTTGAAACCAGCTGTGTGAACTTTTTTAGGAATGTCCATGCCTCTCATTTCTTGTCAAATGCTTGTAGTACTACTAGAGTGCTAGGAGGTACAGGCAAGGGACCTTTCTTTCTCTTTTTCCTTGGGGAATCTGCATAAAGTTAGTGCAATGACCAAATCACACGTATTGGTAATGATATAAATCTCTTTATGCCTACAACAACCTCTGAAAAGTTACCATCATTTCTGTCACGAGTGTTGTCTGTGAATTTGATTCTCTAGCTTCTTATCATCACAGAAAGTAGTTTTATATTGTACCTCAAAAAATGCATATTTTCCATTAATCTGTTTTTTTACATGCAGGATAGACATTTAAATACTGAAATATTCTCCTCATTTTGTGTAAACATGACCAATGAAGAACACCAATGGCCTCCAAAGTAGCACAAGAAAAATATATTTAAATAAAGCAATTTTAACTCCTTTCCTAAACAGTTAGTATAGGCTATTTTTTCTCCAGAATATTAATTTAAAAATGTAAGCTTTAGAAACTCATAACACACAGGGCTAAACCCATCTATTACAGATTTCTAACATATTTAACTCATGTATTGTTATTCAGAAAGGAATTTCAAGTACATTGAAAGAAGAATGTTGTACTTACTGTAGCTAACTCATCAAATTTGCCAAAGAGCTCATTCAGCAGCTTCACCAGCTCTTGGGCAGTACACTGTGATGCCAAACTAGTGAACCCCACAATGTCTGCAAACAAAATGCTGTAAAAAAGGAAGAAGACGCAGAGATATCAGTACAGAAGACATCCTCACGTTCTCATTTTCCTCTTTTATAGCATGATAGGGACCCAAAGCACAGACTCAAGCAAACCATGAAATGCTATCAAAAATGCTACTTAGAATAAAGCCAGCAATGATCTGAAGCAGAGAACTATACACAAGTTGGTACTGATAATTGTGTGCGAACAGGTAACAGAGCAACCATTACACTCTTGGCATGTACAATTACATCAAAAGCTCAACTTTTTAATCATTCAGCACTGACAGTACATTCATGCATCATTTTTCAGTTAAGAGGAAGGTTGTTTTACATACAACTACCTTAATAATTCAGTATGGGTTTCTTGATAATCTTTTAAACATTTAAAAGATTATTTATTAATCCTTCTCAATCAATATTTGATTTAAAACACTGGTAATTCTACACAAAAGTGAAGTCCAATGAAATAACCCACAATACGTAAAGAACATATTATATGCAAGCTAAGATAAAATACGGAATTATTGTTTACTAAGACACATAGTCATAGTTCAGTTATGGTTGTGAACTAATTAATACTGCAGTTAACTACATACATACATTTTGAAGGTAATGTAATAGGCTCAGTTATACGATTACTGTTAAACATTTTTGGCATAAGGGTTTTAAAATATGTAACTTTTTTTAAAAAAAAAAAACTTGTGTCACTGCTTTAATATAATATTATTTAAAAATGTAAAATATGTTTCCTGTGTCTGGACAAGGTACAGTGGGTGGAGGCAAGAGTGTGAGTACAAGCCCTGCCCTTTTTTAGAGCAAATTCTGCCATGAAATGTTACAACCATAGCAACTGCTGCATTTCTTTTTAATGGAAGCAGAAATACACATGATCAACCCTCATTTTTCAGCAGGGGTAGTAGGAAACAGTTGCTGAGCAGAGGTTTTACAGAGCCAAAGTGCAACTGTGACTGTGAACCTGCTGCTTCCATGGTCTGTTGCCAATCAGGAGTGGCAGTGCTGGGAAGAGTGAACCCCTGACAAACACATGGAGCCCTGATAGTTTAAAACTGGAATTCAGATTTATTAGTTGGCTTATTTTATTTTAGCTAGCATGCTGACCATTATCTCTTGCATTTCTTCACCAGTTTGTGTCCATCGATTGCTTCTTCCCTTACTACTTGGACTACAAGTGTTCTGGGGCAGTACCAACACTTACCCTTTATTGTACAATGCCTAAAAAATGGAACAGGGTATCTTGGTTTGTAACATGGGGTTTTGACTTTGGAAGTAAATACCTATCTGATGCATTTTATTTTATTTTATTTTATTTTATTTTATTTTATTTTATTTTATTTTATTTATTTTATTTTATTTTATTTATTTTATTTATTTTATTTTATTTTATTTTATTTTTATTTTTATTTTTTCTTCCTGTTATATCCTGCTCAGGTATTTAGAACACAAAGAACATGGAAGGCATTTATTGAGGTGTGGGAAGATCTTACACAGGGAGCAAGAACAGAAGAAAAATTATAATGCTTTTTATGGTCATGGAACACATAAGGGTACTACAGAGAGAAATGATAAGATATACAGTGCCAGAGTTACAGTGATATGCCTGAAGTGTTTCCATAGCAAAACCATATTTTCAAATATATTTAAATTTCTATTTCTTAGCAGAAGACAAAGTAACAATGAAATTACCTTTCCTTTGATTTGGATATATTATTCACATGAAAATAATGTGAGTCTTAAATGGAGGCCATGCCTAACATTGATATACTAAGAAAAGACAAATCAACTGCAGGAGTGACATCAATGTTAAGGCACGTTAATTATTCCTGTAGATGCTCTCATTCAAGAGTAAAGCAGTCTTGGTTCACTGTAATTTAATTGTTAATCACCATGGAGTTTCACATTCTCAGTGAGGATTAAAATAGAGTGACCTATGTCTACCTTATTTATGCATATAAGAATACATATAATGTTATGCTAATACAAAGAGATGCTCCATAGCGATTGCCAAATAATTGTTTTTTGTTTCTTTGTTTTAAAAAAGTGTTAACATATATAGAAACAAGAAACGAGAAGCTACATGTTAGCAATAACTTCTCTTAACAACCATTCAGGGATATGACTCTCCCTGCCTTAATTCCACAGAAAACTTAACAATGGCATTAGGACACTCTGGTGAAAAATCAGCAAAACAATCTCAATTAAACTGTGACTATTAAAGAAAGAAGAGAAATGAAAGTGGAAAGAAAGTGAAAACAACAGATAAAAGTTACTTCTTACTGTCTAATGAGGTGGCCTGCACATGAGTCAAGTGCAGTTCTCCTTTACAAGTGGTGTAACTTTGATGGTTAGCAAAGCTAAATAGTTATAGTGCTAAGTCTGGTGTTGCCTCATTACCCAGGGGCTAAGCAATGCTCTTATTCCTCCATCCCACATCTGAGAGAATGGACCCTGAGGAGCTATCATTCTCTTTTGCTTGTGGACTGTACCAAAACCTCTGCAATCCCATATCCCAGGTGCTTATTATTTGTCCTGTAGTTTTCTGTCATACCAAGTTTTTACCACTAAATTCAAAGGATCAGTCAGGAAGACTGGCTATTCCAGTAAAATCTTAAATTGTTTTGGATTTTAGAAAGACGAGTTATTAGCATCATAAATTCTACTTAAATCTTATATGGGAAATAATCAATTTTTGAGCAGTGCTTTCTCAAACTTTTGCCCTGCTCTTGATTTTAATGTCTGCGTGATGCTGATGTGTTGAAGGAGCAGTGCTGTTCGGGGTTGGAGGTTTGCTTAATCCTAACACTGTCTGCTTGTTTACAAAAGATCAGAGGAGCATATACTGAGTACTACTAAAGTGCAAGACAGAAGCAGCAGGAGAGAAGTTTAAAATATTTTCTTCTGATGGTTTTATTTGAGATGCAAGGCATACTTTTATTACCGGTTGTCTATCTCAAAGTAACAGCTGTGGCTACCCTTTCAATGACTTAAAACCCTCATCATTCCATTAACACCTTCTGCTCATAACTAATTACCACTTGTTGGTACAGTTGGAATTGGGTTAGTATTTCCTTTGTTCTTGAAGCATTTGTAGTTTTGACTGTAGATTTTCTGTGGCTATTTCCTGAAACTTTCCACCCATCTTGATTACACTTTGTAAAATGAGCCTAAAATTAACTTTTTTTTTTTTTTTCCCCTATAATAATATATTAGTTTTAAGATTTTTTAATGTATTAATAGATAGAGCCTAAATACTCCCCAGTGAAAACACTGGCTATCTTTGTAACTTTTGATAGGAAAATTAGCTTTTTTTTTTTTTTTTTTCCAACAGAAAGATACCTGATTTTTCATTAATACTTTTTATACATAAATGGTTTCTTTCAGTTACCAACTTTGCAAACAAAGTTCTTCAAGAGTTTGTCTCATTTCCCACCACTATAGATGCTATGATTCGCCTCTTTCCTTCTGATCTTAGAATATTTCCTTCTTTCTTAATGAAACTCACCTTTCTGAAAAGATAACTTCCTTCTCCAATTACTGTGTAAAGTAGCTGAATCTACATTTACTTATGAACAGTTTCTAGTAGACACACAGACAACACTCGTAATCCCTAATACTCACATAAATTTACCATAAAACTACAAATCCCATGCAATACCACAACAAAGCCTAGATGATAGATAACTGTATCTTTATGTGTAATTTGTGGAACAAATTTGTAATCAGTGAAGATTTTTTTTTTTTCAAACTGCTAGTTCTTTACTAGCAGTTTTCTGGTTTTTACGATCTAGTTTTTTACTCCGACTTTTTAGTAGAGGTATCCTAAGGACTTTTAAAAAAAGTTTCCTGGTGAATTTGATTGATAAACAGCTCTCCCTTCCCCCACAACTATTAATTTCTAACTTCTTCTTCTATAGAAAACCTGAATAAAAGCAAGGCAACACTGCACTGAGCAACTTCAGGAATTAAAGAATCACTATGAACAGTCATTTCTCATCTCTCTATCACAAACAAGGAGCTGAGCTTGTTCACATCATTTTCTCATGCTCTGTGACTATCTGGAGCATCTCTGTGTCAATAAGCGCTGAGTAATTCCACCAGAACCTTATGTGTTCCTGCTTTCTCTCATCTGCTCCCCTGATCTCCATGAGCATGTGTAGCCAGCACAGTGACCTGGCAGCCCTACTGCGGCACTCCGAGAAGATGCTGCACCTTGCTAAAATGGAGCATTGAAAGCCTGTGTCTTGGTGTAAGAGATTTAAGCCACTTTCCCACTGAGATTACTGACGGAGCAATACTTTTCTGTGTCTCCTTATGGCATGTACCAAAAAAGAAATCCTGCCAAGTTCCAGAATAGATTTAAGAGCTTGTAGGTGGTAAATGTTCATTGTTAACGGTGCTCTTTAATGTGCCCTTTGTGCTTGAACAGTCCTGCTGGCTTCACTGGAGCCACTTGTATAAACTCAGTGAAATAGGGAGAAGTGATATGGCTTGGGTTTTTTTGATGGTTTGTTTTTATTTTCTGCTTGTGTCTTTTATTTAATTAGAATACATATTAAAGTAAGAGTGATATTTTAATGGCACATGTTGCATCAGAAAGCATCTGTAGGATTTTTTTTCCTATATTTTCCCCTGAAAATCAATCATAAGTGAAAATTATTAGAAAATTTTATCTGTAATTCACTGCAATGATTAAGAAACAAGTGCTCCCCCCCCAAAAAAAAAAAAAAAAAAACAAAACACAACAACAGAGGATTATTAAAGCTAAAAAAGAAGAAAAGGGGAGGGGGATTTGTTTTTATGTAAAAAAATTCACTGTGAAGCCTTACAAGCTATATATATATATTTATATATTTATATATTTTTATATTTATATATTTTTATATTTTTATATATATATATAAAACCCTGTCTATAGTCTTCATGATCACAGCTTTTTAGCATTGGAATGGATAATTCAAATTAAATTTTCTTCTGTGTTTTGATGCTTTCTAGAATACAGCACAGATCAGAAATATTTGCATGTAAGTAGCTGTAGACTGTCCTCTGGCCTCATACTGGGTCACAACCACATCTAAATGGCTACAAGGAATAATTTTACTGGTAGCTTTGAAACAGTGCATTGCCTGAAATTATTCTTGTTGCACTGAGACAGTTCTATTTCTCACTTGTAAAAATTAGGTTAAATGAATTTGCTGTACCAAAGGCCCAAGAAATCACTAACAGATCAATGCTCACTTTGTTTCTTTCTTGAACTATTAATTACAGAGCAGAGTGAATTGTCTGTTCAGATACGATGTCATCCATGCATGTGTTGAAATGGTTCTATTAATATCTAATGGAGTGGGAAAAGTCCTTTTCAAAATACGAAAACAATAAAACATTTTGGGGACTCTACACAGGGCATCTATTTGAGCTGAACCACTACTTGAAATTATTTAGTTGAATTATAGCTACATGGAAAGATTCAGTCAGAACTAGGGTGCTTTTACAGTAGCCACTGTGCATATATATATATATATATATATATATGTATATATATCTCTAAACTCCTCAGCCCTATAGGGCCAGAGAAGGGGTATTAAAAGGAAATATAAACCCTATGTTACTTAACCTGATTTTAAAGAAGAGATGTATCTTTTTATGTTTATTCCTGAGTATCACAGAAGAGCAGGTATATTGGGGAGTCTTCACATGTAAGCTGACATATGGTCCTCACATCCTTCATGGTGACCTTGGCTTGGGTTACCCCTGTAAGATAGTACTTGTGCTATGCTGAAATGGCTCTTCAACTGCATATGAACTACTTTTTTTTCTTTTTCTTTTTTTTTTTTCTTACGAGGATCAGAAGTTATTTTGATTGTGATTATTTTTCCATCCTAAGGCTTGAATCTAATGTTCTCTTGTGGTTCACACTATAATTCTGAAAGTGTATTTATGTTTCATTTTACATTACAGTTTTTTTTTCCTTTTTTTTCCATTTAAAGAATATGCATTAATTTCCTACTGTATAACGATTCTGTCCAAAAACTTTACAAGGTAACAGATGTACAAAAGCCTCACTTCTTCCTCTTTGGCTGACAGAAAAAACATCACATCTTCAAGATTGTTGAATAATGTTCAGGTATTCCACACAAAAAGTAGAAGAAACAGAGATGTATGTAAAGTGAAGAATGTGTTGGGAAAGGACTGATTTTCACCAGATTATCACAGTTCTTTTTGACCTCTTCTTTGGGAGGGTTCCATAGATACATAGTTTCTGATTTAAGCCCTACCCTTTAAAAAGTGAACATGGGGGATTAGCTTATCTGGGAAATATTTCTTGTTCCTTTCTGCACACACACACACATTGATACGAATAAAAACTTTTTCTTGTGCCATTGTCTTGCTTCCAGATGTAAATTTGGGCCTACTGATCTTTCTCTTTTGACATGAAACTGCTGCTGAACAGAGAGCTTCCATGCTCTTCCAAAGTTAATGGATTGTGAGAGAGGGAAAAAAAATATATTTTTTTTCTGTATGTTGTACTTAATTTACAAATAAAGAAAAACATGACAAAACTACCACAAACTTCATATGAGAAACCAAATGTCAGGAAGGGAAAATATACAAGTAAAAGTTATCGAGTTCATTTAAACAAAATTCTAAGATTGGAGCAATTCTTTTAAAAATGAAAAATCTTGAAGAAAAATAAACAATTACAGTGTAAGAAAATAAATATCTCAAGTGGTCAAATGACATTTTAGATTGTGGGCCATCAGTATGTCTTTCTGCAAAGCTCAAGCAGTAAGTGTGAACACAGTGCAAACAAGGATCTGCTTGTATTAGAACTAAATTGTGAAAGTTCAAGCATTGGAACTGGAGGAGCATGGAGGGTTCAAGTTTTCACCCTCTTCACTTCTGGCACTTTCAGTAACAGACATTCCTCGGGTTATGAGTTTATACGTATCTTCCCCAGCAGGTATTTTTCATTATCAAAATGTGTGTGATTTAGAGAAGAAAAGAATTTTTCCCACAAACTACTACTGTTCCTATGGCCCTTCCAAGTTCTTTTGATGACACTGTCATCCATATATAGAGCCATATATTTAGTGCTTTTTTATGGGCTGTATTCACTGATTACCTTAGAACCATCTCAAATGGAAATATAAAGTACGTAAGGCTCCCTCTCTACACAGAAATCTTCAATTGATGTTAAAGGATTTTAATGTTTCTACTGCAGAAAGAAAAATAAAACCCTAGATGAATCCTCATTTTTTTTTTTTCAGGTAAATAGTTTTTGTTGGTCATGATTCCTTTCTCCTTTCTCCTTTCTCCTTTCTCCTTTCTCCTTTCTCCTTTCTCCTTTCTTCTCCTTTTCCTTTTTCTCCTTTTCCTTTTTTTCCTTTTCCTTTTTTCCTCCTCCTCCTTCTCCTTCTCCTTCTCCTTCTCCTTCTCCTTCTCCTTCTCCTCCTCCTTCTCCTCCTCCTTCTCCTTCTCCTTCTCCTTCTCCTTCTCCTTCTCCTTCTCCTTCTCCTTCTCCTTCTCCTTCTCCTTCTCCTTCTCCTTCTCCTTCTCCTTCTCCTTCTCCTTCTCCTTCTCCTTCTCCTTCTCCTTCTCCTTCTCCTTCTCCTTCTCCTTCTCCTTCTCCTTCTCCTTCTCCTTCTCCTTCTCCTTTTTAATAGATGCAGAGTGGAAAAATCATGCAGTTTACTCATTTCATTCCTATATCCTTCAGTCTATCCATTCTGGAAGATGACGCTCTGACAATCCCAGATATTTGCCAGGAAAAAAAAAAAAAGGGTTGCAATAAAAAAGCATAAATATACAGCATACTTTCTCTTTTCTACTGCCTAGCCTTGGGGTTTGAAACTCCAGGAATTTAGAAATATAGAATGCCTGGTGTGGAAAGGGCAAGTTATGAGAATACAGGGATGGTGTCTTAGATGTGCCCAGTACAGGACTGAACTGCCACTACTAAGAAGAAAAGTTGCTTTCGTCTCCTTAAAAAGGTAAGGTCCACATCTTATTGTTGGCACTGATCCCCAGTTGCACTTCCTGAAGGGATTCTGTAGGACTGTCCTATACACTGGTGTCAGGGTGAAATGTGCAGAGAGTTCCCCTTCCTTGTTCTAATCTGTGGAGTCACACAGCTCTGAGGGCGAAACTGGTATATTGGGACATGCTAGCAACGGCTTGCTAAGTATTTACTAGGGCAGTATTCCCCCCTTTATCTTTTTTTTGAATTCAATAGTTGCATTACAAACATAAGTTATTGTTGTGGTTTAACCTGGCCAGCAGCTGAACACCACACAGCCGTTCGCTCACCCTCCCCCCTCCCTCTCTGGGATGGCGGAGAGAAACGGGAAAGTGAAGCCTGTGGGTTGGGATAAAGACAGTTTATTAAGACAGGAAAATAATAATAATAATGATAATAGTACTACTAATAATAATGTGTACGGAACAAGTGATGCACAATGCAATTGCTCACCACCCACTGACCGATGCCCAGCCTATCCCTGAGCAGCCGGCCCCCCACCCCGGCTAGCCACCCCTATATATTGTTTAGCATGACGTCAGATGGTATGGAATACCCCTTTGGACAGTTTGGGTCAGCTGTCCTGGGTCTGTCCCCTCCCAGCTCCTGCTGCACCCCTAGCCTGCCTGCTGTCAGGACAGAGAGAGAAGCAGGAAAGTCCTTGGCTTAGTATAAGCACTGCTTTGCAACAATTAAAACATCAGCATGCTATCAACCCTCTTCTCATCCTAATCCAAAACATAGCACCCTACTAGCTACTAGGAGGAAAATTAACTCTATCCTAACTGAAACCAGGACAGTTATATAGTTTCTTACTGTATACTTGATGAGAGATTTCCTGTTTTCAGGTCTCTTCCCCAAGGATCTTTCACATTAAAATGAGACCATATCACTTTTTCTCCATTTCCCTCAAAAATGTCTTTCTAATGCCAGAGAATGAATTCATCTCCCTAGAGGAAGTATTCAAGTTCAAAGTCTGATGAACTCTACATAGAAGCAGTATGTGAGCCACAGCAGCTTTACAGGTTATGTGAAATACCATGTCATGCAGAAAAGGACAACTCCTGAGGTTATGTTTCAAAACAGACTTCAGCACAACAAGGAACTCAGAAGCATTATAATCAAGCAGTTCAGTTGCAAAATAATGGAGTTCAAGAAGACTATCCACACTGTAGTCAATGTAAGGACCTATTATGCATGTAAATTATAAATGTACTAACCAGGACAACATTGGCTTGCATTAAGCCTGAATATAAATGCAACAAACAGTGGTATGAACATATTTTGTAACACTGTGATGGCATAACCAGACACAATTTTTTATAGGTATATGAGCAATCTGATCACCAAAGAGACAAACAAAGGCAGTAGGAGGCACCTGAGCAACAAAAACCTGGCAGAGAGCAGACAAGATTAGCACAAGTTACTGCAAATAGGCAGGCCATTGCAAACCAAAGAAAGAAGATCGGCAAGAAATAGAAAAAGAGACAAATAGTGTTGGTGGGGTGACAGTAGTATGAAAGCATGAGACATAAACAAGGAAAAATAGATGAAAAGAAGACAGCTCACTTTCTGGTCTTGAATTCACAAGCCTGATAACCTTGACTTTGGCAACTGAGAACTACCAAAGCCCATAACCAACTATGCCAACTGTGCAGCATCATCTCTGGGGTATTGTACACTTACAGCTAACTTTAAGTTGATGGTTAAAGACCAAGAGATTTTTATATGTAGTGATGATGAATAATATAATGTAAGATTTAATCACTGAAAAAAAATGTGTTTTTAATGAATAAATTCAATAATGCTTATTTTACAGTTTACAAATCTGACCTGATTTGTGAGTCTTCTAAATAATCCCTTTATAGTAATCTGTGATTCCCTGACATAGATAATTTTAGTTGCAGCAGCTTAGTCACTAGGAAGTGGTCTTTGCAAATATTACAGCCAGCTCAATGGGAGACAGGCTGAACCCCAAGAGGAGGTTACTACTTCTGGATAGGTGAGAGGGGAGTTTATGGAGTTTACTCCTTTGCCACATGAGCAGACAGTGAAAATCATATGAGAAGACAGTTCTATGACATCTCCTATTGGAGTTGCACCTTGCTTAGTGCAAGGAAGTTACCTCTTTGAAACTGTTTTCAGTGTGGAGGCACTCGGAGAAAATGTAACTAGAGGAATTATCGTAAAACAACACCATTCAGACAAATCCTTTAGGGAATTTGTTTGGAATGGCAAAGAGAATAGAAAATTATAATGCACTTCGACAACAACCATCATGAATGAGGCCACTTGCACAGTAGTCTGTTACTGAACAAGAACAAGAAGTCAAACTGGGCCTCAGTCAATAACATCTTCTGAAGAGGAATGTTTGTGTGATGGGGACAAACATATTTTCTTAAGTTTACCTCACACTTTCCGTGGTGTTACTCAGAAAAACTATAGTACTAAAAGTAGTTCACCTTACTATCAGGAAAATAAATACAAATGAGTTATTGTTACCATGCAAAATAAACAATTCTATTCACCCAAAATGAAAGATGGTACAAAAAGAATGACTACTCATTTGAAAAGTTTCCTGCCTCCCAGCATTACTATTGAAAGCCATTTATTAAGTCATCATTTTCTCCTGAGACTATTAAGTCTTCCTAGCAGCCCCATTCTCCCCTTTCCCATAAATGACAAATCTTTACTATACTGATTGTTTATTATGTTCCAAGACCTGATCACAACTGCATGTCGCTGTATATTTACTAAACATTCTCTGCTTTAAATTATTTCATGGACTATATCAATCCTACCTAACATTATCATGCCTTTGAATGTAAATCTTGTGGAAAATCCTTTCAGGAGGCTTCAGGAAATCTTCCTTCATTTCCATTGCAACATTCCTGGGCAAAAGACTCATCAAGAGACGTTCCTGAAAAAAATGTAAACAACATCAGTTTTGTGCTATAGTATGTTGTCTATTATTCAACTGTTTTAAACTAGTAAACTAGACAACCTTTTCCTACTCTAGTCTGCTTCCTGAAAACGTTCTCTGCATAAATAGTATAAACCATTTTTTTCAGACTTCTGCAGCCTGCGAATTCTTTTTAAATATTCTGCACAAAATAAATAAATAAATAAATAAACAAGCTACACAGAAATGGAAGAGGCAGCTTCAAAAATAGATAATTTTCCAAAATTTTCATTAACGTCACAATGTTAGTAGTAGCAACTTTCTTTATCTCTAGTAGCTTTTATCTATCTGAGAAAGAATTTCCAGGATCATTTGCTTATCCTTTTGTGTGTCCTACTTCTGAATCTAATGAAAATGTTACATTACAAGGACTATGACAGCTGGTTATTAAGCAGAGAGAACGGATGACAGAACTATCCACACAGTATGAATCAGCATAACCGTAATAAAGGCACAGTTTTAATGGCATCTTATTGAGTATGGCAATGTCTGTTACAGCCATCTTGTTAACAGAACACATTGGTACAAACCCCTGTTAAAACACATCTCTGCTTGCTGTATCTGCATAGATATTTTAGCATGTGTCACTGACCTGCATAGAAAGGATCTCTATATTTTGGATCTCATCAGTATTGAATATAAAGGCCTATGTAGTTATTCCAAATATTCTGGCCCTGTCACAGGGACCTGTAGAACCTGCAGCAGGTGTTCTTAGGTGTTGTAAGGTGTACTTAGATACCTGTTGAATTTTTCTATTCACACAGAAAACACAATTCAAAATGCAATAGACCTGTTTTTTTTTTTTTGTTTTGTTTTTGTTTTGCAGTGAGTAGTTACAAGTGTACGCATCAGACCTGCTAGCTTCAGTTCTGGAAACATACTGAAGGAATTCACATAACTGTATCTTATCTGATGATCAGAAGCCACAGGAATGGCAACAGTGAGATATCACATCACATAAGTGTAGAACTTGTTTGAATTACATCATCCTGTTATTTGAATCACATTAAGTAAGGAGCAATAATTAACACTCAGAAGAGGGTATCTGCACAGGCAAATATGCTATATTGCTCACATGCACACATTTACCAGATAGAAACTCCAAATAATACACAAAGGGTTTTTAATTTTACAGTTTCATCTGAAAGATGACAAATTGATTATTTATGTCACTAAGGGATAAGATAAACTTTGCAGAACTGCCACAGTTCTTATTTTAGACTAATGATCCTTCCTGTATTTGTGGCAGTGCATATAGACTTGAGGCTAGAGATCACTAATTAAGCCTATTTCCTATTGTTTTCACTCATATATAACGAATATTGCAGAATATGTTGAAATTAAATATTTGTGAATTTCAAGTTAACCAAATAGTCTTACCAATAGATCTTGGTAAGAAATGATAAATTACTACAATTTTTATGTTAATTTAATTAAATATTCTTACACCTCTGCAGAAGAATTATATAATGCAGGTTAAAATCCAAAACAACAACAGCAAAATGGTCAGAAGTAGATCTTACGAGGTTCTGTTGCTCACATATTTACTGTTTTAACTGAATTATACTGTCGCTGTAAAATAAGCTGATGGCTTATTAGAAAATAGAGAATCCACAAAAGAAAGACATTTGGACTGACAAATTCTGTGGTGCTTGACATAGTAGAAACTCCAAAGGATACTGGAATCTCAGAAATATTATCCTGGGTGCCAATTTTCTGATGTCTGAAAAGGACAATTTATTCACTGCAGCTTCTTTTTAAGTGAGGGTCTTAAATAAGATCTTGAAATGGCTACGTAAATTCCTGAACTGTTATAGAAAACGTGGGGTTTCAATTTCTGTTTCCTAAGTCACACTAAAACAAAGCAACAAACAAAAATTATATTGACAGACCCTTAGCGACTAATGCTCACTGAATAGCACTTCTACGGCCTGTCAACACAATTACAGTACAGGAGATGAATAAAAAATCACAGATAACTTCTGCAGTACATGGCGAACAACACAAGACAAGGAAGTAATAATCATTGCTGTTAAGGCAGCACTGCAGCGCTGCAGGATGAAGCACTTCACACCTTTGAAACCTGTTGCTGCCAGACCTGCTAAGGAAGGCTACAAAAATGGTGGTTCCTATACATTTTGGTTTGAATATTACAATACCTGAAGGGAGCTTTACAAAAATCCTAAACATGAAATTGTGATGATTTGCTTTTTTTTTTTTTTTCATTATAGAAGGAAAAGAAAAAAAGTAATGAATTACTGAGGAAGACTTGTGGAATCTTTACTGTGGAATAATTGTAGAGTCTTTACAAAGAGGGTTAGCAGCCTCAAACTCAACAAGCAAGGAAAGACTCAGCCATGGCATTTTGAAAGGACAGCTACTGCTGTCCTTTCAGGCCAAGAAAGGAATCAGCAGTGTGGCTCTAAAGAATAGTCACTACAGAACAGACTGGAAAAGATAAGAAAGAAACCCAGACTGGAAAGTATCAAAGCACTGAATATAAATGAAAGACAACATCTAATTTTATTTAAAAAAAACAAACAAACAAACAAAACTCTTTTATTTTGGGCAATATCTCATCTGTCAAGCAAAGTGGCATTGTCTTCCAGGTCACCATAAGGGATGATTAGATCTCAGAGGTTTGGAAATGTAAAACTGACTTTGTGAATACCAAATACTGCTGTTGGAAGGCTTGGGAAATTGCTCTTGTCTGGATCTCTGTTCAGCAAGTCCTACCATCATTGACTGATTTTTCATTTGCTCCTATATGGCTGATCTGATTGAAAAAATAATCTGAACACCAGACCAAAAGGAAAACTAGATGTGCATGGCTGCATAGTGAATTGAATGGAACAAGTGACAGTACTGAAGCAAGGCCAGTTACACTTGTAGTGACATTCATGCCTGGGTGGCTGTCACCTCTGATGGAGATGGGTGGTGACAGAAAAAAAAAGCAAGAGTCAGACAGGGATCACTAATCAATTAGCAACAGCTTTGACTAGAATAAACCAACACTCATGTGGCAGAACTTCTTTTTAGTGACAACTGAAGTTGTATTGTGGAAGCCTCAACATGTGGCATATTCCAAAATACAGGGGCTAGTAGAGAGAAAAATGTTTCCACATTTTCATCTTTCTCATTGATCTACAATACAGCTTAAGCTTTCAACAGCTAGTTTCTAATCAGAAAATTAAATCTTGACACTGTGAACAACATCTGCTATCTTAGGAATTTGTACTCTCTCTTCCTGATATAAATCTTCACTCAGCATTAATATGATCTAAGGTGAAATCACAAAAAAAAAAAATCTTTTATGAGATTGTAATTATCTGAAAATGATTTTGCGTTCCCTGCAGAAATCCCACTAAGAAAAGACACTAACAGATTAGGACCTACAACCCCTTCATTCACTGTGTTTTTCATTAAATTTTTATTTTAAACTGTCAGATGTAGCCTGGGATTTGTAATGCCAAACTGGTCTGCCTCTGCCAATTGTCCTATCCCTATTAATGAGAATTTATGTACCACTAATGAAGACTTAGTTAAATTTGAATAGAACACAACTTAAAAAATTTCATTCTTCCACAGCAATAAAGCATTGTTGAAAATAAGAAGGAATAAATCCATTCCTCTGACTTCAAGTCAAGTCAAAATGTGCATACTAAACCAATCAGGAATTGCTCAGTGATACCTTGGCACAATTCAACAAGTAAAGAATATCCTGAGTTAGAAGACACCCACAAGGATCATTGAGTCCCACTCATGGCTACACACAAGACCACCCAAAAATCAAACTATACATCTAAGAGCGCTGTCAAATGCTTCTTGAACTCTGGTTGGTGCTGTGACCACTTCCCTGGGGAGCCTCTTCCAGTGCCCAATGAGCATCTCAATGAAGAACCTTTTTCTAATATCCAATCTGAACCTCTCCTGATTCAGTTTCACACTGTTCCCCTGTTGCTGGTCATGAGAGAGATCAGCACCTTTAGTCTCTTTTCTAATCAGAACAAATCAAGTGACCTCAGCCACTCCTCAAATGTCTTCCCCTCTAGACCCTTCACCATCTTTGCAGCCCTCCTTTGGACACTCTGTAGTGGTTTTATACCCTTCTTATATGGTGGCACACAGAACTGCACTTGAGGTGAAGCTGCACCAGTGCAGAGCAGAGTGGGGCAATCACTCCCCTCAATCAGCTAGCAATGGTGTGCCTGATGCAACCCAGGATACAGTTGGCCTTTTTGACTGCCAGGGAACACTGTTGAGTCATATACAACTTTCCATCAGCCAGAACCCCCAGATCCCTTTCCACGGGGCTGCTCTCTAGCCTCTTCTCCTTGAGTTGGTACATAAATCCAGGGTTGCCCCATCCCAGGTACAGAATCCAACACTTACTCTTGTTGAACTTCACATGATAGGTGAGCACCCAGCCCTCTAATTTGCTAGGCCTCTCTACCATCAGGGCATTCAACAGCTCCTCCTAATTTAATGTCATCTGCAAACTTACATTCAAGTCCTGCATCCAAACCATTTATTAAAACATTAAAGAGAAATGGCCCTAAAATGGGGACTTGCAAAATGCCACTAGTGATGGGCTGCCAACCTGATGCAACCCCATTTACTACAACTGTTTGTGTCCAACTCGTCAGCCAATTGTTCACCCCTCATATTATATTTTTAACTAGTAGTATGCTGGACATTTTGTCCAGACAGATACTGTAAGAAACTGTGAGAAACAATATCAAGAGCCTTGCTGAAATCCCCCAAAAAATCATATCAACTGGATTTCCTTGGTCAAGTAGGTAAGTAACCTTATCATAAAAGGATATTAAGTTTGTTAAACAAGACCTTCCCCTCATGAACTCATGTTGGCGGTGACCAATGACTGTGTTGTCCTCCAGGTGTTTTTGAGTAACTCCCAGAATAATCTTCTCCATAATTTTACCAGGTTCTTAAGTGAGATTGAAAGGCCTATAATTATTAGGGTCTTCTTTCTTGCCCTTCTTGGAAATTGGAACAATGTTTGGCAGTTTCCAGCCAACTGGGACCTCTCCAGGTTCCCAAACCTGTTGAAAATTAATTGAGAGAGGTCTTGCATCAGCCAGCTTTTTGAGCACCCTGGGATGAATCCTATCAGCCCCCACAGACATATGCATCCAGCTGGAGCAGCAAATCCCACACAAGTTTGGAGTTGTTTAAAAGCCCTTTATAAAGGAGGGAAGGAGAGAAGAAAGGAGGGAGGGAGGGAGAGAGGAGGGCTGTGTACTGCAGTACTGCCTTCCTGTGATTTCTCTTCCCTGAGAGGGCAAGTGGAAAGAAGCAAGCAGACAGCAGGGAGAATGCTGAAGGAACAGTTTCCATCATCTGCAGGCTCTATTCTGTCCAAACACTTTCTTCAACTTTCTCCAATACAGCGAAGCCAAGACATGCCTCTCAGCACAGTTCCCTCTCCCATCCCTGTCACTGTACTGGATGGTTTCTCCCACCCACACTCTGGCTCTACTTTTACTGGATCCCCCAGCATGTGTTCTTAATATATTTTTTTTCCCCTTTCTCCAAATGAAGAACATCCTGCCTATTTTGAAAACCATCACCATTCTTATTTTACTGTTTCTTCCAAACACTTGTGACTTTCTTAATGTCCTTTTGAAAATTTCATCTGGATTTATAATCATTTTATTCAGCTTCACAAACAATACTACCCAGCCTAATACCACATTCCATTCCTATTGCACAAAATGATTTATTTTGACATCTGTATGGGAAATGACTGATAGATTTTTCAAAACCCTTTAAAAAGCTGTAAATCATTTACAAACCCATTCTCCCTTCGTCAGAAAAACAGGCTTCAGTACAGTAAAATGTCTTAATGTTCACAGCCAGCATCTTCTCTTATCTTCCTCATTGCCTGCTGTGTAGTTGGGTGGCCCATGAACTAGATGTACTTGCTGGGCTTTTCCATGCTGAATTATTTTTCTTGTAGATTATCACATGAGATAAATAGAAAACAAAATGGAAATCTTCCTTACAGTCAGTGTAAATCATTTCATTGAAGGAAACAGTAGTCTCCACTGTTTCTGAGATACAGGAGAAAAGCAACCAGAGGAAGTGGAGCTGTGGCTTCTTGTGTTTCCTTGGTTTGTTGAACCTTATTGCTTGCAAGAGCCCTGTTCACTCATGTCACTGTATATGCATGTCTAGTAGAATTCATTCTGAGAACTAAGTTACAGTCTGGACCTGCTGAGGGGCCATGAAGAAAATTTTTGCTCATTATGTCTTGCAACCCCATGAGAATGGGCCTGTAATGGATGCAAGCCAGTCCATCTTATCCATCTTTGTCATGTTTCTTCTGAACTTCTGCTTACAGCCAAACTGCTGATCCTGCTGCCTTCATCCACCAGGGGATTCAGGCCCAATGTCTGGCTTGGAAGAGAGATTACTCAAAATGGGACTCAGTGGTTTCCAAGCTTGTGCTGGGGAAAGCAGTAGCTCTGGATGGTCCACCCTCACACTCCCTGACCCCTGGTACTAACCCATATTACTTAGGAAAGATTGCATACCCATGGTCTGTTGCTTTCTACATTTTCATAAGGACTTTAAAAACAAGCAAAAACAAAAATAAAAAAAGAAGCATGTAACATGTTTAGCACCTTTGCTTTCTGACTGATGTGATTTATTTATTTATTTATTATTATTATTATTTTATATAGTGACTGTCCAGTTACAATGGCAAACACGGAAAAGGAGCTCACTTAAAAAAAACATTTTGATCATCTACACTTAAAAGGATTATTATAATACAAAAATGAAATCTAATCTACTAGATTATGCAGTCAACAAAAGATCTTCTACTATTACAATTCTTAAATGGGAAGTGCCACCATATTTATTTATTTATTTATTTTTCTGGAGAAGACAAGCTTCAGGCACTCATAAAAAATGTTCTAGAGACTGTTTCAAAGTCAGCTCATGTATGTAATTTTGAGATTTGGCTTCTACTTTGTCATCAGAGACTACAAAGTACATCCTAAATATTACCTCCTGCTACCTAATTATACCTTGATAGATTGATTACTCTTGCATAATTTTAAAAGATATTGCTTAGTGTGTTTATGGTCTCTGTCATACCTATATTAAACTGTATATTCATTTTACAGTTTCCTTACAGAAACTGTAAGAAAAAAAAAAAAAGAAAAGAAAAGAAAAGAAAAGAAAAGAAAAAAGAGAGAGGGAAAAGAAGCCTAGTGCACTGAAGAACAACTTTGTGTAAAACTACTGGGATTCTTTTATACTACCTGTAAGCTGGAAAATGAAGGCAGTATATTTCCTTCATACATTATTTTAAATTAAACTATACTTTGAAAAATGGACTGCTTTGTCTTCCAACTAAGTATGAAAAAAAAAGCACCGTTAAAGATGGTGATTTTTTGGAAGCCACAAGGTGGCAATGTTTCAGAACATTCATGAGATTACTTGAAAATTTCTATCGGTAAATCCTTGTTACAATCATAAACAAAACAGACCTTCCATAAAATTGCAGTCTAGTGCACTAATTTTGAAATGGTAAGAGGATGGCTAACAGCATACTATTATGGCACATGATCACACAATGCAAGATGGCTATGGTTAACCTATTTGTTTTTGTTTAAACAAGTGGAAGGCCGATATGTCATCAGCATAGTGTTTAATAAGGTATTGATAGACTCCGCATGGAAGATGACTATTTACAAGAATAAAACGAAGAAGGTAAGACTTACTGAAGGAAATAAGGGAGAGTGAAATCTTGGCTAAAATAGAGAGCAATGCACAGCATTGACTGTAGAAGTACTGGGCTGGAGAGTATCACAGAATCACAGAATCACAGAATCGTCTAGGTTGGAAGAGACCTCCAAGAACACCTAGTCCAACCTCTGACCTAACACTAACAAGTCCTTCACTAAACCATATCACTAAGCTCTACCTCTAAACGTCTTTTAAAGACCTCCAGGGATGGTGACTCAACCACTTCCCCGGGCAGCCCTTTCCAATGCCTAACAACCCTTTCAGTAAAGAAGTTCTTCCTAATATCCAACCTAAACCTCCCCTGGCGCAACTTTAGTCCATTCCCCCTCATCCTGTCACCAGGCACGTGGGAGAATAGACCAACCCCCACCTCGCTACAGCCTCCTTTAAGGTACCTATAGAGAGCGATGAGGTCGCCCCTGAGCCTCCTCTTCTCCAGGCTAAACAACCCCAGCTCCCTCAGCCGCTCCTCATAAGACTTGTTCTCCAGACCCCTCACCAGCTTCGTTGCCCTTCTCTGGACTCTCTCGAGCACCTCCATGTCCTTCTTGTAGTGAGGGGCCCAAAACAGAACACAGTACTCGAGGTGTGGCCTCACCAGAGCTGAGTACAGGGGGACAATCACTTCCCTAGCCCTGCTGGCCACACTGCTTCTTATACAAGCCAGGATGCTGTTGGCCTTCTTGGCCACCTGAGCACACTGCTGGCTCATATTCAGCCGACTATCAATCAATACTCCCAGGTCCTTCTCTGCCAGGCAGCTTTCCAACCACTCATCTCCCAGCCTGTAGCTCTGCTTGGGGTTGTTGTGCCCCAGGTGCAGGACCCGGCACTTGGCCTTGTTGAACTTCATGCAGTTGACCTCAGCCCATCGGTCCAGCCTATCCAGATCCTCCTGCAGAGCCTTCCTTCCCTCGAGCAGATCAACACATGCACCTAACTTGGTGTCATCTGCAAACTTACTGAGGGTGCACTCGATCCCCTCATCCAGGTCATCGATAAAGATATTAAAGAGGACTGGCCCCAGCACTGAGCCCTGGGGGACTTCACTATTAACTGGCCTCCAACTGGATTTGGCTCCATTCTCCACAACTCTTTGGGCCCAGTTATCCAGCCAGTTTTTAACTCAACGAAGCGTACGCCAGTCCAAGCCATGAGCAGCCAGTTTCTTGAGGAGAATGTTGTGGGAAACGGTGTCAGAAGCCTTAGTGAAATCAAGGTAGACCACATCCACAGCCTTTCCCTCATCCACTAAATGTGTCATTTTGTCATAGAAGGAGATCAGGTTCGTCAAGCAGGACCTACCTTTCATAAACCCATGCTGACTGGGCCTGATCGCCTGGTTGCCCTGCAAGTGCCACGTGATGACACTCAAGATAATCTGCTCCATGAGATTCCCTGGCACTGAGGTCAAACTAATAGGCCTGTAGTTCCCCGGGTCTACCCTCTGGCCCTTCTTGTAGATGGGCGTCACATTTGCTAGCTGCCAGTCGACTGGGACCTCCCCTGATAGCCAGGACTGCTGATAAATGATGGAAAGTGGCTTGGCCAGCTCCTCCGCCAGTTCTCTCAGTACCCTTGGGTGGATCCCATCCGGCCCCATCGACTTGTGTACATCCAAGTGCTGTAGCAGGTCGCCAACCATTTCCTCATGGATTATGAGGGCTTCATTCTGCTCCCCATCCCCTTCCACCAGCTCAGGGCACTGGGTATCCAGAGAACAACTGGTTTTGCCGCTAAAGACTGAGGCAAAGAAGGCATTAAGCACCTCAGCCTTTTCCTCATCCCTTGTAACTAAGTTTCCCCCCACATCTAGTAAAGGATGGAGATTCTCCTTAGTCCTCCTTTTTGTGTTGATGTATTTATAAAAACATTTTTTGTTATCTTTAACGGCAGTAGCCAGATTGAGCTCCAGATGAGCTTTGGCCTTTCTAATTTTGTCCCTGCACAGCCTTGCAATGTCCTTATAGTCCTCCTGAGTGGTCCGCCCTCTTTTCCAAAGATTTTAAACCCTCTTTTTTTCTCCTAAGCTCGAGCCACAACTCTCTTGTTCAGCCAGGCCGGTCTTCTTCCGCGCCAGCTTGTCTTTGGGCATGTGGGGACAAACCATTCCTGAGCCATTAAGATTTCCTTCTTGAAGAGTGCCCAGCCTTCCTGGACTCCTCTGCCCTTCAGAACCACCTCCCAAGGGACTCTGCCAACCAGTGTCCTGAACAGCTCAGTCAGCCCTCTGGAAGTCCAAGACAGTGGTTTTACTGATCCCCTTCCTGACTTTGCCGAGAACAGAAAACTCTACTATTTCGTGGTCACTCTGCCCAAGACAGCTCCCGACCACCACATCTCCCACCAGTCCGTCAGTGTTTATGAACAGAAGGTCTAGCGGGGCACCTCCCCTGGTAGGCTCACTAACCAGCTGTGTAAGGAAGCTATATCCCACGCTCTCCAGAAACCTCCTAGACTGCTTTCTCTGGGCTGTGTTGTGCTTCCAGGATATGTCTGGGAAGTTGAAGTCCCCCATGAGAACAAGCGCGGATGATTTCACAACTTCTGCCAGCTGCCTGTAGAACTCCTTATCCGTCTCCTCATCCTGGTTTGGTGGTCTATAACAGACCCCCACCAGGATGCTTGCCTCATTGGCCTTCCCGCTGATCCTAACCCACAGGGACTCAACCTTGTCATTCCCAGCCTCAAGTTCCACAACATCAAAACACTCTCTAATATAGAGAGCCACACCACCACCCCTTCTGTGCTGCCTGTCCCTTCTGAAGAGCCTATAGCCAGACATTCCAGCACTCCAGTCATGAGAGTGGTTCCACCACGTTTCCGTGATGGCAGTATATAAAGTATATAACATTGTATATAGATACAGATAGATAGATGTATATAGATAGGTATATAAAGATACCATACACCTGTTTGAAGGTACAGGACAGCATATGAGAAGTAGAATGAGAAGAATGAGTAAACTTCAATAGCACAATCCACAAAAACACATGAGATAGGATGATTTGGAAACCTCTGCAAAGGAAAAAGCCCCAGATACCACTGACCATTGAATGACTATGAAGTCTTTATGAGATAATACCCTATAAAGGTAAGTGTGATGCTAGGATGGACTGAAAGACTGCTAGTAGGGTAACATTTAGATCAGCTCCATGAATCATTTTTGAACAGGAATGAAAGCAGAGAAGGGCTACGAGGACAAGCAATGAAACAAGAAGACTAGAAAGCATAGTCTGTTTTCCTGGTTGCCTTCATATCTATTAAATCAGAATTGTCTAGAAATATAACAGTAAGGATTAATACACAGTATAAACTGGCAATGAATATGTGACCAGCATCGGCATATCAATAATCTTTATACTTTCACCGCATATCCTTAATATTCACTTTCTCTGAAACCTAATGCAAAATTCAATGTCTACATATAAGCATTGTCTCCATATAAGCATTACAGTGAACATTACAGGAAAAAAGATGATACGCATTTCAGCACTGATTTTCTTTTCTGCAGAAAGCAGAAACAGATGGAGGAAAACAAAATAAGGCGGGGGGTGAGGGTGGAGGGAGAAAAAAAAAAACAAACAGAAAAACTCTTCGCCTTTCTGCAGTGAACACTGAAAGGAAAGGAGAGAAAAAGTAGGAAGATTAGATAGCATTTTGGTAAACTAAGCAAGAGGTTCTTTCCTGGCTAGCTGCTAGTGCCAGTTTTTTAATTTCACAGCAAGAAAGGCTCACTGTGAGCAAAGGCTGCTTCCCCTCTCCTTCAGGAGCTAACCCTGCCTAAACAAAGTTTACAGAGAACAGGAAAATCAAAACACACCACTGCAAGAAGTTTCCACCAGATCCAGTCCTTGTCATCTTGTTGTTTCACCAAGTTCCTTTCTTTTGAAGATGTTAGGAAGGTGGCGTCACAAACAGGATCATCTTCATTGATACTGCTCCCTTCTAGGTTAAATTGAAGAGCAGAGAGCACTTCACTGGCTAACCACTGGTGTGCCATTTCCTCTGCAATTACAGATTTTCCTTCTTTCCAGTCCACAGCCATGTCTGGATTGTTCCACCACATAATAATGAGTTTTTGGGATAGACATGCATGCATTCCTCATAAAACAAACGTCATGGAGCTAAATTGTACTCAGGTTTAACCCACAATTACCTTGTCAAACTGGGAAATTCCTAGCCAGATGTGCTTGAAAAGAAGTAAAATCCTACATCAGTTTGTATCAAGGAGGTAATATGGACCAGAAACCTTGGAAAGAGATTAAATTATATGACAAACAGAAGCTCTTCACTCTACAAAAAGAAGTTTGGACGACAAAAACAAACAAACAAAAAGCAAAACAAGCCAGAACAACAACAAACAAACCAAACCAAACCAAAAACACAACAATAACAACAACCAAACACACACACACACACACACACAAAAGCCCTGTTCAGTATCCTTTTCATGGAGATAATCTGTGATTAAGGAGTAACACAATAACTTGTGTAGTATTTTAAAACTGCACGTGCCACTAGGTGTAATGTGCAACATGTCTGTGGCAGACCTACTAGTCTGTGATATAACCACCTTCAATCTGAGAAGTAGCATAGGAAAATTATGCTAAGCTTCTGTTAAAGTGTTAGCTAGCTTTCAAAACAGTTGATACAGTTCTAGAAGTGAAAACAATTCTGTGGGAAACAATAAAAACACATGTAACAACTTTTCTAATGACATTTTAAAGCTCCTTATGAATTCCTGTTGCTGAGGGAAGAAAAACAAGTTATTCATGAGCTTGCATTACTTTATACTGTGCCATCCTACTAGAAGACATAAAACATTTAGTTGATTTGAAAATGTCTTCCTGTATTTCCATTCTGCAATGCACTTGTAGTATATACTGTACATAAGGCTAGGTGTAAGTACAAGTAGGCTGTACCCAAGGAGGAGCAGACTCCTGAGGACAGAAAAGCAGCCATGGCTCTTGTCATCCTTCTCCATATCAGAGGCTGCTAATAAAGAAAAGACTGAATGACAGCTACTGAAGGTGGTGCAAGGCACATTTCATCTTTCCCAGAGAAAATGCTGCCACCCGTCTCTATCACTCTCCCTCTCACTCTAGCAGAACAATAAAGCTGAGCTCTGCTGCACTCTTCATTTTAGCTTGGTGTCTTTCACCTGGTCCTCCCCTTCCCAGGATAGAAACTGCAGCAGGAGAAACATTACATCTTGCACAAATGTTGAGAAGATTCTGTGTGCATCTTTGAATGAGTGTCCACACAGCACTGCTGTTATGAATACTGACATTTAGAAATCATTCATAAGAAAGTACTTTTGAAGTACTTGTTTTAGTATTTAACTAAAGATCTGATGTACTATATCTAGGGTTATTATCTATAATTGTTTTCAATCATATTCATGATGTTATCTATTGAAAATTGTATGGTACTGTAATTTTAATAATTCAATTACAGTTTTGTGTGTTCTTATTTGTCTCTCATCCTCTGTTCTCTTTAATGGAAAACACAAGGAGCAACTGGAAAAAGAAATTGAAAACAATTCACGAAGAGCCAAACTCCTCCAACATATTTAATTGACTATTGTTTGAAGCAGAACATATTCAAAATTTCCCAGTATTTCTTTCAAAACTCCTAACAACCAAAGTATCAATAGGTTTTAGAATGATACAACTAGTATTTTTTAATTTCTCTATTTACATTTGTCTATTGTACTCATTGTAAGCCAGCATTCATTACAACATGTAAAAGCTTAATGTAGTTGCATGACTATATGTCTATATATCTATGAGGAAAAACAAGCCTCAACAAACAGCAATCTGACTCATCCCCCTGTTAGACTGAGTAACAGTGAGTATATAGACTTATAGCAAAAAGTTAAGTTCATATGCCAAATTTTCAGGCTTTAGAAATCTGTTTAGTTGGTACCCAGTATCAAAAATTAAATGGCTGATAACTGCTTTAATTTACATACTTGCTAACATAAGGAAGCTTTCAGGAGATGAATTAAAGCTGCGCCCAGTTACAGTACTGGTGTGACCTGCTGCTATAAGTGTGGCTTTTTAAAGGCTTTCATAGTTTTTCATATGATACCATATGTTACATTTTGCAAATTAAAGGCATGTGGATGGAGTAATATAATTACGATGTAATTAAAATATATGTACTTTGTATGATTTACAGCTGTATGTTCTTTCTTGCGTGTTATTGATTTTCTAGTTGCAAGGAATGTCTGTCTCTTGCTATACAGCCATGTAGCCCTAAGCTTAGGTGTCCTCCTATAACCACTCCCTGGGAAAACCTCAGCAGCAAGGTGTTCAGAATAGAAGGGATGAAGTGCCCTCACATGTGTCTATTACTACCAAGGATTACTGTTTATAGATTAGAAGGTCAGGTTACAAACCTCACTTTTACTTGGCCAAAGTTAGGTAAGAATTCTAATGGTATGCCAAACAATGCAGCTTCTCGCACTATGTGCATTCCGATGAGAGGTTTAATCTGCATAAACACAAGTGCAATAGAGCTGAAAAATTGATACACATTTATTTGGTTGTTATATTCTGCCTTGCAAGGGGTACCAAGCAGTTCATAATAGCTTCAGGTTGAAGTTGAAACCTTCCACCTGAATGTTTGCTTGTAGCCTGAGTAGCCCTCAGTTTTATTATTTGCTGTATTAAGGATAGGTACGTATATGACTACTACAGGACTAGAGACTATCAGATGTTAGTCAGTGGAAAGCTTCTGAGCAATTTTTTCTTTTTACTGTTGTGTGGGAGAGAGTGATGTGCCTCTTTGCAACTCCATCCATCTGAGAAAGGTGGGAGATGGGCCAGGATTACCACCCAACAAAGTAAAGGTAGACAACAGTCTGACTCAGTTCCGCATAAGCATCTAAGTAGCCAAAGGCAATGAACAAAGCAGAGGCTGGGAGTCTGCATCTCTGCTGCTACTGCTATTTGGCTAAGAGGCATTGCTGACCAGCCTGTACAAGTGGGCCTGAAGCCCACCACTTCACATTTAGAATCTGAAATGGTAACACTCGTTTTCTCTTTGCCCTCATCCTAGAACAGGACAAATAGATTTTTAAAAGTGGATTACCGTTTGTAAGGTTGTAGTTTGGTGACACAAAAAAAAAATCAATTTTAAGCCTCCTCATAGCATAGAACACAACAGTGTTAATGTAGTACAGGCTCACTTGTCAGCTAAAATTAGTTAATCCACCCACATTTTTCAGAGATTGCATTGGCTAGCTTTCACAGAGGATCAGATATCATCTTGCCCTGCAATTTGTGTAACACCAGTATCACCTCCCTGTCGCATATTGGATAATTTAACAAGAACATGTTTTTGTGCCCACACATGTTCCAAATTTTTGCAGCAGGAAGATTTGCTGATATGTGTGGTCTTAAGCTGGGGAACTTAATTCTGACTCTATGTTCTTACTGGCAGGGCGCACTGGGCACGAACCTACAGATAACGTGCAGAGCCAATATGAATGATTATGGAAACAGGGCCTGTATTTTAATGATAAATTTCATATTTTGTTCTGAACTGCTGTGCAGAAAGTTGCAAGATTCTGAGAACAAAAAGGTGGGAAACAAGAAGAACCTGATTATGCATCGACAAGCACGCTGTCATGTACCCTAGAAATTAATTCTGTCTGAAGCTGTGCAAATATATTTTTTTTTCAGTTCCTTTTGCTGACCTGAGAAAAACAAAAGAAAAACCACACGCACACACAAACAGCAACCTGATATCTGTCACCAAAATGAAAGTCCAACACAGCATGCTTTGTTCAAACAATGTATTTTATTTCTTTTTTTTTCATAAATGTTTGAAATTAAATATAACAGACAAAATGACTGGAGGGTTGCTATGGGTTTCATACTTTTATCCAGAGATACAGGAGGCAGTAGAAACATACAAAATGTGGAAGATCTAGATCAAGTTATTTTGAAGGGGGGATCTGAACCCAGCAGGGATTTTAAATCCAAAATGCCCTAAACAGCAACTCAAAGTATGCTGCAATGAGACTCATTGTGTTTTTTTCAACACAGTTTCATTTTCTATGAATAGTTACTGATCAGATCTGTGACTTAGTGGTGTCCCAGTTACTATATGGAATGCTAAACATATTGCTCTAAAATGCAGCAGACACTTTAAAACATACACTTTCATTCACAGACATTTGTATGCACAATTCAGCATTGCATAAAGAGAATTTAGCTAGCTAGCTTCAAATGATCTTGTAAATGTACACAGCACTGCAGAGCAACACAGAGATGCTAGTCTGTCTCCCAGAACTAGCACTGTTCAAGTACTAGGAAGTACTGCGGTGTTATACTAACAAAGCAAACAGCCCTACCGCTCAGCAAAATTAAATAGACTAGCTGGAGTGCTATGCTTCTGTCCCTGAGGGTAAAACACAACTGGCTGTGTCTGCCCGGTGCATCCTAACTCCCTGTAGTTTAGAGTCATAGAGTGCTTTGGGTTGGAAGAATCTCTGAAGATCACTTTTTTCTAACCCCCCTTCCATTGGCAGGAACACCTTTCCACTAGACCAGGTTGCTCAAAGCTCCATCCAGCCTGGCCTTGAACAATTCCGGAGATGGGGCATCCACAACTTCTATGGGCAATCTGATCCAATGCCTCATCAAACTCTGAGTAAAGAATTTCTTTCTTATGTCTAGTTTAAATTTACCCTCTTTTGGTTTAAAACCAAAACTCATCCTATCACTATACTCACTGATAAACGGTGCCTCTCCTGCTTTCTTGTAGGACCTCTTTTTGGTACTGGAAGGCCGCTATAAGGTCTCCCTGGAGTCTTCTCTTCTCCAGGCTGAACGACGCCAACTCCCTCAGCCTGTCTTTGTAGGAGTGGTGCTCCAGCCCTGTGATCATCTTTGTGGCCCTCCTCTGGACTTGCTCTAATACTTGGACTTGCTCCAATACTGGACTTGCTCTTTTTGGGCAGACCTGTGCGGTGCCAGGAGTTGGACTTGATGATCCTTATGGGTCCCTTCCAACTTGGGATATTCTATGATTCTATGATTCTAATACGTCCATGTCCTTCTTGTGCTGGGGGCCCCACAACTGAATGCAGTACTCCTGGCAGGGTCTTGTGAGAGCAGAGTAGAGGGGGACAATCACCTCCCTCGCCCTGCTGATCATGCTTCTTTTGAAACAGCCCAGGATACTGTTGGCTTTATGGACTGCAAGTGAACATTGCTGGCTCATTTTCAGCTTCTTGTCAAACAAAACCCTTGAGTCCTTCTCCTCAGAGCTGCTCTTATTACATTCTCCACCCAGCCTGTATTCATGCTTGGGATTGCCCTGACCCAGGTACAGGACCTTGCACTTGGGGTTTGGTCCTTTTTTCAGCTTCTTATGCTAGAGGCTGAAATAAATTTGTTTCATGCATTGTAGTGGAGTATAGAACTATTTCATGACAAGATGATTTTTTTTCCCCTTCATTTTTTCCCCTTCATTTTTTTCCCCCATCATCACATTCTGATTAGGAGCAAACACAAAAGTAAGTTTTAGGATGGAAAATAAAACAAATGATCTGCACAAGTTGCTTGAAAAATGGCCTTCTTTTCTAAACATATTTACATGTACTTCTGCAGTACCAAATCAGCAAAGACATCAAAGCTATTTTGTGGGGTTGGGAGGTTTGCGTAAACTCAAATTTTTATTTTTTTTTTCAGTATTCCTCATATGGAAACAACAAGAACTTTTCACATCAGCCTGTGCTGCAGCAAGTGCATTTAACTGATGGAAATTATATGCTTTTTCCCCAAATCCAGTGGATGAATATGCATAAAAATATTCTTATTATCAGGGAAAACAAGCAAACAAAAAAAAGAGCAATATTCTTTAAAAAATCAGCTAGGTTAGGAGTAGGAAATAACTTTCATACCTGGAGAGACTAAACAGGCTACAGTTCAGCTTGGAAAGAGAGATGAGCAGGGCTATGAGAGGAGTCTACAGTACCATGACAGTCACACAGAAGGTTATTATAGAATGACTACTCATAATTTATCACAAAAGAAGAGTGGAGAAGTACCCAGAGTACAAGTCATTAGATAACTAGCCTCTAGCAAATAAAATTAAGTTCTGTTTCACAATGCAGAATTAGAGTGAAGTTCACTATCACAAAATTGTGTAGAGGACAAAACTGTCTTTGCATTTTCAGGTATTACTCTGGTCTTTTCAGGTCTAAATTCTTGTGGATGACAAAACTCTCTTTCAATACACTGAAAGAGACACTAGAAAAATGGAAAATGGGCATGCTACCATCCTTTAAATACAGTGGTCAAGTTGCACTTCAGTTTAAAAGGGCCTTCAGAATTACAGTATTATCACTTGCTTGGAGTTATGGCACACTGTGGAGCCACCACACTGGGAATGAGTGTGACATGATGAGTTGCAGCTTCCTTTCTGTTTTCCCCTCTGAATGAAGCAGCAAGCACCCCACATCAGTAGCAGATCACTACTCTCTCTATGCTGAACATTTCACCCATTCTCCATTCCTGATTGCTCACTTAAAAAAAGATGAAGCAGTGTGTGGAAACTGCTTTCAGGATTGGTATATATATTGGATGTTTACACAGAGTCTTCAAGGGAGCAGGGTGATAACACCTTGCTTAGCATATAGTTAAGGGGTTATCTTAAATTAAGAAGTGAACACAAAGATACAGTGCAGTGGGAATAAAAGGGAAGTACCCAGGTGCTCTAATTGAATAGGAACAATGAAACACAGTTCCAGTTAGAGGGAAAAGGACCTACCTCACAATATTTATTCAACTGCCTGCTCTGCAGGGAATAGTGTTGCTGCTGAAATTTATAGAAAACAAGAGAAGACAACTATTTCAGCAGAATGATTATAATTAGTCACTCATGTTCTAAAGCTTACTTGGTCTATGGCATTGGCTTCAGGTCTTACTCTTGACTTGCAAACTATCATTTATCAACATAACAAATGGATGATTCCACAATGGAGGGCAGTTATTTTTCATGACCATGGAGAACAGATAACATAATGAACATTAAACTGAATTAAAAACAAAAACAAACATAAAAAAACACACACAACAAAGAGTTAGTCTGCTTCCTTCTCCCCAGCAACACTCCTCTTTCAAAGCCTTTCTACAAACTCCTTCACAATGACTCTAAAAACACTACAACATGAGGTATACGTGATGATCTCTTGCTCCTAAAAATAGATTTAGCAAAATTATCACATGGTACTATTACTACAAATGCATTCCATATGAAGAGAATCACTGTAAGTAGGACACAAAGGAAGAAATCTCATTTACAGATGCAGCTGTAGTATCTGTCTCACACACTCAACACTTTAACTCCAAAATGCCCTTTATGATCAAAAGCCGAGAGTTTGTTCTTTCTTTTCCCATTAGAGACTTGCACAGAAATACCAGGGAAAGGTTTTAGTGGTTTTGATTACAATTCTCAATGTAGAAGGGCTATGCTATTTAGGTCAGAGCATTTAAATGAGACAAGAAAGTCTGATAATAAATTTTAATCCTTTTTAAATTTTATTGTTTGTAGCTCAGAAAACAAAAGCACACGGATGATCACAACTATTGAACTAGGTCAGAAAGTCTTTTTATCCTCAAAAAAACCTTGAATATTTGCAAGTAACTGGAAACTTGGGCTATGTTATTCCACAGAAACTATGGATTGAGGTTGTAGCTTGAAATCAGATAAATCTTACCTTGATTTTAGAAGTATTCTAGTGTAGTGTAAAAGCAGCCATAGAAAGTATTTCAATGATACTTTGTCATCTCGTTAGCCTATTTCACAACTGCATTGAGTTTTATGCATATTGCATAAAGTTAGTTTCACACACATAGGAGAAAAGTGAATTCTCTTCATTGACCTTTACACTGCATTGGAAAGTGATTTACAGGATTCTTGGGTTATAATATAAACAATAATGGTAGTTATGTATAAGGCTTTTTTTCCTTTCTTATGTTTATATATGCATGGATAAAATATAAAATAAGATATAATGTTAACGTTCTAAATACAGAAACAAAGAAGTCAAGTATGATTTTCATGTTGGATCCCAGAAGCAGGTTTTCAGATGCATAAATGGCAAACAGTTGCCTAAACCCCATGAAATTTCACTTCTGGCACATTTATGCCTTTGAAAATCCTCAGCTTGAGATTACAAAAGCCCAGAATCAAACCTAAAGTCTTTAATGTTAATGCCATTCTTACGTGGCCACCAAAGACATAAACTTGTTCAAAGAAGACATCTACTTATGTACGTTTAGGTCATAAAAATGTATTCACTAAATCCATATCAGGACAGTTCTTAAGCACCTACATTATTTCAATATAGGAAATTGGAAGCGAAGTGTGTGAAGCACTCATGCTTTGAGAACACCAACATCTTCTATAGTTGAATACCACTTAACTCCTCTATTGGCATAAGTTACCATAATTCCACAGAAGTCAATGAAGCTAAAGAGCTTCAGAGCTGCAAAGCATGTACCTCTATTATCACGTAGACAGAAAAAATCAGACTGATTCAAAGTTTACAGAATCAACATCTGTTAGTGGGTTTAAGATTCAAACCTCTGAGTATTATCTGAACAGAAAGCTCTGCAATATAGCAGTTTTTCTCATCATTTCCAAAACTACTCGGAAGACTGATTCAACTGTGTGAAATAAAACATCAGATTAATTAATGTGGCTTTAAGAAAAGGAATAGAATGTTATGATTCTTATCCATATATATATCAATGTAGTTCCTTCTCCCCAAAATGTAAGGACATCTTTTGTTCTTATGTGTCATGAATGTAAACAGGATATAGCACACAGGAGAGAAATTTTTACAGCATATCTAACACCTACCCAATATTAACCGTGGGGGGGGGGGGGGGGAAATATACATACATATATAGTAGTATGCAGTAGTCTGTTAGTTTTTCCTCAGCACTAAAAAACATTCACTCTGGTGTTGGAGCTTATGGTAGCTGTGTGGTAAGACTGTACCTTTTATGTATGATGAAGCGTGAAACACTTGCATGCATTGAGAAGAAAGAACTAAGGCAGGCGGGGGAGGAAGCATTCTTCCTTCACGGTAGAAATGCACACACTTCCTACCATACACTCAGCAGCAATGTCCTGACCTCCAGTTCATGTAACTATAATGATCTCAGAAGAAACAGAGAAAAAGAAAAAAGTCTTAGAAACTGACCTGTTTTTCATTTTCATCCTCCAGCCTCAGCCTGTCCTCTATGCAGTTCCTGGCCTGAAGGAATGCCTTCCTCTGAGCCCTTTCTGTCAAAATCCTCACAAAGACCCCATACAAATTTACACTGACAAAAAGGATTGCATTGGCCACAAGCTGTAAGGAAGAAAGAAAAATAAATGAATATTTTAAAATACAGTTGTTGTGTTTTTTTTTTTTATTCAGTTATTTTATTTTACATTTCTGCTCAGCAAAATAAATTGAAAAGAAAAGCATGTTCTTCAAAACATTCTGCCTTGCTAGTCATGTCACTGAAACCCTTTCTCGTAGCCCAATTGTAGAGAAACAATAATAGCAGCTACCACAAATCCAAGCAGGCAATATTGCATGATACAGAACTTTACATCTGCTGAAGTGAATTTCTCCTATGATGATCTATAGCTTATCACTTTCATGCAGCACCAGTTCTTTCATCAGTTCATTGGAAGATCTATCTATCTAGTAAGGAGACTAGTACCTTCAGCATTTAATTAATTGCATGATGCTCATAAGACAGAAATTGTATCCTATACCCCAGTAATTTAGGAAAATTATTGTTCCTTTTTTTTCAGTTGAGAAGTGAGGCACTGTCAAAATCTGTAACTAAATCAAAATGTATTACTTAGTAAAACAATGAAATATAAAATGTATTACTTGGTAATGCTAAATCAAAACTTATTGCTTGGTACCCCAAGCTTTCACATTGTTAAGTTTGCACTTGGAAAATCTCTCCCCACATCCATATTGTTACTGAGCTTTTTTTTTTTTTTTGAGAAGTCTCCCCAAAATATTGTTGATGCAATTATTCAGTGTACCTGCCAGAAGATGCCAAGGGCTTTCAAATGGTGCACAAAATGCTTGTACCATCTACACAAGCCAAGACACATGGAAATGCTAATAGCAGGAGCAATGAATTACCTTGGAATTACTTCCATGAATGGTGCTTTGATGAACAACACATAAAAGATCCAACTGACCTTCTGATTATTTTTATTTCTTTTTATGATATGTGAGTAAAGTTAATTAAACTAATGTAAGTAACTCAACACTGGCTTGCATACCACTTCCCTACCCAAAACAACCCAATCCAAGTTCATCCAAGTTTCTCACTGCATCTCTGATATCTGAAGCCATGATACAGTTACAGAGTAAGGATGTTAATGAAAACTTGCATTATCTAAGTGTCTTTAGATAGTAAATTTTGCAATGCAATGTTTGTTTAGAAAGAAGGCAAAGAGTCCTATTTACCTACTACCTTTTGAGTCTCATTCTTCATATTAACCTTAATTACCAAAAAGTCTTGATGAGGATTCATGGAACTCAGGAATTCCAAAATTTCAGTTGGCAGTTAAATTTGCCAAGATGGGTTACAACAAGAACAAAGAAAGACATTACAGTAAATAACATGAATCATGTAAAATTCCTATGCATCTAAAATTGTTCGTAAAGACCATATAACTGATGTTTATTTCTCATTTCACGGTATATATTTCTAGCTAGTACATCTCTAATGTTGCATGCTGTGCTACTGTAAACCAAAGAGAAGCCCACTGCCCACGTTTGCACTGCATGGTGAGGCCAGCTGTGCCAACAACACAATCAAATTAAAAAAATAAATAATAAAACTAGTGGAAAAAAATGGTGCATTGTAGAGAATGCTTACCAGCTTTCATGGGTGTAGGGCTGAAAGCTAGAACTCAGCCAATAGGGTAAGCAAAGATTCAGAATGATATCCAGAAACTTCCTGCTGACTTTTGAGAGCCCTTGGAAAACGTTTTATCTCACAAAAATAAGAAATATGTTTCTCATGTGTAAATGATGGTAATAATACATCTACATCTCCTGTGATCTCAGTATAATAGGGTGAACTGAAAGATCCATTTGGTGGGTTTTCCAGACCTTCATGGATTCATAATTCCTCCAACTTTTTTCCTTAATATCTGGTTGTGATGAACTAAGAGGACAACACCAACCATTTTCCTTCAAAAATTCTCACTAGCACAAAATCAAATGATAACCTGCAACAACAAAAGGGATCTGTCCCTAGCATTAGTGTTTCCTTTCTCCTCAGATATCCAAAAAGAAACACTTATCTCCCAAGAGATAATATGATTAAAGAATGGTGTTGTGGCTTCCTCTTGAGAAGTGCAAAATGTGGATTCAAATGTTATCAGTCAGATGAAATTCAATCTAATAATCTCATGTACTGGTTACTTGTATGCCAATTCTTATAAGTAGTAATAGAAATGTAAAATTTTGAAGATGAAAAGCAGCACACAAACATTATTTCATGAAAGAGATGAGCATAGTCAGCAGTTCCTATCATGCTTTATTTTGCTTCATCACACAAGCCTGTTTGAGATATAACAGTTTTCAGCAGAAATTAAGTACCAGTAAATTAAAATTTCTGTAGAAATTCCAGTATAACCCTATTTTTAGACACACCAATGCTGCTATACTCACCTTACCCCTGCATTTTGTCATGCTTGAATGTAACGACAACAGTACGCTGTAAAGCTAATTCTTAGAAGCTCAGTGGAATAAAAACAGAAAGGATTTGTAAAGGCCATATTTGGAGGCAGTAGACAGAGATAAAAAAAATAAACAATCAAGTGTTACAGGCAAAGCAACTGCTTGACCCTGTATATATAGAAAATAGCTGTTAATAATGCTGCAAAATTAATACTATCTTTAGGTACTGATATTGGAGTGACTTAAAACATAAATAATTATTTTCAGAAAAAAAAAAAGTGTCAACTTGGTTTCTGGTCTTCAACTGAAAGCAGTAAAATATATTTTAACAACCTATCAGATGTTCTGTGATTGCTATTATGATTTCACTCAAGCAATGATGATCACCTGGACTTGAGGTAACCAATAGGTGGATTCCTGCAATCATGCAACCACTTTCAGACTCAGCAGGGTCAGAAATTTTCCAACATGCTTTGGATACTTTAAGATAAAACAGCTTAGCTGTCAGTTCTGGCCTGTGGGGAATCATGAAAAGTGATAAAGCAAGTAAAAGATTCATAGATTTCAAAATGTGAGAAAAGAAAGTAGGGCAGATTGTCTCCTGAGGTAGGAGTTCTTCCCCTCCACAATCTTTCTGCGTATTTACTACTTTTTCCTCAATTGCAAACTACATACATTCTTCTCTGTAGGTTTCTCAAATATATGTCACTCCCATAGTCCCTTTCATTTCAATATGTAAGCACGTATATTGCTCTCTATATAAACATAACTTACACACATTATCTGACATAAATCAAGGAAAGACCGAGAGACATACTTTTAACACAAATCGATTTTAAGATTTATTGAAGCATCTGAAACTGCTGAAATATCAAGGAGTTTCATTTTAAAACCTTTCTACATTATTCATTATATTGCTGCTTAGTATCAAAAAGAGTGCTCTTCAGATTTCACCACCATCTCCTATTTACATAACTACAGAAGGAATAATTTACTTAATGTAACACACAGTAATTTAAAGATATTTTTATTCTACGACTTCTTTCAAACTGTTACCCATACTGCGATAATTGGCCAGCCAGAATAACAAAAATGCTTCAGAGACATGAAAGACAATTTCCAGTTTTGATTGCTGTCTTATCCTCTGCAAGAAGTATGCTGCACTTAGCAGCACTGAGCACCTTGAGCTTTAAGCTTCTCTATATCTTAGCAGGGTACTACCTCCATCTCTGGATAGACTGTCTGCCATGGTTCCTTGTGCTCACTCTAGTGGTTGTTATCAAAGGCAGACTTCTGACACTTCTGACACGGAAAGGTAGTTCTTATAAGCTGTCTAGTCACTGAAGAGGGACTGACAGCTCCAGCAGATACTTTAACCTAATTTCTATTCTTCCTGTATTTTCTTCATTGACTTACTTGGGTCTAAAGTTAGTTTTAGTAAGGAATTTGGTAGGGAATTCCGAATATGCAGTGGAGCAATTCCCATCAAGGAGTGGGCAAGTAATTCTGGAGATACACATACACATGCACAGGGATCAAAGAGTTCAGTTAATAAGCTGCTATTATTATTATTATTATTAATAATTATCATTATTTTCATAGTCATCTCCCACTTCTTGAATGTCCCTTGGGTTTAGCTGAGAGACTCTTCAAAGTGTCTCTCAAAATTTTTTTCTCTCTCTCTGCTACTCTAGATATATTCTATCTCCACTTTTTTTTTCCTTCAAAGCAACGAACTTATGTGTATGTTCATTCATGTTCTTTCTCTCTCTTAAACGTTGAGAACTCTGTCTGCAAATGACCTATTAATTACCTTTTAAGAAGACTCTGTTTTCTCAACAGTCTAATTTTGCTATGAGATGAACAGTAGCATAGTAGACAGTTCAAACCTGAGGCTGGTTTCCACTATGGAGTTGCTTTCTGTTTGTCTCACAAAATTGCCTCACAGAAAAATAAGGCTACTTCACTAAGGTGTAAATGGCTTCTGGATCATCTGAATACTTTTTTACAAGGTGACATTCATATGAATGGATATTAAAATACCCAACTGAAGTAGACTAAATGAGAAGTATAAATTATTAGAGAAGAAAACTTAAGGAACTTCATTCTGCTTTCTGGGTTTGTGATTTGAGTGGGACTGAAAATGAATTTCTATAGTAACCACTCCCAAATCATAACTCAGTAGCTAAAATCAATATTTAATTTATCAGCATCATGGTTTAACATAGTGTCCCAAAAAATAAAGGAGACTGGAATAGGTAGTATACGTGGAGAGCTGCTCCAGGTGAAGGCTGAAATCTGCTGAAAAAACAGAAGATCAAGATGATTCTTACATGTCTTAACCCTCAGAGATCTGAAAAAAAATAAAGGTATGGAGGGCCTGAATTCTACTTCCAGTTCTTTGTGTTGATTGAGTTCAACTACAAGTAATTTCTGTGCCACAGTTGTTTCTATTATGCAGATAATGTAACATTTACTCATTCTGTCAAAACACTTAGACATAGCAATGAAATGAGTTATTCTAAGATATAAATGTCTATTGTGAGGCATGCCTCTAAGGAGTCATAAAAAGATCATAAAAAGATTACCAAAATGAGTCAGTGCTTCGTCCATTACAATGGTTGAAGAGCAAAGCAATACTGTGTTGTTCATTGAAATTGTTGATATCGTGAACAAGACCCTTCAAAAGTTTAAATAAAAATAATTTCTCTTTTTCCAGTTATGGAAAATTACAGCAGTGTTTTATTTACAGAACAAGAATGCGTAGAAGAGAAAGTGCAATTGCTTCTTGGTCTTGACATGGCTTTGTTAAATCATTTACTTAACTCACTTTGCAACCTTTTGAGAACACTTAGTTACTACTTCTGCTTCCTCCTTTTGCTGAAGTGGCATATCACAGGAGCAGAGAATTGCTCCTTAGCTCTTGCTGTGTCCCAGAAACTATGCCCTGGTACCAAAGAAGTCAGCCAAACAAATCTCCAGATTAAACAAATGTATTCCCTTTCTGAATAAACAGTCCTCTCTTACTTCTATTAGTTTTTGTCCTAGTTTCTTTATATAACATACTAAGAAAACGTGTTCTGCTGTGCTATTCTCCATGGTTCACCTCTTAATTTGCACCCCCTCCAGAATCTATAGCATACGCTAAGAGGGGATTAGTGACAAGTAAGCCTGGACAAGCATCAGCCTCAGCCTTCCTAGCCATTAGTTTTCTCATTCGTGTGGTCAAACCCTGTTTTATAGATGAGCATGCAGCAGCAAACATGGAAGTTACCAATCATCCAATGATGGGTGAAAATTGTTCTGCATCATAACTGTCTAGTGTGTGCATGTCAGGGCTAGCACTGAAGGGCAAACTGAGTCCAGAAAAAAAAGTTCTAAACACAAAAATACTCTTTTAGAAATGGTTGGCCCAACTATTTATAGCTTTAACATCTGAAGCTTGCCAAGTATATAGCACTAAGCTGTTGCATTTCAGAAATTTCAAAAAACAACAAGAAAATGATCTGATTTGTCTCTGTTGTTATACACAACATGTGAATATTAATATTCTTTTGTGAGTTGATTCCTGACAGCATGTGAAGAACATTTTTAATTTAATTTATTTCTCTTGGTTTCATGTTTCTATCTTTAAATCCAGTTAAATTAGCAATATTTTCATATATCAATGCAGATCTTGCAGATAAATAATTGCAGGTTACATGTACGCACATCAACAAATTCTCTCCAAAGCCAACATAACTACTGGGGCTACTGGGGACAGAAAAGAATATCTGAAGAATATTATATATGAAGCCAAAACAATTTCCCACTCATCCAGACAGATCTGTCAAGCATAGGTGCACACGAGAACTGGATGATCTCCATGGTTTTTCACTATGAGAGAGGCTATGAAAGGCTGTCAGATATGATATGATGATATCACAGCGTAGCTTTCTCTTGCTGTTATATTATGGTATTGAAGTCTAGAGTATGCATCAGGTCCACTGCAGGTTCATATAACTTAAATCTAATTATATGGTCTCAGTCACTTCCATCTGAGAAAATCTGACACGATGAGCTGCCCACAAAAAAAGTAAAAATATTCTTGCAAACTGGACTATGTCATATTCCACAAATTTCTCTGTGCTGAGAGAAGAGATGCATGTGTTTCCTATGCTTCTTTCCTGAGTTTGCCCTTACACTCTTCTATAGTAACTGGTAAATCACCATAGAACAAATAAGGCTTAGTGCTTCGGGGTGGTTTGTTACGGTTGGTTTTGTGGGTGGTGGTTGTTGTTGTTGTTGTTTTGATAATGCAATTGTTCTCAAGCATTGTAAATAGCTGTTAGCTATCACAAAAGAATACATTGCCAAAGCTGTTTGAAATAATTTCTGTAGAAATTACATTCTGCATATTTTTATTAACTTGAGCATGTAATTTGCACTTGTTTGACAAAGGCCAGGAGATCAGTCCCTGAAGTTGTTCTGCATCAAACAAAAATCTACAGCTTTCTCCCCTTTCTGCATTTGTCAGTACAATGTTATGTTATGGAATTACAGCATAGTACAGAAAACTATTGTCCAACATTTGTTTGTATTTGTTATATGCAATATCTGGTTCCTTTTCAAGACTTGTTCCCGTGCAAAGATTCATCTGAACATCTTAATATATATGATTTTCTTTAAAAGTTGTAATAACTATACACAAAAATAATGACTTGTGGGACTATACAGTCCAAGCTAGTTTGAGACGTTCTTTGGAACTAGAGTTGCTAGGTGACTGGACCTTCAGATCTTAAATGCAATTTTTCTTCATTGGAGTCCTGTGAATGGCTGAGAAATGGTACGTAGCAGCTTCATTCTGGCACCTGGCTGCTGTAGATAGGACACATTTCTTATCTAGTGTATAGCTGTTAAAGGCATAAAACAAGGCCATGACTTCAGTTCAGCAAAGAGCACTATGTTTTCAGATTGCTTTAGTAACAACCCAGAAGGAAGAGTGCAACAGCCTCCTTCTGAGTCTCCCTGCCACGATCATTTCACAGCTGAATGTTTGTGTCATTGGCAAAGTGAACTCAGCACAGTCTTATGTTCCAATGGCATGATTTGGTTATCTTACTATCTGTAAAATATACTCCATAGTGTCCCTCTAACAGAATCTGGTTTACTGAATATTGATAAGTACTCATCAGGCTTCTGCATGCTCTGGCAGCTGATGCGCATTTCCAGCTTTTCACTCAGGATCTTTCATTAGTTAGCTTTAGTTTAGTTTTCAAGGGGCACTCAGACGTGCTCTACAAAGCCTTGCCAATATACAGTGCTGGGAAACTGAACCTTAGTCAGAAAGGGGGAGTAATTCTGCCGGCCAGTGACAGAGCTGATTACAAAACATGGATCTTCCATGTCCCAGCCCTGCTCTCCAGTAGTTCACATTCATTCTTGTCAAGCCTAGAAGCTGTGCCACTGGGGATGAAATACTATCCCAGGGCATATTACAAATGCTGCACAAACACCATCTGTTTGGTACTGCAATGGTGTTCTCCTGTGCTGTACACAGGATACTTCCAAAGAGGGATTTATTTTTTCTCCTGGAAAGTCAGATGCATAAAACCTGGGAAATGTAACACCCAGCATTAAAACCTCAAAGTGTTTTTTGTTGTTCTTGTTCTTGTTGTTGTTCTTGTTTTGCTGTTGCTGTTTTGTTGTTGTTGTTATTGTTGTTATTTTAATTTAGCTTCAGGGCTTTCTCAAGATTTCACTGAGTATCTGGGAGAGGGCCATGGCTACAACCAGGTTCCGAAGTCAGTAATAAATCAGTTAGGTATGATTACAGGCTGAGAAAAATCATCACAGAGTAAATTCAAGCAGCTGTCCAAATATTACACTGTAATTAATCTATTATTGGGAAATGACATTGAAATGGGTTATTAATGGACCTGTCGAGCAAATCTGAGTCATTTTTTGTGACTCAGGCACTGTCAGGTACACATTTTTCATATTAAGCAATGGGTCTCACATTTATTTTTGTCACTAAAAATATTCACCTCAAAAATGTCTAGAAGTATACAGAAGTCTTCTAACAACTCACCTGCAAATTAAATGATTTACTATACTGTGAAGCCTTGGTTCTTACTGCAGAAACACCTGGTCCTTTTCCTGATAAATGAAGGCAGACAGAGATAAAGAGAGGATAAAGTGCATATGCTGTTGATCTGGCTGCCTGTGTAGTGCTAAGTGAAAACATAACTTCATTAAGATGAAACTGATCTCAATCAGCTTCCCTTTCTGCCAGATAGATTGCCTGCTAGACCTGACAAATGTCCTCTTGTGTCTCTGCTTTTTTTTTTTTCCTCTTCATGCAGATATTTGAAGCAGCTGGTGAATGATGTCACTTCTGGTCAAATGTCCTGAAAAGATGAAAGTGTTTGCCTTGAGGAAACTACTACACTGAGCCTGTTTACTTTTCTCCTGTTACGCTTTACAACTTGCAAGGCAAGCTTTACAAAAAGCTGTCTCTTCAGATAATGAGATTTCCACTCTGCATGGTCGTTTAATCTATGGTATCTTCTCTCAGTGTTGGCACTTGAGAGCTTTAATACTCACAAAGTTGAAAAACAGCAATTTAAGCAGAAAATACAGAGAAAGTTAGCCATTTTCTTGTTCAACTATGAAAGTATATTTTTGCAAAGAGAAACCAGCAATACACTATGTCATCTATAATCAATAAGTTGATTGAAGATTTAAAATATATACATATTTCCAGTTCCATCTGCACTTGATAAACTTACTAGGAAAATAAGAGGCTGTTCTTCTACTTAAGAATTGAATTGATCAGTCAATGATTTCAAGTCAAAGGAATTCTAAAGAACCAAACTATCCTGATTTTCAGTTAACATTCCTGAAAAAATCAAATTTATTGTTAGAAAATCCCTATGATGTATGACTAAAAATAATCTGAGTGCACCAAAAAATGCAGGTGTGATTCTATGGTTGGGAGTCATTCCTAAATGATTCATACACACTTCATTGCAGGATCAGGACCTTAGAGAAAGAACAATATGAATAATTTGTGAGCAACAGGATATTTTAGAAGAAATATCATGAGAGAACATGATAAATAATTTCTTGGGTTATATGATCTTTTGGCCTGTGTAAGTTTGGTTCTATTTTAATGCAACATCATTTGAATGTAAATATATATATATATTTTTTTTTTTTGCAAAAATTCACAATATTATGAATGCCAAACACTTAAAAACACTAAGGTGAACTGCAGAAATAAATAAAATCTTGAAATAATATTTTTTTAAAAAAATGAAGGATGATAAAAGAAAACAAGAAGTAAAGCAAATATGTTTTTAGAAGAGGAGGAATAAATGGGGGTAAAAGGAGAAATAAAACAGGAAAGTAGGAAAATAATTCTAAACAGTGGAGCTGAAACACGACTTCTCAGCTCAGGAAACAAGCTAAAGAATAATATGGTGCTCAGAATTACTGATATGATGCCAAATTCAGAGAAAAAAATAGCATATTGTTTCAGACTTCTTTTTTTTTTTTTTAATCGATGAGAATGACAGGTAAGGAACAAGGACTGTTACTCTGACTACAAATGAGATACACCTTGCCATAGAAGGAGATCAGGTTTGTCAAGCAGGACCTGCCTTTCATAAACCCATGCTGACTGGGCCTGATCACCTGGTTGTCCTGTAAGTGCCACGTGGTGGTACTCAAAATAATCTGCTCCATGAGCTTCCCCAGCACTGAGGTCAGACTGATAGGCCTGTAGTTTTCTGGATCCTCCGTCCAGTCTTTCTTGTAGATGGTTGTCACATTTGCTAGCTGCCAGTTGACTGGGACCTCCCCTGATAGCCAGGACTGCTGGTAAATGAAGGAAAAGGGTTTGGTGAGCCCTTTGGCCAGCTCCCTCAGCACCCTCTGGTGGATCCCATCTGGCCCCATAGATTTGCATACAGCTAAGTGGTTTAGCAGGTTGCTAACCATTTCCTCTTGGATTATGAGGGCTTCATTCTGCTCCCCGTCCCTATCTACCAGCTTAGGGGACTGCATACCCAGAGAACAACTGGTCTTGCTACTAAAGACTGAGACAAAGAAGGCATTAAGTACCTCAGCCTCTTCCTCATCTCTTGTCACTATGTTTCCCCATACATCCAATAAAGGATGGAGATTCTCCTTAGTCCTCCTTTTCTTGTTTATGTATTTATGAAAATATTTTTAATGTCTTTAACAGCAGTAGACAGATTGAGCTCAAGCTGGGCTTTGGCCCTTCTATTTTTCTCCCTGCACAGCCTCATGGTATATTTATAGTCTTCCTGAGTGGCCTGCACCTTCTTCCAAAGGTCATAAACCCTCTTTTTCTTCCTCTAGCTATAGCTCTCTGTTCAGCTAGGCTGGTCTTCTTCCATGCCGGCTCGTCTTTAGGCACGTGGGGATGGCCTGCTGCTGCCTTTAGTATTTCTTTCTTGAAGAGTGTCCACCCTTCTTGGACTCCTTTGTCCTTCAGGACTGCATCCCAAGGGAATCTGCCAACTCATCTCCTTAATAGGCCAAAGTCTGCCCTCTGGAAGTCCAGGGTAGCAGTTCTGCTAACCCCCCTCCTTACTTTTCCAAGAATTGAAAACTCTGTTAATTCATGATCACTATGCCCAAAACAGCCTCTAACTTTCACATCACCCACAAGTCCTTGTCTGTTCACAAACAAAGGTCCAACAGGGTGCCGTCCCTAGTTGCTCACTCACCAGCTGTGTCAGGAATTTATCTTCCACACACTCTAGAAACTTCCTAGACTATTTCCTCTCTGCTGTGCTGTATTTCCAGCAGACATCTGGAAAGCTGAAATCTCTCATGAGAACAAGGGCTAGCAATCGCATTACCTTTTTGGTGTAGAAGCCCTTAAGCCTGCATGACCATTCCCAGGCACTTTGGTGATTTTTAACCTGTCAGTGTCCCTAGTACATTTGCTGCCGCGTGGCTCTGCAGTGAACCTTGCTAGCACCTCGCTAGTTATGGTTACTATGACTTTAACTACTGTCATACCAACCCCAGGCTTGTCTCTGTCAAGCCTGGTTTTATCCCTTTCCCCCTTCAAATCTAGTTTAAAACCTTATCAATAAGCCCTGCTAAATCTTTCTTAACTATTCACAAATCCCCTCAAGGATTTGCTAACCATACTTTTTGTGCTCAGAGAAACTAAGGAATAGAACAGGACGTGTACTCTCTAGCACTGCTTTATTTTTGCTTTCTCCGGGTGTGGGTTCCATGTGTTCATTGTCTGAATCTGAAGACACAAGGAAAGTCAAAGACGCAATTTGGCTCTGCTTACAGCAGCAAGAAAAGTACCCAACAGGTGTGATCTTGCAGCCAGAAAGAGGTGCTGCTGAGGAGCCTACGCCACACCATGTGCATTTGGGGTAAAGTTAGCTCTAGTTTGTTCTTCTGTACTGCACACCAGTTAGCCCACTTTCCACTGAGGTTTCTGTTCGTAAAGACAAAAGATGCCTTATCAGAACAGATAAGAAGACCTGTTTTTTTTTTCTTTAGTACAGCAAAAAATAGAGATTACCTTTTTTGAAAGGATCCACTATTCCTTCAGTCTCAAAGGACTTGTATCACAACGACTGCACAGGTAAGGGAAAAGTAAGCACCTACATGACCAAAACATGCTGAATTATGCTAACTATAAACATACTTGGGGAAAAAAGGGGTTTATAGTAAAAATGAATATTGCACTGTTGATTATGCTATATGTATATGAGACAAAATCTGTAACATCCTTACTATCCCAGGGAAAAGCTTTGCTACATACAGAAAGATTGAAGTATTAATGACCAATTTATTCAGTGATTTTTCAGTTGTTTAAATACTTTTCTACTATCTCCTGAATGGTCTAGAAAAAAGTAACTAAATATTTCCTCAGTCATTATAAGATGTTGCCAGAAACAATCATGGAAATTACAAGTCTGTAAAAGGGGATTTAAAAATGAGAATATGTGGTATTGGATTAAAGTTTCATAATAAGTGTGCAGATAGTTAGGATTTAACATGCCTAGATCAAAAATGTAAGGATCAAAATATAACATCATAGTATACTACAACTTTCCCATTTTCTCCTTTCTTTCCACCTCTCTGTGCTTAGGAAAAATAAAAAAAAGAAGAGAAAAGAAAAGAAAAGAAAAGAAAAGAAAAGAAAAGAAAAGAAAGAAAGAAAGAAAGAAAGAAAGAAAGAAAGAAAGAAAGAAAGAAAGAAAAATTAGATGTGAAACATTCTTGCAACAACAGCATAATTCTTGTTATCTTTAAGACTAAAAAACAAAATTGTACATATAAGATTATACTAGTTAAGTCTGCTTTACTGTTATTGTTATTAACACTCTTTTCTGATTAAGTTTCTGATATGAACAATGACTAAAGAAAATCTTTTACATCAAATCTTTCAAAAATATTCTTGGCCAGATTCTGAGGCACTGAGTATATCTTGGGTGACTGCCCCAAATCCTTTGATAAAATATCCACACCATCTGTTCACAAACCCTTTTTAAGAAATCCCAAGCTACACAAACAGATTCATTAGGGATAGTTCTTCTGCCTTCAGAACTAAATATCATTGATCTGATCCTAATTCCCTCAGTGAAGTCATCTGAAATACTAACTTAAAAGAACATGGCTTCGAACACCGTGTCATGGGGTACTTGAAAGTTCAGCTGGTAGCAGAAGTTTAACAAAGACCCTTAAAAATGGAGGTGTTGAATTAGTAGCAACTGCAGAGACTATTTAAATAGGATGAGCTTATGTATGCAGAATGAACTTCATATAAATCCAAAAAATGGGTCAAACTAAGAACTGGGAAGGTTTTAACAAGGTGGAGGATGACACAGTTCAAAAGCACATATCCTTTTCAGGTAAAGTAATAAAAAGGACTAAGGACAGCTGTAGGGAGAAACGATGAAGAACAGCTTGCATCAATCAAATCCCATCTAAACAGAGTGTAGAAAGTAGGCAGATGGACCAAATGGATATGTGTTTCTGTGCAAATGTAAGAAAAGGGAACTGGAATGAACTAAGATTCATGAACTATTTCTAATTCTGTATACTGAATTAGAACATAGCAATATCATCTCAGAAGTATACTAAAATGAAAATAATTAGTGGGACACTGCATTTTCAAGGTGCAACCTGCAAGAGGTAAGGCCACATGAGTGGTGCTGTGCATAAGCTGAATAAGTTAGCTGTATTAAGTTGAAGCAGAATTTCCATTGGTTAAAACGTGATACTGATGTGGGAAAAGTATATTAATGGTACTATACTGTCACAGACTGAGGAGGATGGATAGAGGGGGGATGGTGCATCTGAGATTTCAAAGAGGCTGTCCTTGCAGAATACACACCAAAAGGAAGCTCCTGTCACTCACATGCAGACTCAGTAACTATTACACAGGGATACGAAACTAAGGCAAATTTTAAATTCCATAAATGACTGTTTCTTGAAGCAGCCTACCAGGAAACTAAGAGGAAAAGAAGCACTCCTGACTGTCTTTTTGAGCTCTTTTCTAGTACCTGGTTCAAAATGTAATTATCCAAATACACGGAAGCACAAAGCACTTAAAGAGCAAGAAAAAGGAGAAAAAATAAAAAAATAAAAAGAGAGAGATAAAGAGAGACAAACCCTATGGTACTGTTTAATTTCAGAAGGAAAAACTATTGTTTTTTACAAGGAACATACCACACAATCTGTCTTAGGCTGAATTATCTGTAAAAGAGGTTTTAAACTGAATCCCCAAATAAAGGGAACCAGATTGCCAGAAACAGCCCATCTTTGGCCAGCAATTCCTACAAAACTCCAGGATGACGCTACTGAGCTATTGATTTTATGTTGGACAAAGTGGTCAAAACTATGAAAAACAACAGAATCTGTAGAAAACAGACACATGGCATAGTCAGGGAAAAGTAAATATAGTGCATTTAGAAGAAAGCCATGCCTCCTAAGTCTGTGAACTTGCAGTCTATCTCCGTATGTCATTGCTATTTGAAAATTAATTTGAACTAACACAAGCACTGACCACAAGAACACTACTTCCATTCTTTTTTAGGGGTCTCCGGCAACTTTAACAGTATTTCTCAGCAGGTCCAAATGCCAACTAAAACACTAGCAAGAGATCAAATCCAGGACCATCATCCAAAGTTCTGAAACTTTGAAGAGAGGCTATCCTACTCTTTACAATGAAACAATGATTGACCCAGTGCAATTATTTTGATTACCTCTAAAATCTCAAATGCGTAGTCAGTCTACAGTCTGTGACCTAAACACTGCCAGCAGTCACTTTCACACAATCTGTTTGATTTAAGTATCTCCATGAAAGTCAGACTGTTAGAATGCTTTCTGCCTTAATAGTTTAAAGTCTTAGTTATTGCAGTTATGTCACTTTTGCCAGCCTAATCCAACCTCTAATATTTTGAAATTGATTTTAACATCTCTGTTGAGTTCTGTTGCATATGCTATATTGCCTTGCTTTGGCATCTTGGGAAAAAAAAATAAATAAATAAAAAATAAAAAAGATTTTCATATTGAAAAACTAAAGGGTCTGTTTTTACAGACAGAATTACCAAAGTACAAGAACTGAGGCAAGGACTGAGATTAAAGTTTTAGAAAGAAATCTAAATAACTTTATACACGCTAATATATGTTTGTAATTGTGTTGCGATTACAGAAATTATATACCGTTCTACCCTTAGAGACTTATGTTAATAGGGATGCCAAATGAGACTATTTTTCCAGTGTAAGGCACTGCATAATTAGTTCAGTGTAGAAAATATACAAAATAATTATATTTTTGCCTACCTTAAAGACTCTGTAGGTTCAGATGATTATAGGAATCTGCCAGCTGTTAAGCTGCTACTGTGTTTTACCTCAGGTTGTGGCTTTTCAACAATGTAGCAGACAAAATAGTTCCTCTAAGTCTATAAAGTCTCACTATGCTTTTGAAATGACCAATATAGGTAAAATATAACTTATCTGTATAATTGCTCAATTAATGAAACGTATCTGTTGCTGTCTCCACTAATACACTATGCAGCAACAACTCTGTGTTAAAACTCAGCAGTGCAGTCCTTTGAGTTACTGGTAAGGAACACCAGTGGTTCTCTGGGTCGTTTTAGCTCTTTACCAACAGAACTCTGTAAACTGTGTATCCACATGTGGTGGTTTTACCGTGCTAGGCAGCTGAACACCACAACTGCTCTCTCACTCCCCCTCCTTAAATGAGGAGGGGAAGAAGTAAAGGAAAGAACAACTCACAGGTTGAGATAAGGATAATTTAATTAAAGAAAAAAATATATTATTAAGGAAAGATTATTATTAATCAAACAATTTAACTAAAGGGAAAAAAGGGAAAGGGGAAAGAGGGGGGAAAGGAAAAACAAAACAACAACAACAACAACAACAACAAAATAAGTAAAGGCTATGTGGAAGTGCAGAGGAAAGAAATTACTCTCTACTTCCCACAAATGAGCGATGCTTGACCATGTCCTAGAAGCAGGGCCTCAACACACGTAGCTGGTGTTCAGGAGGACAGACGTTTTTGCAACGAGAGCCCACTCCTCCCCTCTTCTTCCTTTTTCCACCTTTTATTACTGAGTGTGACATCATATGGTATGGAATATCCCTTTGGTTGGTTTAGGTCAGCTGCCCTGGTGATGTTTCTTTCTCGCTTTTTTGCCCACCCCCTAGGAGAGTTAGAGAGAGTCCTGATGCTGTGACAGCACTGCTCAGCAGCAGACACAACACTGGTGTGATACCACTGCTGTTCTAGCTACAAGTGCAGAGCACAGCACTGTATGGGCTGCTGCAGGGAAAGTTAACATCTCAGCCAGACCCAGTACACCACAACAGTACAGTCTCTGTGCATGAGAGACTTGAAACAGTCCCTTAAAAAGAGTTTATCCTTCCAGGTGCAGTGCTGGGCTGTTGTGGCCATGTTGCTTCTGTTTTCATCACTTAAATAGATTCTGTAAACTCTGCACTCTTTGTTAGTAAGGTAGCTTGAGCCAGCTGAAGCAGAGACTGCTCTGGCCATGCTTTCCCTTCTGCTGATTCTTCCTGCTCTACTGCAATAGCTGATGAGCAGGGCAGTCACACATTGAACTGGCTCTGGGAACTCACCTGGCCAAAAATGGCACACCTTTACAAATAATGTTATTATTTAATATATAAAATAATATTTTTTCTTTCAGAACTGTGCCTTTGAGAAATCACAATTTTTTTCAACAGGAAGCAACGTGAGAATTGCCACCGTGTAGAAACCTGTTCCAGCCAACTAAAATTAATAAAGCAAGATACGAAAAACATTTGTAATGTCATAAAATGTTGGCCATGGTTATTTTGACTGGGAAGTTGGCAACAAGTATAAAGGTGTTGACTTTGAAGGTACAAAGGGCTTTGTCACAATGACAGAAGAACATGGAAAGGGATTTCAAATATCAAGGCTATTTAACACCATGGGTACGAAACAGCAAGATGAAACCAATATTCATTACTAAGCATCAGCTCTGACAAGAACATCCACTTCAGGAGAATAGTCCAGGTTCTTTTTTGGATTAATAGTAATACCTGTATTTTGAACTCTACAGCAATCCCTTAGAGATCTGGTCCCCCAGCCACACAACGCTCATCCCAGGTGCCCATGTAGAAAGAGGTGTGTGGGGGAAATACCTCCAAACCCCAAACTGAGGCCAACTATGGACCAAATGCAACACTTGCCCACTACCAGTCTTGTCTGTGGATAGGGAAAGTTTGGGATCCTCTGCATTAGAGATCCTCTGTTCTTGGTGGTTCTGAGAGCTGCTAAAGGCTCTTCTGAAAGATATTAAATATGCAGTAAAATAGTTCACTATAAAGAGAAAGAACAGTTTGTATCATAGTTGACAACTACTTAGGCAAGCAGAGGTGAATCCTGAAAGTGCCAAAGGCTACAGCAGAGTGCTTTGGGAAACTGCACAAAATTGGAGCACAAGGGAGAAAAACCTGAAAAACATTTCCATTAAAGTTGTAGATGTTTCAGGGAAAAAAAAATCAGTAAGAGGATGTTAGGTTTCAAACTGCTTTTTCCCCTCCAGATGAAAGCACTGGATAGATTATAAGGGTCAATACAACTGGGTCTAGGATAGAAACAAAGCTAAAAGGTAATATATATATATATATATTTCACACCATTATTATAAAGTATATGTGCATGAAGTTCCATTCTGATAAAAGAATGTGGGCCAAATGATAAAATTCAGAATTTTTCCAGGTACAGTGAGACAAAATATTGAAGGTGCATACATTGTGGAGACAAGTGTTGGAAAGCTACAGCAACTACCTTCAAGCTGTAAGTAAAACAATAATAATAAAATAATAAAAAAATTTAAAAGAAACAGTTACAAACAAAGAAATGCTCAGGTCAGCTTTAAGGCCCTAAAGACAGAAAGCCAGATAGGAGAGACTAATACTGACAGTGTTCACTGGAAAAATCCATTCAAGTATCCAAAAACTAAAAACAACAAATCAACCATCCAATGTTCGTGGTGGAAGAGATATTTGTACAGCCAGATAAGAAAAAAAAATAAAAACAAGTGAGCCATCCTTTCCTAGGACTACCAGAACTGGTCAGAAGTAACTAACCAGCTTACTGCACTACATAGTGAAGAGATGCCCAATGAACACAGAAATCACATGAAGAGTTAGAAAGTGAAACAGCTAAACCCGCAGTACCCAGAAGAAATATATCTTCAGAAAAACAAATAAATAAATAAATAAAAACTTAAAGCTCAAAAATAATGTTTTCAGCAATTGCTCAAGGTTACTGTGTATCATGCAAGTATTTTGATAACCTTTTTTTTTATTTATTTAAGTAGGCACCCCAGAAAATGAGTACAAATCTAACCTTTCTTGCAAGGATGAGTTATACAGTTCTGATTCAGCAATATTGAATACAACTGTTGCACAAATCCTTTTACTTAAAACAACAACAAACAAACACACAAGCAAACAAATCTTCTTAAGCACCCCTGTTTTTCTTTGTCAAACAATACTTTGTTTGTTCTGGAAATTTTTACCCTGCAGTGGCACTCTGGAAAACATGGCAAGGAATAAAGTTGTGCTGTGAGACAGAGTTCAGCTTGGAACCACTAAAGAAAGTTAATGCAAAGCTGACTAGCTGTGGCATTAAAGTTACTTCACAAGGTATTGTTTTGTACTGCCCAGTTAAAAAATCATTAATGGAGCCTATGACAAAATATGACCAGGAATACATGCAAGAACTTTGTAGCTTTGCCTTGATCCAAAACACAAATTATGGATTTGAATTCCAATGCGGTGAGAAAGTTTCTGCATAATGGTCTCCAAGAGAGAGACAGTCATCACAGCAGTGATGACAAAAACAACTAAATAGATCTAGCAACTTAAACAATAGGTCATCCCCTTTGGTTTGCTCTGTTGCACTGTTGTTCCTGCTTGGCAATTTTTTTAGGTATGAAAAATCAAACCAAATCAAACTACCAGTGGGACAGACTAGGCCAAACAGCCAGGTTCTCACAGTGATTCTACATAATAATACAGCTGGAAGAACAATTTGTGGAAAAATACAGGTTCTCTTCTCTTTTCATGACCTAAAAGGGACGCTATTCACAGAGCAATCAGACATGGCAAAGGAACATCCAAACTTGCTCTAGAAGTGGTGATAGTACCATGGAATTAGCTTTTCTGCTGTGTTGGTTTTTTTATAATTGTTATTATTATTATTTTTTCTACTGAAGGATTTGGTGGAGAGGAGCAGAGGCTAAATATTCAGTGCCACTGCGTTCAGCTGTGCTCCAAAGTATCTGTAACTGTTTCGAGGACCAAACCCAGGACCCCAGTGCCACCCTGCACTGATGAATGGGAATGCAGGCAGGCAGGACTTGCTCTAGTTAAGGGAAACACTCTTTCAGACTGCACTGCAGACAATTATCAAGGCTGAAGGTGTCACATTGCCTTTGAATGTGAATTCTTCTTTCCTGCCAAATACTGGTTTCAGTTGCCAAATTGCAATACTTGGACCTGAGGAAGTGGTTGGCCAGTACTGGGGCTACATGCTCCTGTCAGGGGAAATGTGCCTGCAACTTGTCTGATCTTGTGGCACGAGATGAGGCTGATGCACACCAGGCACACAGCACGGCAATAAAGAGGTGTGATGCTCTAGCTCTGAGGAAAAAAATAAATAAATAAGATAAAATAAAATAAAACCACAGAAAAACAGATTTGGTTTCACAGCATTTTGTCTAGCCAACCTGATGTTTTCATTGCGGATATATGTATACCAATATACCAGAAACTCCACAGTGAGATGCAACATGGCAAAGCTCCAAGACTAAAAATAGATCTGGAGGAAATGAAGCTAGCCCTGTAAACCAGTCAAGAGTTTCAAAAGAACACAGTAGGAAATCCATAGGAGAGTAAATCCCTTTCAGACCATATAGTTATCCCTAGTTGTTATCCATAGTTGTTTTTGGCTGCAAAGGCTTTTGGGGAGGCTTTTTTTTTTTTTTTTTTTTTTTTGGCTTCTCCTTTCAAGCTGGGAAGGCCTAGATACTTCTCTGCAGAAATTAGGAGTCTGCCTGGGCATAACATGATAATTAATAATTCTGAGTTATCTAAAATGTAAATTGGACTGCCAGATATGTTCCATTAATGATTCTTTTAAAGTTAGAACAGAATTTTCAATTAAAAAAAATTGTTTCCTCATGAATGTAGGTCACTGACTGCATTTCAATTATCAGATAACTGGAATATCTTAGCCTACTTAAAGAAGTTTAAACATAAACTTATTTCCAAAATTATCCATTGCGAAAAGATACAAATAGATATATTTGTGTTATCTATATATATATTTAACCTCTAATATTACTGTAAAATCAAAACATACAAAATGTAAAACATGGTTGCATCAGTCCTTGATTACTTCAAATTACAACTCAAACTGAATTTTCATACTGCCATGCCATAATAACCACTTTCACTTCATGTGGCCAGTTTTTCACAGTTTTACAAGTAAGCGAGAGATACTAACACTCTGATGTCATGCAATACAAAATAGCCTTTGACGTGCTTTATTTGTTTTTAAATTAAGTACTCAGCCTTCCCACTCATGTAACTCTGTGTAAATGTACATAACGCTTCTCCACTCCTGCAAATGACTCCCAGCTTCCTGGAAACACACATGCAACCTCCCAAATGCAGATGGTACTAATTATCAGAGAGGACCTAAATGTTTACAATCAAGATTTAATATTTTGATCAACATGCTTCTTCGGTAAGTGTTAATTAAAAAAAAAAAAAAAGTGGAATAAGGACAGTGTTTGACAAACTAAATTCAGAAGCAATATTTACTGTGATCTGTAAAAATTGTGAATTTCCAGTTTTCATGCAACTCTGCTTTAAACAGTTACTCAAAGGTAAACCCATAAACCCATTGCCAAATGATTAACTATGTACTTATCATTAAAAAGGTCCAATTTTTGTACAGTGACTGTCCACACACTCAAATAAACCATGACACTAATGTCTACCCTTGCTTCTAATATTGGAACCCAGAGGATTTCTACTAAGGGTGAAGACATCAGCATTACAATGTCATCTGTGAATACTTGGCTTTAAGTTTGTTGCTCTAGGTGTTAGCCCTTCTAATTATTGGTTGTGAATTTGAACAGAATACAAATCACAGTGTAGAAGAGTGAAGTTCATGGCACATCAAAAGGTACGAGTTGGTTTGGTTTTCCTTGAAGTTCAGTCACCACAGGATGTGGACGGTATCATTCCCACCATAAACATCCATCTGACAGGCAGCAACAACCATGGCAAGCAACCTGGCATTGCAGGTCTGATAGTCACACTGCCCCATGTATCTTACTGGTATGAGCACTAGTGTGGCCAGACTGCAAAGGGAACACCATTTTAGTTATTGGACTGAATGGCCAGCAGTAATTCTGTGAATTGTAGAATAACTTGTGTTGAAAGGGACCCACAAGGATCATCAAGTACAACTCCTGGTTCCACACAGGACTACCCAAAATTCAAACCATTAGTTTGAGTGTTATCCAAATGCTTCTTGAACTCTGGCATGCTTGATGCCATGACCACTTCCCTGGGGAGCCTGTTCCACTATCTCTCCAACCTCCTCAGTGAAAAACCCCTTCCTGATATTGAACCTGAACCTCCCCGGATGCAGTTTCAGGCTGTTCCCTTGTGTCTTATCACTGTTCACCAGAGAAGAGATCAGTGCCTTCCCCTTCACTGCCCCTCATGAGGAAGCTGTAGGATGCCATGAGATCACCCCTTAGTCTCCTCTTCACTAGGCTGAACAAACCAAGTGACCTCAGCTGCTCTTCATACAGCTTTCCCTCTAGACACTTCACCATCTTTGTTGCCCACCTTTGGACAAGCTACAGTAGTTTCATATCCTTCTAAGTGGTAACTGTGTGGCGATTATGGACAAGATTAACTCTAAACCAGTCATTTGTTCTTATTAGTTATGCAGAATTATAACTGCATCTAAGCCAGAGCAAATTTCAACCCCAATGGACCAACTAATATAGAATGACTGATCAAGATACAGTTGTTTGTCTTTTAATCTACTCAGCACAAATACAGAATAGGGGAGGAAATATAATACATTAACAAAGCAAATCATGTAAAAGTAGTAAATAGCATGATTTTTCCAGGCCTTTTCTTTTCTTTTTGGAGGGGAAGGAAGAATAGGGGTAAATGGGATGCTATATCTCAACATGCATTAAAGGGAAAGAAGGTGACTGACGGGGGAACAAAAGAGGAAGTGAGGGGAAGAAATCAGGGTGTGAATGGTCCTTAGAGACTGTGAGAAGGCAGAGAACAAGTTGGGGAAAAGAGATAATCAATGCATATCAGGAAAGTGTCAGTGAGAACCAGAAAAATGTCTATGAATGTTCTCATTTTCTGAGTTTATATACCTCTTTGCACTTTGCAATGTTTTCTTCTTTCTCCATCCTTACCTTCACATAAGCCTCAGAATGAGAAACAAGGGAAGCCAGCATGCAACACTGTGTGTGCTGGCTGTGAGCAGGTGTAACAGACAGAGAGGAAGGTTACGAGGTGTAAATATTGAAGAGTTCCTACACCACTTCCCATTTTTTTGAGATTTTCCTTGTGTAAACGTGAGTAATGGGGTAAATAAGGAAAGTAGAAAATATAATGAAACATTAAGTATGTCCTGTAAAATAATTTAGAATCTACTGTTACTCAGCCTTATGCAATTTGTGACACCAGGTATAATTATTTAAAAAAAAAAAAGAAAAAAAAAAAGAACATGAAGAACATTCCTTCCTCTGGGTGTGCTTTTGATTTTTATCTATTACTACTATGCTTTGCCTTTTAGATGTTGCCTTTTTTACTATTCAGGATTTTTTACAACTGATGCTGATTAAGCGTATGGAATGGTTCCCTGGAAAATATTTTTCATACTAGAATTGATTATGGACACGAAATATTTGAGTTGGCTTTTAGCTGACTCATAGTTTTGTGCAAGTTTGATAATTCTTTGGAATTTGTGTTACCTTTGTAGATCACAGAGCATGGTTTCCCACAGCCTAACATAATTCAAGGAGCTGAGTTAACGTTACTTAGAGATCATCCAACTCTGATATAGAGAAAAGGAAAACAGAGAGATGAGAGAGTAAGGGGCAATTTCCAAAGCCTGCTGCCTACAGCATAGGCACCAGTAAAATCTCTACAAAAAAACAACTGTTCTAACTGCATCACTGAACATGCCCCAGGCCCTGAGCATAGTGGAGGAAACATAAAATTATAAGTAGGTAATAGGTCATAAAATAAAAACTTTATTTGATAATTGAAAATATCATGTTCTTGATCATAATCTCCATGAAGGTAAACAAGATATAAAAGTCTAGATATTCAGACACAGACACAGTAAGTAACTCCATAGTCACACAGACAAAGCACAGACAGATTCCCCTTCTCTAAAAGATGAGTAGATATCTCCTACAACCATTGTACACACAGCAAATAACTGAGATGAGGCTCACTTCATCCCAAACAGAAAAACAGCAGAGCGCTACAATCCTCTAACATTCAGCAGGCTTCTTGGGTGCTTCCCTTACACTGCTCTCAGTTTGAGCTCACCTTTCCTTCTCTCCACTACAGTCTTTCATTTGGCATCACTTTCTGCTGTATAAACCTCTATTTATTACAGGTAGCTGTGACCATTCCTTAAGCTATGATGAGAAACCCTTTTCTTGAAAAAAATCAGTGCCTGAGACACATACACATAGCAAACTATTCAAGACAACTGTAAGTGCTCTGCAGAAGAGCTCAGTACCAGCTGACCAGAAGCATACCTTCAAATGTAGGTAAAAGGACATGGTATCACAATGACTGGCAGTAAAGACAGTAAGAATTATTTCTTATATTATATAAGAAGATACAGAAAGCTTTCAAACAGAAGCGACAGTTCCTTACTTTCCCTGAAATCAACTTTTTTCTAAAGGTACAGACATATACCTTAAGGCAATGTGAATGTATTAATGATATGATTACTATCATTGATTACTGTTATACAGCAGTCTTAATATTTACTGTTTACTATCAAGCAGAAAAATAAAAGATTTATTTGGAAGGAGGCAGAGACCACCTTTCTCTTCTTCACTAACAGACTGCCCAGATCAGTAAAATCCCTGGCCACGTCTTTGCTGTTTGTTGTTGTTGTTGTTGTTTGCTTGTTTGTTTGTTTTTGTTTTGTTTTGTTTTGTTTCAGTTCTGCTTTGTTTTCTTTTGTTTAAAATTTACTTTTCTGGGCCAAAGTGCTAAAAAGGTATTAGGGAGAGGCAAGTAGAAGTCTTTTCAGGGTTGATTTGCTTCTCCGATTAAACTCTGCTTGTCCCTTACTTCTCCTTATATTTCTCTTCTTGACATTAAATTTTGTAAGGGTTATTAATATGAGGGGTGGTGTTATATACTCTGTCAGTTGAGTAGGAGGCAAATAAGGAACAGCCTCTATTTTAAGAGAAACTACAGACCATTGCGTCTTTCCTGTATCACAGCTTGAGAAACCTTACCCTTTCACGTGTACAAGGGGCTTAATGTTACTTTTCAGCACAGCCAAAGAAAATTCTAAAAAAACTTTTATTCTTTAAGACATCTTCATACCAGTTTAATTCAGCCACACCTACATATTCAGTAGACTTCTTAGCATGAAAACTTAGCATGTTCTTCTCATATGCTCTGTCTTCAGTGATTACTAATGCTTTGGAAATCCCCAGTGCCATTGCTGTATTGTTTGTGCTCATCAATGTAATTAAGAACAAAAACATAAGGCTGTACAGTTACAACCACATGATAGCCCAGCCATGATCCCTCCTGGTAACACAAATAGCACTTATCTGTGTGCTTCTGTCTGATCATATCTTTCTTCCTCTTCTGGGTAAGATCTCAGCATAGCAAGCTATATTACTCCTGTTTCTGAACATATGGCCACAAGGAAAGTCTCTTATTTAATATTTTCAGTACTGATTCAGTACTAATTCAATGATGGTAAATGTATTCTGGGGTTATTAAATAAATACTTATAACCAGACAGTATTAACAAAGTGAAAAACAGTACACAGTAGAATTTAAGTTTATATAAGTCACTAGAGCTATGGTGGTAATTATATTCTGGAACAGGAAAAAGTTCAATTCTTAATTGTTGAATTTATAAATAAACCTCTCTTGTTTGGATAGGCTCCCATAATTAATGAAGCACCTATCAATAAGTTTTTACTACCATGTCTGAGCAAGTAATTGCACAATTACACTGGTACCATTTCAGTATGCACTTTTGATTGTTTGGTACCAGTGATTCTTATATTGACCTTTGAAACACAAAATCTTGCTAATAATTAACAGATGCACAGTGTTCACATACACATTTAGGGAATCACCAGCCTGTGGTCCTCACTCAAATGGCTATGTGGCAGGAACTCAATCCTGTGAGGCTTCCACAACCTTCCTACACAATACAAAAGTTCTGGCTTTAAAAGTTCTTTCTGCATTTGTCTGTTCAGCATTGCAAGAACACCTAGTCTCAGAGGATTAGTTCTGCTGGGATCATGGAGAGTTGCATGACTAGGTACCATTCAGATGTTTCAGTCCAAACTGAATTTGATGTCTAAGACATTTCTAGAATAGGTTGTATGCAGTCCTCAGAGGTGTTCAGACAAGTACACCTGGCACAGCTGAAGCATTATCCTAAGACAGCCTCTACAGCACAGAATCATTAAGTCTTCCACTTCAGGCCCAAGCTAGAAGCCCAAGGTCCTCCATCAAGGAACAGGGAGAGTCAGGTCTCCCTAGAAACAAGTGCAGAGGAAAAGTAGTTAAAGCAGTTTCTCAAAGTTTTATCATCTTTGCTTTGCTGTACCCAGTAAACGTCCAAGGCAACAGGGACGCACTGAACCATTTCCATCTACATGTGTTTGTACTTCACAGGTTGTATGTGGCCCTCCTGATTTGAGGTCTGACAAATAGTAAGCAATTTGTGAGTTGATGTTCATCAAACTAAGCCCTACTGGTTAAAAACCAAACAAATAAACAGACAAAATATGATTTCCTGCCTATTTTTAGAACTTGCTTCTGTGTGAACCAGAGCTTCCGCTGGTATCCAAGGTTTTCAAGGTGTCTTCTAGTAAAACCCTGGTCATGCAGAATCCTATGAAGCAGCTGAAAACAGCCTATCCATGGGTTGAATTAGGAGTAGATCCACGCACGTATGTAGATGCCTTATTGTCTCTAAACCCAACCTATGTGCTCAGAGACATAAATACTTGTAAGAACCTGTGCTTCACAGTTCCAGTCTGATTGAATATATGGACAATGTAATTTTCAATAAATAATATAGTCATCACCATGTCTTAAATTATTTCTAAAGGGAAGAGGGAACAGAAGATACCTTTACATATCTTTACCTAAATATTGTTACATTTACTGAACAGTTTGCTGATGAGACCTGAGTAGGTCACTGCTTCTCTGTGAAAATAATAAATACGTAAATAAACAAATAAATAAATAAAAACACAAATTTCTGTGGGAAAAAATATATATTTGCTTCAAGTCTCAGAAGTTAAAATACTTTAATCCACAAAACCCTGCAGAAGAGCAAATCTTGAAATCTGTACTTTACTTTTCCTTTAGCATTTCTATTCAAAATCCCCAGTGAAGTCAGACGTAGAACACATTCCTACAGAAAGTCACACGTTCCATCCCTGTACAGTTCTTTACAGATTTTCCAGTGTGTTAGTCTTGTGTTACTCATCATCTGAGAAGCCCTCACGAACAGAGTGAAGTCAACATTTGTATATGAGGGAAGAAAATAAATGAACTAAAACAAACAAACAAACAAACAAACAAAACACAACATAGTGTTTGTTTTATTTCCCCAACATGTTAGAAAGAGAGAGAAAAAGAGACAGGAAGGGAGGAGGGGAGCAAGGAAAGAAAGAAAGAGGAATGGATATATGGTCAAACAAATAGATTAAAAAATAGGAAATAACAGAGCCTCTAATCCTGTGTGAACTAACTTCACTGGATACAGTTGTCTAGCAAAAAAAGCACAAGTTGTCATGTTACTTAAAATTAGTGAAAATCTGGAGTAACTCTTCAAAATGTATTAAATTGAGTACACATAATTAAGCTTGTAATCTAGGTCATTGTTTTGTATAGCACTCAAATATGCATGAACGCATTTGGTGCATAAATCAGGAAGAATTATGCAAAGCTGAGCAAAAGATCTGGTTCATTTTCCAAGATTACTGTACCTAAAAACACCTCTTCAGCTGCACAAGAAAACCAAATAATACTACCACTGTATTTACTCTGTTCTCTAAATCTCACCAAGACTAATTACAGTGCATATACTGAAAATACATCACCCCAGGCACAGTTATAAAGATATTCAAACCATTTTCTGCATCTTTGATTTGGACTTGGCTTTCAATCTACTGACAAGTCATTTAAGTCCAGCCAAATCATTTAATTAACTGTTCAGATACTACATTGATTACATCATATAAGAAGGGTAGGGTGTATATGCTCTCTCCTGGTCCTGCTTTAATACTTAAAGAGGATATGGAAGAAGAAAACTTGTAATTCTGTGATCATGTGGAGAAGTAGATCATCACAGAGCAGAACAAAGAATTTTATTTAAAGCCTAAAGGTCAGAAATGTCATTGGTCACAGAAAATGATTAAACTGTTAAAAAAGTATGTTATTCAAGTGTTACGTGAGTGCATACAGAGTTTCTGAACCAAACTCATAAACACAATCACTTTTTTCAAATGGAAGGTACACATTGATATCATATCAAAGTATAAACTTTTTTGTAGTACAGCTACCAACCCAATATATTCTGTTAACATGAAAAATATACCTTTTTACAAATTAACAGCAATAAAAACATCACTTGTGATTTAACAGTGATCTTTCAACAGAGAGGGGGCACTGAGAAGGGGCTGCATGTCATTCCCGTGTTGGGCTTTAGAGAATAGATACAGGATCCGAGGAATCTGACAGCCTTCCTATATCACACTATTTGCAGCCCTCACTTACAAGTGCAGTTGTACAGTATATCTCCTTGCTTTACTTCCAAATAATCCAGACCTGAATTAGTATGCTAGAGGTATTTTTTCATGAGGAGATATGATTTTGAAATGAATGTACTTAAATGTAAAATAATCTTCCAACAGACAGACAAACATTTCTCCTTGAGAACACAGTGTTTATGAAACTGCAGGCCCTTTAGTTGCCCTGGAAACTATATTTGTAAAGGGCCTCATTTTATATTGTTCCAGAGGCTTTTAAGATTTGCATCAAAGCTCCAGAAGATGAGAACTGCCAGTATATATTCACAAAAACAAAAGACAAACAAACAAAAAACTTCACTTTAAGGAGGTTGAGTGGTGTGGGATTTTTTGTTTGTTTGTTTGTTTGTTTGTTTGTTTGCTCCTTTTGTGCATGTGTTTCCCTTCGCTAAGGATAAATGATCTTTCAAGAAGCAAAACAAACAATCAATCAAAAGAACTGTAAAGTTATACATCTGTGATGTGTTTACAGAAAGTCAAGAGCAGCATATTTATGATGTTACATTTCTTCATCAGGATTGCTTCAAGAACTTCCAACTAAATAGTAAAAGAAATAAAAGGAACACTAGCTGTTTAAGTACTGTCAACATATCCATTTAGTACTGTTCAATAATGACCCTAAGGCTGCATCCATAAACCTCAGTGAGCTTAGGGCTTACAGTGTAATCTTAAAAAAAAAAAAAAAAATAAGAGGGAGAGAGAGAGAGAGAGAGACCACCTTACAAAAAGCATGAAGTTCATAAAGATAAAGTTAAGAAGGCAGAAAAACTTGAACTTAGTTCTAATACTTAACTGACAAAATGCTCATAATGTTAGGAGCACAGTTAGCTTTATTTTTAGAAAAAATCTTTCAACACTGAAAACCAAACCTTTAGCTACTATTTCATAAATTTCAGTTGTACAAAACACTGTGCAGAAACAGTCATTTTACTTCCTACTCTTTTCTGGACTCAGATACTGCAAAATGGTCTAAAGAAGAATCTTGAAGTTCATTCACAAGCAAACCCACACCTGAAGTCACTAGGTGAAGTGCTTATTCCAGGATAAAGCAGAACACTCTGGTTTTTCTCATTTCTTCATTAATTTCTACTCTTGAAAAGCATAAGGAATAAAAGCTGCACCAAAATGAATTCCTCTTTTGAGAGTCTTGCACAAGCAGGAGTTGCAGACAAGATGCAGAAATATTTATGCTCTATGTAATAAACTAATCCAGAAAAGATGTCAAAAAGAGACATTCCTCTAGTCAGGGAGACACCTAGAGATAAGTAGAGGTGAAATCTGTGAGAAGTCTGTGCAAGAACACTAATGAGGAAAGGAGACAGACAGAATGCAGAAGAGGCCTCTGACCCATTTCCTTTGGGAGGGAAAAACTGAATGAGGAAAGAGAAAAAATAGAAAATAGGCAGCATACTTCTTTCAATAACTTTCAGAATAAATCTGTTCTATCTTTGTGTAGGCACTTGTATCTTTTACATTAGCATTTGCAATATTCAAATAGCAAAAACAAGCACAGTGGAAGTTTCACAAATGACAGCAGATAAGAGAAGGGAAATGGTAATTTTGCATGGTATTTTATATAAAAAAAAATACTCAAATTCCTCACTCTTTTTTTTTGTCTATTCTTTCATTATTTTAATTTGTTCTTTTAAGGTATGCTTCAAGCATGTGCTGCCAAACATAAAGCTACAGGTAAAGGCTGTAACGTGTAAGATTCCTCTAACTCAGAATTCTGTAAAGCAGCTCCTCAAAATTACCATCAGTTAACATGGGGTTAAAGGACAGCTTCCCCTCTTCTTTTTGTTTTAAATAATTACTGACTCACTCAAGCTCTCTCTCAACCTGTCCAGGTACAGAAATCTTATATCTCTTTCACGTCATGCAGCAAAAATAAGCAAAAACCCTCTGCAAGTAAACCAGTGTATTGCCTCTAAAAAGCCTGTGAATATTTCTTTTAAAATGTCAAACAGAAATTAAGATAACTGTTTTAGAAAACAGCGTTTAGGGACCACGCCTTTTTTTTTTCTTTTTTCTTTTTTTCTCTCTCTTTTTTTTTCTTTCCAGATTTCACATTGCTCAGTGTTACATCTACTTGGCAATATCAGAATTAAAATACAATATGCTCTGGCATAAGTCCATTCATACGTATCTCAGCAATATATCTGGGATATATAATTATAATAAATAGCTATTAAAATGTATAAACTATAGATGGTTTCTTCTATAAAGTGATGGAAAATTACTCAAAAACAAAATTGTAGCTTCATTTTGCCCATGAAGAAGTGAAACAATTCCAACTGATATTGGAAAATGTATAGGTGAACAGCTTTATTCTGTAAATTCATTCCATTGCTTTGGGTAGACAAAATTTACCTTTCATCTACATCTTATGCAGCTAATAACAAAGTTACTGAGGCAAATACATTGAAAAAAAGTTTAAGTGGCTCATAAACATGCTCCGTTTAACTCTAACATGAAACACCTCACTCTTTTATGAACATCCTTCTCCAACTCAGAGAGACCAGAGGAAAGTCTCATCTCAGAGTAGTTGAAAAGAAGAAAACATAGCAGTATGGCTTAGCCTAGAGCAAATGGAAACATTTTAAACTATTCCCTGGGGATTTCTGATGCTTAGGATGAAGTCTTGTCTTTATGAAATTCTTGTCCCACACAACTGCAGCTGGAGTCAGGTTTGCAATCTATTCTGACTGACCTCTCAGTTTTGAAAAATTATCTTGGTTCTCTTCTCTAGTCTTTTTTCCTTTTCTTTTGCACATCTAGCAGATGACAAAGGACTGCCTGTTATTTGTGCACTGGTACAGCAAGCAATAAGTTGAGAAGCTAATAAAAGTTGACACTTTAGGCATTTCCTTAACATCAGTGGTAAATAAGAATAAGACAAGCTGAATTTCAGTCTATAATTTGATGTGTAAGGTTCTTGAGCAATCCCTTGTTTGCACTGTGTTAATATTTTTTTCAGTTGCAATGAGAAAAAAAAAAAAGTATTAAACATTTATCTTAAGCAGACAGAGCTTTCCTAAGACATTACAGAAAAAAGAAACTGATTTCAGGATATACAGGTAATGCATTTTAAAGCACTGAATCATTAATTTTCAGAAAGCTGTCTGTTGTCTTCCAGAATTTTCTGCATGACATTTTTGTTTGAATGCATGCAACTTCAGAATTATTCAAGACCTTAAAGATATTGCAAGATGTATTTAAATATATTGTATGTCTACTTCTGCTCTTGACCATGACTGGATGCGTCAGCACTGAGATCCACAGATTATTGCAGGATACCAATTTTGATATCAAAATATATATATATTTGAGCATCTGCCTTGTAACTTAGGTATTTAAAGCCAAATATAGCCAAAGTAATAGCACAAGGTAGAAACTGACTATTCTGTATGAAGAAGAACTAGCTTCTGTCCATTCTGAAAGAAATAACTTATTCAAATAACATATCCACAATAACATTCAAAACCTATTGAATTTCAGTCTCAAAAATACAGCGTCTTCTATAACAGGTATCAGTGACACCATTGTCTCTAACTACTGCAGAAATAACGGGTTCTAGTGATTCACTCTTTTCAGTCCACCATAGCGGATATTAACATAAAATATCTTTATGCAAGCTGAAGCAGTTTTTAAAGTTTTGGGCCATTTCAAGGTGCCTCAAATGGTATTCAAAATCTTCACAAATTCAAAATCTTTAAACAAATTGTATTTGCTACTCGCCACATTTAAAAGTCAATTCCTTCTTTTGGTACCATGTGAAGAACTAGATCCTCTATATTAATGGTTAAAGTGGGGATCCTTGGATTACTTTTAAGGGGTCTTTGCAACATAAGAAAATATACTTGTTGTTCCTTAACAATAATTTCTGTTTGCGAACTGGTTACAAATGTTTGGCACCCATGTTGAAAGATTTTCCAGGATCAGTTTTTTTAGCAGATATACCAAACCAAACCAACCTTTAATTATATCATCTGATTTACTTATTTTCCAGACTTCCTTATTTAAATTAATGCAAATGTGACTAACTATAAAGTGTAAAGTTAGACTGCATTTTACAAAAGATGTTATTAGGGCTAACACTATTCCCACTTAAGTTCATATATCAGTGAAGTCCATACAGCTGTTGTTACAATAGTGAAAAGGACATAAACTGACAGACCACTCAAAAAAAAAAATGTTCTGTCTTCTCTGTTTCACTGGTTTCTTGTTCCTGATCCCAGCCTATTTGTGCCTGCAAAAAAAACCATACATGCACAAACAGGATGAGAGCCCACGTTGCTAGGCTCATTCTAATCTGCATTAGCTCCCTGATCCGTTCAGTGCAGGGTTTCAGCAGTGTTTGTGTGTTGAAAATGGGTGAACAGGGATGTGTATCCATGTCAACAGACTACATTTTCAGTGGTAATGCTAACTTAAACTATGACCTGAGAGTAAAACTGGACCATTGATTGCTACTTTAGAAATCCAGAAATAAATAGCTGGACTTATGATTATTTGTTTAACCTTAATCACTCACCTAGGAGCCTGTTTTCCTACTAGATTCTGTATATCTGCCCTTGAACACTAGAGATTTCTGATTCCTGTTCAGAGGGCTTTACTCAAGCACCACATATCATCACACATCATCATGTCTGCTAATGTTTTCCAGGTTTACTATTCTGGACATAGATGGCAGATGTTATGATAAATTACCAGTTATCACCAGGCTTTGCTAACTCTCTGTTATCTGTCCTTAGATAAGATTGCTTTACACAATGACATTGCATTTAAGAAAAACTAAATAGAGAAACTTATCCAAATTTTCCTTCGAGGATTACTTTCCAGGAAACAGATAAGCCTTGTGCAGTCTTTCCTGCTGTTTTCCTGGATTCCTGATACAGTCTTTCCTCAAAGGAAAGAACTGAAGATGGCTATGAGGCTCAATTTCTGGTTTTGGCTTTTGAAGCTGCCAGTGAGATGGTCTCCTAAACCAGGTTCCACCAGACCTCTGCCTGGTGTTTTGGTTGCCAAAACATCTCCCAGTCTTTCTCAGCTGCAGTGCAGATCTATGTCTCTTGTCACTGTATGATCCACCCAAAAATGAGATTACAACAGAGAAGGTAAAAGGCTGTATTGCTAAAATGATCCTGGCTACTTGATAGAGTTTGCACACTTAGGCAACTAAGCTTGATCAACAGATTCCCAAAAGCATGCCTCAGATGGGACAGTACAGAGCTACACACCTTTACTAATGGCACAGGCACAATTAATCTAAAATGGAGGGAGTGACTCCATAGTACACAAAGCGAATGTACCAGAACATGGTACACCAAAGCTTGTCACCTTCGAGGATCTCCTCTTCTGTATGCAAAGCCTTGTGTTAGTTTCCCTGAGTCAGAGGAGAAAATGTGCTAGCTCGATTTCCTGCTATGTTTGCACACGTTATACTTGTGGCAGAAACATGATGTAGCACTTGTACATGAAGCACCCCACGCAGTAACAATGTGCTTCAGACCCCAAGGACATCAACAGGTTGGTGCAAAGAGTATGCTCTTTCTTCCTGTGTTTAGAATTATGTTTGACTGACACTGACAGTCATATGTTTCTGACAGTTTAATATGAACTAAATTAATCCATAAAGTAGAAGGTGGAACCAATCCTTTGGTTCTTTCCTTGTTAAAAGGAAGTCTAGCATCTGATTATTTATCATCTCAGTAATGTAGCCTTTAAAAAGCATTTCTACATTCTTCACCGTGCTCAGGGAATCATGTGCCAGTCCAGAAATTCACCATTGAAGAGATGATGCATTGACATGAAGCAGTGTATCTTCTGAATGAAGATGAAGAATAGATTAATGATTTAGATTAGATTAATGAATTAGATGAAGTTAACTAGAGACGATTTTTCATATGGTATTCCTTTGCCACATGAAAGTCTTCAAAAGAAGTAAACTCAAAAACTGCTCAGTCTAAACTCTGGTAATACCAAACAACATCACAGCGATATGCCAAAGCCACAGATTGACCTTGATATCTACACTGATCCCAAGAAATTTTCCATAACAAGATTGTTTAACTGATCCTGAAAACAACAGTGAGATCTCCAGATATTAAAGGGAGATATATTTCTGCTGAGAAAAAATAAGTTGACTACTAGGGCTTTCTCTTCTTCAGCTACTCCAAGATAGGTTGCTGCATGTCAGCTTTTAAACCACCAAACACAGCAGTTTCCAGAAGACTTACCCCCCTTTTACTAAAGAAAGAAAGACCCTCAAAATACTTTGCATTCATTGCAATATGCACAGAATGAAATTATACTATTGCCAGTGTCTACTTATATGTAGCACTGCTGTCTTTTGCCAACAAGTCAAAGTCCTTTTTTCTCCCTTGGGACTGATTTAAGCTCAGTGTGATTTTTGCCGCAGCATAAATCACAGTACTTACCCATCATGTTGAAATTCAAACATGGCAGCAAACTGTGTCATACTCTCGATGTAGGTTTTCCTCCCATTCTGTTGTTATACATGTTAATACCATTGATGCAGAGGCCCTATGAACTTTCATTATAATTCCACAAAAGTCATACACGTTACCTTATAAGCAATCTTAATACAGCACTTGTGTTTGCCCACAAACTACGAGAAAAACTTTTAAGTTTGCTACTGAGTTATGTGTTACCAACAGTGATGTTATATAAAAAAAACTTCATGGTTACACCTCAGAAACCGGACTATTGTAATCAATCTGTATTATGCGCTCTGTTAGGCCATCAAAATGCTTTCAAACGGTAAAGAAACTTGAACTTTTACAACCTACATTTGAACTATGACTCTAAAGAAGAAAAGGCCTTTCCCTCATACAGCTTCAGCTTCATTCTTGAACCCCTTAGCTACAATAACAAAAAATATATCCTTATATGTTTCTAGGTTTGTAATAATTCAATAAAATAATTTCATTTAGGAACAGTCCTACAGTAAGTTTACTGTAACACAGTAGTGCATTATATATCAGGTTTAGATTTTTTTTAATTCAAAACCCTACAAAAAAGGGTTTACAACTGTCTTGTACAAAGTAGTTGTAACTATAATTTTTTAGTGTTTGAAATTTTTTACAAGTGGAATGGCAGCAACTATCATACACAAGGGAAAAAACAAACAAAAAAGCAGGAGAGCACATGATATTTTCCTATGATAAGAATTTCTTTGAGAACTGTAAGTAATGTTACATTTACAGAGGATCAGTGACACTAAGTCAACTTCAAAAGACAACTTCAGGGGCATGTAAAACATTTTGTGAGAAGGACAATTTCTCCCTAGCTTAGGTATGATACCTTTTGCGCAAGAGAAGGAAAAATCATCATTAACAGTAACCAAGCTCAATTCTTCAGTATATGATTGTGCCAGAGAATACGGCTTTTGCAAATGGAGATTTAGGGCTAAACTTCATGAGTGTAGACTCACAAACTGACAGGACAGATTAAGTCCTTTTAACAGTCTCTGAGAACAGTGGTCCGAATCTTTGGAAAGACAGGAAAACAGTGACTTTAAACAGATTACTAGTGCATAGATATATTTGCAAAATTAGAGATAGTCTTGATACTCATATTCGGAAAGCACCATACAATGAACTCATACAGTGCCTCAGCAACACTTCTTATGCATGCAGCAGAAAACCTGAGCTTTGCACAGAATAACAAAGGCAATGAAATAGAGCTGAGCTGTCTTAGATTTGCAGCCCTTTTTATTAGGCTGCGAGCCTCAGCCTTCTGTGTGAGAAACAGAGGTGTGGAGATTAACGGTTCTGTCAGTTATGTGTTCCTTAATTACATTTTAAATACTATCTAAAATGATTAACTATACAGTGATAAGATAATGATAATTCCTCATGATATTCCACATTACTATCACACCAACCTGCAAAGAGTTAAGATACCAAATGAAATTTTCAGTATTTTAATTATTTTAAATAACAGCTCCCAGTTTCCTTCACACTTTTCATAGTTTGTCCATTCCCCATTATTAATTTGTTACTTGCTGAAATCAATAAAATCTCTAATCATAAAAATAGATAAATGAAAGCATGAAACCAGTTTTAAATACAGACAAAAATACTACAACTTTGATTTCTCCACACTGCTGAAAACAATATAATTTCACTAATTTATGATAGCACTTTTCTTTCTTCTGCTCTTTATTACTTAAGTTGCAACTTTGGTTTTCTCAAAAGATTTGCTCTTTCATGAATATGGTGATGTGTGAGGGCACTTTGTTGGTATATGATTTGCTTCTGAATTTTCTGGAAACAAGCATAGGTTTTATTTTTAAAGAGGAAGGAACAAAATATTTAGTAATAAAAAGCAGTTATTTAACAATAAGTCATGAAACTGTGCACATGCCACAGCTGAGTAGTTTCTGTGAGCAGCCTCTGCCTTCCTCACCCTATCTGCCCTTAATCTCTCTAACACCCACTCACTGTATCACAACAAAAAATGGACTAAACTCCTTGGTGCAGGGTTTTGTATTTCTCTAACTGCTCTGAGGCACCTAATGTACATCTGCCAGCTGCAGGGGAAAAAAAAAATCAACCGAAAAAAAAACTAGGTGACAAGTCATTAAACCTTCATCTCTAGGTTCAGCCTCCTATGGATGCTTCCTCACATTTTTCTTCAAGACAAGATATGGCATGAATAATCTTGTTCCATGACTCCAAAGCAAGTGAAAGAGTCCAACTAACATAATCAAAATGCTATCATTCATATACGCTATTTAAATCCTTATCACAATGTCAAACAATATATATAAAACCAGCTGTGAAGTCAGCATGCCTTTTGCCATGAATGTGGTCAAGGTTGCCCGTAATACTTCATATGTGATTAATATTCTACTTTTATATATATATATATGCATATATATATATATGTTATCCATTATTACATTTCCCTTAGGTAATCAGAAGGACAGATTGGCAGACTGGAATCTTCAATTTGGGTAAAATCCAGCCACTGACTGGAAAGATGAAGCTCGGGCTCTGCCATGTTGCCCCTCCAACTTCCTTTGCCTTCCTACACTTGTGTTGCTCCTCTCCTCTCACTTCTCCACATTCCTGTGTCTCAGCTCTGATGTGACATGGTGGCAAGTGCTAGAAGAAATGAGCCTGTGATCTACACAGACCATCAGGAGACAACACTACGCTGTCAGAAAACTATCACACTTGAAGTAAATGTGCTTTATGGTGTAGACCTCATAACAAACTACTCCTGCAATGAGCTGAGCTATTGATTATAATATGCTGAAGTGTTTGTACATTTATATGAATGCAAATTTTAAGCATGCCATGGGACCCACTCAGGGTCTGATTCAGCACTACTGAAGTCAGTGAGGCTTTTGGAATTCAAAGATTTGCATATAGAGACTCATCCCAAAACCTGCTTCAGAATATAATGTATGTCCATTTTTTAATAGCTTGAAACACCATGAAGCACCTGGTCTTGCTAACAATTTGCCAGTTAAGCTTCAATGGATGTTACTAGATCTGCATTTTTCAAACCTCAGGTTAAATGACATTTAAATTCATTCCCTGCCTGAACTATCCAAAAATCAAAAGCTCCTTGGCCACGGCACCAAGCCTGTCAGAGTTTAAGAAGGGTTTGGACTATGTTCTTAGTCATATGGTCCGAATTTTGAGTAGACCTGTGCCGTGCCAGGAGTTGGACTCAATGAACCTTGTGGGTCCCTTCCAACGCAGGATGTTCCATGATTCTCTGACTCCTTTAAGAGAAAACTGGTCTCAGTGGCTGGTGCTGGTCCTTCCGCCCTTTGGATACAGTTCATTCCAATTCAACAATTGAAATTCACCCTTTCATTTAAGTTTGGGGGCTGGGAGAAAAAGCACATAGATTCACACTGGTGCAGCTCTGCGTAGAGCAATCCTGTCTCCTTGACAGGCTGACTGCATGCAGTGTCTTTGTGCACCAGGATGTTCAGGATAAAATCCAATGATAGTAAGAAGATTCAGACTGAGAGACAGCATCCATTCTACCCTTCACAAAATAGACTAGGCTACAGTCAGACTGGGGAAATAAAATTCAGATGATGTGGCTTTTACAAGGCTTTATTTTTCTCAATTTTAAAATTGTTCTTTGGAAAAGAAAGAACAACTTTTATATAAGAGAAGGGTCCCTTCTACACACAGGGTTAGTCTTCAAATCAGAAGACATTTTGCTTGCAAACATGCAACATATCAACATACATTTCTGTGCAATGGAAGTTCACAGACCAGTTATTTCCCTTGACTCAGAGCAGGTTTTTGCCTCCTGTTATCAGCAAAGCATACTTGTTCAGGGAACCGCACACAAATTACTGAAATTACTTTGGCCGGGGGGAGAGGATGCTGAAGAAGAAATGTACATGCGTTACATCAGCTGCTAGTCAAATGATTCTATGTATTTCTAAGCCAGTGACTTGCCTGTTGAATAACTGAATTAAACTAGTGTGAAGAAAGACAGCAAATTTCCTCTCCTTAAAATTGTTCATCTTCAAGCCCTTGGTCAGATATCTTAGTGACATTATTGTCAGCTTCTTTACATTGTTCATCTAGAACAGCCACACTGAGCTTTACTTGGCATCAAGTAAAATATGTCTCTGTGTCACGGCAGACAGGACAGCCTGGAATCCCACAAGAACTAATTGGTACTCTAGCAAAAAGAGCTATCTCCAGCCCTACCTGAAGAGAGATATTCTAACATTTTTAGTATCCTTTTGGATGCTTTTAGAGAAGGCTCCTCTTAGTGTTCTGCATTTCACCAGCTCTCCCTTTCGTGGAAACTCTAAATCACGCATTTAAAAATAGACCATCAGATTATCTGGGTAAATCATAAAGCTCAGCTTATCTCTCTCTTCCCCTTCAAAATATACAATTTATTTTGTCTACCAGCTCAGCAGCATGAAGCCATGAATAATCTTGTATGTCTCAGTATCCCAGTCTTTTAATTGTCCTTATATATGTCCAGTATGCGTATGTATGTCACTATGGGGCATGTGTGCATGTAAGGAGGGAGAAGAAATTTACACTTCTGGGCACAAAGGTGTACAAGTCTGCTTATGTTTATGCCTGCACCAACTGTGTGTCTTCGCATCACAGCACAGCCTTACAAGGCCATGGAGAAAAATGCCAGAATTCATCAGAAGCAATGTACTAAGTACTTAAATTATTCATTAAATTGTTAGTTAACACCAGTTTAGACCCCAGAACCCATGTGCTTCCCCTGAGGGCAAACACGATTGATGCGATACCAGGGCGGACACAAAAATTCTATATTCCTCTTTCCCAGTGGTTTACAGGCACTATATAATGGAGCCTGAAGCAGCAAATCCTGACTCCCAGCCCTAGTGTTTCCCATACACTCATCCCCTCATCCTCCTCCTTCTGCCAGTGTGGCCCATCAGGCCTTGAGAGCCGGAGAAAGCCCTGCAGGGCTATAAATAGCTATTTGGGGGAGGGGGAGGAGTGCAGCAGCACGTTTCCAACGATGCTTGCTGCAGAGGGAGGTTTTGCTGGATTAATGCAGAGAGGAAAAGGAACTGCTAGGAAGTTCACTGGCATACTAGGTAATGCCTGTGGAGAGGGGGCAGCAAATGCCATGGGGAAACTTACGTGGGAATGCCCTGCTCCCTGGGAGAGCAACGAGGTGGGCTTCCCCTTTGAGTTTTTCTGCAGAGCCTTCCTGAGATGGGCTATGGGCATGAAGGGTCCAAGGCTGAGACAGACAGCAAGAATACGAATCAACACAAAGCATTGTTAGTACACGCAGCTTATTGTCTATGCCAAATTCGTACTGAGTCAAGCGGTTTTATACGTGCTGGATTTGCACTGACTGTGCATCCGGTGCCCCTGGACCTTCCCCAGCGTGGAAACGCTTGGATGGCTCCCCTTCCTTAAGGCTCCCGTTTACCTTCAAGCGACAAAGCCGAGAGTCCTGTTCCCCCGGGAGTCACCCTATCCCCCCGGCCTCCCGGAAACTTTTGGGAACTACAGGCACCGCCGATGCCGAGCTGCGTACGCCCCCCTTCCCCGCCAGGGACACGCCGGGCGCTGCCGCCGCCCCGGCTGGCCGTGCCGGGAGGGCACCGCGGAGGTCACCGTGCTGCTCCGCGCCTCCCCTCCCGCCCGCCGGGCACGCACCACGCGGCTGGGCTGTGCTGCAGTGCCCGGCCCGGCCCGGCCTCTCTCACCGTCCTCCAGAGCCGCTGCCTCTTGGTGCTGACGGAGGTGGCGGTGACGATGAGGTGGGAGACGGATACCACCAGCCCGAAGACGATAGCCAGCAGGGTCCGGACGGGTAGCAGGGAGTACGAGACGAAGGTGACCAGCATGAGCTGCCACATGCCCTGCTCGGGGGCGCTGGGGGGCTCCATGCCATAGGCGCCGAGTGAGAAGGGGCAGCAGAGGAAGGAGAAGGTGAAGCTGAAGAGCAAGGTGAGTTTGACGATCTGCTGCAGCTGGGTGACCTGCAGGTACTTGACATTGGTGACGATGAAGAGGGAGAGGAAGATGATGCAGTGCACCGGGTGCGAGCCTTTGGAGATGGTCAGGCTGGGTCCGGAGAGCAGCTCCACAAGGGCCAGGCTGGCCGTGAGCACGATGAGGACGGCCAGCGCCTTGAGGGTAGACGTCTGCTCCAGCTTCAGGTTATAGCTCTGGAAGAGAGCCTCCAGCTCCTTGCAGTCGAACTCGTCCTCGCAGGCGATGGCATCCAGCAGCAGCAAGGGAGGGGGGTCCCCCAGCCCGGCTCCCGCTCCCGCCGCCGCGGCAGCAGGCGGGGAGCAGCAGCAGTGGCAGCACTTCTTCCTCTTGGTCTTGACTTTCTGAAACGGTATTTCCTCCATATCAGTGCCATTCATAAACACCCGTGAAAAATGCTCCTCCTGGCGTCCCTGGCTGCCGCTCCTCCGCCTCGCTGCTCATAAAAGAGAGGGGGGCCGCGAGCAAGAGCCGCGGCCGCACGCCCGCCGGCGGCCCCCGCCGCCGCAGCTTCGCGGACGCGGGCACCGGGCACCGGGCACAGCCCGCCTGCCTGCCGCCGTCCGCAACCGGCGGCGCCTGCAAACGCCCCCCTCCGCTGCCACCGAGAAGCCGAGGGTGGCTGGGACGGCGGGAGGAGAGCCTCACTCGTGTCAATACGACAACCTTCCTGCCTGCTGTCTCTCTCTCTCTCTCTCCCCCTCCACCCTCCTCCTCATCCACCACCTCCTCTTTCCTCCCCTGGTGTTCCAGGGATGTTAATCTCCTAATGACACAAAAATACCATCCAAAGGTTTGAAATCAAGCAGGGGGAGGGGTGGCAGAGGGGGGGAAGGGCAGAGGGTGCGTGGAATAATCAACAGGCGGGTCTCCCTTTAGATACAGCTACGTGGAGGAGCAAGAGCTGCGGAGAGTGGGTGCTAAACGGGCTCCCGGGGGTGGGCAACACTAAAAAAAAAAAAAAAAAAAATGCGGATTAAAAATGAAGCCCAGCCTTGTAGACCGGGCTAAACGCTGGAAAAGTGGGGCAGCGGTGCCGGAGAGAAAGCAGAAGGCAGGAGGGAAAGGCAGGGCGATCCCCTTCGCACGTCCGAGAGCATCTCACAGGAGCTGGGGAGCGAGAGGCGCCTGCGCGCCGCTCGCCTGGGAAGCCGGGCACGGTCCCCGCCGGGCACCCGCGGCAGGGAAGCTGCGGAGGGACCGCCCGCGCCCTGCGCAGCGCCGAGCACCCGCACCCGCGGGGCGCTGAGCCTTGGAGCTGCGGCTTGCTGTCTTACGGCCTCGTGTTTCCCGCCCACCTTCACATCTACTGAAATACGTGCAAATATAGAAAATCGATCGACAAAAATAGAAATATGCACGAATATATAAAAATATATTAGATATAAATATATAAATATATTGGATATAAATATACTAGATAAAAAGATGGGTGAGTCCTTCTTCCTGTGAGAAATGAATACTTATCTGCCTGAATAAACATGCTGATTTTATGATTTTTGCCTCCTAGACTCTGAAATACTTGGAAAAGTGCAGTGAATAATAAAATTTTCAAGAAAGCACATTTCTGTGAGCACTTTTGCCTGTCTGGAAGTACAAATCAGTCAGTGGTTGTTGAGGGCTACTCTTGTGACAGGAGTTAATTATCATCCTGCACAGAATTGCACTCTGTGCTTCATCAAGAACTTGAGCTGTGAATCTGTATGTTGTTTTGAAAAAAACCTTCAGTGCTGCCTATAACACCACTACCATATATCACTGTTAGCAAATTGCCAGCAAAGAATATCATTGCATCTAATTTGGGGATCAAGAGGCTGACTCCATGGTCATCAAAGACTGGAGAAAGGATTCCAATGTTTGTGTTGGCTTTGGATTAAGCATTTCTAAGAAACAGGGTAAGGAAAACATCAAAATTGAAAATTTCTATAGATGATTAACATATGGCTTTTCCAAGGTACTGTAGGAATACTTTCTAGAACCGAAGCAGAATCCTACCATCACAGATACGTTGAAGTTCTAATTGCTGGGTCTGTGTCAGTAGTGTCATATTCTGGTTCCTGATTTAAGCCAAAGAGCCTTAAGATCAACAGTATACAGATTTCTTTAAGATTTGTTACAGCTATGAAGGTTGATGATATTTTATTTCTGGAAAGTAAAGTAACATTAAATAATATCTCTGATACATGAGATAAATTAAAATAGTTTTTACACTATTATTTTAGTATTTTGTGTTAGTCTGAGCCTTCCAGACTCAGTATTCAGTTGTTCTTTTGAAACTGTATAGACCTCACCAGGAAAAGGGGACAAATCAACATTGCTGGAGTTCATGTGTTACAGATTAAAAATATTTCACGTTTGGGGCAGTGATTGTCATTTTGTGCTCATGCAACACTGCTCAAGATAGTTTCACACTGTGAATTATTCCCTTAAGCTCTGCAGAACAGGGGAAAAAAAAATGCTAGTATTTATATTTCTGTAACTCACTTCAAGAAGAAAGTAAAGGGACCGGGTTTCCTGGCCTAAATGCTGGAGACAGGAAGAGATGTTTAACTGAAATGAAATGTAAAAAATAAAGCTTTCTTTGTTTTGCAGTGTCTCCAGTGCGTTTGGAAAGTTACTAAAATATATTTCTTTCTTCATTTTGATGCATAAATTCACTTCAGTCACACATGTATTATTAGGCAGATACTGTTATCTTTTCACCTGTCCTCTAGTTCCTTCTGAACTCATGTATCCCAAGGGATAAATGGTATTTTACATCTTACACTGCATTAGAGGTGGCACCTAGCTGCCCAGCCCAAGGAACTGAAAGAGTTGCCATGCTTTCTTCTGGTTCTCAGCTTGCTGTTGGGAAAACAGAAAAAAGGAGTAATTCCCTACAAGGCACAATGTGATTTAGATTAGTTTCGTGCTTATTACAACCTCAGATTGGGTTAGTTAGTACATACATCAAGAAGAGAAGGCTCATATGTATGAGATATACATATCTCCATTCTTATTAGGTCAGGGGGAAGCAGTGAACTGTTGAAGATTTGTCTACCTTAGATATTGCAGGAATATGGAAATGTCACACAGTGATTAATTAAACTCTTTCATCCTTTATACGATGTTTCACATCACAGGGCAAATACTTCACCTTACCCTGCATAGTGAAGAACCATTTTTTTTTTACCACCTTATGGCACAAATATAAAGAAGGAACCTTGGAACCTGTGTCTGAAACAAGAATATAATTACAGCAAATAACCACCTATAAAACTGCTGGAGTGCACTTGACACAGTGCTACGTTTTCCAACTAAACTTATCTGCTGCAGATAACAGTAGCCTGGTTCAGGTTTTGTGAACTATGAACAACACTTTTTGGGCTATACTGCACTTCTAGTTCATTTCTAAGGATGATATGTAGTTGGTTTTGATACATAATGCCCTCAAAGTTCAGGATATTGGCCAGATCCAAGCCAGCTCTTCCTGTTGAACATCCTTGTATTTGTAACCAGAGACCACAATGTAGTATTGACAGGAAAGGGTGATTAAAGCCCAGATTTATCACCTCTTGCATTGCAAAACCTATCTGTTCAGCTTTTTCCTGAGAAGCAAGCTGACTTGGTTATTTGAGTCAATGGAAGTAGAAATCTTTTCTTCATGGAGATTGGGCAGTGAATGGATCTAGATCAGACTGAGCAGAAGTCTCTATGTTTCGCTGGAGCTTAGGAGCAGTCTTGAATTAAAGGGCTGCTCAGAATTTCAGAATGTCTATTTTTATTTATTTTGTACATGTAGCTTATCCATTTAATAATGATTTTTTTTTCACTGTCTATTCTGTTTTACTTTATTAAACCTTGTGCTTTTTTTTTTCTTTTTTTTTCTTTTTTTTTTTTTTTTTTCTTCTCACATCCCACAGTTTCAGGCAGTCACTGCTTGATGCATTGGCTGGAGGTCATCTTTGGAAGCAATATTTTTTATAGACCTAGAGCTTTTCAGATTCATGGCAAGTTTAGAATTAAGGTCAATGTTTAGCATCATTAGAATTTTTGTCTTGTGTTAATTTTTGTCTGTATAAGGATTGCAAAGATCTTCATCTTTTATCCACAGTTAGTACTGCCTACTTGTAATAGAATGGCATGATCTATCATCTAAGGCAGGGATATATACATATATATATATTTTCTTTCTCATCCCCTCTGACAGTAAAAGTAAGGACTCTGCATAAAGCTATAGAGAAATTTCTGCAGACTCATTCTAGCAGGCACAGCTTGTTAATGCCACCACAAAAACAGAGAGATGTGCCTAGCAAGAGAAAAGCAGTGATATGGGCAGGACAGAAGAGGTCCTGCAGAAAATGGTAGGAAAGGCCAGGCTTAAATGTGGAGATTCAACATAGTTTTTTCCTCCTCTCATGGATTTTTGAAATATATTGATTGCTCTTTCTAGATTTTGAGGAAAGTTTGGGAAAAAACAAGTGAAAGTTTATTTTTCCAAATCATTAAGAGATTTTTTTTTTTTGAATCAGCATCCCCACTCTCATTCCAAATTCAAGAAATATAGACTAGATTTCCATATGGCTACTGAAATACTGTTTGAATGGATTTCATGAGCATCATAATAACTATTCCTTTTTTTTTTTATGATTTTAAAGTTTGATTTCCTTTTTATGCATTCTGATGGAAAACAAATGAACCAGGTATTTCTGATACATACCACTTCTACAGATACACACCACTTCTACAGATACACAACTTGAGCTGCAAGTTTGAATTTATATCAATAGAGTGTTTCTACCATAGAGTTGAAATATACTTTCCCCAGTGACAATAAGTGAAAAACTTAAAATGCCTACATGTTTCGCATTTAGGAAACAGTGCTCGACCCGAACAGCGTACTCCAAATAAATTACTGTTTTAAATGTTTCATTCTGTGCTTCTTTATAAAAGAATTCATTTTAAGAGACAAACAATTACATTCAAGGATAAATTTAGGGTATAACACTAATCTCTCAAGGACAAACTTGTATCTTAGCTTCTGCCCAGGTCTAAAATCAGCACCTTTGCTCACTCGATTTCCTTTGGACCAGCCAGGGTTTTTGCACTCAAACTATTTTATTCACAATTTTATCTGAAGTCTAGTTAATTGTTCCAATTTTCCAAATTTTGGAATTTTTCCAAAATTCTAATTGTCTATTGGAAACAAAAATAAATAAATAAATAAAATCAGATGAGAAGAGAATTACACTAAGGGCTTGATCTCAAGTCATTTGTCAGATAGGACTGCTGGTGAAATAATTAGGTGATTTAGCTGAAAATAATAGGGTTAAAGTGGCTAATTTACCAGCAGAAAATGGGGATGAGTTTTCTGCAGTCCTCTGCTGAGCAGAGAGTACAGGCATTAAGACCATTTGAGTCCTTTACCTCTCTCTTCTATTCTAGGCCTTCCAGGATGCATGAGACTTCTGTGACCTACTGAACTTCTATATTAATACTAATGATTCTTTCCAGTGAGCAAGCAACATGCTTTTCAGCCAGCATGGATTTATAGCAGGTCAGCTGGATCTTTCCATCTTGTGACAACTCATTCATTTCCTCTGTCTGTACTGCATCAACTCTGATTTATCTATTCTTCATCTAAAATTAGAGCCACCCAAAGACTATTATATAGCAAAAAAATCAGGAACGAGGGTTGGTGCATTTTGATGAGGAATTCCTTGACAGTTTCTTTCATGGTATCTAGTAAACCACAGTTCTTACGAGCTTCTCCAAATACCACACTCCATCTGGCCATGCTTCTGTCTTGCTGCTCCCCACTGCATCCTCCCTGTTACCTCAGGGAAATTTTGGGATTTTTACTTCATGAACATCTGGATGGCAACAGCACGGAAATAACATAGGAAAGGTTTCAAGGCTTCTTCAAAACAGTTGCTGCATACTCTGCTGAGATGTATACAACAGTGATATATACTGATTAAAAAATGCTAAGAGTAAAATGAGAAATCATAAAGCATCTTGCAAGATCTACACAGCACACACACCACATCCTTTCATCATTTCATTTTATATGTGTAAGTTAGACCTTAGTCTTTTTCAGTGGAGAACAGAAAGCAAGAGGGTATGATGAAGCTACTCTCAGTTGGCTATGTATATTCTGGTACACCTCTGTGGTCCAATGCAACTCTATGCAGAGGTGCCAGATAAATTACTGAAAACCATGCAGCTGCCTGTTACTTTGCCTTGCATTTGTGTCAGAGCTTACCAGCTAAAGGTTCATACTATATTAGTGCAGTTGTGCAGTAACCAGGTCTGAAGACAGCTTATTCAGGGCTGAGTTGGGATCTTTGAACTGCAGTCTGGAAACTAGAAATATCACACTATCCTGCAACAGCCGGTGACTTTTTCCCTACTTTCCTTTCAGTAAGGCAGATATTTCAACACACTGGTATCTTCAGAACCTGATTTTCATCCAAGACCAGTACGCAGAAGAGAGGAGAGGCTAACTCAACCCTCCTCACCTAATGACTTAGTACTTGTCCATGCAATAGAACAATGAAGATTTTCCCAGCTAGATAGCAGAACTGGAAACAGTTTCTATCATGGAGGTAATCTTGTCAATCAATACATCCTTAAAAATCCCTGAGAGGTGAAATCATACCCATTAAAATTAATTCCACCCAGGATAAAGTATTTTTAATTCTCCTTGTTTTCATGTTAGGCATTCCATTCTCTTTTAGGAGTTCTGCAAATGGCTAACATCAGGATTCTGGCAGTGTGTGACAATATTATATGTCTCTGATTCTGTTCCATAAAATCAAGGGAAGTTGTGACACTGCAGCTGTAAGTGTGTAAGGACAAGCATTTTTCTTGGTGTAACCCTTTGAATCTTTAAAAGGAAAAGACAAGATGTAAGCAAAAACAAAGACAAGAATTATAGCTGAATTCTGCAGTTCATTGCTAGCTCTATTTTCATGCATCTCTTTCTATAAAAAAAAAAAGTAATTCATATTTACCAGATTTAGTCTCCTCCCATTTTACTCATCTCTAATTTATACTCCGTATGTATTATTGGGTAAGTGACACTAAAGCATGGTATTATTATTTATGAACTGGTAGTTTAGCAAACTGTTTTTTTTTTCTTTTTAATTCTTCATTTTTTAAATGAGTGTTATTGTTTGCTTAACGGTTTTATTATTATTATTTTATTTTTTAACCTGTCTATGTTCTCCTTATGTCAGGTTTTCACCCTTGGTGTTATTCACAGAGTGCTCTGCTATGACTTTCCATCACAGTGCACTCATTAGCAGTTCTGTAAATAGCTCCTTCAGGTATCAGACCTGAGGCTTCTTTCTGGACTTCTGATTTGGGCAGAACTCCATATCGATTTCATTTGGTGGTTTTTCTTGAGTAAGGACTATAAAAGTCTGCATACTTTCATTTGCAATGCCTTCTGTCAAAGAGGGAAAAGTACACTGACAGTGAATTTAGCAACAACAACAAAAGCAAAATAATTGTAGTCAGTTCACACTGGAGGGGAAAAAATGCTTTTTTTCTACTAATTTTAGTGTTTTTTGTTGATATCTACAAAACTGGTAATACTTTCAACACATAGTATGCTACAGAAAAACAGTATGTTCCCTACTAATTACTACTTGTATTTCATCACTGAACTGTAAACAAAAACAGTCCTTTGCTTTTTTTTTTTTTTTTTTAAGAAAAGAAAAACACCAAGGAAACAATCCCCAAATATAGTAGGACATTTAAATAAAAATCCTAGTGATGCTTTTCAAATAGAAAGATAATCTTGTTAAAGACTAAGTCAGAGGAGACACTTACTAGAGATTCACCTCCTCCAACACCCCCTTGCAAACTGCAGAGCACCCAGAAACAGGATGTTTCAGATATTAGACTGTGTTCCACTTGATCACTACTGAGGCCCAAGCTCCATCTATTTTATATCTTATCTGTGTAATGAGATTCTTCACGTAAGTCCTGCAAGTAGTAACAACTAATTAGGTCAAATTAACAGCACAGATGTTACTGGATCTATTTTGAATTTAACCCCCCAAGATGGAGCTACACTCCTCTTTATGGTTACGAATGTTGGATGTTAAAAGTAAAAAGACAACTTTATGATGTGCTGTGTTTACTATTTTTTTAGTCACATTCAACATTAAGACATATTTACAGTGGCCTTCAATGTTATATTTATTTTCTTGTCACTTGTACTCCCCCTTCATCCTAAACAATTTACATAAACCTGCATAATGCTACTTAGCTTATGCTCTACTGTTACTATAAATGGATGAACTGGAAATTCGGCTTAGAAAAGCAACTTAATTCTTTTCTTGTCTCATTCTTTCTTCTTGCTTACACTCTATGCATGTGTTTGTGTGCATGAAGACGTGAAAGAGAGATTGTATACTCAAAAAAATTTTAAGAAAGAAGTGTTATTTAGTGGAAAAAAAAATCTTCTGAGTTGATGCCAAAGTAGTAGCCTTAAGAGCACCCCCTAATATTACAGGTTTTCCTGTAAATATATGTGTGTATTTGTGTGTTTGCATGTGCACTTTTGCAAATTTAGAGAAAGAAACTCTTTTTTTTTTTTAATTTTATTTTTAAAAACAAGAGAGGGAAATATTTTACATTTTTCTTTATGTGACAGAAGTTGAGAGCTATGCAGTCAGGTGGTAATATTACACCTCATATCTTTCATGCACAATCTTCCTTTTTTTTTCTTTTTTTTCTCTTTTTTTTTTTCTTTTTCAATGTGTGTGTTCATGTTTTCATTTGCTTGCTCAAAAACCTGTTTGCTTTTCAGTCAAGTTTATATTTGAAAATTAGGTTGTTTCCTTAGAAATTACAACTACAGGTGAAATTGAAAATCAAATTTTTTAAAACATTAAAAATCATGCTCAGATTTTATTTAAAAATATGTATTTTTTTTCTCACAAATTTTGTTTTCAAAAATCAGAAATACAGTAGCTTAAATATAGGTCCACATGCCTAAAAAATAATTGTATATTTGGAACAGCTATTTTTATAACACCTTAGCAGTTAATCCTTGAGAATGCTTCCTCTCCTCAGCACTGATACCACTTCATGGCACAGAGGCACATTACTCTAAGGAGAGCTTACTGTTGTTTTTAACTCCAGACTGAGTATATACAAGCCTGACTACATCTATTATAGATTAGGTCTTATCCACTAGTCTGAAATATATCTCACTTCTTTAAACAAGGTTAAGTGCTATTTTTCTTCCCCTAATCCTGTTTAGGCTGACAACTGCAGTAGTCTGGGAAGTTTAAATATTCCAGTTAAGTGGGAGAAAGGTCACTGCAAGATTGCTACAAAGGTACCAGGTGATGCTAGAGGATGAATGCATTTTCCTAAAGGACTGCCTAAAGGATATACAAAAGATGTTAGGGAAGGAAAGGCAACACTAACATTTAAATAAAAAATCTGTAGGAATATTCAACGACCATCATAGTGATGCCACCTGTGTCCATTTTTGCAAGTAGGTTTTGTATCTTTGTCCAGCACTGAGATGTTCTTTTGGCCCTACACCAAACTCACCAAAATCCAGGGGACCTTCTACACCCTTTAGCTCCACATATTGCTCCATGACACCCAATGACGAATCTTGTCTCAAAAAGGTCAACTCTGATCATTGCACTGCTGAAAAAAGGGCCCCTGATTTCAGTACAAACTATTCCTACTGGGCTGAGTTCAGGGAGAAGGGAAGTTGACTGGATATTGTCTGATGGCTTTACTGGGGTTTTATGTCTGGCTTGTAACTTTTGGACCTTCACATTCTAGATATGCATGTGACTGATGTACCTCTTGAGAGAGATTCTCATCAGCACCTGCAGTCAGCAAAGTGCTTCCTGAGATCAGTGCGTGCAATGTGTTTATACTTGAACACCAGCTACTGAATACTTAAAAACAAATGGCCTGCTGACTAAGCACCCAAAATACTCACCTGTAGGCAGCCATTATTATTTTCCTTCCTCAGGATCCGGAGATGACTTTCTTTGAGGACCCCATAGGAAGAGGTGGCAGCAATAATCCAAAAAAAGATGAGATCTCTTTCTTAGGATGCAGGAAGCTCAAACACCATCCTTGATATATCTGAGTGGAAAAGCACTGCAAACTACTCTAGTGCAACCCCATTTCGTGTGACATGCTATCTTATGTGCAGGAACTGTCTCCTCCATTTCCTATGCTATGTTGCCTTTTTTGTTTTGTTCAAAAAAATTTGGTTGACAAAGAAAAAGCGGGTTGGGCAATACAAGATCTGCCCTAAGAAATGTGTCTAATGACTCCAAATTATGAAGTTTTAGCTGCAGTTTATAATACATTTGAGCCTGTAGGGATTAGCGATATTACATGCTTTTGATGGAGTTGCAGAACAGTTGAAGGAACAATTACTTAAGACGTGCTACCTGGGCACACAAACAACTTGGGTGACAGGGAAAAATTCCCAACTCTGTCAAAACTGGGGTAGTGCTGAGAAAACTAGTGAGAACCTCAGGTCCCTAGAAAATACACTGAAAAAAAAAAAAAAAAGAAAAAGAAAAAAAAAGCATGGAAATGTGTCATGGTTTTGGCTGGGATAGAGTCAATTTTCTTTGTAGAGGCTTCTATAATGTTGTTTCAGATTTTTGATGAAAATAGTGGTGATAACACACCAATGGTTTTACTTGTTGCAGAGTAGTGCTTACACAGAGTCAAGAACTTTTCTACTTGTGCTGCCCTGGCAGTGAGGAGGCTGGGGATGCACAAGAAGCTGGGAGGGGATACAGCCAGGACAGCTGGCTCAGACTGACCAAAGACATATTTCATACTATATGATATCATGTTCAGCAATAAAAGCTGGGATAAAGAAGAAAAGAGGGGAGATGTTTCGACCAATGGTGTTCATCTTCCCAAGAATTCATTATGCATGATAAGTCCAGCTTTCCTGGAAGTAGCTGAACTGCCTGCCAATGGGAAGTATTGAATCACAGAATCACAGAATTGTCTAGGTTGGAAGAGACCTCCAAGATCATCTAGTCCAACCTCTGACCTAACACTAACAAGTCCTACACTAAACCATATCACTAAGCTCTCCATCTAAACATCTTTTAAAGACCTCCAGGGATGGTGACTCAACCACTTCCCTGGGCAGCCCATTCCAATACCTAACAACCCTTTCAGTAAAGAAGTTCTTCCTAATATCCAACCTAAACCTCCCCTGGCGCAACTTTAGTGCATTCCCCCTCGTCCTGTCACCAGGCACATGGGAGAATAGACCAACCCCCACCTCGCTACAGCCTCCTTTAAGGTACCTATAGAGAGTGATGAGGTCTCCCCTGAGCGTCCTCTTTTCCAGACTGAACAACCCCAGCTCCCTCAGCCGCTCCTCGTAAGACTTGTTCTCCAGACCCCTCACCAGCCTCGTTGCCCTTCTCTGGACTCTCTCGAGCACCTCCATGTCCTTCTTGTAGTGAGGGGCCCAAAACAGAACACAGTACTCGAGGTGTGGCCTCACCAGAGCTGAGTACAGGGGGACAATCACCTCCTTAGACCTGCTGGCCACACTGCTTCTTATGCAAGCCAGGATGCTGTTGGCCTTCTTGGCCACCTGAGCACACTGCTGGCTCATATTCAGTTGCCTATCAACCAGTACTCCCAGGTCCTTCTCTGCCAGGCAGCTTTCCAACCACTCATCTCCCAGCCTGTAGCTCTGCTTGGGGTTGTTACGCCCCAGATGCAGGACCCGGCACTTGGCCTTGTTGAACTTCATGCAGTTGACCTCAGCCCATCGGTCCAGCCTATCCAGATCCTCCTGCAGAGCCTTCCTTCCCTCGAGCAGATCAACACATGCACCTAACTTGGTGTCATCTGCAAACTTACTGAGGGTGCACTCGATCCCCTCATCCAGGTCATCGATAAAGATATTAAAGAGGACTGGCCCCAGCACTGAGCCCTGGGGGACTTCACTATTAACTGGCCTCCAACTGGATTTGGCTCCATTCTCCACAACTCTTTGGGCCCAGCCATCCAGCCAGTTTTTAACCCAACAAAGCGTACGCCAGTCCGAGCCACGAGCAGCCAGTTTCTTGAGGAGAATGTTGTGGGAAACGGTGTCAAAAGCCTTACTGAAGTCAAGGTAGACCACATCCACAGCCTTTCCCTCATCCACTAAATGTGTCATTTTGTCATAGAAGGAGATCAGGTTCGTCAAGCAGGACCTACCTTTCATAAACCCATGCTGACTGGGCCTGATCGCCTGGTTGCCCTGCAAGTGCCGCGTGATGACTAAGTGAATAAGTTCCTTGTTTTACTTTCTTTGTGCGCGAAGCTTTTATTTTACCTTTTTTACCTTTTATTTTACCTGGTAAACTGTCTTTCTCAGCCCATGTGTTCTCACACATTTACCTTTCTGTTTATGTCCCCCATCCCACATGGGAAAATGAGCAAGCAGCAGTGTCGTACTTACCTGCTTGCTGGGTTAAACCACAGCAAAATGTTATCTTGGCACTCCAGAATTATGCAGCAGTTTGATACAAGATTTGAGGACTGTAATTTTTGTTCAAATTCTTAGTTGGTTGCCTAGATCACTCATGGGATCTGACCCAGAGTGTGAAAATTTGTGTGCAAAAGTGGAGAAATAAAAGAAGTGACTGCATTCCCAGGTGACCTTCTTCACAAACTTTGAAATATTCTGTCTGGAAATGATTTCATAGCATGATTTTCAAAAGTTATCATGTGCAATGATATGATTTTATAGCCTTTGCATTTTGCGCAAAGTATTTTTTTTCCTCTTTTAAAATATATTGTAACTTATGGAATTCACTGATTTGAAAAATTTGTTTTCATCTTCAATCATTTATATGATTAAATTAATAAAACAATTAAAAGAAATGAAATGTGAACAGCATAAGATACTCTTCAGCCACAGTATCTGAATGGCATTTGTTTTGGTTCAGTAGAATCCTTGTTTGTGTCTCATATTACTGTGTCCTTGTGACTTCAGTGAAACCCTTCACACACCCTTTTACATACCATGTTTCTTCTCACTTATATAGTATTTCAATTACACACACAGTACCCTTCTAAAAATTCAGTATTTGACATAGATCAGCTTAGCTTTTGAATGGATTTTCAAGACCCATTTATCTTGAAGGGGAATTTTTTTCTTTTTCTTTCTTTTTAACAAGGAATATTATGCATACATTTATGGTAATGAGTACAAGTTATTATGTCTGTCATAATACAAAGCAGTTCAGCTGGTATTATTTTCATAAATATTTAAGAGCTTGAACACCTACAATGTAGGTTAGAGGTATTCTACTACAGTCATTTAAAAAAAAAAAAAGCTAGATCTTCATTTAGATACACTTGGTTAAAACTGCAGTTGAGATGAGGAACTTGACTGTACTTTGAGTTAATAGGTTAAACTCAAGTTTAGAGATAATTGGAATCAAAACCTACAATGCCTTTTATTCACTGCCTTTGTAACATAATTTGATTAGATCAGCTTAATCACTTTTAGTCCTTAAACAGTTTCCATCCCACAGTATAGTCAGGGTTTAAGTGAGAATGCATGCCATACTCCTGGGAGACTGCAGTCAAGATACAGCTAATAATTCTAATTAGCAAAGACAAAATAAGATTAAATTCAGTACCCTGCATCTAAGGGTAAGAAAAACAACGGGCATACCTGGGATATGGCATCATGGTAGAATGCTGCAGAGAGAAGCGTAAAATGTGTGTAGAAACACTGGGTCAAGTAGGCTGATCCAAGAAGTCTTCTTTTTCTACTCATCCAAAAGCAGTGTTCAGTATTAGAAGTCTTCCTTATTTCTTGTATTTGTAAACTTCATCTAGCTAGATTAACTGTAAAATATATTTTTTTTCCTGAGACAAGAATAGAAAATCTGAGTTGTGGAGCATTTCCTTTACCTTTTTGGGTGACTCCATCTCCTGGACACCCAACTCCTAATGTTGCCTTAGACAGCAACTAAAAAACTGTTTTCAATCACAAAGACATAACACGTCAATAAATGAAGCAAAACACTTTTTTTTTTCTTTTCTTTTCGGTTTTTCCAATTGTTCTGGTGTCATTGCTGTCTCCTGCAGAGAGTTAGAATAGTCTGTCAGGAACTTTTGTTAGAGGAACAACCTTATTTATATTTGATGTGGTTGCTAAGTGGCATCGTGCTTATCATTTGTGAATCACTGAAATGTGCATCTGTTTCTTGTAACTGTGTTTTGGGCCTAAAGGCTTATTTTAATGGCCCATTAAACTTCCACTTGGCTATTTTGTTTCTTACGCTAATTTGTGTGTTCATTTGTAGATTTTCTAAGGCAGGTGGAAGTGTATAGTCCTTTCCATGATCCACATTAAGATGTTCTGATGGCTATCTATTTAAAATACATATAGGACTCATGGGAATAAGCAAGTAGTTCAAGGTAGTGAACCTTTTGCTTCAGCATCTTCAAATAATGAAATAAAAGAATGACAAAAAGTTGAAGCCTCTTAGAAATTATGTGAAGTACCAAATTCAGCAATAATTAACTTTACATTGTCAATCTTGGGAAAAAAAAATACTTAGAATGTTGTTTATTTATTGTATAAAATGTTAGCATTAAACTATGTCATTACTGCAGTTATTACTATTTAGGAGGAATTACCTGTACTGTAATAATACTCAAAATAATACTATAAGCAGGTTTAAAATATAGTTGTGAAAAATTCTGTAAAACTAAATTACACAAAAATCCCCTTACTGAAGAGTTTGTAGTCAAAAAAACAGAGTACCAAAGGAGACCATGGAAGATACAGGGGATAATAAATACAAGATCCAAAGTCAGTTTTCTGATTCTTTTACTGACAAAAATAAAATAAAATAAAATTCTCCATCTCAGCAATTTCTTACATGGTCCTTAACAAGTGAACTGAAGAATATCAGCTGTGTTATACAAAATATCCAAAGGAGGGCTACAAATATGGTGAAGGGTCTAGAAGGCATGTATGTGGATTGGCTGTGGTCACTTGGTTTGTTCAGCCTAGAGAAGAGGAGAGACAAAGGGAGACCTCATCATGGTCTACAGCTTGCTCATGAGGGGCAGTGGAAGGGAAGGCTCTGATCTATTCTCTCTTGCGTACAGTGATAAGACCTAAGAGAACAGCATGAAGCTGCATCGCGGGAGGTTCAGACTGAATGTTAGGAAAAGGTTCTTCACTGAGAGGGATGGAGGGGCACTGGAACAGGCTCCCCAGGGAAGTGGTCACAGCACCAAGTCTGTCAGAATTCAAAAAGTATTTGGACAATGCTTTCAGATATATGGTTTGATTTTGGGTTCAGGATCATTTTTGTGGATCCCTTCCAACTTGGAATATTCTATGATTATATAATTCTATGATATCATCACTTTCCTTCCAGTACAAGCTATAATTCTGTCACATTACTTGCTAGATAAATGCTCCCTCTGTCTTGGTGAGCATGACATGCAAACTACCCACCACATAGCAAATCGAATTTCTCCCCAATGAGGAAAGGCTGAGAGACCTGGATTTGTTCAGCCTTGAGAAAAGAAGACTGAGGGGGGATATTATTAATGTTTATAAATACCTTAAGTGTGGGACACAGAGGGATTTGTCCAACCTCTTTTCAGTGGTTTGTGGGGACAGGACAAGGGGCAATGACCACAAAATGCAGCACAGAAAGTTCCGCACCAACATGCAAAAGAACTTCTTCATGGTAAGGGTGACAGAGCACTGGAATGGGCTGCCCGGGGAGGTTGGGGAGTCTCCTTCTATGGAAATATTCAAGACCCGTCTGGATGCCTACCTGGGCAACCTGCTCTAGGCGACCTGCTTTGGCAGGGGGATTGGACCCAATGATCTTTCGAGGTCCCTTCCAACCCCTACAATTCTGTGATTCTGTGGTCACTGGCTTTTTTTTTTTTTTTCCTCTTTCTTTAACCCTCAAATTTGATCTTATTACCAACTTATTTAACCACATATTTTCAACTAGCATACTTTTACTTGTTCACATGAATAGTGTCTTGGAAGACTACATAGATGACCACTCAACTTCTATTGGGGAAACGTTGTCTTGACAAACTACTGTACAGACTAACGACACCACCACAAGATAGTGGAAAAAGTAATGGCTGAGTTAGGAGTTGCATATAGCTTTCTTGCTCATATCACTATGTTAGGTTACGCTTCATCTCAAAATACTGTTTTTCAGCTAACTGCAAATGGTTAATAAACATAAAGGAAGAAGTGCAGCAACTTACATAGATAGCAGTGCACTTGGTACTTAAGCAGCATGATGAATTCCCAAAGTTAATATTTTAAAGTCCATATAAGCAAAATTCAAGCTAACTGAAAGTGGTCTGATTTTATTTTTATTTTTTTTTTAATCTCTTTATTCCTGTTCAGTTTTCACCAAGCCTAATCTATACAGCCAGTTAAAAGTTATTTGGAATATATTCTAATATTGCTTATCTCCTCAACATTTATCCCTAACCCATATAACTTTTTTTTTTTTTTAAATATCTAGTTAATCTGTATTATTTTGCAAGAGAAAGATCCTTCCTTGTTGACATAACTGATATGCGGTTAAAAGCACTTCTTTTTTTTTTTTTATCTTAAAGGTTAGCTCTTCCATTTAAGATTAACATTTCAGTAGCATTTGGGCTGAAGGACTTTCAGCACTAGTTCAATAACCATGGGGACAGCAATAGCTGTGCTGACACACTTGTCTTGCAGGAATCCACTGAATTTGTCATCTACAGCTGCGCATAACTTCCCACCTCCGAGGTTTATATCTGTTGGTCTGCCAACTTTACACAGAATAATATACATGAAAAAAATGCTTCTTGTTATAGTGTATCAGTTTTACATGGCAAGGGCTTGGTCTGTGAGAAGAGTCCAGAAACGTCCTCATTTCAGATGAGAGCCAGCTCCAGCTGGCTCCAAGAGGGACCTACTGCTGGCCAGCTGAGCCAGTGAGCAACGCTAGTTGGGCCTCTAGGACAGCAGACTTAAGAAAGGAAAAAAGCTGTGCAACAGCAGATGGGAGATAAAGGAGTGAGGAAACAATCCCGCAGACACCAAACTCAGTGCAGAAGGAGGGCAGGAGGTGCTCCAGGCACCACAAGAGAGAAGTGCAAGGTCCTCATCCTTTGAGCAACAGGCAACTTCATCAACAAGCTACAAAATAAAACAAAACAAAACAAAAACAAACAAACAGCTTTTCTCAATGTCAAGTTTTACAGTACTAACAAACCATAAATCAACACAGTTTAAAACACAGGTGGGCAACAATCCTGAATATTTTAGTACACGCAGAATTTATATAAAATTTGAACTTTAATGAAGCTGAAAAAAAATCAAGCCCTGGGAAGAACATGATCTTTAGAAATCTGTTCAATGGTTTGATTCAGTGATTTCAGTATAACAGCTTTGGATCAGAAACTTTCAGGCTGATACCTTCTCAAATTAATCTGGAACAGAAGGAAGATTGATAAGAAGATAACCAAAAGGTTTCAACATTTCAGAGTGTACATGTGCAGTCTAAGAAGTTTTGGAAGATACAAAAAGCACAATTAACAATTGGAAATCATTGGAAAAACGCTCTCAGTTGGGAAAAGAATTGATTTGAAAGTGAAGGAGGAAAAAAGTACTGCAGAAAACACAACAATTTTAAACAAAAAAAGAAAAGTGAGTGTTGAACTTCTCAAAAATTTGTGAAGTCATTGAACAAGAATCAAAGATAGGCAACTGCTGACTTTCAGCCTATAAATTTAATTAACTGGATTTTTCATTTGTTTTTACATTGAAAATGGAAAGTTTCTATAGTTCTATAATTGGAAGTTCCTTAGTATGCGTCAGAGGAAATACCCACGATAAACAAACTCACTGGATATAATTGTGAGAGATGATTCTAAAGACACACAAAAAAAAAAAAAAAAAAGGAAAAGGAAGAGAAAGGAGCTTTACTATAGTACAAAAAATTGTATAGACTGACTGGAGGATGTTATTTGTGCCATGTGTTAGTGTTCTATACACAACAGAATGTTTGCACTTCTTGATCACAGATGCAACATTTCATCATGCTCTTTACTTTAGCCCAGCAGGGCACATACTCTGGCTTTTGGAACTGTTTGTATATATACACAGAACCAAACTTCTTCAAAAAGCCCCATCACTGAAAGTCTTTTCATGACATTTATTTATTTATTTTAAACTAAAATACACTTTAGCTAGACTAAGAGCAACACTGAGGCATGACTGCTGAACCCTAAATGGTGGTATTCAAAGGAACAGGGAGAAAAAGGTCTCTTTTGTGCCAAATTCCCAGACATGCCATTTGCATTTCCTGCAAAGATATAAGTAAAGACTTACTTTAAAAATTCTGCTTGTTGTCACAGCAAATACCTTGGGTTTTCTCTTCACAACTTCAGGAAAAAAAAAAATCTAGCCTTTTAGTTGCTCTATTACCTTCACACTAACTTCATTTCTGTTGCAAGAGGGTAACCTGGTCAAAATCAAGGAGCTGAGTTGTTATGGCTGACTGAATTGCCTTTCCTGTTCACTCAGAAACCTCATATCAGGATCTTCTTCTTTAACTTATAAACAGAAACTTCCAACAAACTTTTCTCACCAGCTCAAGAAAAAGACAGGCAGCTTGCCTTGGACTAAAGGTTCACTTGCGGACTGAAGCAAAAAAAAATAAAAATCACTCTCAAAGGCTACTTGATATGCCCAATCATCATTTGCTAACAGCTGATGTATATTGGTGCTTTTTCTTGCTTCTTCCTACAGCATGCCATCTGTATTGCAGGTGTGAAGGCACCACTGTCATAGAAATAGGTGTAACCAATTGATATCTCACAGTCATGAAGGTATGCATCATTCTTTTAAAAATTACTAGGTTTGGACTTCAAAAGAATAGGAAACATTGAAATTACAGAGGTAATAAATACAGAAAACAAACAGGAAAGGTCTGAGTAATATTCAGAAAGATTTGGTCGTATTTGCTAAAAGAAGTTAACCTATTAATGATAATTATTTTAAGTTTTCCAAGTACTAAAGCACAATCAGAAACTTTATTATTTAAGGCAACTGCCTTAAAAGACATTTTTTTCAAAAAGACATTTCTTTTCAAAAAAAAAAAAAAGAGAAAAGAAAAAGATGGAAGTTAGCAGTTATAAATCATAATCGAGTGCACTGAGTTTTCATTGAATTGCAGATAGTGGAGACTGGGTGGGGCCCCAAGCATATATATTTACTTTCCTTTGCAAAATGTGTTGCCACAAAGTAATAGACTATGAAGGGGGAAAAAAATAAAAATAAAAAAAATAAGCATAAAACATGCTATTTGTGTTATAGCTAGTAAAACAGTGCTCCAAAGCCTAATGGAAGCAGGCAGGGTCTGTAAGTCTTGTCACATATAATGAAAAGCAAGAACATAAAGAATGTGTGCAATAGGTTACAGCAGGCTTAGGTCATACACACTTTAGGATGTTTAGTTAGGATACTGTTTTTTTGAACTAAAGGGAAAGATATTTCAGTTGATCTACCTTTCTTTTTTTCCATACCTGTGATGTTTGAGTGAAGTACCAAAGGTAAAATTGATTCAGAACATGGGCTAGAATGACTAAGCAAGCAAGAGTGACTTTTACCATACAAACTTAACACTGTTAATATTTTCTAGCAATTTTTCTAGCAAGGTCTAGTTTCATTACAGTTGATTGCAACATGACTGAAGAAAGAGATTTATAGAACATGATTTTTTCAAGCACTGAAGAAAGAGGAGGGCATACAGGAAACTTTAAAAAGTGCAGCAGTTTTTAGAAACACTATTAATACTACTTCTTTGCACCTTATACTTATGATTGAATAATTTCTTATCCTTATAATTGCCATGATTTTGCACTTGGACATTCTTCCTTAGAAACTCCCCTTAAGAAGATGGGGACAAACTGGGAAGAAAAAAAAAAAAAAAAGAAAAAAAAAAGATTCTTACAAGAATATAGTGTTTTGAAAAGTAAACAAATCCTTTCCTAATATAAATAAACTAAGACATTGTGAGGTGGAGTGACATTCCCCCTAGAACCTGGTAAATGTTGGAAAACCTGTGAATAAAAGTAACCTTGCAATCCTATCCCTCAAGTCACTTGACAGAGAGAAAGTCTTTCTTTAATCTATATCGAGGAAATAATTAACTTAAATTTAAGTTTTGGATATAGGGACAGGAGTATTTAATTTAATCTTTGATTCCACAGGAAGTGGCTGGCCACTGCCTAAACTTTCATTCTATTTCTGCAACATAAAAACATAATTTCATACTGCTGCAACAGACTGTAACCCCCACATCTCAGCTTTCATCTAGTTCAATCTCACTTTCATAGCTTGCAAAATCCCATTCTATTTCTATTAATTCATACGTACCCATACCTTTGCCAGAAGCAACAATCTTGAAACTATGTTTATATTTGATACTTAAAATAATTTGAAACTTAAAATAATTATCATTATATTTGAGATATGATTTAATAGCTTTATGATTTATATGATTTATGCTACCTTTACTCCTTTTACTCTCTGCTTTCACAAATGTACTATGAGCTCTCCAGCAAAAGGCAGAAAAAAAATAAGTCTATTAATCCTTGGCCACTTATTTGACTGTTACATAATGACAACTCTTAAAATGCATTCATTGATATTTACTACCTGCAGTAAGGAGATGGTTCTTTTTTGTTTGTTTTATTATCTTTTGTGTGTATACATACACATAACTACATGAAAATTATCAACAGGTATGTGTCCATGTCTATTATTTTGGTTCATCTCCAAGACTTCAGACAATAAAACAGTCTGCCTTCAGAACAGCAGCTTTTTTCCTTTGGCAAAACATTTTCATTATACCTTTTTTTTCCCCTGTAACTGGATGCATTATATAATTATGAGCTGACATATTGATTGGATTTTTCTATGTGAATTTATCAAAATATGAAAGACTGACAGCTTTCATCTCCATGTCTGTTGGCAAAGACAACAAAAAGAAAAGCTTATATTCCCCTCTAAAAGTCTTCTCCCCCTCTACTTATGATGTCTTTTAAGATCAACATCATTCAGCAAACCATTTTTTCTTCCATCTCCCTTTCCTTCCTCCCCTACACACAACCTCCTTCCTGGCTGGTGAAGGAAGAATGAAGTTCTTTGATGGTGTTCTGAAGGTCTGCCTCCTCAGGAGTGTTCTGTTGTTCTTGCTGAAGTTCAACAGACTTCTGCCATCTGCCAAGATTACCACAGTTCTGTACTCAGACTCTCTTCCTTAGAAACTTCCCTTAAGAAGGTAAAGCCAAACCAGAAAAACAAACAAACAAACAAACACTTAACTGGCTAATATATTAGCACATAGCAAAACTGACAAATGAGATGTTATCTAACCTGAAACTGAAATGTGCTAAACCTGAACATGTTTGAGAAAGAAGGAATATTACAATCAGCAGTAAGATTTCCTACCGGAAGAAAATCAACAGACTAACTTGCCCATAGTACTGAAAGTAACTTTCCAAGCTGCAGCTCCTGGGGTTACAGCGCATACAGTAAAAATTATATAGCAATGACCTTTTTAACTTACTAACATGTATACATAATTCATACATTTTCACTGGCTGGCACATATCCATGCAGAAAAAATCTGGCACAGCCTCTCCCTTATAGTTGCTAAAGTGAGTGAATAAAAGTGAAATACATTCCAAATGTTATGATCCTTACAATAGTTTATCTTGTATGAAATCAAGCAAATTGATCTTTAAAATGAGTAACTGATATCAAGGGAGAGCCAATTTATTACAATATAGATTTGGATGTCACAACTGCTGTCCTCATTTCTCTTTGTTTTCATTCATAAAAACTGCAACTTTTGCATCTTACAAAGGTGCCCATTTTGCCCAGCCTATTTCATTGGAGCAGGGATACACATCTTGTTCTGTTTCTGGAATATTTATACACAGACTGAAGCAACAACAGATAGCTCTGCTCAAGATTTCAGTTAACAGCCTGCTGACATAGCTACAGGTGTTGGTGGTGGCCCTAATGAGATGGAGCTACACCACTTCATATGGTGATGTGGAGTTGACTGTCAGGTTGGGAGAGACCAGTAAAATATAACTGACCTTTAAAATGGATGATCAGAAAATCACAAGGTCACTTGAAAATGTTCTCTTCTGGAAATTGATGGCCGCCTTCAACAGCAAATTCATAGTGGCTCCTCCCTCCCCTCTCTCCCCCCTGCCTTTTTTTTTTTTTTTTTTCCTTCAGTCTGATATAAGCTGAAGAGTATTTCATTTCCTAACCCTCCAGGTAGTTCCTTTGGGAACTTCCATGACTTTAGGAGGCAGTGCACTTGCCATTTCAGGAGAGAGAGAAAGAGAGAGAGAGGAAGAGAGCAGCAGAAGTTGTGCTGTTGATTTTCTCTACATCCTTATGTTTTTGTTTGTTTGTTTTTGGTATTTTTCACTTAAAGATAGCTTTAACAATAAAGAAAACTACCAGGAAAGGTTTTAATCTAATTTCATAGTGAAGATAACATATCATCCTCATTTCTTCAGAAACATAATATATAAGATGACAGTCTATCACACGTAAAATATGGAGAAGTGTGCCTGAACTGCAAGCTTCACAGTATGAAGAATGTGTTTTTGACAAGAGCCAACAGGACAGTAATGTTCCCCTGCACAAAATCAGTGACAAGAGATATATGAGATGGGATTGAGATGGGATAGGAGATCTCAGTCTTGCTCATAGTATCTTTAGAGAGTTAGAAAAAAATGATAAAAGGAAAAGTCAGGGAAGCACTTTACTTACAGGTTAAAATATCAATGAAGAAAGAAATAGTTACCAAAAAACAATGAAATAAAAAATAATAATAATTAAAAAAAAAAAAGGATGATTCATTTTGAAAGTGGGGTTAGGATGGACTGTCAAAACACTGAGAGAAATCCTTGCTATTCTTTGGGAAAGAGAGGAAAAGAAGTTGAAGGGAAGGTCTGAGGAAGTTTAGCTCTGAGGTTTCCTTTTAGGGATGGGCTTTTAAGAAGTATGAGATGTTTTGCTAGTAAACACATGACGCCGTACATAAACCACACAAAAGTTGCAGACATTGGCTAGAACAAAATCTCAGACAATTTCTGTGGTAACTGTCTAGATAAAAATTTTTGCTGAAGGGTCACTTACTGGCAACTTTTACTGCCGCACAATTCCCCTGTAATTAAAGACAGACTCTCTACTGCACCTCATCTGATTTCCCAGTTTTCTGATTCTTTGTATGACTCTCAATGTTTGGAGAAACTATGTGGCATTTTTCTCTCAGTTTGGAAGTATACTTGACGCAGTCCAACATGCAGAATCATCTAGCAAAGCTCAGTTCTTCAATGTCCTACCTATTTCCCCAGGATACAGGTCTTGCATCCTTGTATTCAGCATATGCTTCAGTAGAAGGAAAAAAACAACCAGTCAAGTTCACTTACATTCCTAATCTATTGTGACAGCGCAAGCCAAGAAGACATTGACAATACTTATCCACTCAAAAACACTCAGAAAAGTGGTTATGGAAAGAATAGAGGAAGAAAATGTAAGAAGGGAAATTCTATATAGCAAAGTATTAAGTATTTCTCTTCCTTTTTGCACAGCATAGTTAATAAAGTTGAAATATCACTAACATGTATTTTATTTTGAATACTAAATACCTTTCTCTCAACCTGCAGTGGGGAAAACAAGGTTTATTATACACAAAGCATTTTTCCAGTAACAGGCATAATACATTCCAACATGTGTGCTTGGTGTAGGAATGACTGTCATTAGTGACAATCATGAAAGAACCAGCTGGGACCATGACTGCAATACTACATTAACTCCTGATTAGCAGCTGTACTTTACAGACTGGATACACACAGGTTCTTCAGAGCACTACTGCCCACTAATAAAATATATCTAGGAGCCATCTGCTTAAAAAACACACAGTATGGAGAGATCCAGAAGACAGTGGACCAAATGCTGTCTTCTCCCTGATTCATCTGCTTTAAAGCTGAAATAACACAAAATAGAGAGAAAGTTGGCTTTGCTGACTTCATTAGATAACAAAAAGAGAATTCTCTAAGCAGCAGGATCAAACCATATTCTTCCTCTTACTTTGTGTCATAGAGCATGAAGAGTTTAGCAGGGTAAGAAAGCACAAACTTTGAATCCTAGATATTTCTGGCTGACAACATGAGTTTGAACAGGTAATCCCATGTAAATTAGAGCCCTGTGTTTCTTTCAAGTTATTCAGAAAACTTAGATAATTCAAACCAGAAAACAGGAGCCTCAAGAAAGACAGATATGTTAACCCTATACAAAACTACACTGAGCTTTTACCACATGAAAAAGCATGTCACAGATATTCTTTTTGGCAGCATGATGTATAATGATGTCACAGACATGAAAAGAAGATTGGTAAAGGATAAACGTACACATATATTTTATATTTATATGTGTATCAAAACTTGTGTTTGTTTCACAGGGTCTTGAAGTACAATTTCAGTGACAGAATCAGTCTTTAAAAGATTTCTTTTCAGAAAGCTTTACACATTTTCAGTAATAGATCACAACCTAACACCTTTTCATTTTATCTGGGCAAAGTAGATAATGCAATCCTCTGGAAGAGCTATAGCAGTGTAAAGATGAATATCCCAAGACCCTCTGTAACACAGTGATCAATAAAATGGCCCTAAGACCAAAGGTGACAAAACAAAAATCTCTTGTCTTCTTGAAGTCAATGTGCATGTGAAACCACATCATCAACACCTTCACATATCAAAGCATAACAAACCTCAGGAGAATTTGTTATCTTCACCTTGTTCGGTAACTAAACACTCATCCTGCAAGTATTTACATGCAGGCACAGATTTAAACAGCAATACCACATAGAAACCTAGAATGGTCTGAGTTGGAGGGACCTTAAAGATCATCCACTTCCAACGCCCCTGCTATGGGCAGGGACACCTCCCACTAGATCAGGTCAAAGAACCATCCACCCTGGCCTTAAACACTTCCAGGGGTGGGGCATCCACAACTTCTCTGGGCAATCTGTTCTAGTGTCTTACCACCTTCTGGGTAAAGAATATCTTCCTAATGTCCAGTCTAAACCTATCCCCTTTTAGTTTAAAATATGCATGAATACTTGCATGTGCATGAAATATGAGCATGTTGAATCTTCAGTAATATCTAATTATTCCTATTGCTAATACCAGAGAGTCCACCATACCAAGCATATTCATAGAATTGAAAGTAGTATCTGAAGAAAAAATCAATCATTGGTTTATAAAGATTTATTATGAGTTATCATTATAACGACTCCATTTGCCATCTTGTATCTCGTTCAGGAATGGGAACTCCATGGGTGCTCTTATTTGGTCTGTTCTTAAACTCACCAAAATGTGCTTCCTTATTACTATGTTTTTCTTTATCATGGTTTTGGCAAACAAAGCTTCTGTAATCATTGTGTTGTTTCTCTGCCTTTGTGCCCACAATATGTAGTAATTTTGGAATATTTAACCAATTTTAACTTTGTCTGGGTTGAAATGCTCAAAGACTATTAACCTCCTACTGTTTTGTAGAAACAGGTTCCCTGGTGGCAAGATAGACACTTTATTTGAAAGGTTTGACAAAGAAAAAAAAAAAAGTTTTGATGTGAGCTCACATTTTAGTAGGCATCAGAAAATACATAAAAGAGAGAAGAAACTCAGGTAGCATGCACACCTTCTTAGGTAGATCAGAAACATGCTTCATTAGTACTTACACAAGTCCTCAGAGTCAGCACTCTATTCAGAATTTATAGTTTGAGTGCTTTATTAAAGTCTGCATGTAGGTACATTTATCAACCAAACTGTAAGAATAAAGGAAGGTTTGTCTGAGGAGACCTATTTTCCACAACATTAGTTATGCTAGTATTAGCTACAGCTTGATTCCTTAATTTTTTATGAAATGTCTTTTGCCTGAACTGGTGACAACTTTTAAATCATTTTACCATTTTCCTGCTGTTGTTTGGCATAAACACAAGTGTAGCTTTTTTGTAGCTTTTTTTTTTTCCCCCAGTCTTTCAGAGTATACCAATTATTTTAAGATTTATGAAAGTATTAAAGTGTTTCCTCAAGAGACCACAAAGCTGCTTAACCAACTTGCATGAAAGTCTGAGGAACAAGCTACCCATAATTCCCAAATACCCATCAGGGATAAACATTTTGTCTCTTTCCAGAGTTATAGATGTATCACGACAATACATGTAATCCTTACAGGACAAAAATACACCATCCTGCTCATTTCAGAAAGATATCTGCACTTTCTTCATCACTATAGATATTTCCATTTCCATTTAGGAAAAGACTAAAACTGCTACAGAAATTTCTGTTTTTGATACTACATCATATAAAGTCTCCCCACAAATGAGACCTTTTTATGAGCTTTTTATGAATCGTGATTTTTTTGTCTCTCCCTCCAGGCTCCATACTCCTTTATGAAGTCTCCATCAAAAGGCTCCTACTTTGATCCTTTCATGATTCTTTGAGGAATCTGCTCCCTTCTTGCTTTATATTCTTGGTAGGTTATTCATGGTCCAAACTAAAATGTTATGTTTTCTGGCAGGATATTCTGAAAGGATCTGGTATTTAGGCAAACACTGCCAAATATACTATAAACTCTCCAACAATCTCAGTTAACCTTTTGCAGAAGGGGGTTAAGCTCAAGGAAAACACATAGTTAATATAGACTAAAGTGCAATGGGTTGCAGCTCAGCATGAAACCTTTGCATGACTGTCTCTACCAATCTGAAAACATGTTCCTTGTGCTTTAGGAGCATGCTGTCACCATATGTGTAAGAGCAGTCTGTTCCTGGAGGCAGATGTTCCTTATTTTTATTTTTTATTTTTCCAAATTTACTCAATTACTGCTAGTACAGAATTAAAATAAAATATCCATACATAGAAACTTGCATAGTAACTATATTTTCTGCTTGCCTCCTCCAAACTCCAGATCTTGCCTTTTTTGGTACAGGCAGAGAAGTCTGTGATACCATCCGTATATTTTCAAGAAAGAAAATAGAGCTTTGCAAAACTATTTGTCACTTTCAGCAGCCTTTCTGTTTAAGGATCCTCTTATAAATTAAGTTTCTGTAACACTGGTTACCTAATGAAGTTGAAGAAAAATAAAGAAATTAAAAAAAAATGAAGATCTGTTATCTTGTTGCACAGCCCAGCATACTTACTGCATAGTCTTGCATAAGACTTCAGAGAAAAAGCATCATTTTTTTTTTTTCCATGTGGGTTTTTCCTTTAGTTTCCAGGTATGGTAAAATTGAGATCTGGGCCAAATAAACACTGGAAATTCATCACTGATTTTATTTATAACATAGGAAATATACAGGTCTTATTTTATAGATCAATCTGCAATTGGTCACAGTAATTAAAGATGGGGGAAAAATACTCTCTTAAAAAGCACGTCACCATTATTACTTAACTTACCGTACATTACACAGGCATTGAATATCACAGATTTATGAAAGCCAAAATTCTCCCAGTTTATTCCTCTGCATCACTCTGTTTTCCAGCTGATACAAAAAAATATTGAGGAGAAAATCTGAAACAGTAGTTCCTGGCTGATCCAAGAAATTAGGCAAAAGGTAAATGTTTTCAGAAGTATCGTGTTACCTGTGTATTACGAATTTCAGAGCTGTGAGGGTTTGTATTTCAGTTTGGACTACCTAGCATGAAATGAGAACAAATACAAAGGCAAAAATCTCCTCATTTCCCCTTTCAAGATTTTATAGTCATTGTCCTTTATTTAACATTTTTTCTTAAATCTACAGTTCCTGAAGTCTGGTCATTATAGAAGCTTCTTAGGTTTTATTCAAAGCAAAAGAGCCTTTCTAGCGTCAAAGGAAGTTTGTAAACTTTCCCCAAAAGCTCTGCAAATGAAGGTAAGAGAAATGGCAAACAAATAAAACAAAACAACAACAACAAAAAAGAAACACTGATTTGAGGTGCAATTTATAGTATTTAAATTCTCCAGGTTGGCAATACCTTGTCTGCAGAACAATCATCTTAAGCTAAATGACACAGAGACAAATCCAGTGAATGCATTTGGTGTTGGTAGAGCCCAAAGTACTCTAAGAAAATGTCAGGGAAAAACACACATTTATGAGCATTCTGTTATGCAGAGAGAAAAGAAGAGTTAGCTAAGTCTCTATGGGTGACAATAGAATTTTCTTGAAATTGCATTTTTACGCTGCCATGACAGAAATGCAATTTAGGCATCTTATTCTTCTCTGTTGGCATTCAAGAGTCATCACTGGTTTGCACATAGTGAAACAACATTTTACTAGCACTTTCATACCGAATTTTGTCCTTTTTGGGGTGGGGGACTGGTGTGTAGGGGTGGCAAACAGGAGAAGGGAAGATAGGAAAGTCAGGAAAGGAATGGAAAATAGGTGACTAGAATCTGATCCTTTAAGTTTTTAAGTCTTCAGTTAATGATATGTCATGTATTAATATAATTATATGTATTAATTATGCAAATATAGGAACAAAAGTTCTTCAGTGTATTTACATTAAGTTCTGTAAACTGTCTTTTCAAGTTAGCATTACAGTTTGAAGATTGGTCTTCTGAGTCATAAGACTTATTAGAAACAAACTGTAAGTAAGGTTATGGGGACAAGGTATTTCATTAAGAATTGCAGTCTATTTCTGTCTGTCTGCTGCATATACACTGTTTAAATAAGATTTGTGGAGCATAAAGTTTCTCATATCATTGTCATAACAAAATAAATAAAAATGAAAATGCTGTCAAACCATTACTTGATCAAAACAAACAAACAAAACAACAACAACAAAACACACACAAAAAATCCCACTTGGTTATGTTGCAAATAAATTTCTTCCTATTATATTGGATCTGGATTAGGTTCCTAACACTTCCTAATATTATTAACCTTTTCTAATTCTCAGTCAGGGCTTGGAATCTGTATACATGGAGAAAAGAACATATTAATTATGTGTAAGACTAGTTTGATGAGACATTTTTACTTTCTTTCCTTGTGACTGCTTGGAAAGTTGGAGGGCTCAGTAAAAAATAAAATAAAATAAAATAAAATAAAATAAAATAAAATAAAATAAAATAAAATAAAATAAAATAAAAAATAAAATTAAAATAAAATAAAATAAAATAAAATAAAATAAAATAAAATAATAAAATAAAATAAAATAAAATAAAATAAAATAAAATAAAATAAAATAAAATAAAATAAAATAAAATAAAATAAAATAAAATAAAAATAAAATGTATAGGACATACAGTGTAGATTGCCAGGTTTTTGTAGAGGAACATTAGTCATGACAAATTGCGAGAGCTCTCATCACTGTCACCAGAGGTCAAAATAATAAGCTGGCAGAACAAGTTCCCTGCTACATCTGTATCTCTTCTGTGGAAGCCTTTTATAAGCTTTGGTCCCCAAGACAATATACCAGCAAGAAATAAAAATAAAGAGGTGAGCTGCAGACAACATCCTGAAGGAAAAATTTTCCTATGTTTCCTACAACAGAACTATCTCCATTGTACCATAATAAGACATCAGTAACTATCTCAGAAAACAAGTTATATCCCAGTTGTCTGTTTTGCCAGAATATGAGAAATAAGAGAGAAAGAAAATTAATCAAAATGAACAGAAAACATAAAGCATTTAATTTGGACAGTAATGGATCTCCAAACTGAAAGGACATCTGTACCTACTACTTAATGTTAAGAGAAGCATGGGGAAAGGAGGGTAATAAAAGAGACTTGTGCAACAGAAGGGGTGAAAGAGAGTAGGAAATGTAGTAAGAGGAACAGAGGCACAAGGTATTTGGAACCAGCTTTAAAGAAGAAAAATGCTAGCGAAGAGCTTTTGAACTTTATGTTACTCATGCACAATCAACCTGCCAGGCATCACTGTCCATCACTACTTGACAAAAGTGATATGAAAAAAATCAATCTATTTGCCATTTTATCTCCTCCTTCCACCCTAAAAAAAAGACAATTTCTTATGTTCTTTAAGGATGTCTTGTGATTCACTAATAACTTAAGGGAAACCAAACTGCTGTCCCGATTGTTTCCAGGCACTCACCTAAGGGAGGAAAGTCAAACTCCAGGCCTGCAAACTGACAGCCATGGAATGATGTCATTTAGGTCTCAAACTTATTGCCACACCTTTGGTGCATCTTTGCCTTACTAAGAAATGCCATACTAAGAATCTAATAAGCAGAAACTCAAAGCACCATGGTTATAGGGCAACAGATGTTGCTGTGAAGCACCCTGCAGATATATCCATACATGATACAATGACATGTTTCTGTGCCAAAGACTTCTTTAGAAAACTGTCAGCCAGGAAGGGAGAAAGAAAACAAGGGCATAGAAATTACCAAAACAAAGGAACTTTTAGTACAAATTGTTTAAAGCAAACAATTTTGTACAAGAGACCATTTTATCCACTGAAAAGACCACTGCCCTACTGGAAGTCAGGTTATGAGGAGTGTAGCAAGACAACAAAACCAGAGAAATGTTTCTGGTTCAAACATGCAGTCTCAACATCTTTCACCATCCTTAGTGGTGTAGTAACTGTTGCGTGAGCACGGCAATTGTATTTGCAGCTCAAGCTCACTCTGCAGGGCAGGGCACCAATTGCAGAACCTCATCAAGTCTTCTGAAGCGAGAGTCTAACAAAAGAGAAATCCCAGATTTGGTTATGAAAGCAACTTGAACTTACAACAAAACTATGCCCATATTATTGGTTAGTATTCCTTTCAAACAAGAAAAGTGTTACATTCTTATCAAACTGTGGATCACTCACCTTCTTCTGTGCTAAAAGGTCTTAATTTTCATTTTCTTCAATTAAGTGCCCATAATCAGTTGCTTTAATATTGTGCCAATAAGACAGCTGCTTTAGAACTGTTCCGTTTCTTTTCATATCTTTACTGCCACTAATCAAAAGCTGTTGCATGAATGTCATTAAATCAAACCTAAAAAAATCATATGACATGATTAATCATCTTCCTTAGGAGGGGAAATTGGGTCACAGAAAGGTCCTTTGTTTTGACCAAGGTAACCCACTTGAACTCTGGCAGAATACAGAACAAGATACAGACCTCCACACTGCCAGCACATCAAGCTGGCAGTGCTTCCTGTAGGAGCAGGCTCTCATACACCTCTTATCATAGAATCATAGAATCATTTAGGTTGGAAAAGATCTCTAAGATCATCAGCTCTAAGCATTAACCTAGCACTGCCAAGTCTGCCACTGAGCCACGTCCCTAAGCACCACATCTACATGTCTTTTAAATACCTCCCAGGATGGTCATTCTAACACTTCCCTGGGCAGCCTGTTCCAATGCTTCACAACTCTCTCAGTAAAGAAAATTTTCCAACCTAAACCTCCCCTGGTACAACTTGAAGCCATTTCCTCTTGTCTTATCACTTGGTGCCTGGGAGAAGAGACCAACTCCCACATCACTACAGCCTCTTTGAGGTATTTGTAGAGTAATAAGGTTTTCTGTGAGCCTTCTTTTCTTCAGGCTAAACAACCCCAGCTCCCTCAACCACTCCTTGTAAGCCTTGTTCTCTAGACCATTCACCAGTTTCATTGCCCTTCTTTGGACACACTCCAACACCTCAATGTCATTTTTCTTTTCATGAGGGGCCCAAAACTGAACATCGTATTCAAGGTGCAGCCTCACCAGAGCTGAGTACAAGGGGGGATGTGCGTGGACATCTTTGCAGAGGAATTTTCCTTCTTCCTGCACAGGGGAGAGTTTGTGTGTGGCCAGGCAGGCTGGGGGAAGGTAGAAGGAGAGAAGGGAGAAGAGAGGGAGGGATAGGCTTCTACAAGAAATACTTGTATTTTTGAAAACATAAACAAGGTCTGAGGCAGGAACATGAATAAGAAGGCTTGAAATCTATTAACAGATTCTGCCTTTTCCTTGAACAAACATGACTTTGAAGAAAGTAGGCTACTTTTCAATTTCTTTTGCATCTCTGCCTGTATTATTTTTGTGTGTTTTAACCTGGGGATTGAAAATCATGACAGTATAAATATTGGTGGTGGTGGCAGTAGGGGGAGAATATTCAAATATTGCTATTTGTCATTAAGTGTGGATGGACAGCAAAGGCACTTCTGTGTGTAACACTTCTTGCTTATTTAGTGTTACCAGCAGATGGAGGTGGAATGGCTCCTTCATTGCTGGTTCAGAGGACACTGGGAGGCAGTGACAGAAGTTTGAAATAAAGGCAGTTCGATGATGTAGCTGTCAAAAAGCACATTTCAGGTGGCAGTCTCACTGTATTAAAGGCCTATTATCTACTCATTTGAGTTCAAGGACATTTCTCCTGCAGTTTTTGAGCTCTCTGATAGCTCTTTCCCCTAATTTATTAAAAGAGAAGTCTAAGCCTTTCCTTTTGAATGTATAAGGCTTCAAGATCCTTTTCTTGACAGGTCTAAAAGGCCTCTGATAGTGCCATCTCCCTATGGAAACAGGACTGGGAGGGAAGCAAGTTGGTTTGGCTCTCAGATTGGTCTGCTTAAAAAACTTTCTCCAACAAATTCTTGTCAACATATTCACGCTTCCTATATGGGGAGTGCCATTTAAAGTAGGCGTTTTCTCCTCTTTCTCAAATTGGATCTAGAAGTGTCCAGAAATGATTTATCACAGTCAAGCTGCTGTTAGCTTAATGGTAACCTTGAATGGAGGCATGCGGGAATGTAGTCCTGCCACTTTACCTTCTCCAGATGATATTATTCAGGTCTTTCTTCTGAAGATAGTATTTTCTTCAGACCTCAAATCATATGAATATCTTTTCTTCATATGCTACAGTTTTTTGATATATTTTTCTTAAATGTTGTCACAGGTATTTTAGAGGTTACTCTAGCCAATGTATTTTCGATTCTGTATGCAGCAATAAAAATTGTCTTTAGTCTCTTGTTTATTCACCCAAGAATCTCAGGCACAGCATCACAAAGAAAGCTAAAGCTACAGTGAAAATCTGTCATCTTATAGCTGTTTAATCATATTATGTCAAATTCTTTGAAGTTCATATACTGCAAATACCCCTCACATCAATGGTCCTATTTAAATTACTAAAACTACACACTGGGGCAAAGGTGACTTATGTGACTGAGCGTTGCAGAGATAGCCTTTTTCATTTCCTATCCTCATACTTATTCGCTCAATTAATTAAATTCATTGTTAAAAGGAGGCCTCATTGCGTGGCTGTTCCATGCTAATGAGTCAAGAGAAAGTCTTCTGAACAAATGGAAAAGATCTGCTTGGAAACATGAAGAAAAATCAGATGAATCTATTAGTGAAGATGTTTCATTTCTGTTCACACCATAAGCCTGAATAGACTAATTCTGTGATCTAAGTGAATGAGGAATGTCTGCTGAATGTCTGCTTTCAAAGCATTCTTACACACAGAAATCTACTTTGAAAATAAAACTGGCATCATTTGAAAGCAAAACTTCTGTGGCTAGCCATTTCCCTTTGAAATAAAAGCAACTAAATGTTTTCATCTCAAAAATTATCAATCTGTTTCTCATGAATAAAAACATTCAAGAGCCTTGGCTTCTGAATCTTGCTCTTGGGAGTCTGTGTGGTAGCATTAACTGTGGTTTCAGTGATGTAGGACAGCAACACAATAGATTGACACCTTGAGGCATTTTTTTTTTCTTTCTCATTATTGCTGAGCTCTGCTTTGCAGTAGCAAAGACTGAAACTGCTTTCACTTTAAAAGTCAACTTCTGAGTATGTTCAAATGACATTCTCTTTGGTCCGTGGTGTTGTTTAACATATCTTGGGAAGGTTCTGAGTAGAGAGGCTTATGTATTGTGTCAGTTTAGCCACATTTCTGTAATATAGTTCAAGTAACTATATTATATTTTTAAACCGTATATCTTTTTTTTTTGTTTGTTTTAATTTTATCTCCCTCCTCATGTTACAGGAAGTAACATGAAGTTACAGGAAGTAATCATATTTCTCAGTGTGGCCAAAGTGCTCAAACGTTTCCCTCTGGAGGTTTAATAGGAGCTGAAGGAGCTGAAGGACTATGTCAGTGGGCAGGATTTGTGCTACAGATATGGATAGATAAATACTTCATTAGAAAAGTAACATTGAAAACAGTGTTCAGGGAAGAGCTGAATTACCAAACTGTTGGTCAAAAAGACTTCATTGAGCACACATCATGTGAGTAGGGTATTCTGAAACACACATGGCTGTTACTGAGCCCAGATCAGTCATCACACAGCAAACCTAGGTACAATTGGCAGGAATATGATTCAACAGAGTTTAACTGTATCTGTGGTTTCTTATTGAGCCTTCCTATTCAGTTTTTATTATTTTGGTTTCATTTTGTGAATTATTTGTCTACTGCTAGAGTACATTCAGAAAGCCTTTACTCTATTTTCAGACAGAATAATACTGTACTGGTAAATCATCATCATCAAAAAAAAAAAAAAAAGAGCATTAAGATCTGAGAAGTAAAAACTACAGAAGAATCCTAAGTAGGGTGAGAAAGAGAGAAGAATAATCTGGACTGGGAGAAGAGTATTAGAAAAGAAAGTTATGAGCAGGGTGGCACACTGGGAAGAGCGAGAAGGTACAGATAGAATCTGAGAGAGATGAAGTAATGATACAGTGGCACCTTATGACCACACACTGTTTCCTACTTATGCTAGAATGTGAAGGTGTTGCCCTACCATGGGAAATTCTGAACTGTATGAGCTTCCTACTATGCTACTGGCATTTGCAAAAGGATTTTGTGATAGCTTGGGAACAGAAAAGGAGAAAGACAGAAAAGAAGATAATTTCCCTTCTGTTCATGTGTTTAAAATTACACTTTCTAAAAAAAATGACCAGTGTTTGGTCACACAAAAGCTCTCTGTTGATGTCTTTGCTGGGCTGATTAGTTATAGTACAGTTCAAATATTTCAAAGTTTTCCCATGATTCTCTCTAGAACATATATATGGTGAACTTATTTCATTGATCTTCTAAATCGAGGCTACAGGAAAAGTCATACATGTGAGAAAAACTAATAAAGAGTTCCATAGACCCTTTATCTTGGTCATATTAGTGACACAAATGGACATATATACTATTACTACAGATATAATTACTTTTGTTTAACAAAATAGCTTCACACATTGGAAAAAAAACAATCTAAAGAAGTCAAAAAAAAAAACAACTTTATTGACTGTATATTAAACTTGCTGTGTTCATGTCTAACGGGGAATGAGGAAGAAAAAAATATCCAGTACTTTAAGTACACTGAGAAGAGATATTGTTACTGTATTTCTCTACATAAAATATTCTTAAGGCAATGTTTTTTAAAATAATCTTCAAGGAACTTTTACCAGTCCTCCTTCGAACTAAACACAAGTCCTAACCAAGCATTTTGTCCAATTAAATCAGTTAATCAGTTATGAAGTTTAACAACTTAAGTAATACATATTACAGTCCTTTTTTTTTTTTTTTTTTTTCCCTCTCTCTCACTGTAGTTCTTACCATTTCAACTTCAGAGACTCAACTTGCTCAAATGGGCAGATGGCTAGCATTATGAGAAGCAGAGCACATACAACATGTTCTTGAAAGACCATACACTGCTCAGATTTCAATTTTGTTGTCATCTGGATAGTAAGACAATGTTTTAATCATATTTAGCAGCAGCATGTCTTCCCCTCTTGCTGAGCTTTCTCTCTGAATTTTGCTAAGACATCCTGAAAAGTTTGTTCTGGTTTCATGAACAGATTTTCATCTGAGCAGTCAGGTTAACTGCTCCTTCCCACTCTTTCCCTAGTCTTCAACAAGACTTTTCTTTGTATGGAGAGACCTTATGTCCATATTATTCTTCTTAATAAATAAATTAGTAAATAGATAAATAAACAAACAAAAGAACATGTTATGATCAGAAGCACAACCTAAATAAAAATGAACTGTATGGCTTCAATATATATATTAATTGAATTATATCTTATGAGTTTCACTTTTAATAGTTGTTGGTCTATCATTTGACATCTCCATACTATAGAATAATAGCAGTGAGAAACAGAAAAGACTTGTTAGGACATCCAGGTTAGGCTTGAACCAGAGCAGGTTGAAGGTCCCATTCCACCCAGGAATCTGTTACATCACTGTCAACATCTCTTCAACCGTACAACATTCTTGGAAACTTAATATCAGACCAGAAAATATGAACTAGTGCAATAAAAGCTTTCCTTTTAACTTTGGTGGGTGCCCTAATGATACTTCTTAGTTAGACTGCTAGATTTATGAAACCCATTCCCCCCTACTCCCTCACCCCCCAGCTCAATGCAGTAATCTTGCTATCCATTTATTCCTTTATTAGTCTGCAAGATGGTCTTTTCTCTTATCCTGAAATTTATTTTATTCATTTTTAGATACTGAGTCAGGCAGAGATTTTTTGCGTGTGCGTTTTATCTCTCAGCATCTAATTTCTTATCTATCTTTGCGGTACCTATCTTGATTTTGGTACTTTTCCTTTTTTAGTTTTAAATTGCAGAAATTTGAGTCAGCTCAGTGAAAGTGTTTTAAATACCTCCAACTTTTTCAAAGTAAAGTAGTAGTTTGGTAAGGCTAAGGCTCTTTATAAGACTCCTTCTGGTTATCTTTGCAAATTAAACTGTAATATCTATCACAATTAAACTAATTTTAAACTGAACACAACTGTATTTTCAAGTCCTTAACAGATTAAGCAGTGCTACTGACTTCACTAAAAGTTACAGATGCTAAGGATCTCTGCGAACTCAGGCTAACTGAAAATGAAAAGCCTCTACTCCCATCAGAAGAACAAAGATATCTATCTGACAAACGAATCATCTGTCGGTTGTGTTTAGGGATGCATTTAATTTTTCAAGTTCTAACAGTCCTTCTTCAGCTTTAAAGAAAATGTTTTACTTTTTTTAAAGAGGATTCTTTATGAACCTCTGTGTCCTCTATAAAGTCAAACTAAATGTTGTAAGGCAGAGTTATCAAATGCCTAATTTATGGAAACTATTAGCAAAAAGAGAAGCTTGTACATGTGTAAGAAAGCTGGATAGTAAAATCTATATCTATACCTACTTTTCTACTGTTATAAAGAAATAAATATACTGTTGACTGTATGCCAGCTGTAGTACTCCTTGTATCCTTCAATGTAGCAGAAAGAAAAAAAAAAGATAAAAATAATTTATAAAAGGAAAATAAAATTAAAATAAAATAAAATAAAATAACATAAATAAAATAAAATAAAAAACAAGCCCTACAGATCATTTTCTGCTAGCTCAGTGAGTTGAAGTTTTTAATGATGAGAGCTGGACTTACCATATGTCCAGCTGCAGAGGAAATCATAGAATCAAAGAATCATAGAATATCCCAATTTGGAAGCAACCCACAAGGATCATCCAATTCCTGACCCCACACAGGTCTACCCAAAAATTCAGACCATATGACTGAGAGCATAATACAAACACTTCTTAAATTCTGACAGGCTTGGTGCCATGACTACATTGCTGGGAAGCCTGTTCTATAGCATGACCAACCTCTCAGTGAAGAACCTTTTCCTGTTATCCAGCCTGAACTTCCCTGTCACAGCTTGACTCCATGCAGTCAACTTGAAATGTTTAAACAACTTGAAATAAGTTTAAGCAACAAAAGTTCCAAGATAGCTTTCTTGATCATGAAAGATGAGTATATCTTTCAATTTCTGAGTCCATTAAAGCAGAAAGAAGTACTGCTATTATCTAGGGATTCAATTAGACAATTATTTGTCTCTCCCACTCCTCCTTCTGTGCTGGCCACATGGCTCCACTGATGCTAGTTTTCATAACACTCAAGTCATAACATTCATAATATTCAACAAGAATTTTTTTCTTATTTGAATTCTTGTTGAATTCTTGTTGAATGTTTTTCATAACATTCAACAAGAAAAATAATCTCATTATCAAGAAATTGTAAAATCATAGAATAGTTTGGGTTGGAAGGGACGTCAAAGATCATCTAGTTACAACTCCCCTGCCACAGGCAGGGACACCTTCCACGAGACCAGGTTGCTCAAAGTCACCAGATTTGTCAGTCATGATCTGCCATTAGTGAAGCCATGTTGGCTGTCACCTCCTTATTTTCCATGTGCCTTAGCAGAGTTTCCAGGAAAATCTGCTCCATGATCTTGCCAGGCACAGAGGGGCTCCATGATCTTACCAGGCGCATTCCCTCCCTCTCTCTATCCCTCCCTCTCAGTCATTTCTCTTAACCCCCTCCCCAACCAATATATCTGTTGGGAGGATGAGTTGAATTGGCTGTTGACAAGGAAGAACTGGCACCACTTGGTTCATTACAAGTGAAGCTCTGATTGATAGTAACATTAATGAAGGAATGCAATCCCTTGTTCCCAGCTCAGTACACAGATTCTTATAGATATGCAGGAAGACAAAACAAATCTACCACCTTAAAGTTTATGCTAAGCTCATTTCATTATAGTTCAGGCCCCACAAAATTCCTAGATGGAAAGCACAATTCACAAATTGTTGGCTATGCATCACGTTGGAAACAGTAATATTTCACTTTTTTGTTTTATCTATTCTCCTGTTTGTTCACTTCTATCCATAAATATTATTTGGTTTTTAGTGCTAACCTCATACATCTCAACATACTCTGGAAATATGCTTTCAGACCCTTTTACTCAGCAAACTTATTACTCCCCAGGGAGTTAAAAGACTACTCTGACATGAAATAAGGACACTCAAAATTTTGTCTGGCAATGAACAGTGGAAATTCACAGAATCACTCTTCTGTTTCTGCTTCAAGTTTGTATTTTGTTCACAAGTAGAAATCTCTCATATATTTGTTCCAAAAGTGTTAAAAAAAATAGAAGTAGTTTGATGTGTTACAAAAAAAATGTACACCGTGTCAGACATACTGTCTCAGCATAATAGAAATACTTCTTATGGTAACTACAAGTTTAATGGCCCAAATATCTACTTGTGTTGCAGTGAGAAATGGGTGGAAGAGATACTTTCTCAGACAGAATGGTGCACATCTGCCCAACCACAGTTCAGAAATCCAAGCCCTTTGAGATGAAAGTGGATTATTCATGAAGGAGATAATTCAGACTTCAGTGCTATCATGTATGTATTGGTGAGCAGATATTGCAGCTCACAGCAAAGTATTGATTTAGACTAACTTTCCAAGTGCTTATAAAAAAGTAGGCACTCACAAGGCAATTGGAAATAAAAAGCAACATAATTAAACTCTGTAGCTGTGCCACAACATCTCTAAGGAAAAATGTTCTCAATGATCACTTCTATTTAACTGCAAAGGAGATGCCACAAAAAAAATTTGTCAGAGAACTGCTGTGGTCAGAAACCACAGGAGGAGGGTACAGGTAAGGGATTGTAAAGCATAGAAAAACAAGGAGTAAAGTTAAGAAAATTCTGCTTTAAGGATGCAGACACTAATCTGTCAAGATAAATGTGGAGTATTATCTGTGCAAGGTTATAGTGAAGATCAAAGATATATGCCCATATCCCTATAAATCAGTGGTTTTTTTATAGACTTTTCATCTAGTCAGTCTAGACTAACTGAAAAGATTTGCAAATAAAAACTGTCATTCTAAAAAGTTATTTGTATCTGTAAATGTGTGATTTTTGTTCCTATTTCAACTACTATTAACACTCTATTAAAAACATTTTTTTTCCTTCAAATAAGTACACACAACCAATGCTTCACTGCTTCTGTCTTAAAAAGTGATATTTACTCTAATGTGGCATAAACTTAATATCAGCTTATTTATATTCTATTATCAGCCAGCATCATTATTCCTATCTCCTGTCTCTTTAAATTAACTGTTAAAGTGCTAGTAGCTTTAAAGAGACAGCTTAGGAAATTCTACTTTCTTGGGTTTCAAGGTTGCTATTATTTCTTGAGAGTCAAGTAAATATTACTTTTTTTTTTTTTTTTTAATCAGTAAACCATGGCAGAGGGAAGTCATATAGCTTCTGCATCTGGGTTGGAAGAATTTCCTTGTTATTCTAAGAGACTGAGTTAATATATACCACATACTCTTTCTCCTCTAACATCCATTCAGATCTAACAAACACAAAGTTTGGAGAAGGAAAGACTTTTCCAGCAGAACACACCTTCAGGGGCTAGGAGTACTTTCATGAAGGTCAAACCAAACCTTGAAAGAGCTCTGTTTAAAATCCCAAATGTCAAACTGTCCATTTTAATAAAATACTTCTTATTAGATTCCCTCAAAACTTGTTACAACTTACTGTGTTCCAATGAACAATGAATACCAATCTGAATTCCTTGAATCTTTAGGCTGAAAGCTTCTCAATGGTTCAGGTCACTTCAATTTCACCACCTGAAAATTCAAGTGTTTTAGTGCTTAAATGAGGCACAGTAAGGTGACAATTCAGTCACGCAGAGCTCCAATACAATCTAATGAATACTGTAGAAAAACATTATAGACACTTGAATATGTGGGGATTCCATGAGGATGAATAGACTACTTTCTGTCTTCCTGCATGCACCATGGAAGACCAAGAAAATGTGCAACTACTATACATGGAAAAAGATATGTGCAAATTATTTTCCAGAGATGACAGGGAATATTGTTATTATATAATTAAAAATATATAATATTATATTATTTAGTGACCCAAAGCAGCAGGTCATGGATTTTTCTCAAGGTGTAACCACCCCTCTCAGCACAATGCCAACACAGACAAATATTTTGGGTGTGGAAAGAGGAGGCTTATTTTGGACTAATTGTACTCTGGTCACCTTCACTGCAGACACCTTTTTGTTTGGAAGGCATTAGGTACGCTTCCAGAGCACATTTGACCGAGTTTCACCCAAAAGGAAGCTAGTACCATGACCTGTGACTGCTCAGTGATGTGAAAGAAAGCATGTTAAATGACAATGATCAGGAGATTTGTTTCGAAAGCAAACTCCCAAGCAGAGCTAAAACACTAGTGTAGAAGTACCTTCAATACCCCCGGTGTCAGTAGATTTGAATTTTGTAACTAAAGTAACAAAAGTCTTTTTCTATAGTAATTACAGCACTGAGAGCATTTTAACATTGTACATCTATCTCTAGAATAATCCCCATGGGAATAAATAAATAAATAAATAAAATAAATAAATAAATAAATAAAGTGTTCTCTTTATTTGCAACATCCAACATATTTTAATTTGGGTTTTTATAGTTATGTATCACAAATAATATATTTCTATCTACTAGAGATGCCTGATGAGATACTTCTTCAACATCTAGTTTAAATATAATGAAGAGAATTCATGGTTTCTTCAACAACTGAAATAAGTGTGTACGGTGGAGGGTTAACAAAAGACTGTCATGACATATTAGTCCATTTCATCTTGTGATAGCAGAGACATATTCTGTTTATACCCTCAACTTTGTTTTATACTTGTAGTAATCTTTGATGATTACGTGATTCTCTAGAGATGATTTTCCATAACTGATAGATGTTCTTTATATCCAAAGATAAACTGCAAAGCTGTATGAGGCAAAGTGGAGTTCAATATTCAAAGCAGAAAATAATTTATTACGTGGGTTTTTTTTTTTAGATCTTTAAACTACCTGGTAATCTGAGATTATACATCCCAAGAAGTGCTTCATTTAACAGTGTTTCCAGCATGTTAAGTGACTGCCACTTAATTGCTAGCAGATTATCAGAATATTTGCTGACATCTATCAGGTACCAATATCTGAGTTTATTGATCAAATTATGCACAGGCACTGCATGGCATCATGAATTCTTATGCTCAGTGGTAAAGGCTACAATTTCATTTTTGTATTCTCATTCATTTGTTAGCCTTTTCCTAGCTGTTAAATAGTCTCACAGAATAGACTAGACTAGACTAGCTGACTAGAGTAGTGTTAAGAAGAGGGGGCTAAGAGCAGATGAGGATAAAATAATTATTTTGGAATAAATGTTGGGAGTGAAAACTAAATGGAATTAATGGGATTTCAGCCAGACCACTAGAGTAAAAAACTGGGCTATTTCTAACATCTCATTTTGGCAGTTAAATCTAATTTCACATTTATGGAAACAGCAAAAATGCTGATTCAGTATGTGATGCAATATTGCTAAACTGAGCTCTATGAGTAGCACTATCCTACTATTCTTTTCTGTTGTGATCTGATACAGTCTTTGGTAAAAACAGGTGAATTTGAATAAGACTTATCAAAGTTTTTGCAACTTTCCATAGAAAGTAACACAGCTTTGATGCTGAATGTGACCACTTGAAATGTGAGAACTTGAAAAAGTAGCCTATTTTCCAATAGTCAATTGTTGATTTTAATACAACCCCAGTGTTTGTATTAAACTTCTCTTAGAATGTTAGCAAGATCCGCCCCCCAACCAAAAAAAATATTAAATTAAAATAAAAATAAATGTGAGAATAAACAAGTTGGAGAAAAAGAAAAAGAAAGAGAGAAAGAGAGAAAGAGAGAAAGAAGAAAGAAAGAAAGAAAGAAAGAAAGAAAGAAAGAAAGAAAGAAAGAGAAAGAAAAAGAAAGAAAAAAAGAAAGAAAAAAGAAAGAAAGAAAGAAAGAAAGAAAGAAAGAAAGAAAGAAAGAAAGAAAGAAAGAAAGAAAGAAAGAAAAAGAAAGAAAGAAAAAGAAAGAAAAAGAAAGAAAGAAAAAGAAAGAAAGAAAGAAAGAAAAAGAAAGAAAGAAAGAAAAAGAAAGAAAGAAAGAAAGAAAGAAAGAAAGAAAGAAAAAGAAAGAAAGAAAGAAAGAAAGAAAGAAAGAAAGAAAGAAAGAAAGAAAGAAAGAAAGAAAGAAAGAAAGAAAGAAAGAAAGAAAGAAAAAGAAAGAAAGAAAGAAAAAGAAAGAAAGAAAGAAAAGAGAGAAAGAAAGGTGTCTCTAGATAATCAAAGAGAGGCAAAACTCATCTGTGATGAACACAGAATAACACTGAAGAATCCCTCATTAGGACACAGCTGAACTTAGCCTATAATATGAACATTTATGAAAACTGTACTTGCAATTAAATTTGGAAGTTTGACTTCATTCTGTTTCTTATGAGCACAGTCAAGCAAGATATACTGTACTCTGTCAGAAAGAAAAATCTCTTTTTCTCTCCCTCTCTCCCACAAAGTATTTTAACTTACTGAAGAGTCTGTCATAATCTTTTCCATGCAGCTACACACACAGTATGACTATCTATATTCAGGACCGGATGTCAGGTGTCCTAAATATAGTTCCTTTCTTTGGCTTTACTTTCCCCAGACTTGACTGGCTGCTATGCCTGTCCATCAACTTCTGAAGGCCTTTCTACTCAAATAAAGGTTGGGTGAGGTATTTAGAGTTCAGCTGGAAGCCTTACTGCATTTCTTTTCCTAGACTTGACACATCTGAACCACCTTACCAGTGCAGAACATCCCTTTCGACTGCAACATTTTCTCCTGCACAGACAGCAGGCACACCAGCAACTGAAAACAGGCCTTCTAACTTACCCAGAAGTCTTCTTGTACTTCTGCTACATATTTTATATTGAGAACATTAATTATCAGTTTTCTGAGACTCCAGCCATCACAAAAACAGTGCCTTGGCATTGCAGTCCTCAATGTAGAAGACAGTGAAGAGAGTATTTTAAGCAACTTCTAAGTTACCTTAAAATGCCTGGGTACTAAAATGTACACTTTTTAAATATCATCAACCTACAAAATAGAAATATATATATATATATACATGTGTTCTTAGAAATACAGTAACTGACACCAACTAACTTTCAACTGGCTAAGGCCCAAGTTTGTCAAATGGCTTGCATTTGATTCAGAAAATTTGAGATCATAATCATGTACAGTATAGTACATAAAACATTTTATGTTCATTCCACTGCCATAAAAAACTATGTAGATAATATTTTTGCAAGCTGTCATTTATCAGTTATGTTCTCAAATAACAGGTAACTAATATTTCTATACAACCACATGCACAAGATTGAGGTTTGCTGTTTTTAAACCTGAGTGACTTCTGAATGTTAAATGTTCACTTGTGGGGCCTGCAAGACTTGGCCTGAAATGACTGCGTGCAAATATCCAACAGCTGTTCTTGTTAAAGTCTTGGCTTCATAAACAAATCGGAACTGCCAACAATAGGTTCATATACAAATAAAAATCAGTAAGTCTTCACGAGAACACAAAAAATGCAGATTATTTTTTACTTTATTTAAATTCCTCCAGTTCTGAGCTTGAGGATGTGCATGCAGACTTTACCAAAACAGACATATTTTAAAAAGTTTATCAGCTACAAATAGATGGAAGGAAGAAGACACAGAATGTCACTGTGGTACATATTTCCTATGCATCTCTTTGAAAGGCTTTAAGATTTTTTGAATATTGGTCAGATTAAAGATTTCTTTTAATAACAGATAGTTAGTTCAGGTGCCCATTGCCAAAAGCTGTTTGCTCATTGCCAAGAGCCTTGTGATATACTGAGGGTTTTATAGCAACAGATAATCATTAACTGTGGTGAGCAGCTTAATCCACAGCCAACTAATTGTATAGATGCTTAGCATACAATATCAGAACAAAGAGCGAAACCCCTAAAACTGCTGGGGCACATTTGCCACAATTGTAACAGTTTATACTTTGTGTCTGCCAACCTAAAAATATCCCCTTCCCTCAGACACCCCCAATGCAAGATGCCATTTTTGTGCTTTCTGATAGATATTTTATACTTAAAAGTCAATAATTTTAAATCCAATACCACATACACATATGCACATATATCATTCCACATTCTGAAATATAAGTCAAGAAAAATTCGAATCCTGCTGTAATATTAACATATTACTTCCTGCTTTTTGCTACACAACACACAGAGTATATGTGTGTGTGCGCAATTCCTCAGTTAACTTTCTTCATTTACTAGAGAACGGAATGTTAACTGATGGGAAATAGTTTCAGGTATGCACCAGCTGGCTCAGTTCTGCAAAATATATTTAACAGGCAGCCTATAGATTTTCAGGTTAACTCCGTACATCTGTAACTAAAATCATAGGCTCAAATATTGTGTTCAGATCCACATGTTTTGTGATGAACTGAAAGAGAAAATCAAGACAAAAATATAACCACCCAGTAAACAAACGAACTTCATAGCCAAAAAAGATCATTTCTATGGCCAGGTATTTTCACATGCCATTTGTTTCCTCTCTGAGTATGATTTGTAACCAGCTTTAAACAGAACTGAATATATAAAAAGCCATATAACCTTTAGATTTCAATATCACTGCCTCACTAAATTTATATTAATGCACACAACATAAAATTAATTATAAGATGCTTTAGTTGTCCATGTAGGCACATGTGAGTAAAGCTAGAGAAGGATTTGAAATAACAAGTAGAGCATATTAAAAAATTTCCCTTATGAAAATGGTTTTCAAAAATTATCATTGTCCTAAATGTTCTTTGAGTTTGCAGGGGGGGCATAGTTCTCGGAAAAAAAAAAAAAAATAAAATAAAAAATTAAAATCAACAGACTATAGAAGTTTCCTGCAAGTGGAAGCTGAAGTGCCTGCAGTCTGTGCTGTGACTTCTGTAAGAATTGCAAGACATGGGAGAACAGGCTTCCCATTACAGCATCTACCATTTTTTAAGATGTAAAAAAAAAGGTCAGCTTATCCACATAGTGACCTCCAAAGAAAGAAAGAAATTTCAGAAAATGGGGGTGGGGGTGGGGGGTGCTGTCAACATAAAACTGAAAAAGAAGTCAGTTATTTTCTGTATTTTTCAATATAACTCCTTTAAAGTTAAGTGACTTTTGGGTCAGTGATGGTAGAGCACTAGCAGAATTTTATGTGGGACTCCAAGTTACAGGGAACTGTAAGGAAACATGATTATATTTTATTTTCATAAATGAGTGAGTTCAGATGGTTACACTTGCAACATCTATTTGGCATGGTTGAATTCCTGTTCCCATATTGAAGAGAAGCAGACTCCATAAACTACTGCTATTGTTTATGGAACAATACAGAGGTGTGAAACAGAGAACACTAGAAGGCTAAGGAGTTCTGCTGGTATTCTGTGAGAGAAAAATACAAACAAACAAACAAACAACAAAAAACAGTGAACTCAGGACTGTGGGCTTTTTACTGCGCCTCAAGCTCTCACTCTATCAAAGGGGCATAATAGTTCCCTGTCTTAAAAAGATGTTTAAATAATCCTTCTGAGATAATTTAATACATATGTTTACCTCCTTATTAACTTTAAATGTTCACTAGTCTTTTGTAATACTGTTTTTAAGAGAGAGTACATATTGACTCATGCACAGATGTATATGTCTATGTTTGTGTGTAAAATAGAAAAAGAAAGAAAACAGTCAAGAAATGTTTTGGCAAAGTGTAAGGGAATGAAAAGTGCTTAGTTCAACAGAACATCAGTCTGGTACAGAGCCAGATCATCATAAGGACAGAGATAAATGTACCTGGTAACACCCATGCATAATGTGATTTACCGTGGAATTAAGTAGACTCTTCTGGCACATTCCTAGAAATGCTAAACCCTTAAACTGGCACACCCCACAGTAAAGCAGTGAAACGTTGAGGACCCAGAATCCTCTTCTTAATATTGCTTTGCTAATATTTTTTCAAAACACTGCAACTAAGCACTGTTAGTAAAGCAGTTTGCTTCATTTTGCTGACTACCTGACTTTGAAGATTTGTTTAGCTTTACCAAGAGAAATCATTTCACCGTAGTAGTCAGTACACATTCAGTTACTTATGACAACAGTTTATTACTTTCCATAGTTACTGATGACAATGATCATATTATTAATGTTATTAACAAAAACCAGCTTCCCAAAACAATAAAAACAGCAAGCAGTTGAGGAAAGTAGAATAATCTGGGATAGTTTTATTGCATGACTAGAGACCTTGATTCTACTTAGGTGACTGTTTTTCATTCATATTTATATATGTATACATATATATAATCTTATCTTTGTATTTTAGCATTTATTAAGAATAAATAGACTTGGTAGACTGAGTTTGTTACATTAAGATGGGCATTACTTCATTAAAAATTTATATGTAACCATTTTAATGGTATTTTGTTGACTATGAATACTAAAACCAATAACACTAAATTGTGCTTCTCTCAGAAACAACTTTCATTCAGAGAATCTCTAACACCAGAACAGCTAAACATTTGCAATGTGAAAGCAGGCAGTCTTAACTTTTCTACAATTTACAGTGTACTGTACACATGGTGAGTTTTATAAAGTTAAACTGACTAACTTATAGCAATACTTCATACTAAGGGTTGATGCTTTCTCTTTTTCTCTAAAAGGTGTAATTTGAGGTTGAAGTATTTCTTTTCTCCATTTTAGAAGCAGGAAAACTGAAGGCTAGTGCAGCAGAATGTGCTGTGAAACGCACCGTAGGTGGTGTGTGGCTGCTATTGGAACACAACTTTACTCTATTTTCCTCATTCCTACACCCATTCAGTCCATGCTGAGGACATTTCATGCTATGAAGGAGCATAGAGGTTGACATGGCTCTTGCAGAAGTCCAACGCTGACTAGCAAATACGTCACATTGGCTTTACTACAGGACAGTTTCAGATCCTACCTCCTGATGTTTTCCTTGCATACCCATTTCACCTGATGCTGGGAAACTCTCATTTTCCATCTTTAATTATTTCTATTCTAGAAGAAAGCAATTCATAACTGAACATCATTATGTTTTTGTTGTTGTTGTTGTTGTTGTTTTAATTCTGAATATGTATACTATAAACAAGAATAAATTATTCTTGGCAATAACTCCATAAATATATGCTATATGTTATTGGGGTGAGACTTCCAATTGACTTATTGCCAGAAATTTAGTATTTGACTTCAAGTGCTGATATTAATTTTATGTTAGCTGGGGACAGATATCAGTTTTGTCAATACCAATTACGAGGAAAAAACATTAGAAATTGAGTATATTTGATTATTTATCACTATTGATGACCATTGGTGACTATTTGATTATTTATCACCAAAATATCAGAGCTAATCATTCCATCTTCCACAAAAATCAATAAACACAAATCAAATCAAACCAAAACAAAAACATTTTCAATGACACAGTCCCTTACCAACTATTAATAAAGGAACAGAAAATTAATACAAAATTCATGAATCTATATCGCCACAGTAAAACAGGAATGTTAATCTAATCATCTGCTCTGCGTGATGTGTGTCTTTCATAGAACTCTAGCTGAGGAGAAAGGCACCTTATTAACTAGCAGAAAGAAAACTGAGTTGGACAGTGACATCTGCTTTGTAACAGATTTCCCCTACGCTGCAGAAACTGCAGAATATCTACACTTTAAAATTGCAAACGTGCCACACCTGGATCCTGAACAAACAATGCACAGCATGGGTCTCTTTCGGTGACTTATTTTTGATGAAATCATTGAGCCAAAGCAGAAAGCTTGAATTACAAAAGCAGCAGCCTGAATAGGCTTATTCTTTCTGCAATTGCCTTTTCCCACTGAATGCTGCCAATTTTATCAAAAGCTCTGTCAACATTTTAAAACCCCTTCAGAGTAATTCAGATTGTTCAATGTAAATAAGCCACCAGCTTTCAAAGATCAAAACATTTTTTTTTATTACAGATAAGAAAAAACTCTCAATTTTTTTCTTTAGTTTCTTTTTTTAGAGATATGTAGATAAGGTTCTGAGAACTTCAACTGGACAAATGCATGACAGCAAAGGAAATTAAAAATGCATATGTTTTCCTGTATAAAGTCAGTAGAATAATGATGCAGCCCAGAATTTGATGTATGGATGTATTGCCCAAAGCTCTCTGTAGTATATGTGATCCTTGGATCACATGACCAGATCTTACCACAGAAATTGATGGAATCAAAGACTCTCTTTTTTGGCAATGCTGACAGTATTACAAGGCCTTCCATTGCCAACCATAATACCCCATAGAGGACAGATCCACCTTTTTCAATGGTGTGCTGAGAATCAACCTTTATTTTCAAAGCTGATTGAAGATTGGGAAAAATGGGGTCTATCATGGCAAGCATAACCTCTTCTAGAGTGTAACAGGCAACAGAAATGCTCACACGTTTTTTGGTTTGGTAAAATTGTACCAAAGTCCTCTTTCCTTCCCTTTCAATATTTTATGCTGTTTTAACAGTAAACACAGCAAGAACAGAGTGGTATGTGTAATATAAATATACAAACTATCCAATTTTAAGGTTGAATATTATGAAAACTATATTAGCATCCTTGGTAAACTATTGAGCTGGTGACCGCAGACTCCTTTTGTCACAGTTTCCTTGAAGCATTATTATTATTATTATTATTATTATTATTATTATTATTATTACTATTTTTGTTGTTCCTCAACAAGATACATTTATCTAGAAGAAAGAAAATTCTAACCCTCCCCCATATATGTAATGTTGGTAAGGAAGAGCAACAAGTCCCAAATCTCAATTTTAGTTGAAAACTGTTCTAGTAGATATTAACCATTTCTGAGAGCACTGGCACAGGAATATAAGCTTTGGATCCAAACTTCTTGTAGCAGGGAAAGCTCAAATATTTGGTGTTATAAATTTTTTTTTTAGAAACCCATGGAAGCATTCTCAATATTTTTTCTCTATTTCCAAATCCTGAAATATTTTTTCCATAGACAGATGAAATGCACAAGAGGACTTAGAGTAATGGGGACCGGGGAGATATATTTAATATTATTTAAAGACTCACTTGAGATAGGTAAAAAAGAGCAGCAACCTCGGTCTTTAAATCAGGGCTTCAGTCTGATTTTGCAAAATCTCTTAAAAATGGATGAACAAAAATATGATATCTAACTTTCCCTTTCAATACCAATATTCAGAACTTCAACCTTAACACTCCTATTCAGGCAATGCTCTGGAAACATTGAGATACATTTCTGTAGGCACAAATTTTTTAATGTCTCAAGTCAGACAATTTTCTCTCAAGACTGAGAATTTTCTCTCGCAAGAATGTCATCCTCCAAACACACTAAGCTGCCCTGCTCCTAAAGTTCAGGCAGAGTTCATCAATGAAGATCAATGAACATCTGTGGGGCATGAGCTAGTATGCCCACTCTAACAGCGTGATTAGCTTTCCTGATCTCCTGACCTGCAGGTTAATATCTTCATATAGCCAAGTACCATAGAAGGCATCATGGAAAACATTAGGAATTGGGAGCTCTGGGATGATCTCAGTAGGGGAATCAGTACTACACTGATGATGGAAATGGAAGGAGGAATTTGGTGTGCATAGCCTTATCAGCCTTTTCCTCAAGATAGGGATTTGAGAACACTGGATCTTGAACTCTGTGACCTAAGTCTGCTATGACAGCTCCTTTTTGCTTTGGCAGTGGACTGTATAAGCTCAATTGTCCTTTGAGTAGCTATTGTCCCTGGGTAAAGAAGAGTTAAAGCTAAGCCTACCTCCCTGTTATTGGTGCTCCATTGCCCTTGGTCTCTTCCACAATCACACAAAGTTAGGAAAAGCTAGCACATAGGTCTTATGAAGTAAGTGGTTATAAAACTTACTGGAAAGTAAAATTCAAATTCTTTCTCTAAACACAGCAAAATAGTTCCTCTAACAACAGAATTAATGTGTGCTAGTTTGACATTGTGGTTTGTATAAAAAAGACAGATCTGTAACTGCAGGAGAGACACCCTGGCTGTTAATACTGAGGGAAAGGAAGCATTCAAATCCAAGATGCACTTGATCATTGAAGTCCCACTCCCTCCATATCCTCTCTTGCTGGTTACTTCAGGCAAGTCCTGCAGAAAAAGCATGCAGTTACCTGCCTTGGGGATGGAGGTTACATGCTGTAGTAAAATAGGTATAGCTCTGACAGACATGCAGACTTCAACTGCTGAAGAAAACTGGAGCTGGTAATAACTGGGGAGAAAAATTAATGTAGTTTAACCATCAGATTGGCAATCTAGGAAACACCATCTATGTAGCAGTGAAATTCAAGGATTGTGACTCCTCATTACAGAAAGGTAAAAGAAATTTAGTTTCACATCATTATCTATGTGAGCATAAGGTGATGCCAACAGAGAATGTGGGGGATGCAAAACAGTAACCAAAAGAAGTTAAGTAACTCCTGCTTTACCTAATGAGTGGCTAAGAGCAGATAGTTTTGAAGAAAATATGTTTTGCCTGAGTATGCACATAGAAACAGCTTTTTAATTTATAACACCAAATGGAGATACAGCAAGACTTGCTGAAGGTCCAGATGGCTTGGGTTTTTAATTGGTATATGCAGCTCTTTTCTTCTTGCAGATTAGATGGCTCTCATCTACACATAATGAATTGATTTTCCACAGGTTTTATGTTAAGTTACGGGGAACAGATAATTCTTTATTTGTGAGAGTACAATAGTCATGGGTGCAATTGATTCATCATTTCATTTATCACTAGCTTAATTCCAAAAATTCTACAACCAACAGTTTTTCTGGCCTATTGAAATTCTTCCTGAAACAACAACAACAAAAAACCTTTGTGCATAGAGGCAATTTCCCCACTCTCAGTAACCCAGGGAGTCAGGAAAAGGCAATCTCTCAGGGTGCAAGACAAAAGAAATACTGTGTCCTGAATTTACTCTACCTCCATCTCTGGGTAGAGAGAAAAACATTTCCAGTAGAATGTTTACAAAGAGGAGAAACAGGGAGGTTAATCTAAACATCCACCAAAACACGAGCCTGATTATGAAGCTGGGAATCTGGAACACTATGTGCTGCCATTTCGAGATCATCTGACATGTAAGAATAGTAGACCCTTCAAATGCTTCCTAGTAGACTGACGAGTTGTTGGGTTTTTGTTTGTTTGGTTTTATTGTTGTTGTTGTTGTCGTTTGTGCTTTGGGCTTAGAATTTTGTCCTGGTTTTGACTGGGATAGAGTTAATTTTCTTCCTACTAGTTTGTATGGTGCTGTTTTGAATTTTGGATGAAAATAGTGGTGATAACAGATCAATGTTTTAGTTGTTGCTGAGCAGTGCTTACAGAGTCAAGGACTTTTCTGCTTTTCGTGCTGCCCTGCCAGTGAGTAGCTTGGGGGTACACAAAAAAATGGGATGGAACACAGCCAGGACAGCTGACCCTAAGAGTCCAAAAGGATATTCCTTAGGATTTGATGTCATGCTCAACAATAAAAGCCTGGGAGGGTTGGTCAGGGGAGGGGTGCTGTTGCTCAGGGACTGGCTGGGAATTTGTTGGCTCACGGTGAGCAATTGCATTGTACATCACATTTTGTTTATTCTTTTTTGTTTGTTTGTTTGTTCCCACTCTTTTTTTCTTTTTATTTACTTATTTTTTCTTTCTTTCTTTCTTATTAAACTGTCCTTATGTGTTCTTACACTTTTCAATTTTCTCCCCCATCCCGCTGTTGGAACGGAGAGTGAACAAACAGCTGTGTGGTGTTTAGCTGTCTGCTGGATTAAACCACAACAAATTTATGTATAAGAAACAGTAAGAAGAACAATTCAGCAGTCAGGCTGTATTGGAATGGATAGGTGTCAACTTCAAACACACAATAAAAACCATATCTGCTAACCATCCACATTGTAAACCTCACATTTGTGACAATTCCTCTCAGTCCTAGGTGTGTGGAACCGTTTTCAGGCCTGAGCTTGCAGACCATATAGTTCCAAGCCTGCCAGATCTGTCAGGGTGTTTGAAGTTTAACTATAGTTCTGCTGCTATATAAAGCCTGCCCACCAGCAGAAATCCTACCATTCTTTGCTTCTTTCTTCCCTTTCTTTCCTGTAATTTCAAGAAAACACTTAAGAAGAAACAATACCAAGTATTAGGCCTTCTGGATCAAACATCTGCTTTCACATCCCATTTTTTTCACATCCCATAAGTAATCTGCTGTAACTGAAGGCAGCTCTTCAAGTATTAATATTTCCTAGCTACAATGAGGAGCGTTGTAAATAAACAGTATAATGAGGACAACCTTAATACATGACAGCGGTACCTTAAGACAGGGCATAATATGCATTTCTAAAATCAACACGTAAAAGGGATCTTCCTTATGTTGTAAGCATTTTATTAGGATCTTACCAGAGTTCCACTGTAGAAGAAACCAGAAGGTTAAGCCTCCACAGTGTTCTTGTTTGATTTCAATAACTTTTTTTTTTTTTTTTCAATTGGAGCCATAGAATATGACGCAATGAGAGCAAATGTACAGGAAGTCACAGGCCAAGCAAAAGAAAACAGTTCTGTTTTGGTTGGGTATCTGCTTTCTTCCATACTAATAGGATAAAGAAAAAATATGTAATAAGAAAAAGGAGACCAAACAAATGCATACACTGATAAATGAAATGTGTTTTTATTGTTCCTGCTTAGATCTTAAGGTTCCCATTGTTCCATAGAAAGAGTTTTTAGCTTAAACAATTCTTATATACACTCTAAATATTTCAAAAGAAAACATTCATTATTTAAGCTTGGGTGTCATTTTCTAACAGCTGAATGGCGTTCTGCTTTTGGCTTTTATGGCCCTCTTCATGGGATTATTATTATTATTTATTTATTTATTTATTTTTTGTACAGTGTATTTGCAGCTCTTACTGGTAATTCTTTCACCAGCAAGCCATCCAATTCTCAGATGACTTCTTCCTCTTTGTTCACAAGGCCACAGTACTGCACATGCAGATGGTGCCGGAGTGTGGATGAGCCAAGACATGGTAGCACTACAGATTTTCCACAACCCACATTTTCCTTATCATATAACAGCAATGGCATTCTTTGCGGTATGTTCTCTACTGAATTAAGGATAAAGATTTTCTGATCCAATATTAGAAATGTTCTTTTGAATTCAAGTACTAAAAACCTAGCAGATAAACTAGCTATTCTTAAACCTTGGAATAAATGCCCTGCTGTCATCTGAAAAGGAAATGCTGGCAAAAGAAATGAGATCTGGATTGATGAAATCTCATTGAGATATGAATCTTGATATGAATCTTGATATAAAATGATGGCTCTTGGGGGTATTGCTCAGCTCTTGACATCCTTGAAACTTGACTTTAAGCTGCTAAACCAATTTAATCCCAGTATTTTTATAGGGACTTGGAGTAAGACTTTTAGCAACAATTCCACTCTTTATTCCTGGTTGTTGCAACATTGATTTGTATATCAAGTATCATGATTAAAACTGAGGTAGTCAACACCTTCTTTGTCTTGGTCTTCATTAAAAAAATCTCCCATGCCTTTTTGCCTAGAGACAAGGTTCAAGAAAGAGAAAGCTACTACCTGTAGTGGGAAAGGATTAATTCAGTGATGGCTTGAGAAATCTCAGCCTATATAAGTCCATAGAACCTGATGGGATGCATCTGGGCATGCTAAGAAAGCTGTCAAATGTGACTGTGACACTGTGTCACTGTTGAAAGGCCATTTAATCAGTGAAGGTCCGCAGTGACTGAAGAAACATAAATCTGACACATCCTCCAAAACAGGTAAGAAGGATGTCTCAGGAACCTATAGGCTACTTTCTTTCACTTTGGTTCCTGGAAAATCTTGGAGTGAGTCCTCTTGAAACATATTTCTCAGCACATGAAGAAAAAAAAAAAAAAAAGGCAACTAGGAATAACACGCATTTACTAAGAATGAACCAGGCACAAAAAAAACCAAAAACAACAACAACAACAACAACAAAAAAAGATCACCTTCTATGATGAAATGACTAGATAAGCACATGTGGAGCGAACAGTGGATGAAAATTAAATTCACATTAACAAGGCTTTCCATGGTCTCTCACAGAATGCTTGAGACAAAATTAGAACACCCTGTTCTAGATAAATGCATGACTAAACATGTGAAAAAGCAGTTTAAAATGGTAGTGGTAAATGATTGGTACTCCACCTGGAGGCTGGTTGCAAGCAGAGTACCACAAGGGTCTGTACTAGTTTAATATCTTTATAAGTTACCTAGAGAGCCTTATATATGCATGCCAAATATGCCAAAATATGTAGATCATTCCAAACTGGGGTTAACTGTCAGTATGCTCAGAGGCAAGACAGAAATTCACAGTGAGATAGACAAGGTGGAGAAATGGGCCAGCAGTAACTGTAGGAAAATTCAACAGGGACAAATGACATTTCTGGAAACTTTGGGCAGGCTGTGCCTTGAGGAAATACAGGCTGTGGACTGGGTGGATGTGGAGCAGGTCTTCGACAGGGTGATGAGAGACAATGGATACAAACTGAAACAAGATTATATCAGACTGATATAAGGAAAAACGTTTCCCCTGTAAAAACAGTCAAGTAGTAGAACTACTTGGACTAGAACTACCAAGCTACCTGGAGAAGTTATGCAGTTTCTACCCCTTAGAGGTTTTCAAGGCTTAAATGTATAAAGCCCTTAGAAATCTTATCTCGGGTCAGTGTTGGCCATGCTTTGAGCAGGAAATTGGATTAGAGACCTTCCATGGTGCCTTTCACCTCAAAAGATGTTGTGATTCTGTTTGTTACACACACATCTGTGTAACTTTCTCAACCCCTACACACACACACTTATACTTTCCGCTTAAAAATACAAAAATACTGAGAGATCTTACATTCTTTAGTCATCTATGGTCAAAAATAATCCACTGACCTATATAGTGCTAGAATAAAGGCTGTCACTACTGAGCTGCTGTCATGTCCCCTACCTTCACCCCCCCCCCTTTTTTAATTCCCTCTTTGTGAAATAAGATGGTTACAAATTTTACACCTAAAATCATTTTCCCAAGGAAATATAAAAGAACACTAAAGCCTTTAGAACTCACAAAGAATTCATGTTCAAATCAAAACAAGTTTAACAGAATTGTCTGTTCTTAACAATGGGGTGGGAAAGGAGTTTTATTGAATGCTCTGTTTTGCTTCATGTGGATTATTTAAACCATCTACCTCACAAATAGAATGAGTAACAAAAAAGAAGGCATTTTGCCAAATGAAGATGACTCGTGAATACAGAACTATGGTTAGTTTCATTTAAAGAAATTAACAGTAATGAGGTGGGGAAGATATATTTATTAAACATTAATGACACAGTTACTTAGCTAGAACTTCTTCCTACAGAGCCTACAGCTCAAAGAACCTACTCACTTGCTTCCTCACCCACTTTACTAGTATGTTGCAGCGCTACTAATCTAGATGGCATGTGAATAGAACGTCGCCTGTCAGTGCAATATTGTATTTCAGTTAATAATTTCTAAGTATGTGAGTGTATGAGGCTTTGGCCTCAGAAATTCACATTTATCTGAGCCAGCCAAACCTCTGAAGTGTGGGAGACTGGGCCAAAAATCGTGAAAGGTTGCTGTTCTCATGGAATTGTTACTATTTCTTACAGTCAGGCTAGAAAACAAAAACAACAACAAAAACAAACAAACAAAATAAATAAAGACTTATATGAAAACCAATGTGCTTTTGCAAATTACAGATCTGAAACCGTATGGTTTCAGGTCCTATTTTTCCAAATTGCACTCTTGAGAAAAGAAGGAAAGTCACTGACTTCTCTTACTGAAAGGCAAAGCCACTGAGAAGTTAATGCCAGGCAAGATGCAGCAAAAAAATATGCCTGCCAAAATCCTGAATCCTTTGCAATCAGGCTTTGAGCCAGGTCATAGCATTTAGAAAGCAACTGCAGCACTAAAAGATTGTCTCCCCATGGCAATATATTGGCTATTTCTCAATGCTGAAATTACTGAAGCTCACAGTAGTTTCCAGCAGCCAGTCCCTCAGGGTTGCTGTCCCATTTAGGTGATATTTATAAAGGTACCTTTTATAGTTGTACAATGAATTACTATTACGAAGATCCAAAGAGTGATGATGGTCAATTGTTTCTCTTCTAGGTACTAGTGGAAAAAAATTAACAGGGTTACAGCTGCAATTCTTTAAATAGATGTATCCATTTACTCAGAATTCTGAGAAATCCTGTTCTACAGTGGTGTAGTTTGCAAATGAAAACAAGTGACCTGTAAATGTGCAGAGGCACTATCTATACCAAATCTATTATACAACCATCCAACTGTCCTGAAAGTGCAACAGAGGCGATGTACACAACCCCAACCTCTGGGGGCACATGACACTACACACACTACTGACTTCAGCAATTAACAGCTGAAGCTGAGACAAGACCTAGCATTATTATTTCCTACCACAGGTTCCTTAAATGTCATATAATGTATATATAAAGATTATTCTGGAAATTCTTTAAAAGTCTGTGCCATGATACATTTTTTTTATTTTTAAATCTTTATTTGTGTTCTAGTTCTATTGTTACTTGGGGATGTTCTAGCACTTCCAGCCAGAGTTTCTGTCATGACTTATCTGGTAGTCAATTAACTCAAGGTAAATTCCAGTTAGAAAAGCCCCTAGAAGAAATGTAGCTTTAATTTTCAAGTTTATTTGAAAGCAGGACTTGAATTTTTTGAAGGAAAAGAGTCACTTTATTATTATTTTTTTTTTTTGTGGTGAAAAGAGAAAATTATGTTATATTTATACATCTAAATCTCTATAGCTAATGTTTATTAGTGTAGACAGATTTAATATCCTCTAGGAAAATCAGCAGCTGATGTAAGCATTAAGTGCAATGTAGCACAGTGAGGATGACCCTACTCAGCTTCTATTATTAGTTTGATGAAAGCCATGCTGTACAATGATCAGGGTTCAGGACTAGAAGGTCAGGACATCTGGGTTTCCTTCTACACTTTATAGCTTACCCACAGTTTGACTCCATGACAATTCACTCACTTCTCTGAGGGTCAGTATTTTCTGTTAAAATGATTTAGACCATGATCCAGCAAGAGGCCACCATGTAAAGCAAAGGGCCTTGCAAAGAGCACGAATGACCAAAATCCTTCTAATATTCTTAAAAATTTACAGAGAAATCTATCTGTCTTCCAGAAAGCTGGAAAGGCATATGCAAGAATATCAAACAAAAATAGATGACTCTCTAAAACAGGTTATTTGTATTGTCTTAAATTTGCTTGCATCCTAGTTACCTTCATTCCTTTTTTAATGAGATATATGCTCCAAACTGTCCTTGCACCAACTCATTTGCTCCATGTGTCCTCTACATGTGTTAGTTCCTAGAAGCAAGCATTCAGTAGGAACAACTAAGGTAACTTTGAAGAGGTTGTAAGATTTTGGTTCTTTTGTTCCCATCTTCATATTAATCATACAGTAGAAAGAAAAATGAAATTTTGTTTATGTAGGTAGAACATGATTTTGCAGTCCAAAATCAGTAGGACTTTATCTTCCATTTTAAGTTCAACACACACACACTTTGCAAAAAATAAAAGTAGCTCAAGATACAAGGCTGAAGTTTTGAATATGAATACCATCACCTATTCATGATAGCAGTCATAATGTTTGCTAGTTTAAAGTAGCAGAATAAATAATATATTTGAGTAATATAACTTATTAATATTAGCACTATTCTGCATGTTTGGGGTCTTGTACCAGATAGAATGGAACAGGCTTATTAAAATATAAGTATATATATACACTAGACAAAAATAAGTGAACAAGTAGATCTGATTTTGCATTCTAACATTCTGATGCTGCTTTGTTAAAATCCCTCTTGCATCCTGGGAGGTATCACTAAAATGAGTAAAATTGCAAGTGAAATAAAATGGATTAAAGAGAACATACTGGTCATAAAGTACATAATCCTTCATCACTGGAAACATCAATCTCTCTTCCACTTTAAACAGATAAATGTTATCCCAGAGAAAAATGTTATCCAATGAGAGAGTTTGTTCTTCAAAGTAATAAGAATACACTTGCGGAGATGTGAGAATTGCTCTTTGCCTACATGAGCTCTAGGGTTTAACAAAAAGAAAAAAGCTTAGTTGCCTAGGGAATTACACTACTTCCTCTGCTTCTCATAATACTTGTTTCTTTTACTTTTTCCTTCCTTTTCTACCTTTAGTTTTTTGCCTGTTCTACGTACACTTATAGGAACTAAGGTACACAGAAATAGAATCTGTACAAATATTTTCAAATATTTTGCCTTCACACATCAATCTTTTGCAGTTTGGAAAATCTGATTCCTGACAAAAATAAAATAGCACAGTGGAAACTCACCTCCATGACTAAGCAAACAGTCTCATATCTTTTAGATACAGATGACTGGCAAGCTTGTTAATGATCTAGTCTTACTTGGAAGCTGGGAACACACAGTGTTTATGATAGATACCACTGTAGTTGACTGTGCAAGGGCTTCTGTTGCTAAATGTGTGCCAAGTATATTAAACTAGTTTAAAGCTTCATTTTTTTTTTAAACATAAAGGGTTAGTGTTAACTTGTTTTACTTTGCTCTGAAACTGACTCAAATGCAGACACAATGAGGTTAAGATACTAGAATTTTCCTGTTTTTACTTGCCCTCTCTGTCAACTGGACCTGTTCTTCACCAATGCAGAAAAATTTATGGGAGAGGTCAAGACTGGAGGTAGCCTGGGCTGCAGTCACCATGCCCTGGTGTGGGGGCCCAGTGACAGCAATCCTGGATGACCCACTCAGAGGCCACTGATGTTCGAAGTACCTGTGGGCTAAATTAAGGTGACATAACAGCAAAAAGTCGATTGAAGAGTTGTATTGATGGCAAAAGGTATTCTGGCAGTAACTGATTAAACCTTCTTGTTTATAACAGGAGATATTTAAACCTTGTGATTTTACAAAGGACTTAATAGCCTGTAACATACAATGAAGTGTCTTGGGTTTATGCAGCAAGGGTTAAGTAGCAGGGGGCTGCAGGGGTGGCCTCTGTGAGAAGAGCCCAGAAGCTGCCCCGTGTCAGATCAGAGCCAGCTCCATCCGGCTCCAAAGGGAACAGCTGCTGGGCAGAGCCAAGCCTGTGTGCAATGTTGGTTGCACCTCTGTGAAAGCAGATTTAGGAAAGGAAAAAAATGCTGTGCAACAGTAGGTGAGAGAGTGAGGAGTGAGAAACATCCCTGCAGACACCAAGGTCAGTGAAGAAGGAGGGGGATGAGGTGCTTCAGGCACAGGAGCAGAATTTCCCCCGTGGCCTGTGGAAAGGCCCCTGGTGGAGCAGGCTGTCCCCTGCAGCCTATGGGTCCCACATGGAGCAGATCTCCACACTGCAGCCCATGGAGGAGCCCACAGTAGAGCACGTGGATGTGGCCTGAAGGAGGCTGCGGCCCATGGAGAGCCCCCGCAGGAGCAGAGTCCAGTTTTACCATAGCAGAGTAAAACCACCACATGAAGAAAGAGAGAGGGTAAGTTAGAAAGGTAGAAGTAGAGGAAATGTTGGGATCACCACCTTGGGTTCCAGAGATATCTCTTGTCAAGTTCCTTTTTTGTCTGTGATAGTGGTGGGTGCACATGTGGCCCCTCTGAGTTATTTTATTTATAAGCTAGTCTACACCTCCAGCTCTCACTTCGTATGCTAATTATTCCAAACATGTGTCCCAGGACCTTCCTGAGAGAAGATCAGCAGGGGATTTCTAATGCCCTTCCTCCCCCAACTACCAGAATCACTTGGCACCAAAATGTCTCATATTGTTACCCAAGATAAGAACCAGGCATTGCACACTGGGTAACAAATCCAAACTTCTTCTCAGGCAACAAGAGGAACTGCAGGCCAGTCAGTCTCATCTCTGTGCTTGGCAAGATCATGGAGCAGATCCTCCTGAAAACTCTGCTAAGGCACATAGAAATAAGGAAGTGATTCACCAACCAATTCAGCCAACATGGCTTCACTAAAGGCAAATTATACCTGACAGATTTGGTGGCCTTCTATGACAGTGTGGTGGTTTTACTCAGGTAGACAGCTGAGCTCCACCTCAGCCACTCTCTCACTCCCCCTCCTCAAAGGGAAAGGGGCTGAAAATACAATGCAAAGGGCTCAAGGGCTGAGATAAGGATGGGGAGATCACTCAACAATTATTGTGATGGGCAAAACAGACTCAGAGCAGGAAAACAGTAAGATTTATTGCCTATTACTAACAATCTAGAGAAGTGAGAAACAAAGGAAAGAAACCAAAAAAACCTTCCCCCCATCCACCCTCTTCCACCTCCTTCCCCCAAGCGGTGCAGGGGAATGGGGGAATGGGGGTTGCACTCAGTCTATAGCACTTTGACTCTGCCGCTCCTTCTCGGTCACTCTCTGCCCCTGTTCCAATGTGGGTTCCCTCCCACGGGATGCCGTCCTTCCCGAACTGATCCTTTGTGGGCTGCCCACAGGCAGCAGCTCTTCAAGAACTGTTCCAGATATGGGTCTGTACCATGGGGTCCATCCATAAGGAGCACACTGCTCCAACCTGGGTCCCCCACAGGCAGCAGCTCCTGCCAGGTCACCTGCTCCTGCATGGGCTCCTCTCCACGGGCTACAGGTCCAGCCCAGAATTTGCTCTGGTGGGGGTCCTCCACAGGCCACAGTCTCCTTCAGTGCAGGTCCACCTGCTCCACCGTGGTCTCCTCCACGGGTTGCAGCTTGGAACCCTGCTCCACCATGGTACTCCATGGGCTGCAGAGGGACAACCTGATTCACCATGGTCCTCTCAACAGGCCGCAGGGGAACTTTTTCACGGGTGCCTGGAACACCTCCTTCCATTCCTTCTTCACTGACCTTGGTGTCTGTAAGGCTGCTTCTCACTTCTCTCTCTCCCAGCTGCTGTTCCCCAGCAATTTTTTTCCCCCTTTTTTAAATATGCTCTCACAGAGGCGCAAACACCATCGCTTATTGGCTCAGCTCTGGCCAGTGGCATGGCTCTTATCTAACATGGGGCAGCTTCTGGAGTTTTCTCACAGAAGCCAACCCTATGGTCCCCCTGCTACCAAAACCTAGCCATGTCAACCCACTACACAGGGTTACAGGATTGCTGGATGAGGGAAGCACAACTGATGTCATCTACTGGACCTTTGAAAAACATTTGACAAAATTCCGCACAACATCCTTGTCTCTCAACTGGAGAGAGATGGATATGATGGATGGACCACTTGGTGGATAAGAAATAGGCTGGATGGTCGCACTCAAAGAGTTGTGGTCAACAGCTCAATGTCCAAGTGGAGATCAGTGATGAGTAGCGTTCTGAGATTTGTTTTGGGACCAGCACTATTTAACACCACTGTTAGCAACATGGACAGTAGGATTGAGTGAACCCTCAGAAAGTTGGTGGATGACACCAAGCTGAGCACTGCAGTTGACATGCTGGAGGGTAGGGATGTCATCCAGGAGAACCTTGATAAGCTTGAGAGGTGGGCCTGTGCAAACCTCATGAAGTTTAATGAGACCACTGCAAGGTCCTGCACGTGGGATGGGATGATCCCAAACATGAATACAGGCTAGGCAGTGAGTGGACTGAGAGCAGCCCTGCAGAGAAGGACTTGGAGGTATCAGTGGATGAAAAACTAAGTATGAGCCAGCAACGTGGACTTGCAGCCCACAAAGCCAATCATCACTTCCCCTGACCTGCTGGCTGTGCTTCTTTTGATGCAGATGAGAACATAATTGGCTTTCTGGGTTGTCATTGACAGCTCATATTTATTTTTTTGTTTTCCAGTACATCTCTGCAGGGCTGCTCTTAATTCATTCCTTACCCATTTTGTACTGATGTTTAGGATTGCCCTGATGCAAATAGCAAATCTGCTGAGGGTGCCCTCAGTCATGTCACCAGTAAAGATATTAAACAGTATTGCTCTCATTACAGACCCCTGAGGGACACCACTCATCACTGGTCTCCATCTGGACATTAACCATTGATTGCAACTCTGTGGATATCACAATCTAGCCAAATCCTTACCCACCAAGTCATCCACCCCTCAAATTCATCTCTCTCAAACTGAGCGACAAGGAGTTATGTGAGACCATGTAAATGGCCTTACAGAATTTGACATCAGTTGCAACTCCCTTGTCCACCAGTGCTTTCCCTCTGTCATACAAGGCCACCAAGTTAGTCAGGCACGATTTAGCCTTTGTCAAGCCATGCTGGCTGTCACCAGTGGCCTCCCTGTCTTCCATATGCCTTAACATGATTTGCAGTAGGATCTGCTCCATGATCTTACTGGGCACAGAAGTGAAGCTGACTGGCCTGTAGTTCCCTTTTTGCCCTTTTTAAAAATGGGGCTTATGTTTCCCCTTTTCCAGTCTCTGGGTTCTTTTCCTGACTGCCATGACTTTTCAAATATGATGGATAGTGGCTTAGCAACTTCATCTATCGTTTCCCTCAAGTCCAAAAATGGGCTTTTGTGCATTTGTGTTTCTCAGATGGTCTCAGATCTGATCTTCTTCTATGATGGATGGGACTTCATTCCCAAAGTTCCTGCCTTGAGATTCAGGGACTTGGGAGATATGGGAAGAGCAGTAGCCCATGAAAACTGAGGCAAAATAGTTGTTGAATACCTCGGCGTTCTCCATGTCAGTTGTAGACAGATCCCCTATCTCATTCATTGAAGGGGGTACAATTTCTTTTGCCTTACTTTTCTGACTGTTGTAGCTGTAGAAGCCCTTATTGTTATTCTTCACATCCCTTGACAAGTTTACCTCAAGCTGTGCTTTTGCTTGCCTGATCTCATCCCTGCACTCCTAGGCTTTATCCCTATAATTTTACCAGGATGTATGTCTCTGCCTCCACCGTCTACACATTTCCCTCTTGCATTTCAGCTTAATCAGCAGGTCCTGTTTCAGTCATGCTGGTCTCCTGCCTTCCTTGCTTGATTTCTTGCATATGGGAATCGAGAGCTCTTGTGCTCTAAGAAAAATGTCTTTAAATATCTTTCCAAAAAGAAATATTTTTAATAATAGCTAAATGTGGTGTAAATGGTGGTCCACAGAAGTTGTGGGTGCCCCGTCCCCATCCCTGGAAGTGTTCAAGGACAGGTTGGATGGGGCTTTGGGCAAACTGATCTGCTGGGATGTGCCCATGCCCATGGCAGGGGGTCGAAACTATATGATCTTTAAGGTCCCTTCCAACCCAAACCATTCTATGATTCTAACAAAATAGGGACCAATATGCTTTTGTTTTGTGGATAACATATTCCCTTTTTTCATATATGAAAACTTGAAATTATTTTGGTGTTTTGCTAAATTGTTCATGTCATTCACTTCTTCCAGGTTATTTGACTATTTAATATTTGATATCTGATATTGTACAATACTTATGAAATACTTAGATTACTGACTGAAAGATACTTATGAAAGATACACAATATTATGAAAGAAAAATGTAATGAATCTAGTCAGAATCTCATAATAATTGAACATCTAGAGTTACATAGCACCTCTGCTAGTTTACCATTTGCTTTAGCAACAGACTTTTTTAGTGAATCTAAGCCTCATTGATGCTGCACCATAATATTGCATACTTGGAATTTGTTTCAGTGTTCAATATTCTAAGAAAGAACAAGCATTTCTGTTCCATAAGAAACACTGATTTAGTGTTGATTTGAAAAGATCAGTCTGAAAATGGCTCTAAAATGGAAAACAAATTTTAAAGAGAAATGATTAGAAGACAAAGTAGAAAAGACAGCAGACTTGAACAAAATGCAAAAATGATATCTACTGACTGCTTTTTCTAGAGAATTTTCTATTTCTACTTCTCTCTGTTGGTGTTACAACATTGCAGTGTTTTCTGAAGACAAGTGCAGGATCATGGAATAATACAGAATATGAAGTAAGTATGCTGCAGTCCATTACATCTGAATGCACTTTCCTCAGCAACTAGCTTATCAACTAAATACTGCCCCTTTTTCTGCTTGTTCCTGAATAGACTTGGTTTTCCTAAGTTTATTATTAATAAATTATGTTCAATGCAAACAAAATAAAGGCTATGTTAGCTTCGTTTGGATATTATCTAGTTCTGATTAGGCACTATTATGTTCTTTTCCTTGGTCAAATAATCTAATGTAAGAAGGCAGTGTATTTTATGTTCAGATGTTTTTTGTTTCAGATGTCTCATTTGGTATGGTTTGGTTTGGTTTGTCTTTTAAATCTCTAGGGAGACAAAGTAGTAAGGATACTGGAGAATTTAATTAAATATATATTTTTGATAAATTTTCAAGAAATGAGAGAGGAGGTGAAGGAACCAGAAAAGAAAAGAAGAAGCAGAGAACAACCATAAAAGGAAAGAAAAATGTCCAGTTTTTATTTTAGTTGTGCATCTTTTCAATTGATTTACCCAGCAAGAAATTAGATGCATCCAATTGTTTCTTCTTAATTGCATTGGAGAAAAAAAAATGCTTTCAAAGTCCACCCATAAATATTCTCATTTGAACATACAAATGAAACTGCCCTGCTTGTACATAGAAGAATGAGCAAAGCCTGTTCTTCCACAGATTGGTTTTACATATCCAATATTGTTGAAATGATTCAAGGAATTGCATCAATGTACACAACACACTATGCCTTTAATCTCCCTTCTTCATGAGATCCGGCTGTTTTCTGGTTCAGTTCCTTAGAGCAGATACTATCCTGTCTTAAACAGGCAGAAATATCCATCATTCCTTTTCATACTGTGATTTTACAGCACTGTTAATATTCATCACAGCAGTGAAAAATCAACTCTTAGATAGTATATATATATATATATTTCTTTTTTGAGCTCAGCTTTAAAGGAAGTTTGCAATTTAAAAAACCTTACGACAGTCAGCTTTTTATTCACTGTAAACCAAATTTTAGAAGTCCCTAAGGCATTTGTACAGTAGAAAACGTGACATGCAACTATGCACAGCAATTCTTCTTTCCGTATTATTCTAGGAAATGCATCTTCTCAGAGTTGGAAAGCAGTAATCAAAGCTTTGACACAATCTGATCTGATGGTGGTCATGAATGTCAAAAGTCCTGCTAGCAATATACTCAGAAATAAAAAAACCAATAAACTGTGCCAGCTCAATGGATATCATCCCTGAAAGAAACTACTATTCATAATGGACTAATTCTGCAAGAAAAGTATTTCTTAAACAGTCTGCTGTTTATGCACCATAATGTAAGCTTAGCAGTCCCTGAAGGAAGCCTAGGTATAATTAACTTTTGTAGCTAATACAGCAGAAAAGTAAATTGATACTACTACCAAAGTACTTTCTATACCTATATAGAAGAGAATGTCACTTGTTAAATTGTGTTCTTGCTCTGATTTGTAGGCTGTTTTTTTTTGTTTTTTTTTTTTTCCTTCTACGGTCTTCTAACAGCTCTCAAGTGTTTGCTGAGAATGGCCTTACCTTCTTACTTGTTTTTCTTATAGTGTCCTTTAAACTAAATCAATATAACCATACATAAACATTGTAATAAGGCACTCAGTATTCAGGGTCATTCTTTTCTAGCACTGCCACAGTCAGATTTTCAAGAAGTTTTACAGAAACTAAACAAAATTAAGGGGGAAAATGAAAAACTGGCTGTTATTATTAGAAATGTCTCTATCTATATGAAGAGGAATCTTTTAAGTCGTCCCATAACTGATTACAAAGAAAATGGTTTTGGATAAGTAGCATGAAATTCAGTGTGCTTATAATTCTATTCCTTAGCCTTTGTACAACTTTAAAATGTATTTTATTTAATCAATATGGCTTCCATTTATGTCACACCTGAGATACCACGGTTCATATTTGGAAATTCCATTGATGTTACATTTATTATTTTGCAGATGAAGAATGGGATACAATAGTCTTAAGAACCAGACATTAAAGGAGTATACCCTGAGAAAGAATAAAAGATATAAACATACTCCCTTAGAAAAGCTACAGTTTTCATTATGGATATAGAATCATTCCATCCTCTGTATTTTTCTTATACCACTTTTTTTTTTTTTTTGTCTTTCTGAAAAGTAGCAGAATACATTGGCTACCTGCAACAGTTTCTTCTGATAAATGAATGTGGAAAGATAGTCATCAGTATTTGGTTATCTGAGAAAGATCAACATACATTTTTTGCAATAAAACAATGTGAGTGGTGCACTGACTGTCACATTCCAGCCTCTAATGAGCCACCGAGGATAAAATTGTAAATAAATTATGGACTTCTTATCTACCAAACAGACAGTAATCAATTAATCATTGTTTTTTGGCTGCCATAAGTGCTCCAAATAAATTGGTTTTATGAGATATTTATGATTTGACAATCAATACACCCCCACAGGATTAGGATTAATTGTTGTACTATTTGTAGCAAACCAGATAATGCAGTTCAACCTTAGTAATAAAAGAAACTTAACATTCAGCAAGATTTTTGTGCCGTTTGTTTTCTAGTTGGAAATTCAGTACACAGTACAGGATTTTAATAAATGAGCAATAATAATAATAACTACAACAACATCAATAATAATAACAATGATAATAATAAAGAATGAAGGTATTTCAGGCCAAAGTAGGCCTTGAAAGAGCTCTCTTGAAGGATACAAAATTTTCCTAAGAAGATAATCGTTTTATTGCACATAAATATGGAAGTTATAGTGTTGGATTGACATAGTGATATTCTGTCTTATATTTCCATATCAATAGAAAAATTTTTAAAGTGGCAGTGAAATGCTTTTCTCTAGGAAAGGAGCCTCCCTAATTCTCAACACTGTGACTGATGTTTTAACCCACCTACACCATTTATTGCGTTATGTCCATTCAGTGAGCATTTTTATAGCTCCAAATTCAGCAATTTCAATGGGAAAGGAATATTAACTCTTTCCAAAATAGTAGTGATACCTAGTCATGAGCCTTCCTGTAGACAATGGAGGAGGAGATCATGATGGAGTAGATATCCATACTGTAGCCCACGGAGGACCTGATTCTGAAGCAGGTGGATTATTTTCTATAGGAACCGTGGCTCATAGACAATCCACACTGGAGAAGAGAAAAAGTGTGAAGAGGAAAGAGTGGTAAAAAAGTTTTTATGGACTGACCATAGCCTCCCTTCCCCAACTTCCTTTGCTACTCAGGGGTTGGGGAGGGAGGGAGTGGTAGAAGAATCACAAATTGAAGGAGTGAAGTGGAACCTGGGAAGTCAAGTCAAGTCTATTTTGCCTGTGACAGTAACTGGTAAATGATCTCCCTAACTTTACCTCAACCCAAAAACTTTTATATCTTATTTTCTTGCCTGGCCTGTTGAGAGGGAGGAGTGAGAGGGCAGATGGGTAGGTGTCTGGCAGCCACCCCATGGCAACCTACAACAACAGTTTACATAGCCTTTGCTATAGATGGATTTCCCTGTTGAGTTAGCACACCAGTTACCAAAGAGATCCAGTCAGTGTGTCATAACTTATTCATAGGATGCTGAGAAAAACATTTGCTTTCTTGTTGCACAGGATTGTTCCTGTGATTGCAGATTTCCACACAACAGCTTAAAGAAATGTTGTGGAAACTGCTAAATTATATAATTTAATAACAAACAAACACAACAAAAAAAAAAACAGTGCATCCAGACTGAAAGAAGGAAATCTTTAGGTCAACTGCTTGCCTCACTGGACTGAACAGCAGAATTTCCGTTTTTTTTTCTTTTCTTTCTGCTTCTTCACCTTTTACAACAGGTATTACAGAACAGGTAACATTCTCTTGGATGAGACAGGACATTACGGACGTGATGGACATAAGGACGTGAAACTGTTGGAGAGCGTCCAGAGGAGGACGACGAAGACGGTGAAGGGCCTAGAGGGGAAGACACATGAGGAGTGGCTGAGGTCACTTGGCCTGTTCAGCTTGGAGGAGGCTGAGGGGGGATCTCATCGCAGTCTACAACTTCCTCAAGAGTGGGAGTGGAGAGGCAGGTGACCTATTCTCCGTTATCACCAGTGATAGGACCCGCAGGAATGGTGTTAAGCTGAGGCAGGGGAAGTTTAGGCTAGACATCAAGAAGAGGTTCTTCACTGAGAGGGTGGTTGCACACTGGAACAGGCTCCCCAGTGAAGTAGTCACTGCACCAAGCCTGTCTGAATTTAAGAAGCGATTGGACTGTGCACTTAGTCACATGGTCTAAACTTTTGGGCAGACCTGTGTGGTGCCAGGAGTTGGACTAGATGATCCTTATGGGTTCCTTCCAACTCAGGATAGTCTATGATTCTATGATTAGACTTAAAGGTTAAAGCAGGGAGACTCTTTCCAGTCACAGGCTGACAGACTAACAGAATTCCTGACAATTCCGTGCCTGGAAAAAATGAACAGCAACCTTAATATTCAGGAAATAAAGGGTGAAACAGAAGCATCTTTGTTTTCCACTGACTTGTGCTTGTTTGTTTTTCTGTAACTAGAACAGAAAACAATATGTCTTGCTGCTCTGTTCAGTGCATTCCCTCCTCTTCCTGTGCTTTCTTCTCCATGTTATTTAGCATACCCTACATTTCCAGCAGGTTGGTTAATCAGTCCAGAAGCTACTTGAAAAAACAGCATTTTTTTCTTCCATATTTCCACTGTAATTCTGGCACTACTATAAGAGCACAATGTGGACTGTAAGAGCTGAAAGGGAAGAGCACGGTACTTGCTCCTATAACTTCCAATCTGCAACTGAAATGACTTTTTATTTATTCCCACATCCTTATTAAACAATCCTAAATTTCCCTTTGATTCTAAAAAAGCTAACCTTCCAAAAGCATAAAAAAACAAACAAACAAAATCAACAACAAAAGAACAACAAAAAACAGAGACATTTCCTTCACAACATAGCAAAGCAGACTTCAAATTCTTTATCAAGGCTAGACTATAAATATTCATAATGAAAAAAAAAAAAAACAACAAAAAAAACATATAGCCTCTTCCCCTAGCCCGTTTGCTAGAATCAAAGAATCCCAGGATGGTGGAGGCTAGAAGTAGTCTCTGGAGATTATCCAGGCCAACTCTCCTGCTCAAGATAGAGTCAATTAGAGCAATATGCTCTGGATCTTGTCCAATGTTTTGAGCGTCTCTGTATTGGGTTTACATGGCAAGGGTTCAATAACAGAGAGCTGCAGGGGTGGCCTCTGTGAGGAGAGCCTAGAAGCTGCCGCGTGTCAGACCAGAGGCAGCTCCATCCGGCTCCAAAGGGACCTGCCGCTGGCCAGAGCCATGCCAGTGTGCGATGTTGGTTGCACCTCTGTGAAAGCAGATTTGAGAAAGGGAAAAAACGCTGTGCAACAGTAGGTGGGAAAGTGAGGAGTGAGAAACATCCCTGCAGACACCAAGGTCAGTGAAAAAGGAGGGGGAGGAGGTGCTTCAGGCACAGAAGCATAAATTCTCCCATGGCCTGTGGAGAGGCCCCTCGTGGGGCAGGTAGATCTGGCCTGAAGGACACTGCAGCCTATGGAGAGCCCCTGCAGGAGCAGACTCTGGGCTGGAGCTGTAGCCTGTGGAGAGGAGCCCACGCAGAAGCAGGGTATTGTGGGGGGTGGGTGAGGAGGGGACTGCCACCTGTGGGGGACCCGTGTTGGAGCAGTTTGCGCCTGACATATGGACCCTGTGGTATGGACCCATACAGGAGCAGTTCTTGAAGAGCTGCAGCCTGTGGGAAGACCATGGAGAATCAGGAGGGACCCCATGTTGGAGCAGGGATAGAGAGTGACTGTGAAAGAGCGGTGGAGATAAAGTGTCAGGTGACTGACTTCAGTCCCCATTCCCCATTCCCCTGCACCACTTGGGAGGAGGACATAGAAATGGGTGGATGTGGGAAAGGTGTTTTGATTTGCTTTTAATTTCTCAGTGCTGTAGTAGTGCACTGCAGACTGTGCTTGGAACCGTCTAACTCCAATTCAGACTCCCTGATGTTATGCAGCCTTCTCACCACCTCCTGCCACTCAGCCACCTGGTGCTGGAGGTCCTCCACCCAGGCACACCTTTGGCACGCAGGTCTGCTGCCTGTCCCTGCCACAGAAAAAAGTTATAGGCACTTCCTGCAGTCTGAGGTCTGTACTGCAGCCTGTCCCTTCATCAGCTCTTTCTGGGGGCGGTAGCATCATCCACTGATGGGTTAGATGATTCAGATGCCCCAGCTAGAGCCACAGCTTTTTTTTGTGGTACAGATCCATATCGGAGCAGTTCTGGAAGAGCTGCTGCCTGTGGGCAGCCCATGCAGGATCAGCTCAGGAAGGACAGCATCCCGTGGGAGGGACCCCACATGGAGCAGGGACAGAGAGTGACCGTGAAGGAGCAGATGAGACAAAGCATTAGGGACTGACCACCGCCCCTATTCCCCATTTCTCTGCACCACTTGGAGGGACGTAGGAGAGGGTGGATGGGGGTAAGGTGTTTTTTGTTTGTTTTGAGTTTCTCCCTGATCTAGCTTGTTAGTAATAGGTAATAAATTACATCAATCTCCCTGTGCTGAGTCTGTTTTGCCCGTGATGATAACTGTTGAGTGATCGCCCTGTCCTTATCTCAACCCTTGAGCCCTTTCCATCATATTTTCTTCCCCTTTTCCTTTGAGAAGGGAGAGTGAGAAAGTGTTTGTGGTGGAGTTCAGCTGTCCAGGTGGGTAAAACCACAAGTCTCCAAGGATGGAGTCTCCACAATATGCCTGGGCAACCAGTTCCAATGTTTTGATCAGCCTCACAGAAGGGAAAAAAAAAAAAAAAAAAGTTATCATCTCTTATGCTTAAATGGAACATTTTGTATTTCACTTCATATCCATTCTCTTGCCCTTTTCAGTGGTACCTCTGATAAGGCTCCAGCTCCATCTTCCTTACTCCTTCCCATCAGGTATAATTGATAAGATCAGGCACATTGATAAGATCCCCCTGGATCTTTCGCTTCTCCAAAATAAATAGTTCTAGATCTTTCAGCATCTCCTCATATCAGACACTCCAATTCCCTTGATCATCTCCATGGCCTTTTGTAGTATGTCTTTGTCTGTCATACTGGGGAAGTTACAACAGGAACCAACACTCCAGATGTGACCTCATCTGCTGTAGAAAATGTTACTACCTTCCCCTCTACACGCTATCTCCATTTCCAATTGAAGAAATAAATATTAGGTCAGACCCTCACCTCTTGTAAATGACTACAGTTTCACAAAAGTCAAGGGAGTTACACCAACTTACTATCTGAAGAGATGGCTCAAAATGTTTTGACTTGATATTTCAAGCCATTCCCTTTTTAGTCACCTTGTGGTGACTGCTGGTCTGCTTACAGCTTTGGTACATGGTAGAATAGAAGGCACATTTCTTTTGCTATGAGTCTTAAATGACCTTTTAATGAAGGACTGAACTCATTTTCAAACCCAATTATGTCGTTAATTAAACTTACATTTTCTCATTTTTTTTTGCTACCACCTTCATGTTTTCTTTTTTTTTTTTTTTTTTTTTTTTTTTCTGGAGTCACTGGAGTTTCTGCTTTCAGCATTATGACAGTTACATTTACGAGCACTTTTGAAATACCACCTCCAGCATTAACTTTATTAGATTATTCTTGAAGTAGCAATGTGTCATTTTCAGCAGCACCATTCCGATCTCCTCAGCCAGCACCCTCAGGGAAGACTTATTTTAGTTTCCAAAGTTAATAAAGTAGTAGCAGTGATTTGCCTTCCAGTGAATGTGCTAACTTACTTGAACATGTTGCTGATAATTTATTTTTCTGTGCACTGGCCACTATACACAGTATGTCTGCTTTACTGTAGTCTGTCTTCACACTCACGGATAGTGTTTTGATACCTTCATTAATGCTTTTATAACTCAGTCTTCATCAGGATATCTCACCCTATGGGCTGTCTCCAGACTGTTGGTGTCAGCTGTTCAGTGTAAAGGAAGAAATCCAGCAGTTTAAGTTAGTAGCAAAAGTAGACTTCCATGGAATAAGGATTTCCACTGAAGATTTTGTGGCCAATACCATAATTACACAAGTACATTATAATGCTGTCTACACAAAATTATATACTGACACCCACAAGCTTGATGTGTAAGGGTACCAGCAGCAGCTATGTCTTAGGCAAACTGCGGTATTTTTCACGTTAGGGAATAAAAGTCCCCCTGAGGGTTGAGATTTCATTTCTTGCAATTTTGAGTCTATGTGGCCTAAGTTGCGCTGCAGTGTTTCTTCTCTCCAGTGGATAGGAACTGAATCCAAATAGGGGGCACAGCTTTTCCCAAACAAAGGCTTTACTACTGCCCAGAGACTTTTACTACTGCCCAGAGAAAAAAAAAATCCTTCTGATTTGGGAGGTTGTTAAAAACTATAAAAACTCTATAACCATCATATATTCTACTTTGAAAGTATTAGAGAGAATTTTATTACTTTAATTTCAACATTCATTATATAATGTTTCTGCAGAGAATAATATTAAAACCAAATTCTGGTTCTCTCATTTGTCTTAATATAAGAGCAACTTGCATACCACTACAACTCTAGTTAACATCAAGAGGCAGATAAAACCTATCCTTAAAGAAGTAAAAAGAGGAAATATTGTTTAATAGTGATAAATGGAAGGTTCTACGTAGATAAAGTTCTCAATTAGTTTTCTATGACCTGTTGGTCACTCAAAGAGTGTTGCAGGTCAAGATTTCCAGCTGCTAAATGTCAGTGACAATCAGTGAAAGGCATTGAAAACTTGATTTTAAAAGGCTCTGGGCACTCATGGTTCCCACAGATTTCCTCCGGTTGCTGTCTGTACTCAAAACTTGGGAAAAACAAACAAACAAACAAACAAAAAAAACAAGCTCATTTAATATTATTTTTCCAATAGCAATTACTTTAGATGCTACAGAAACGTTTTAAGTATTAGAACTAGGTAGTCTGGAAAGAAAGGAGGGAAAAAAATAACCTACTAAGCAGGCTCTCTATTAAACTGTCATTCATACTAGGATAATCTCTGTTGTACAGTACTTCCTACCTTTATCTGCTGTGACTATAGCAAAAATACTAGGAACATTAGGAATATAGTATCCATAACCACAGAATGTTTGGGATGTTTGCTCACTGTCAAGAACTGTAGAAATATCCTTAAAAATAAAGCAGAAATTCTTATATAATCATCTGACCTCAGGAATTATGCTATTTATCTTTAAAATAGAATAAAATAGAACCTCCAATGAGGTTCTGTTCTATCAGACTGCTATGATAAAGGTTAATAGCAATTTTAGAAAAATATGATTTCTCCCAACAGAAAAAAACTTCCTGATAAACACAATTCAATAGCAAATCCTGTCTAACAACTCAACACAACGCAGATGTTTTTTGAAACTTTCAAAGCAGTCATTTCACATTGTCTAGAGACAACAGGAGGGTAAGCAGGTCATTTAAGTAATCTGGGGCAGAATATCACAGTATTATCTTTCTCTTAACCAGAGGTAGCTACTAGCCTTGATGATCTATTAATCAAATCCTGTTGGTTTTCCTCATGGCTTCATCAATACGATGTTATCTTCCAGTTTATTTTGTACTATTATTTATCAGTGCTGCTTTACTTCAGCAGTTGTTTTCAAAGGTCCCAGAAGAGGCAGAGTCCCTGTTTCAAGCACTGGAAAAACAAACAAACAAACTAAACACACAAACAAACAAACAAACAACTTAAAATGAACTATTACTTTGGGAAAAGACTCCCAAGCTGGCTAACAGGGTTTCTTCTAGGGGTCTTAAAAACACTTTTGTCAGCCTTATACCTCCACCATTTACATCAAATGTCTTATTTATGCTACTAGTGTGAGACCTGAAACATCTAAGGATAAACCAGAAAATAGATGTAAAAGAATGGACAAACCATTTTAGTAAACAAAATCAGATTTTGCTACTAATTTAATGAGAACAAAAGTGGAAAGAGATAAAATTATATATAACATTCAGTAGGAGAGACGAACTCTACATTTCAATAGAGTAATGGTCATTTATATGCTCTCATCATCCAAGTTAAAAACAAAAATAGAGTTAAGAAATCTAAATATCAAACCAATATTTTTCTATAATTAAAGAGTTAGCTAATTATTTTGCCTGTTCACATGACACTAAATTTCTCCATTTCCACAGAAGCCATTAAGAAAATGTGTCCTTCACAGTCCCTGCAGCACAGCTCTTTGACAGGTAACACTGAAACTTGCTCTAAAATGTAGTTACTTATTATTGTGTAGAGTTCTTTCTATTTAAATTCAAAGTACTCCCTTACACCTCTCCATCTTCCCCTTCCATTGCTTTCATAGCTTGGGGTTTTAAAAATACAGCATATGACAGTTCCTATCATTTTAGTCCAAAATGACGTTAAAGGACAGTAAGTCCACTGGAAGTGATTACCTCATTCTTAATACAGCTATGGGGAGGGAAGCCCTCCAACTCACAAGACAGCATATCCATCTTCAGAGCTGTAGTCACCTTTGTCTAGAATTTGCTCTTCGGGCCCTGATTGAAATGCCTGTCAATGTGCCCTACAACTTCCCATGAGCTGACTCGGTTGATTTGCTGTCATAAAACCAGTTACATTACAAACAAACCACACATTACAGCTGTAGGCTATTTACCTCTCCTGAGGACCTGCCCCCAGCTGGAGAAAGAAAAGCTCACAGATGTTAGCATCTAAAGGTGCCACCTTTGACTGTTAAAACACCACTGAAAAGGTCCAACCACTGCTGGCTCATAGTCAGCTTGTTGTCGACCAAAACCCCCAGATCCCTTTATGCGGGGCTGCTCTCCAACATCTATACATCTGTATGTATAACCAGGGTTGCCCCTTCCCAGGTACAGAATCCGGCACTTGCTCTTGATAAACTTCATATTGTTGGTGATTGCCTAGCTCTATAATTTGTCCAAATCTCTCTGCAAGGCCTCACCATCCTTACTGGAGTCAATAGTTCCACCCAATTTGGTGTCATCTCATGCTCAAAAACATGCTTAAAAAACCTTCAAGGCCAAATCATTTATGAAAACGTTGAAGAGGACTGCTCCTAAAATGGAGCGCTGGGGAACCCCACTAGTGACAGGTCGTGAGTCTGATGTAACCCTATTTACAAGAACCCTCTGGGCCTGATTCATAAGCCAGTTGTTCACCCATCTTATTATTCTTTTATCTAACTGTATTCTGGTCATTTTTTCCAGAAGGATACTGTGTGAGACAGTATCAAAAGCTTTACTGAAATTCAGAAAGATTACATTGTCTGGCTTCCTTTGGTCAGCTAGCTGGGTGATCTTGTGGTAAAAGGAAATTGTTTGTTAAACTTGATCTTTTCCTCATGAACCCATGTTGGCTGTGATCAATGACTGCATTGTCCTTTAGGTGCTTTTCAATAACTCCCAGAATAATCTTCTCCATAATTTTGCCAGGCTCTGAAGTGAGACTGACAGGCCTGTAATTGCCAGGATCTTCTTTCTTGCCCTTCTTGAAAATTGTGAAAACATTTGCCAGCTTCCAGTCCACTGGGACCTCTCCAGATTCCCAAGACCGTTGAAAAATAATTGTGAGAGGTTATGCGATGACATCAGCCAGCTACTCTGGGATGAATCCCATCAAGCCCCATAGCTTGATATGCATCCAGGTGGAACATCAAATCCCTCACAGTTCTGAGATTAACTGGGAGTTTATTGTTTCTGCAGTTACAGTCCTCCAACTAGGATAGTGTTAATTTTCCACCTAGTAGCTGGTATGGTGCAATGCTTTGGATTTAGGATGAGAACAATGTTGATAACATGCTGATATTTTAGTTGTTGCAGAGCAGTTCTTACATCAAGTCAATGACTTTTCAGCTTCTCACGCTACTCTGTCAGCAAGAAAGCTGGGGGTGCACGAGGAGCTAGGAGGGGACAGAACCAGGACAGCTGAACCAAACTGGCCAAAGGGATATTCCAAACCATATGACATCATGCTGAACAATTAATATGGGGTGGCTGCACAGGGTGGGGGGACTACTGCTCGGGGATGGGATGGCCATCAGTCAGCAGCTGGTGAGCAATTGCACTCTGCATTACTTGCTTTGTACATTCTATCATTATCATTGTTGTTGTAGCTGCTGTTGTTGTTATTATTTCTCCTCCTTTTCCATCCTATTTAACTGTCCCTACCTCAACTCATGAGCTCTTACTTTTTTTTTTCCTCCTGATTCTCTCTCCCATCCCACTGGGAGGAGGGTTGAGCAAACAGCTGTGTGATGCTTAGCTGCCTGCCAGGTTAAAACACAACAGTCTTTTTGGTGCCCAGTTGGGGCCATCATAGGAACAGGAGGATGAAGAAGAAGAAATCGCAAAAGCGTTAGTAACCATGTTATCCCTATCTCTGGGTGAGCTACAAGATATGTGAAAAGATTTCAGCCATCTTCCAGGTGAGCACATTGTCACCTGGCTGCTTTAATGATGAGATAACAGATCCAGTAGCCTGGAATTAGAGGGCAGGTAAGCCAAGCAGCTGGAATCCCTCACTAGGGAAGGAGCATTGACAAAGCAATTGGAAAAGAGGCACAGGTATTCACCCTCTGGAGGAGACTCCTGTGGGGCATGAAGGAAAGGTATCCCTTCAAGGTCAATGCATGTTAGACAGGCTAATGGACCACCATGGAGAGGTGTATCCAGTACCTCAGGGAATTAGCCACACTGGAGATGATTTATAGTAACCTAAACAATTAACAGGTGTCTAAAGATCCAAATGAAGTCAAATGCATGCAACCTAAGTGGCGAAGTTTGTATGGAGCACATTATCATCATATGCCAGTTTATTGGCAGTAACGACCTGGAAAGACTGAGAGGAACCCATGGTGGATGAATTGGCTAGTGAACTCCACCAGCACAAAGAAAGTCTCTCTTCTTCCCTACAGGCCTGCATCTTGGCTGTAGAAAAACCTTCCTAAGAGGTCCACCAACTTAAAGAGAATATATTTTCCTCCCCGCCTGTACAAACCAGTATCTCAGCTATCAGGAGTAGGCATCCCTCTGCTAAAGAAAGATGATGTAGTGGGTACACACCACATGCTACCCTGTGGTTTTACCTGTGTGACCGTTGAGAGGACATGAGGAAGTGGGATAGAAAATCTTACCTTCACCCTAGAGACATGGGTACATGAGTTGCAAGGAAAAACAATCTCAAAAGGGTATTCTCCTGGGAAAACTGCTGCTCCAGTTTAAAGTGAGCTGTCCCCCAGACAGAGAATGAATACTACGACCAGGACTAGAGGGGCCCTGCCTCCAGATAGCTGGAGGAAAGGGACAGTCAGTTTTATTGGACTGTGTGGATTCAGTGGCCTAGTACATCAGACCCACAGAAGTTTAAGGCTCTAGTGGACACCAGTGCACAGTGTACATTTAATGCCATCAAGCTATCAAGGGGAAGAGCCCATCAGAACCAATCAGTATTTCTGGAGCATCAGGGCAATCCCAACAGTTAACTGTATTGGAGGCTGAAGTGAACCTAATTGGGAATGAGTGGCAAGAGCACTCCATTTTGACTTGCTTGGAGTCTCCATGCATCCTTGGCATAGACTATCTCAGGAGAGGGTACTTCAAAGATCCAAAAGGGCACTGGTGGGCTTTTGGCATTGCTGCCTTGGAGATGGAGGACATTTAACAGTCATCTACCTTGCCCAGTCTCTCAGAGGACCCTTCTGTTGTGGGGTTGCTGAGGGTTGAGGAACAACAGGTGCCAATCACTACCACAACGGTGCACTGGTGGCAATATCATATAAAACAAGACTCCCTGATTACCACCCATAAGCTCATTTGTCGACTGGAGAGCCAAGGATTGATCAGCAAGATTCACTCACCCTTTAATAGTCCCATATGGCCAGTGTGAAAGTCTAATGGATAGTGGATGGTAACAGCAGACTATTACAGCCTGAATGAATCATAGAATCGTAGAATCATTAAGGTTGGAAAAGACCTTCAAGATCATCTGGTCCAACCATCCGCCTACAAAGTCATGCCACTGCTGAATGCTGCTGTTCTGCACATGCTGTATGAACTGGAGTCAAAGACAGCCAAGTGGTATGCCACAAGCATATAGCTGTGATATCACTAATGTGTTTTTCTTGATCCATTTCACAGCAGTGTGTAGGTCACAGTTTACTTTCACTTGGAGAGGCATCCAGTACACCTGGAACCAACTACCCCAGGGTGGAAACACAGCCCTATGATTTGCCCTGGGCTGATCCAGACTGCACTGGAAAGGGGGGAAGCTCCTTAGCACCTGCAATACATTGATGGCACCATCATGTGGGGCAACACAGCAGCAGAAGTTTGAGAAAGGGAAGAAAATAGTCCAAATCCTTCTGAAAGATGGTTTTGCCGTAAAAAAAATAAGGTCAAATGACCACATATAGATAGGCTCGTGATTGAGGAGTGGACCTGACCATGAACACTATTGCATGGGTAATTCATGGCTGTGAAACATTTTCTGCATGTTGTTAAATCCTCTCTGCTATTGAGGACAATAGCTGAAACATAAATATGGGGAGGCCTGGCAGATAGATCATATCGCTCTTCTTCACACCTGCAACAACAAGAAGCATGTACTTACAATGGTGGAAGCAACCCCTGGATAGCTGAAAACATACCCTGTGCCCCATGCCACGCCATATGAAGTGGCAGGGTGAAGGGAACTGTTAGTCAGTCATGGGCTGGGCATCGATCAATGGATGGTGAGCAATTGCTTTGTGCATCACTGGCTTTGTACATTCTATTCTATTACAATTATCATCATCATCATCATTATTATTTATCTTCTTTTTCTGCCCAATTAATCTGTCTTTATCTCAATACACAAGCTTTTACTTTTTTTCCTCCAAATTCTCTCCCCCACCCAACTGGGAGGGGGGAATGAACAAATGGCTGTGTGCTGTGTGCCTGCCAGGTTAAACCACGATGCTACCCTATAATCCAGAATAGCAAATAATAAATGAAAGTATCTGTTCTCCCAAAATGAAAGCAATGTACTAGGCTTATGTAGCACCTGAAGAAGAAAAGAAAAAAAAAAAGTCTTTTATGGTCTTGATGCATGTATATAACTGCAGTAGCTGTTCATAGAAGATAAAGTTTGAGGATTGTCACTGAAATGCCTTTTAACGGTAGCATTCGCTTGTATTGCTAATAGGCAATACTGTCACGATCACAGTGGAGCTTTTTAAAATGTGAAAATGAATGTGTGTTTTCAAGTCAACATAACTGCTAATTGTTCCATAACCTATAGGCATTGACCTATGGGTCAGGGAGAAGTATTGAAGAACAGAGTTAGCAGATCAAAATATGCTTGGAAACTGGTAAATCGACATGCTATACAACACAGCCACATTTCAATAGGATGCTTATTTATTTTCAACCAGACCAATGAACGACTATCATTATTGTTTAAATGAACAGGATACTTAGGGAATGTAAAAACCAGTTTAACTCCTGGGATTTGTGAACCATATATCCTTAGGACACAATTCACATCCAGCCCCAAAATGATGGAGGAACCCAGCTGAAAGGGTGCTGGGATAGCCTCCAATGAAATCTGAAGGTCTTCTTCATAAAGAGATACAGTTTTGTCTTTGTATCTTTGTCATATTCTCTGTTTAGAATAAACTGACTCTCTCTCACTCTCCACACATCTCCCCTTTATTTTAAAGTGTGTGAGATAAAGGAGGAGATTTACTTGTACTTGCTGAAACTGCTCCTAGCATTCATTACTATTACTCTAACAGATTTTTTTTTTTTTTTGTACTGTGGTAATCTGTCATTTTCTTCATATGAATTAGTTTGGGCAGGTACAACTCCATGAAGTACAGTTAATATATGTAATAGAAAAAAATATGTAGCTACATATTATATTGCTTCTTTCATAATTGAATTAAAGTTGAGAAAATCTACAGTGAGCAGCTAACTGCAGTATGAAACAGAGTATCTTGCTTTTATACTTCATTGCTTTGTACTGTACTGACAGAAAGCTATTTTTAGACCTGCCCTGCAGTTACACAGTTGTTGCCTATATCTTGTCTAAAGGAAGTAATGTTGCCCTACTGAGACTTTGCCCTTCTCTCAAGGGTAAACTAAATCCATTAAACTTAAATATATGCTGTAAACCGTGCATAATAGTGTCAGTGATGGAAATATTATGTAGTTATTTATAACAACTCAACCATTTGGGGAAGTGAGATAGATAGGCATACCTGCAAATTATTGCCTCTTCATTCTCCCCTTAAAGTCATTGTCTTTGTGCCTAAAGCTTAAAAGTTGGTTTTCCTGGCATCATGACAAAATAAAGCAAATGTATCTGCATAGAACAGACCACTGCTGCCTACAACCTTACAATAATAAATATCTTGTGAAGGGTGGCCCAGGAATTCAACTAGGTCCTTTATTGCTCCAGAACAATCCACAAAAATATTTCAGATTATGGGGAATGTTTTTTCAAATATTACCACTTATTTTATGGTGGGATGAGGAACAAGTAAATGGCAGGGTCAGAGAAGAAATGTTTATTTAATCTACGTCTCCTAAATACAGATAGATAGGCATATTCCGACATACACACACACACATATACATGCTAACTCATTGCAAAATCAACTAGACATAATCAAGGTATCTTATCCTGTCTCTGTTCTTCTAAATTACACAGATTCAGATTAATATTATTTAACCACCAGCTTTTGTAGCTGATGCTAAAACAGGGAACTGAAGATAGAGGAAATAGGAAGGGAGGAATTGGAAATTCTGAACAAGAAATTTATTTGAGACTTTCACATAAGCCATGCTATAACATACAGGAGTCCCAGAACTAAAATAATATACTATTTAATACCAACTTATGTTTGTTTCTGAGTCTATATTATTCATCCAAATGAATTCAAGTAAAAGTACAAATATTACACCCAAAAGCAACACCCAAGACTTATGAAGAACACCTACCTAGCTGTGGCTTACCCTGATATTCTTTTTAGGGATTCTATACAGTCCTTACATTAAATCCCCTTTGGTGAAATTTGTGCACACACTGGAGGCAGCACATGACCTTGTGAATCTTTCAAATGCACCACTCTGCCTTGCAATGAACTTCACCAACCTGGGAAAATGTTTTTGACAGCTTAAGGAGAAAAGCAGAGATATACACTAACAGTCATCTAATTTTTCTTGCAAGATCTGAGGAAGTCTGCAATCAGTTGTCTTATAAAGTGGTTGGAAAAGCAGCAGTAGTAAAATTCTTAGCAGGAAGAGTTAAAGTAAAGTTCTTAAACTGAACTTACAGATTTAATTATTCTAGCTCAAAATTCTGAACAAGATTATGACTTCTCTAAAACAATAATACACACAGTAGATACATCTAGGTTTCTAGTTTGGAATCTGAACTTGAGTTTTGCTTCATGTCTTACTATAAAACAAAGCAGACATCATGCATGAAAAAATAGTATTTAAAAGAAATGTGTGTGCAGACATACGGGAACACATTGCCTCTCTTCTTGCCATCACTTACTGTTCTCCAGCCTACTTGAAACAAATTTACAGACTATCTGCATTATATTCTAATACATTTGGGGAAAAAAATAAAAGTCAATAAAAGGGGAAAGCTACTTAAAAAAAAAAAAAAGAAAAAAAAAAAGAAGAAGAAAGGATTGCTTGGTATTGATAAGTACAAGAAAGATGTTAAATCTATGCAGAAGGTGGCACTTGAGGTATTCCTGGATAACTTTTCCTACTTTGACTCCTAGTTGCCATCAATGTTTTGTTGGGATGGGACCACAAGGGACTATACTGATCTTTTAGCAGAGGGGAGGAAAAACACAGGAGGTACTTTCTATTCTAATAATTAAGGGAACAAATCAAATGTGCCCTTGAGAAAATGCCTATCCAAAATTAATGGAATTAGACACAGGTAATCCTCAACTAAAATTACGTGTTCAGGATATACAATTATTTTTCCAAGTTTTTACTGAACCCAGAATTGCCATGTTGGAAAATAAAAAAAGATGCTTTGAAGTATTTAAAACAATTGTGATTTTTACTAAAATAAACGTCTGTTCTGGCAGACTGAAGCGTGTATTGCATATATAAATGTCCAGGATATGTTTTGACAAGTTCAAAGCCAAAACCGTCGCATTTCCATGGATATTTACAGTGTCTGAAAAACAGAGTTCAAGTGCAAACAAACCGTCAGACAGACACTTTGAAACAACACAGACAGGTAAGCAATGGCTAAGAGAACATCAGGAGTTTAAGAGATGCAAAATGAAAATATGCCAAGAGGTAGAAAAGGTTGTGTCAGCTTCAGTCCCACTTTATAAAACATCCTGAATTCAAACAAGATATTGTGCAGAAGCTGCAGAAAAACATTCCCCTCAAATGAACTGCCCCCTCCTCCACTCAAGACCTAAGAGTAGCAAAACTGATACTACTTTTTGCTCCTCTGGCAATCTGCCTTCTTTCAGTATAAACATACTGTACACAGGGTAGTGATTATCATTATTTGTAATATGATCACACCATTATCCCACCATCTTCTTCCCTAATCTTCCTTCTCAAACTATATGCTGTTCAACACTTCCTTTGATGTAACATATAACCTTTGTTTGAGCGGAATTCCTCCTTTTCCCTGTGCACATCACATATCATATTGTTCTACATATCCTCCAAAGCATTCTGTGGCTTCCCACATGCTGTCTACCAGCACCCTATCTGTTATTTATGTAACTGCATTTCTGGTATTGGACATAAATTGGTCCCACACTTGGGTGACAACCACCCCATGCAACACTACAGGCTTGGGGAAGACTGTCTGGAAAGCAGCTCAGTGGAAAAAGACCTGGGGGTATTGTTTGATAGCTGGCTATCAACCAGCAGTGTGCTCAGGTAGCCAAGAAGGCCAACAGCATCTTGGCTTGTGTCAGAAGTAGTGTGGCCAGCAGGACTAGGGAAGTGATTGTCCCCCTGTACTTGGCTCTGGTGAGGCTGCACCTTGAATGCTGCGTTCAGTTTTGGGCCCCTCACTACAAGAAAGACATCAAGGTGCTGGAGCATGGCCAAAAAAAAGCAACAAAGCTGGCGAAGGGTCTGTCAAGAAAACAAGTCCTATGAGTCCTTTATCACTCTCTACAACTACCTCAAAGGAGGTTGTAGTGAGGAGGGGCTCAGTCTCTTCTCACAAGCAACAAGTGATAGGACAAGAGGAAATGGCCTTGAGTTGGAGGTTTAGGTTGGATATAAGGAAAAATTCTTCGCTGAAAGGGTTGTGAAACATTGGAACTGGCTGCTTAGAGATGTGATTGAGTTGCCATCCTTGAAAGTATTTTAAAGACATAGATATGGTGCTTAGGGAAATGGTTTAGTGGTACACTTGGCATTGCTAGTTTAATAGTTGGACTTGATGATCTTAGAGGTCTTTTCCAACCTAAATGATTCTATTATTACTCCTTTTGCTTGATATCATGCCAAATGGAGGAGAGAAATTGAGACATAACTCCTAAATGCCCCAGATTAATTTAAAACTTTCCCTTTCTGTGTAGTAGAGAGATCTTTTCCTGTTCAACCTTGAAACTAGAAATGCAGAATCATTCCAATCACTCCAACTTCCATGGTATGGCAAATTTTGCCTACACCTTGCCTGAGATACACTGTAAGAAGCTTGAACTCAACCCTGTTCCCACATCTCCTTTACTGATGGTATCTGTATTCTGGGTAGTCTTCATGGAGCAAATTTGGACCTACGTTACAGGCAGCCTGTCTTTGTCCCTGTCTCTTGCTTTTCCTCACTGGACTTCCTGGATTGACCCCAAATGTGACTTGTTCCTTCACTTTGTTTGATTATCCCCAAACTTTTATGAGACCCTGCAAGTATCGCCCACTTGGTTCAGAGCTGTAAGGTGTCCCATCAGTCAGTTCACAGCCTGCAGTAGGGTAACCTGCAGCTGTGAACTTGGCCCCCCCATGGAGCATCTGCTTCTCTGCTGCTTTCTGATGGGATGGCTCCTGCTGTCACCAGGCAACTATTCTTTACAATGGTAGCACTGGAGTTGCTTGAAAAGGAGTAGACACAAAAGATAATTTCCTTTTCCACATGACCTAACTCTATTTCACTTTTATGGCAATGCTTACAGAACTGAGCATGCTCACTATGCCATCACTGTATAAAATAATGTACAAGGAACTGTAATACTAGAATGTAACATACCAGTGCACTGGAATGATCTAATTGCCTCATGAGACCAAAGTGTTCTTAAGAATATGTAGGTTTTAATACGTGCTATAACCTTCTTATTCATCGACTTGGGTGCTTTGTATCCAAAGGGAAGACTTAATAGAATTTTTTTGACCAAGTGTCTGTTGTGATGGAATTAGAATGGGACAGAAAATAGTTCCTATAGCCTGCAGAAAATGCAAATATTTTAAAGAACTCTTTGTCCCAAATCAGGGAAAAAAAAAGGTCAGAATATATACAAGTTTAATGGTGGCGAAATCCTTTCTTGTCAAGCAGGAGTTTTACAAAATCAGAATGTTTGTCCTATGTTAAATTATTCACTTGCGTTTTCTGCTAGCTTTTGGTGAAGCCCATTTGACAGCACCAAACTTCTTCCAGATGATGCACTGAGAGTGCAGGAACTCACCTCAGCACTGACAATTCCAAGGTGGAACCAAGAATTTAAAAGTTAGTTTGTATGACAAATGTTAGAGACTGCTGGAGGCACAAGAGATGCACAATAGCCCCAAATGACCACAGCTAACCAGCACAGGCAGCGATTAAGGCAGTTTTCAATGTCATAGGTTTTGTGCCCAGAAAAGTTACTTTGATCTTCTATTCTTTGACATACCTGCAGCAGTATCTATCTGAATATTTAACAAATGTGCCAATTTCTCTCTTGAGCAGAGCATGCACTAAAATCCAGCAATGAACAAAGCAGCTCAGGAAAAATAAAGGCAAACAAACAGAAAGAACAACATCCTGAGCAATCTTTTGAGTCAGAGGCTACCTGAATCTTTAAAAAGATACATACACATTCAAGTAAGTTTTTTTCCCAACCTTTTTTTGGCTTTTCAGTGTTGCTGGGGCTTGTTGTTGTTGTTGTTTGTTTGTTTGTTCCCTTTTGTTCTTCAATATTCTATGTGGCTAATATCAGCTTCTGAAAAACTTCTAGCCTAGCTTTTTTAGAGGTTTGGACTGACACTGCAGTTTCTTGGGATCTTCTGTTAAATACCACTAGGAAAAAAAATACTACTAGGAAAAAAAAATAATAAAAAAAGCCCTTTGCAGGCCATGCTTTTCAGAAACACATTACAAGCTTAGCTACTTTTTGAATGTCATGTATTATTTAAAGCTCCCTTTTTGACTCCAATTTCTGACAACTATTTGAGTTGCATTCAAAGCCTGTCAGCTAGGAATACAAATTGGCAGTTGGAAGACAGTCACAGTTAGCTGTTAGCAAGGTTTAAAATCCTTTAGCTCTTTCTGTGAGAAAATTCAGCACCAAGGAATTCGGAAGACGAAGCCAACCGTGCTCTTTACTTATCACAACTGATACTGCAGCATCTCTCTCCCAGATAAGACAATGCTACACCATTAACACAGAAGACTGCGGACAAAACCAGAACCAAAATATCACAACTGACACACCACAAAATCTCTAATGGGGCAGAGGTATGATTCTGAGTGACTGTTTCACGAACTAAATGCAAAGCTAACTCACCAATTTATGCATTCATTCCCCAGAAAGACACACTGATATAATTCAAACAGCACCAAGGCTTACAGAAGAAGAAATGGGAATCAAGACTTCTTTAACAGATTAATCATCACTGGGAAGTGTTTCAGTGCAGTGTTGCTGTTTTGACAAAATATATACTTTTCAGTTTATATCGGGCAATCCCAATGCATTGACTTGGAATTTCAGCAAAACTGATCCTGCAGTGGAGAATGACAATTACTTTGCAAAGTCTTTGTGCTATACTTGGAAGAAATAAAAAGACAAACATCATTTCAATAGTGAATAACATTATTTTTTTTTCTCCTAAACAACCCAGTAGCATTCTATACATGGATTTTTGAAAAGCACATAACATTTTTATAGAAATACATGCCAGATGTCACAGGTAGTAAAAACCCTGTAGTACCTGAGGGTTGGAAAATACCTTTTGTTTTTGCTACCTGCAATAACAACTGGTATTTTGGCAACAACTGCAGACAGTTGTTGTTTTGTTTCTTCCTTAATGATGCTGTGTACTGGAAGGCTTCTTTGTGGTTCTAAAGAGAAAGTAAGTAGGAAAACTGACTATCCTCATGGTGTCTGAGGACAATCACAGTAGACTACGTTGTTGCTGGATGCTTTGTTAGGATGGTAGCAAAGAAAAAAATATAACACTGCATTTTCTTTCTTTATTGGAAGCATTACTATAACAATAGATCACATGGGTTAAAGTGTTTGTTCTCATCATAATCTTTATTATAGAAATACACTCTATAGTAAGACACCATGAGTGTTCCCAAAATAATTACTGATGTTTCCTTCAAATATCTGACATTTTATCTTCGGTACTTGCTGCTAAAGAAACACATTGCAAAGAAAATATTCTTTAAAAAAAAAAAAAAAAGGACCCGTATGTCACATGTTATTGAGCACTTTTGGTAATACAATTTTTTTTTCATATTAAAGTAGAGGAGCTCTGCTCTGGATATGCTGTGTGATTTGAGAATCTCTAGATCTCTGGATAACAGGGCTGCTTTGTATGCATAGGTTAGACAATGCTTTATAAAGTAATAGAGTTTTAATAAAGTAGGCATTTCAAGCCAGGCAGTAAAATCACCCAAAGTGGACAACAATAAGAAAAGAATGCCATCAAAACCATACACAAAGTGAGTATGTACTATGTTCAGAACAGTTACCACAGTTGTTGTGTTTTTCATGAGTTTTCTGAAGGTTATACTGGGAAAGGCTAAACCCATATCTAAAGAACGTCAGGTCTTTCGGTAACTCAAATGAAATCAAAATTGTACATAATGGTCATTTCTCTCTTTTAGCCTATCACAGAAACACATGATGCTTGTAATCACAAAACACTAGTTTCCACTTGACATCACCATTCAGTTTGTTGGTGAACAAGGTCTTATACACATCTCATCATGATGATGCCTGATAGTTTTTAGTAGAATACAATTGCCAACAGCTCCTTCCCTTCCTTTGGAGCCTTTTGATTTCTTGAGTCTTCCACTTACTTCCTGTTTCAGTATGTATCATACTGGAAGTTCCCATTCTTTAAGGGAAAAAAATGTTTCATTGGACAGATGTACATAGCAGGAATAACTTAAGTCTATTATTCCCACCTAAGCCCAGTTAGAAAATATTGAAGGCAACCTCCATTTTAATGACTATAAATATGTGGTGTCATATTTAACAATTTTAGAATTCTTTTCTTTTCATCTTGTAATACACATTTGTTTAGCATATAGTGAGCTTCACTGTAGTTAGAAAAGATGACCGTGTTTTATTTTTCCCTGTAAATGTTTTCAAAATATCTTTAAAGTAATATCCTTTGATCAGGGTATCTTTTATGTGAATGCCTGTATAATATAATTTGATATAAATACCTACAGAGCAAAAACTTGAAAGATACTTTATCCAGTCATTTTCCACAAACAGTATTCTTCAGATGGTTCAGTTCCAAAATTTTCATTTATGCTAGAAAGTCTGATTTATGCATGCCAATGAATACCAATACAAGGAAGGAAAGATCCTACATTAAATTGAATGCCTGTAGTTATTCTGGAATTAAGGAGGTAGAATCAATGAGAATTTGGCTGTGTTTACCAGCCCTAGAGTGAAAGTTAGAATAGATATAAGAGAACATTCCAATTTATCACGGAAACTTGTTGGTCCAGCACATGTTGATTTCTCAGAAAAATTATTTTTTCTTCTGTTCAGGTAGCTTCATCTGTATTAACAGAAAAACTGTTTGAGCATTAGGGTCAAAACACTTCTTTAGAATTTTCTTGATAACATATGTGTAGCTTGCACTTTCATTTACACTTTTACTTTATGTTGGTTTACTGCTTTTACTTCACATTATGTTTACTTTATATTATTACTTCAATTATTTTGTGTATTGAAATTGAAAATAAAAAGTGATAGTAGACTAAAACCATCCAGTGGCATGTCCACATTAACTCTGAAACCTTGTGCTTTGTCTATGATATATAAAGCCCACAACTCACTATTGCCATAAATAATTGCAGTCAGCATTCTGTTACATTCATTGTATGTATTATTTAAATTCTGTTATTATGTCTTAGGGTACTTATCCTAATTTATTATTTTGCCAGCAATACTATGTCTGCAATTTTAATTTTATTACCACAATATGATTTTTTTTATTGCTCTGAATTGCACAATACAAAATAAAATTTTTATTTTTAAGAAAATGTATTTTCTTCTTTAAAAAATTATGTATAATGTGGGATAATTTGGGACAATAAATTGAAGGGAACAAAAAACCAACAACTCTCAATGACTCTTGAATTAGGAAATTTAGTTCAACGTTCATAAGGATATGTATTTTGAAGAGAAAAAATACAAAAGCCTGAAATAACTTACATATAGCCTAATTTCTGTCTGCTTTGTTCCAAGAGGGATATGGTGATTTTTCACTGCCATATTTAGGCATCTAACTAATGACCTAAAACTAGAAGTGTAGGGTCACAACATACTCAGAGGTGAGACTCTGATGTTTACAGAAAGTATTTGAGAGCTCCACATTTACTACACTGGCTGTTGACTAACACCAGCACTAAGAGCTCTTTGCAGATACAAACGTCTTTATGAAATGCTGGAAAATGTGTGATCCTTAAAGTAGGCTTGTGCTTTAGATGGTATACATATATATCTTTTAGCTACATAATGTTAAAGTACAGACATTTTTTTCCACATACTGAAAAAAAGAGAAAGATTAAAAACAACAACAACAACAAAGATATTGCTTTTAAATGTATTTGAACAAATAAAATTGGATTGCTGATTTTAGCTCAAGGGATGACCATTTCCGGGACAGCCAGTCTCTCCCCCATATCAAAATGCTGCAGTAAGTCTGGCTGTCTTTAAAGTGAGCTACAGTTTTTGCTCATCTACGTGTTAGTCTGTAATGTCATCAAAAACCACAGACCATCCTCCACTTTCATACCGCTTCACTACCCACCTCCCACACAACAGCTGGTGCATCCTCTCATACATGAAGGGTGTCACAGATTAATCTGACTCTTGTAATTTGGGTGCATGGTATTAGCCCATGACCATATCTGACACGGTAATGACTGCAGTGCAGGAAACCTTGTTAGAGCACTTAAAGATTCTCCCTCTCACCCAAGCAATCCAATTGCCCCTGGTGTGGACTCATTTTTTTCCAATGCAGAGGAAAATGGGCTCAACCAAACCATTCCCTGTGAGACTTCCCACTCTTGCAAATGTCCCAACTGACCTTAGCTGAGCTATCTAGCATTATCATCTTCAAATAAAATCGTGTCTGAAAAATATAAATGGGAGGTTTTCCTTTTTTGTCCATAAATTTCTGATGCCCCTCATGTCTATATTGTAGCTAATCTGTTGTGCTTTATTATTCTTAGTTACAAAAAGGTTAGTTATATCACCTATATTGACACTAATATTGACCAGTATAAGGCAAATTAACAAATAAATCCTTAAGTGTTTGTCATTTATTCCATATGTGTAATGAAGCTGAGCAAAACTGTGTTATCATATGATTAAAGGCTTCATATATATATAATGTCTCTCAATGAAAATATACCAGGAAACTTAATTAAGATTTGTAGGTATTTTAGTTTAATTATGTGTAAGTGCTTCATTTTTCACTTGTACACTTACTTAAAAAATAAAATAAATGAAATAAAATCAGCAATATATACAAACAACCAGAAAAGAAGACAGTAAAATTCTACAAAAATTTCAAAGTAAGGGAACACTATTACTATATGAACAGAGGCAAAGCTGTGCCTTAACATAAATAGCTTAGTTTCAAGTAGTTGAGTGTCCTGTAAAATTAATAGCAACCCTGGCTTTTCTAGCATTCCTCATGTCTCTGACAATATCCTTGCTTCTTCTCCTGCTGAGAAAAATGCTGTTGTAAAACTTGTTTAATACATAATTATATACTCAGCTGTTTTCTCTGAAATATCTGCAGGATGATATAAGTGCTCAGTCAGATGTGCAATTCTTCTTAATATTTTTCAAAAAGACACATAGAAACAAGAAAAAAAATCATATTAATTGTTCATGTTAAAGACAACCGTCAGGCATGTCTTCTATGTATATTAATTTACTCATGTAAATTAATCATCCCCCATGTTCCTGAAGTCAATATGTTTATACTATCTATACATATTCCAGCACCTTTCTGCTGCAAAGAGAACAAAACCAAACTGGCTCAAAATCTACACAGAGGAGAGAAAGAACTAATTTAAGGCCCTATGTACAGCTTATTTATTCTAGTTTCTTTACAAGTAGAAACTAAATGAATATAATTGAATGCACGTGAAGAGAATCATATTACTGAGCTAGGTATATGTAGCAGGCACCTGGATAAATTGCTGTAATAAAATACCAAGAAAGACATGAAATCTACAGTCTCTCATGAGGAACAGGAAAATAATACTATTTCTCTTATCTAACATTTTTTCTATAGCTGACTTGCAGGACATATTTTCAGGGAAATGAAGGCTTAGAAAAATCATATTGCCAAGAAGACCAAAATTGATGTTTGCTGAATAGTAGGACTGTCACATATATCAAGCTCCAGATTAGCAGCAAGCAAAGCTCAAAATGCTTCTCTCTTGCATTTAGAAATGGACACAAGTCTGTCTGAACAAATGGGAAAAAAATTGCTCTTCTGTGATTCATTTCTTTAAATAACACTTTAAGAATCTCAATAGAGTTTACTCATATTTTCTATTACCTACAGTGGAGATAAGCACTGGGCCTTGGAAAATGAGAATCATCAAAATACAAATATGTTTTTGGATGCAGATATTGTCAACTGTCTGATTCAAAAACCTTGGAACCACATTTTCATAAGCATAATTCTAAAATCTGGCATAAGAATTCTTTCAATTCTGTCATTGGATCTCATCACTTTGGAAATCACGGTTTCTTTGAACAATAATTTAAGCATCCAAATGTGGTATTGGCCTATGGAAACTAGACTCTTGCTTATATGTCTATCACATCTTCAGAAAAGGCCAAAAGTACAAATAACATCTCTCATCCATCAGACTGACATAAGGATTTGTATACAATATCTTTGCATATGTGAATAACCTTGGTATATCTGTGCATTGTAAAAGAAGCATTACAGACCTAATAAACTAATACACCTCCTGAACACAAGTTTTTAAAGATATTTCCATAAATCATCCTGCCTTTGTCCTGAAGAGTTAATAAATACTTTTTCCCAGTGTTGGTAGAAGAGACAGATACTTTCTTTAGCCAGGAACAAGAGCAAAATCTTCATAGCCTGTGAAAACAGATGACGCATGTCATGTTCTCTCCTAGACGCCACAGCTCTACATCTCTCCTACCCTGGTCAACAACAGAAGCTGCCAAGCAACAATCATCTAATACCACATTGTTTCTCATGAAAGCAGTTGTGCTCTACTTGACAGATGTAAGAAGAATTGGTTGCAGTTGATTCTATAAGGAGAAACTAGTTGCTCTCATTGGGAAAGAGGGAGGACAGAATTTCATGGGGACTGTGAGAAAGCATTCTCGAATTAGTTCCTGTCTGGATAAGGCCACACTAATACTAAGTACTTCTTTTCAAAATATGTCTGTTGTTTTAAAATTCCTTGGACAGATCAAGGGTTATTTTTGAGTTACAAACATAACGGTTCCTTAGAGTCCAAAGAGCATCCAGCTCACCTGTTGAAATTCTCAGTTTACTATAAGATTCACTAGTTGTTAAAAATAACTGTGGTTGGATGTATTAAAATTTTAGCAAAATTAAGTCTTTAAGGGAGTCATTTATTTCATTTCAGACCTCTATAAGGGATCCAATAATCAAGGGAAGCCTTCTCTCCCTGTGCTTGTATACACACCCACCAGCTCACACTCACCACCACTGCCATGACCATCACCCCTGAGTAAATATATTTGCCTTACAGCTCCTTAGCAAGATAATTCACTGAAGTAAAGTGAATTTCAATGGACTCAGTAGATGTTTGCAGTTCTGCAAAAGCAGGAATTGAATCGACATTTACCTTAATATGGGATAGTTATAACCAAGATGTTCCATGTCAAATTCAGGTCTCCCTAATAATATGGGAGAGACTGGGACTTGAAAAATATTCAAATGCAGAAGAAGGAACTTAAAGAAGTCTAGGAGTTACATAATGATAACAAATATAAAATCTTTCAAGTGAAGTAACCTTTGGAACTCATAGAAAAATTGTAGAGGAAGTCACTCAAGGTAACAGTGACGGCAGTGCTAGTTTTCAGGCAACATGCAGGTAGAGCTTGATTAGTCTGATTATGCATTGTCCTACACTCACTTCACCCCAATCTGTTGTTTTAAGCCACCCATTATAAAAAGGCAGAGCTGTCCAGCAATAAAAGCAGAACTACCACATTGTCTTCTGTCAAATTCTCTGCCTGATAGTCTATACTGAATTGACAACAGTAAAGCAGCCAAATAAATTGCAAGACTAGTCTAGTGGGAGGTGTCCCTACCCATGATGGGGAGGGGAGAGGGGAGGAATTAGATGATCTTTAAGGCCCCTTCCAACCCAAGCCATTCTATGAATCTATGATTCACTATCTACAACTTTGTTACTTTGTTTAGACACTGTCCATAGTCTTAGATTTTAAGTTGTCAGGTCTGAAAGATGTGAACCTGGTGGCAACTGCAGCTCAGACTGTTTGAAATCTTGATTTTCATGCATTCTGTCAGCAGCACCTTTGCCTCAGAGCAGTGGACTGTGGGACTCCCCTACAAATTCTGATATTCCACGGTCCATGACTTTAAATACAGTCCATCAGGTGGCTTAAGCTTTGATACTATACATGGGGAAGAATGAAGGCAGAGCTAGGTCCTACAAAAGGAGCGGGTTATCCAGCCCAAGAAGTCTTGTACCAGAACCTTGCTGGCATGCAGAGAGCTAACTAGATATTCCAGATTAAAACAATTACCCTTTCTGAGCAGCCCTAGTTTCAGATAATACCCACTGACCAATGAGACTTTTCTACCCAACTTGCCAGACTTGAACAACAAAAATCTACAATTGTTTTGAAAAGCAAGGGTTTCTGAATGCTGCTTGAGAACAGCAGGTTCTTTGGTTTGAGTAGTTATTCACGCACTCATAGAAGATGAGCAAAGCATCCTCCAGCGAGAGTAAAGCTTACCATTCCATTCCCAAGAGAGGCAGCAAAAGCAGTACAATATCATCACTAACACTCTTACTGCTAAAGCTACTATCCGTAGGACCTCATAAGACTTGTTTGAGGTTTTCTCATTAGTCACTTCATTTTTTTTCCATTTTACTAGACATTTTTGATGTTGAGATTAGTTATTCATAAGTTGCTTTTGTCTAGGAGTGGGGGGATAAACCTTTGTAGCACAAACTGTGAAAGAGAGATAGAGAGGAAATGAGTTAAAAATTGAAATGACAACTTTGCTGATGGCTTTTTGTTCATCTAGTCAACTGTGCTATAGCACAATTAAACGAACTGCTTCAATTGTATCTCAGAAAAAGTATGAAGGAGCAATTAGTAGGTATTTCCCTCCTGCTTTCAGTATAGTGCATGGTATCTTTAATGCTATTCCAACTTGCAGAAATGAAATTGCTACTAAATGTTACTTATAATGAAGTTGCTATTGACTAGAATGTTTTTAAGTAGTAGCATATATAAAAACAACATACTACTTAAGCTTGCAAGGAAACACAAGCAATGCCATAGAAAATTTTCAGTATGAATAGTTCCTATTACTTCTTGCCCAGCTCCCCTATTACACTATCTGTTCAACTAGATCAATATAGTATAAAACTGTGTATATGTTCTGTATACTGCTTTCCAAATGCAGATCTTGGTGTCTGATACTTATGTTCAGGAGAATGTGAAAGGTATGAGGGACCTATGTTCAAGCTGTCATGAATACAAAGAACCCACTGATTCAGAAACTGGTTTAGATTTGCATCCCTGTATGCGAGGAGTTTAAGAAGCCTTGGAGCCTGGATTTGTTCAGGTCAATTTACAAAATAGTTAAAAGTAGCAATACTTCCTATTTTCCACATACAAACTTTCTTATAAGAGAAAATAATATGCATTTGCATGTAGATCTATCTGTAGAAATTATGTTACACATATGTATTTATTAATAAGTAGATGTAAATATACATATGTTTTTAAAATAAATTGGGAAGGAAATAGGAAACACATGTTAACTGTGGTTATTATACCTATGAGCTATTAGGCTCCTGGAAATCCTAGAAAATCTATAGAGAAAAATAATTCCAGAAACTTGTAATGGTTATAGCTAACATTAATGTATCATTTAGAGATTTACAATGTTCTTGTGACAATATCAGAACTTCATTTCATACATGGGGAAATCATAGAATCAGAGAATGGTTTGGGTTGGAAGGGACCTTAAAGATCATCTAATTCCAACCCCACTGCGATGGGCAGGAACACCTCCCACCAGATCAGGTTGCTCAAAACCACATCCAGCCTGGCCTTAAATACTTCCAGGTATGGGGCACCCACAGCTTCTCTGGGTAACCTGTTCCACTGCCTCTCCACCCTCATAGTAAAGAATTTCTTCCTTATATCTAATCTAAATCTACCCTCTTTTAATTTAAAACCATTACTAACCCTTGTCCTATCACTACACTCTTTGACAAAGAATCCCTCTCCTGGTTTCATTTGGGCCCCCTTTAGGTAATGGAAGGCCACTGTAAGGTCTCCCTGGAGCCTTTTCCTCTCCAGGCTGAACAACCCCAACTCTCTCGGTCTGTCTTCAGAGGAGAGGTGCTCCAGCCCCCTGATCATCCTCGTAGCCCTCATCTGCACTCGTTCTGAAATGTCCATGTCCTTCTTGTGCTGGGGGCCCCAGAGCTGAACACAGTACTCCAAGTGGGGTCTCACAAGAACTGAGTAGAGGGGAAGAATCACCTCCCTCAACCTCCTAGCCACATTTCTTTTGATGCAGCAAAGGATAGGGTTGGCTTTCTGGGCTGCAAGTGTACATTGCTGGATCATATTAATTTTCTGGCCACCAGTATGCCTAAGCCCTTGTCTGCAGGGCTGTTCTCTATCCAGCCTGTATTCGTACTTGGGATTGCCCCAACCACACAGGTGTAGAACCTTGCAGTTGGCCTTGTTGAACTTCATGAGGTTTGCATGGGCCAATGTCTCAAGCCTGTCAAGGTCCATCTGGATCAAAATCTCTTTCGTCCAAAATGTTGACCGCACTACACTGTTTAGTGTCATCCACAGACTTGCTGAAGATGCACTACGTCCCACTGTCCTACAACAAAGATGTATAACAATACCAGACCCAATGAAGACCCCTGAGGAACACCACTCATCCACCAGTCTCTGTTGATAGCAATTCTTTGAATGCAATTATCCAGCCAATTTCTTGTCCACCAAGAAGCCCACCCATCAAATCCATCTCTCCAATTTGGAGAGAAGGATCTTGTGCAAGATGACGTCAAATGCTTTGCACAAGTTCAGGCAGATGGTGTCATTTGCTCTTCCCTTATTCACCAATGCTGTTAACACTGTGTTAGAAGGCCACCACATTCGTCTGGTACAATTTGCCTTTGGTGAAGTCATACTGGCTGTCACCAATCAGCTTTCTATTCTGTGTGTGCCTCTGCATATTTTCTAGAAGAATCTGCTCCATGATCTTGCCTGGTACAGAGGTGAGCTTGACTGGCTTGTAGTTCTCCAGGTCTTCTTTTTTCCCTTTTTAAAAATGTGTGTATGTTTCCTCCATAGATAATATATATAATTCCATGTAGCCATTGCTACAATAATACATTTGCTCTAAGAAGTCAGAAAAACTGCTTAGGAATTCCTGGCTAAACATTGCTGCAATTTTACTCTAGCTGTACAGCAATTTCAGTTGCTGCCTGATGTATTACTTCAGTATAGTGCCTCACCAGTTTTGCCATGCTATTTTCTTTTTAGATTTGCTACATACGTAAAGGCTTGTGTACAATAAGACAGGACTACTGGGCTTTGTTTGTTAAAGTTTGGTCACAATTTTTTCCCCATATTCCTTGGCAAAGGCTTACCATCACAGGCAGCTTCACTTATATTATGAGCTGGTAAAGGGCTGCATGTTTGGTTGTTGCTAAGTGTATGCCAGAATGGCACAAGCATTATTCTTCCTCCCCTTTATGAAAAAAAAAATAAATGTCCTCTATTCTGAGTAATATAGCTGCCTACAGCAAACTGTGACTTGATTTGAGGAATCTCTTGTCTGACATAAAATCAAAGACCAGACAAGCTTGTGAACTGAACTAGGCTTTATTTTTTCCAAAAAGTAATTGCAATGCTTTTTTAATACCTTGGAGGTGGGGGCAGGAGGGTGGAATAGGGATGGGGGTGTAAATAAAATGTGCTCATGAGACCTGACCTAGGTTTGAAATCAAACACTTTTAATGAACTCCTATTTTAGCTCTGTGAGACTTCCCATGGTGGAAGTTTAGATTAAAGCTTTTAATGAAGCTCAGCTGTGGAGCACAACAGAATACATATCTATTTCGGCTGTTTTGCCAAATTAACATTCATTTCAGCTGATAGAAAAACAGCAAAGTACACTGGATAAACAGTAGCTATAAGAGGCAGATGTAATTTCAGTAGTAATTTGCACAGCATGGAAGTTCTCCACACACACATTTGGCAGTCCCAGCTCTCTAATAGGTGTGAGCTTTCTGGCTTCTCTGAAAAACAGCAGTGGATGCTATGAAGTGTTAAAGCTATCTGGATAGGTAACAGCTGCTACATGGATGGTAATAGTTTCCTGCATGGATGGTAGTGATTTCCACCTTCATTAATACATTTTAAGATAGAGACAAAAGTAAACATGAAAGTTAGTTTTTATTTTATTCTAGCTCTTGTGCACTTCTAGCATTGTCATTATCTGATGCTTTCTCAACCAAGCATTAGCTCTGGAGGGAGCAAACTTTACTAGAAACAAATCTGTAATTTAGTGCATTTCTTTGGTCCGATCTTGAAAGATCACAGATGATTTTATAGACCCTGAACTTGTAACACTTCCTCATCTCTCACTTCTGAAGCAAATCTAAAAACTTTGAGATTGTAATAAGCAACATAGTATCTTGTGTTGGAATCCGAAAAGCTGGGGGTAAGTAGGTAGTATGCAGTTACTCAGTTGCCCAGAAAATTAGCGAGCTGGCCTAAGACTGTACTGGGCCTTGCTGGAATTGAGTTAACTTTCTTCATGGCAACCTCTATGGTGCTATGTTTTGGATTTATGGTTAAATCAGTATTGACAGTACACCAATATTTTGGCTGTTGCAAAATAGTGTTTGCACAGCATGTATTGTTTCTCCCTTTTTTGCATTCTGCATCCTACTTCACCCCTAGCTAGTAAGAGAGCTGTGAGAAAGTGAGAAAGAAGCTGGGAGGAGACTGACACAAATTTGCTAAAGGGATATTCCATACCAAATAGCATCATGCTCAACAATAAAACTGAGGAAGAAGAAGAAATCAGTGGGGTTTCTTAGCTTTCAAGGTGACTGTTGCTTGGAGAGTGGCTGGGCATCAGTCTCCTTGAGGGAGGTGTATTGTATGCTTGTATGTGTTTTTGGTCTTGTTTGTTTGTTTGTTTCTCTTCCTCAGCCTATCAAACTGCCTTTATCTGGACCCCAAAGTTTTCTTTTCAGTCTTTCTATCCTCTCCCCTGTCCTGCTAGGTAAGGGCAGAGGAGGAAGCAGTGAGTAAGCAGCTTTGTGGGTGCTTAGCTGTTGGCCAGTGCTAACCCACTCACCACAAAAAAAAAAAAAAAACTCGTCACAGAAAGACAGGAGAAAAAGAAAAGCAAAAGCAAAAGTACTCCTCCTGTAGATGCAGTCACTTTCAAACAAAAGGAGACAAGCTCAAAGTAATAAAATGAAATCCGGTTCCTGTGGAACTGATATATATGACAAATCAAAATTACTGTGAAAGGAATTTGGTTTGCCTGGAATTTAATTTAAATAAGAAAAAAGAATTGTCCAATTATGACATATTTAAAATATTTATTTTCCTTTCATGAAATGCTTCTTATATTTTGCAATTCCAGTCTACATTACAGTATAGAAATGATTTAAAGTATGAATCAAAGCAAACATTTGATTGCTCATGGTGTTCTTACAAACTCTTTTGTTTGCTTGCTTTTTTTTTTTTGATGATGATAAACATAGAATTAGTTATTGTTCATTGAACTTTGACAGGAAGCCAGTAAAAAAAAAAATTAAGATATGAATGCAACTTAAACTGAACAGCAAGCAAGTTTCACTTTAGCTTACTTCTGTTTGGTCTTCATTGGTCTTACACCATTTTCATGTATTTTTTTAAATTTCAAATATCGGCTTCATTTATGATCTTTAGCCATAAATTTCTGCAGAAATTTCCATTATCCTTTATGAGAAATTCATATTGTTGACTACAGATAGTATATTTTCCAGCTTTACTGTGTTATTTTCCACCCAGTATCTTCCTAAGTGGCCTTCCTTTCACTTAACAGTCAAGTAAATATCACACCAAAATCCTATGTTCTTATTATAGACAGAGCATAAATGTTAAGACACCATGTAGGAAGTAAGAATAAACACACTAACATCATAGTGAAAAAATTATCAGTGATCATTATCAGTGACCATTATTCCAAAACACAAAAGTTTCCAATTCAAATTCACACTAGCTTATCTTTAACATGAATGTATTCATTTCCAGCATGCTCAGTGGGACCCAAGCAAGGCTGCTTAGGTGCTCTTTACATTCAAGGCTTTTCACAATTTTGTTACTGTATTTTTTCATGCTTCTCTTCCTCATTTCAGAACCCTAAATTCTCAGTTTCCCCCAAAACAGGCAGCTTCATCTGCTGGTAGTACAATATTTCATAGGCAACATCTGTCCATCATTCTAAGTGGTCTTAAGAGCTTCCATGGTGTTTAACCCAGTTGTTATGTTTTCAAGCATTCCCTTATATAACATCTCCAGGAGTGACTTACAGGTCTACATCCTATTGAAATCCTTCCATATAGGAAATATCAGAATGAAAAGAGCTGTCATACTCCACTGTACAAAATTAAAGACATACTCAAGGATATATTGTGAAACATTAATTTCTTGTTTATGGATGGAAATACTATATACACTGACATACCACAATCATGGTCACCTACCAAAGCACATCTTCATATTAATCTTGCAAATAGCATTAAAAATTAATTAGAAATTATTCAAGTACTATAATTCCTTCTGAAACATTAAGAATGTTATATTTCAGATGTAATCAGCACTAACATTTGAAGAGAAGTTATGCTTCAAGACTGCAGTGCTTGAAAAAAAACCTAATGCCTTTACGCTGCTGAAGCAGAGCAAAATTTTTCTTTCAAATGCCAGCTTGGATGAAAGTCATTCCTGAAAAGAAGTGCATTTTGAACTGGCACTGTATGAATGGCTGGCCTTGAACATGATTCATGTTGGCGTTAAGGTTCTGGCACATCAAAAATTTTTGGTCCCAGCTCTTTGCCAAAATCAGTGGTTGACAATCAGCTGCTTTTTATTTTATTTTTTTTCCCTTTTTCCTCTCCAGACATCCCCTGAAGTTCCATGGAAACTGTTGCAAATTTTAATCATAAGGAAATGGGAACACTTTTCACATAGTAGCTCTTTTTTTTTTTTTTTTTTAACTATTTGCTTATCCACATCCACAACAATTTAATCTGCTTAATTCATGTAGGTCTAATACATGGCAAGACATGGCATAAGATTAATTCTTTTCATGAACATGTGACTAGTGCAGAATTGTTACAGTCAGCATAAGGTTACTGATTTTAGTGCTACTGTTGTGCCTTGGAACATCACAAGGTCCGTTCTTAGTTAATCTGGCAAACATAACACCCAATGCCATAATTTTCAGATCACAATGCAGGAATCACTGAAAAAAATAATTTTAAACATACTTAGCTTCTGATTAAAATCATGATTAAAACATTTAGTACCTGTCAGATTTCCAGCTTCCTTGGGTACAGGGAAAAAGAAAGTGGTGAGAAATTAGGTAAGAAAAGATTTACTTGTGAAGTTCCCAGAATTTTCATGTTACCAGTGATGAAAAAAAAAAAAAAAAACAACCAACCAAACAAAGAAAAAATACCACCACCACCACCAAAACACTAATTATAGCTTCACTACTGAAATTTTGTCACCTCTGCTTAGGATGGAATTTTGAATTATTGGAGCAAGAAATCACTGGAAAGGGGAAATAAAAAGCTTGTTGTTGTTTTTGTTGTTTATTCAACATTCTAGAAGTCTTGGGAACCAGAATTTAATCTGTGGGTCCCATCTCTGTTGATCATGTGTTTTAAGTGTTAATTTATTGACAGATATACATCTGAAAGCTTTAGCCATTTGAGGCAAAGGAAAAAGGAATGACATAGTGCCTCACATTTCAAATTAAGCATAATAAGCCAATTAAAGGTATAGTTTATACATATATATATGCATATCATATAAAAGCATCAATTTCAAAACTTACCTCTCAGTAAAACAGACAATTCAACCTGTTTGAAACATCTCTTCAAGCAGATTTCTGGAATAATAAAACAAAGAACATGCAGGATCAAGGTGACTTGGATTCTGCTTCCAGGTTTATCCTTTGAATCCCTGCAGTGCAGCCACAGTGGAGGACAATGTCCCTATGTAAGAACAGATACAATATTACCTATCAAAACAGATCACGGAATTTCTGGGATATATAAGTCATTATTAATATCAGCACGGCTTAAAGCAGGTCAGAAGTGCCATTTTACTAGTATTCTTATTCCTCTGTGCCATTTTCAATGGCTGTTAACACTATTTGGTACTTCCAAGTACTCAGCTCTTCAAAGCATCATTAAGCACTCTGGTTTATGATCAACTGGTTCTGATAGCCAGGAGAGGATCTCTCTGTCATTGTCACAATACCACAATATTGGTATTGTGACAAGCAAGACTCCGATCCCACAGACATCTCAGCAAGAAGAAATTGACAGACCTTTGTAGCAAGGGGGCAGGAGTTTGTCTTGTTTGACCTGCACTCCCAGTTGAACTCAGAAGGGACTAGGGGCATTGAAAGTTGAGTTATTGGTTCAGTGGCAGCCAGTGGCTCCTGGGTCACTGAAGTCCTCTATTTAAAGATGGTTGCTGACCAGAAAATCAGATCTTTCTCCTGAGCTTCATTAACTTGAAGCATTTACTTTGGTACTAAAGAGCTTAGCTCTAGTCATTATCATATGCCTTAAGTTTGCCTTCTGTGATACTGGGAACTGATAAGCGCCCAGTTGCTGTGCACTATCGAGGCAGTCTTTCACTCTCCTTCTCTTATATTTCCATAGCTGAAGGGAAGTTGTAAAGCTGTACAGCCATGTACTGGCTCTGTCTGGGGTGTAGCTGATTTTCTTCACAACAACATTTAAGGTGCTGTGTTTTAGATTTGTGACTAGAGTATCATTGCTAACACACCAGTGTTTTAGCAGCTGCTCATCAGTACTTGCACAGTATTAGTATTGGCACATATAGACTTTGTAAAGAAGTTGTTAGAGGTCCAATTAATTTATTCATACTCCCCATTGCATTTTCCACAATGGCAGTGACCTGACCTAAATTTTCTGTTTTTGTTGTTGTTTTTTGTTTGTTGTTGTTGTTGTTTTGCTTTGTTTGTTTGGGGGGAAATTACACTTTTTCAACACCAATGAGACACACATCACTCCCAAAAATGGAAGAATTTAACCCAAAGCTTTCTTTTACTTACCCTCTTCTGACTACTGGGGTTCTACATGTTCTCAGAATTTACATACAACCTTTAAAAAAATGCATAAAATGCATGAAAACTCTTATACTTTTGTAACAACTTTCACAATTATGGGCACAGAGATAACATAGCCTCCTTTAATCTTTCCTTCTCATAAATCAAGTTATTGTATCACCCATTTTTGCTACAGCAGATTAGCAGAAGTTCATGTAAGTTGCTGGTCTCTAAGCTCTTTACAAATAAATTTCTAGTATAATATCTCCCATTCTTCATTTATATATATCTTACTTTGCATATGACTATATCACATTTGGGTATAAACTTTACTCCGTTTCAAAACACAGTTTCTATAATGTTGTGGTTTAACCCAGCAGACAGTTAAACACCAAACAGACATTCCCTCACTCCCCTCACCCATAGTAGGATGAGGGAGAAAACTGAAAAGTGCAAGAACTTATGGGCTGTGATAAGAACACAATGCAGGGCAGAGCAGGGCAAGGCACAATACCAACAGAAAGAATAAACTAAGCAAGCAATTCACAATGCAAATGCTCACTACCTCAGTGATCAATGCCCATTCCTGAGCAACAGCAGCCCCTCCAGCCAACTCCCCCTAGTTCTATTGTTCAGCATGATGTCATATGGTATGGAATATCCCGTTGGCCAATTTGGGTCTGCTGTCCTGGTTCTGTCCCCTCCCAGATTCTTCGGCAACCCAGCCTCCTCACTGGTAGGGCAGTATGACAAGCTGAAAAGTCCTTGACTTAATGAAAGCACTGATCAGCAACAACTAAAACATTAGTGTGTTATCAGCATTATTTTTCTAATAAATCCAAAAACATGGCACACACCAACCCCTATGAAGAAAATGAAATTTATCCCAGCCAAAACCAGGGCACCTACATACCATACTACTTTTCTCTTACTTGAGGCTTCAAGAGTGGTAGAAATCTACTGAGGTTTTATCAAAATATACACATTATTGCATTAGTGAATCAGGTTGAGCATGATAAAGAAATCATAACTTCAGACAGACTGTAAAGTTGCAAAGCCATGCCTTTTTTTTCATTTACTTACAGCCTCCATACAGCAGACATGGAAATTAACCTACTCAAGTCTAATATAGAAATCTTTGCATTTAAAAACACCACTAATGACCTCTGAAGGAACAGGAATGATTATTTCTTTAACTGGTTAACTACAGGTATCAACAACATCTTGTTTATCATTCTGTTACTACCGTATTCGTGAGAAATGTTGGTTTAGTATATTGATCTACACTAAGACACACTAGGTATATACTTTTGTCTATCAACAGGACAGCTACAAGCTTGAACATGTGGAAATCCCATCTAGACTCAAAGAAGAAATAGATTTTTACCATGACGATGTAGATCTCCAGACCTGAAGTGAAGATACTCAAGACTTGACAAGCAGCTCCTGAGCAACCTGTCCAGTCTGGGTCTGCTTTGTGGAGGAGGTTGGACTAGATTTAATACAATGGCTCAGGATGGAAGGGACCTTAAATATGATTATCTAACTCCAACCCCCCTGCCATAGGCACAGATTCCACTCACTAGACTAAAAGGAAAAGTGTAAGAAAGGCAAATAATATAACAAATGATCACAGAAAGTGAGCAGAGAATGCTCTTCATACCTTCTCTTGACAGAATAAATTCAGAAGATCATATTAAAGTATTAACAGAAATTTAACAAGAATATACTTTTTCACAGTATGCAGAACTAATACTGTCGATTTTATTCTTTGAATGATGATGTCTTTTACAGATGTCAGAAATATAAAAGGACTATAAGATTGTAGAACAGGATGTGATATCACAAGGGAAACTCCTTTTCCTACGGTTTGAAGTAATGTGTTTTTCATGGCCCTTCCAGTGTTTGTGTCCATAGTCCATTCTATATTTTAAAATCAAATTCTGGGTATATTAGTTTCAATATTATAATTATAATATAGTTTTGTATATATGTAAGTATATATATTTTAAACAAAGTATCTTTACACTATTTCAAATCGAGTTTTACTGGAAGAATTAGGTCACTGAGCTTGCCAGACATGGCAACTATCTTCAAAGTAGCATGTTATGGAGGAAGTCATCTACAACTATAAATTATATTTCATAATTTTAAAAGAAATTCTATTCCTTCTACTAACTCTCATTAAAATGAAGGCTTATTCTAATCTTGTCCCTTACAAAAGGAATTAAATTGCAGTGACTAAAAAAGGGAAGTGAAATGGACAAAGCTAAATACCAGAACATTAAACTGAGTACCAGTAGCTTGGCTAGCAATGTACGTAGTAAGTTACATACCTTATTTCTTCCTTCACAGCATAGATTGTTTCAAAAACAAAAAAGTAATATTCTTCTTTTTCTTTTTTTTTTTGTTTTCATATTCTCAGCTAAGACAGCCCAGTCTCGTTATTCCATAGCTGACAAAGCTCTGTTATAAAAAGTTATCAGGTTTTGTGATATACATATACATTTTTTCCAATGCAGTCCTCTAAATCATTTTTAATCACGTTCACAGTACCTAGTTTAGCCCACCAACAAAATCTCACAGAGGACATGAACTTCAGCTGCAGGCTTTAAGATCTTACTTTGAACAAATATGCCCATGGTAATGCTTGCGGCATTTTATTAGATGAGCTTGCAAATTTCCTTCTAAATTGCAGTTTTTGCAAGTACACCCACATGCTTAAGCTGATAAACAAAATGCTTACAATACATGATTATTATGAATATTTTAATAAGCCAAAATGCAGAGGAGGGACCAAGCAGTTCTGCAAAAGTTCACTACACTTGACTACTGCTGTCTTCAAAGAATGCTATAGATTTGGAGTTTTGCACCTACAGGCACACATGTTGAGACATCTCAATGCGTAACCTTGCCCCTCCTGATCCAGGAGAGAGTTAAAATGAAAGGAAAAAGTCATCAGAATTTGGAGCAGAAAGTATAGGTCTTGTCCAACAAGCAATATAGTTCTTCTACTGTAAAATTCATACAGATTCCTAAAGCAAGAAGTTGTATACTTTGCATACTTAATAAACCTTCCATTCACAGTATTTTTTATTATTATTATTATTTAGCTCCATTTAAGAATTTAGCAAACAGGCAGCAATCCAAAAGCTTTGGATAGTCTCTTAAAAGTTAAAAAAACAGTGAAAATAACATTAATCTGGTCATCAAAGTTTGAGCATTACAATCAATTGCTAAAGTACCTCATTTATACTGAACATAAATATTTCTATGTGTTATGCGATAGCAGAACCTATTGTTTTTGCTATATGACATTATTACATATAGTAAACATACCTGTTGCACAAATTATCTAAATGTGAGTATGACGATGGAGCATTAGAGGACAGAACTGGAAACAGTCTCAGCTGATACTGTAGTACCAGTCTGTGCATATGGCTCAGCTAAGAAGCAGTATATTCTCTTCATTATAACTCTATCCTGATCAACAACATTAAAAGTCAAACTCTGCCTGGTCTTTTCAGGACATGGTTCAGACTGATGAGGAATGGGGGGATGAATTTCTTCATTTCTGACACAACATTTTGGCTGCTTATACATGTGGAGCACTAAATAATACAACCAAAAAAAAAGGAGGGAGGGAGCAAGGAGGAATGGAGGGAAAGAAAATTTTCCTGAACCATCTTCTTGTCTCCTTGCTGTTGAACACAACACAGAGAATAAATTTAGTGGGAAACCCTGATGCTGAATTCCAGATTTCACAATTACAAATCGTTATGTAATAGATGACCATTTGACATCTATCTTATCATCTAAACATTCAGATTGATCATCAGCACCCACAAAACGTCTCTTAATATCACACAATGATGATATTAAGGACAAAGCATGGCAATTCATATATGTTCCAGAACAGAAGGAATTAAGAGTACATCAATTCTGAGATCTTTTTAATAGCAGGGACTGTATAAAATAAGATTCCTAAATGATCTTAAAGGCAACTACAGTCATGCTGGAGAAAAAGGTCAAAAGAAAACAAAACTAAAAATGGCCTTCCAACAATCCCTGCCAATCTGAGATAACCCTATCACCACCCCAACTAGGCACCAATTTCTTTTTCAGGAAATAAAGAATACAAAAAGCAAGCTAATAAAAGAAACAATTAATAAATATTATATTAAAATAAATTAAAAAATAAATTAAAATTAAATTAAAAAATAAATTAAAATTATATAAATATTATATTAAAATAAAAGAAACAGTTAATACATCTAGACTTTAAACAGACACCAGGGAGGCTGGAAAATTATAGTACAACAGTAAACCACAATCAAACCCTGCATAAGCATATGATTGCAGAAAGCTACAGCTTAGTCCATGTTTAAAAGGTAAAGAATTCAACTCGATATTCGGGCTTGATTCTGATCTCTTATACCCTTAGAAAAACTTTTGATTGAACCAAATGGATTTAGCCATTTGTAAATAAAATAAATAAAATAAGTCTGGTTCTTAAATAAAGTCATATTGGTGGAATAAAGGTCATCCTAAGGGTTGCTAATATCATTAGTTATTACATACTGTAACAGCTATGACTCTCAGAGACTGGGAACCAATCTTAGTAGGTGTGGCATGAACACCATATCATTATCTTTCAAGTAAGAAGAAAAAAGGTAGATGGACAGAGAAAGAAGAGCAGACCACTATAAACTGCACAAATGAGAATAAATAGCTTGTCCCTGATATTAAAGACAATGGCACAGTGCAGTGATAAGAGTTACGATGGCCTAAGACTTTGAGCTTAGTAGACCCTCAAAAAGAAAGACACAACAGCCAAGGTAAAGATAAATTATGTGCTGCATGAAGGTTAACAGCAGGCTGTGTAACCTTTTCTGTCCCTTGCCATCCTACATCCTGTTGAGACCAAGAGAAGATTAATGCAGATGTGTCCAAAAGAAAAGCTTAAGCAAAAGTAAATTTCTTGTGAGGTCCATACTAATGGCAAAGAAGAGGATTATAGCAGGGCTGTTAACAATGTAATAGTTTAGTCTTACATAACTGCCCTCCAGAGGAAATCCTTTGAAATAAGAAGTGACTGATGATAGTTATTATTTGCAGCAAAACTCTTAGCTTAAAATTATTTAAAGAAATTGTCTTTCATTGCATATCTTTAATTCTTTAATGTCGTTGCATAGGTCTTTAATTTTCACTGTTCTTTGCATGCTTTGAAACCAATTTAAATATGTACACATATTCACATTTTGTTGAACCAGTATTTGTGAGCAACAGAAGTGTTGATTTTTCCTATCATGCGTATCTTTAAAAATGGCTTGCCTTTCTACTTATCAATATTTTACAGCAGAACCCTACTTGAACCTCAAAACCCAAATTAAGCCCAGTATTTCTTTTACAGAAATCCATAGTACTTTTTTCAGCTTATTTCTAAAGCTTTTTTTTTTTTTTTTTCATGTTCTTTCAGGAGTGCAATTTGCTATCACAGCTTACAGAAGTATATGCATAGTGAAAAAGCAGAAACTCAGAATCACAGAATGGTTGAGGATGGAAGGGGCCTCTGGAGACTATCTAGTCCAACACCCCTGCTGAGCAGGATCACCTAGAGCACACTGCGTAGGATGGCATCCAGGTGGGTTTTGAATATCTCCAGAGGAGGCTCCACAACCTCTCTGGGCAACCTGTTCCAGTGTTCTGTCACCCTCACAGTAAAGAAATGCCTGCATTTGCCTTTGTTGAACTTCATGAGGTTCCTCACTGTCCAGCTCTCCAGCCTGGCAAGGTCCCTCTGAATGGTCACACAGCCCTCTGGGGTATCAGCCTCTCTTCTGAGCTTCATGTCATCAGCAAACTTGCTGAGGGTGCACTCTGTTCCATTGACCAGATTGTTGAGGAATAAGTTGAACAAGACTGGACTCAGTACTGACCCCTGGGGGACACTGCTAACTACAGGACTCCAACTAGACTGTGCCACTGAGCTCAACCCTCTGAGCTCTGCCATCCAGCCAATTATCAGTCCACCTCACTGTCCACTCATCTAGCTTGCACTTCTTGAGCTTTTCGATGATGATGTTATGGGAGACAGTGTCAAAAGCCTTGCTGAAGTCAAGGTAGACAACATCCACCGCTCTTCTTTCATCTACCCAGCTAGTAATCCCATCATAGTAGGCTATCAGATTGGTTAAGGATGATTTCCCTTTGGTGAATCCATGCTGACTAGTCACTTTCTTAACCTCCACACGCTTGGAGATGACCTCCAGGATGAGCTGCTCCATCACCTTTCCAGGGATGGAGGTGAGGCTGACTTGCCTGTAGTTGCCCGGGTCCTTCTTGCCCTTTTGGAAGACTGGAGTGACACTAGCTTTTTCCAGTCCTCAGGCACCTCTCCTGTTCTCCACGACCTTTCAAAGATGACGGAGAATGGCCTAGCCAAAACATTGGCCAGCTCCCTCAGCACCAATGGGTGCATTCCATTGGGGCGCATGGATTTGTGGTTGTCAAGTTTGCTTAGATGATCTCTTACCCAATCCTCTTTGACCAAGGGAAAGTCCTCCTTTCTCTGGACTTCCTCTCTTGTCTCCAGGGTATGAGATTCCTGAGGGCTGGTCTTAGCAGTAAAGACCAAAGCAAAACAGGCATTCAGCAAGTCTGCCTTCTCTGTATCCTTTGTCACCAAGGCAGCCACCCCATTCAGCAGCGGGCCAACATTTTCCCTAGTCTTCCTTTATCTATTGATCTATTTGAAGAAGCCCTTCTTGTTGTCCTGAACCTCTCTTGTCAAATTGAATTGCAAATGTGCCTTGGTCTTCCTTGTCGCATCCCTGTATACTCTGACAGTGTCTCTATATTCCTCCCAAGTGGCCTGTCCATTTTTCCACATGATATATACTTCCTTCTTCTGTTTGAGTTTTGCCTGGAGCTCCCTGTTCATCCTTGCAGGTCTCCTGTCCCCTTTGCTTGCCTTCTTACTCATAGGGATGCAACAATCATGAGCCTGGAGGAAGGGATGCTTGAATATTGACCAACTGTCTTGGACCCTGCCTCCTTCTAGGGCCCTAACTCATTGGATTCTTCCAAAGCTCCATGCATTCCAGTTGCTCTCTCACATAAAGAGCAACTCCACCACCTCGTCTTCCTGGCCAGTCTTTTCTAAAAAGCATATAGCCTTCCATGACAACATTCCTGTCATGTAAGCTATCCTCCCATGTCTCCGTGACTGCAATGAGATCATAGCCTTGGGACCGCACACAGATCTCCAGTTCTTCCTGTTTGATTCCCATACTGTGTGCATTAGTGTACAAGCATTTCAGGGAGCTGATTTACACAACAGGGTTCTTGGGAGGGGTGCAGGAATATCCTCCATAGCTATGTCCTGCACTCACTACCATGGCTGTGTGTACCCACCGGAGACATCTCAACTTGAGCTGCCTTTTGTTGTCCCTGTAACTCCCCCCTTCTTTCCTAGTTTAAAGCCCTCCTTACCAGGTTGGCCATCCTGTTAGCAAAGACACATTTACCCCTCTTAGTGAGGTGGATGCCATCTCTCTCCCTGTCAGTTCTTGATCTTCAATCAGGGTCCCATGGTCAAAGAAACCAAAACCCTGTTGCCGACACCAGCACCACAGCCAGTTGTTAACTTGGAAAGTCTGTTCCCTCCTCCTCACATCCTTTTCCCTCACTGGCAGGACTGAGGGGAAAATGACTTGGGCTCTCAGACCCTTGACTGCCATGCCCAGAGCTCTGAAGTCTTGTTTGATGGTTTCTAATTTACCCCTGGTGTCATTAGCTCCCACATGGAAGAGCAACAGAAAGTTATAGTCTGACTTGTGGACAAGCTTTGGCAGTCTTTCCACAATGTCTTGTATCCAAGCCTCTGGCAGGCAACAGACCTCTCTAGACGAGAGGTTAAGGCGACACAACTCATGAACAGCACACCTCCTGCAGGAGAGTTGGCTGTCAGCCCAGGCCTCCCAGAGAGAGCCCAAGCACTCCTTGCAGCCTAAGACCTGCAGAGCCCCATCTGCTGTCAGAAGGTCTGTCTGAGTTGAGACCTCTGACACAACCGATGCAGTAAGAGCAAAGGGGAATATATCCTGTGATGGGTCATGACCACACTTAAGAAGCATATGCTGATAGGATTCGAAACACTAGCATGCTCTTTCACCCTACTGCACAAATTAGGTGCTTGACCCACCTAATCAGGAGCCACCTGGATCAATGGCTCCACCTCCTTCTGATAAGGGGACTACCAATGGAGCACCTTAGCAGTAACCAAGCATACCCAGCTAGAGCTTTGCCAGGAGAAGTTAATGCCTCTTGCAATTGTCCTAGCTTAGTTCTCCTTTCCTGATGGCAACAATCACCTCTAGTTCCTCAGGAGCCCTACAACGAGGTCCTCAAAAAGTTCTGAACAGAGTCCAGACACTGCTGCGTAAACTGCTGCATCTGTTTGCTGCACTCTCAACTCATCTGCTATAGGCAACAAAACTTTATGTTGAAGAAAGACACATTTTCTTCTCCTCAGAGATAGGTTTTGGTTTTCTTTTGTTGAAATGAAGGTTATAAATCTTAATGAGAAAAAATGGAGTTCTGAATACAATATGGTGACTGAAGCTCTTTTCCTTTTTCCTTTTTTTTTTATCCTTTTTCCTTTTTTATCCTTTTTCCTTTTTTTTTCTGTTTTTTTTTTTTTTCCTTATTCCTTTTTCCTTTTCTTGCTTTGTTTTTACTGTTTTATTTAGCAAAGATCTTATATCAATTAATCAGATTCCTGCAAGACCTTCTAACTCTTTGTCTGTGTGTCCTCCATCTGTAGTGTGTCTAGTGTGGAACCATACTACCAGTATCGTAGCCCAGATGCTAAAAGTGTGTGTCAAATTAATCAGGACCACAACAAAAAAAAGTGGGAGACAAGGAGTCAAAAATTGCAACACTTCTTAAAAGAAGCTGTGTACCATATGTGCCCTCCTATCACATGGCAGAACAAGACTTGGGAACAAGCAGTCCCCAGCCTCCTCCCTTCCCAAATTCACATCAGACCACCATTTATCTGTTGTCAGAAGCTGGGGTGAATTCAACCGTGATGTTAATGAATGAACAGTCACAGATGCAGTCTTTCCTTCTGAATGTGTTAAAGAACTGTACCAGGCTAATTGGAGAAAACAATAGCTCTCCTAGACCCTCAGTAAATTCAAGCATGGAAGGAGTTTTGTGACTTACTATTTTTAATTTCAAGATAATTAAAATACTCCCCACAGTCTTAGAGTTCCCCAGTGTGTCCCATAAGAAAAATAAAATAACCTTCCTTCTTTTTCATTTTTAAAAGTTAATTGTTACACTATAAGCATAGTTTTAATACATCAAGTGGAATAACTAGGCCACTACCGAGAACACAACTGAGGTATTATCCCTGTAGCTGACCTATATTGTAAAAAGTCTCAGTGACAGCGAATTTGTTCCACACCTATAAGACATATCATCTTTCCTTATAAAGCAATTATTGACACATAAGGCAAAGGGTAAGGTTCACAGTGTGAAATGAGAGGATTTTTTTTTTCATATTCATGATTACTGAAATCCTGCAAATTTCATTTCTACAAGTTGATTTCCAGATATAGAGAGAATGCAAAGAAGAGTTCTCTCCCCCCATTCCAAGTTATTCTCAGGAACAAATAGAAATCAATGCCATTTGAATTTTTCATTTTGTCAAGATAAATGCAGTTCAAGTAGATCGATATTACAGGAGATTCTTAAATTTAAGAAATCAATGAAAGCAATGGAATAAATCAAACTTTTTTGGTACATATTTTGAACAATTGCACAAACTTTCAGAAAAATAATTGTATTTGTCTTTAAGAAGTTCAAATATTCATACTAAAATCTTAAAAGTTCATTAAAAGAGCAATAAACCAAGTATTTGCAGACTCTTCTGGTTCAGTGGTAATCACACAGGTTGTAAACATGTCTCACCCAAAATTTCATAAAAATATTAAATAAAATAGCAGGCCTTCAAGACAGGACCCTCAGGAACTCCATTTGAAATATCCTCTGTTTGACACGTAAGCTATTGAAAACTTCTGTCAAAGAGTAGTTTTTCAACTGACAATGTATTCACATTATCTCAGTTTTGCATATACTATATTTTCTCTAGTTTAAAGGTAAATTCTAGATTATATTCTCATATTCAAAGACCACTTATTCTTATCACTATTATCCTGACAAAGAAAACAATAAAATGGAATAAAAGGTGTCAAGCCTATGATATCTTTAGATTAAAACAAACAAGCAAACAAACTACTACAACAATAAAACCACTCTTTTACTTTCATATGTATTCATTATTTGTCTTGTTATCTTTAGAGAAACCAAACATTAGCTAAAAGATCTGTATTGTCCTCCCTCATTTACTTAATGGTTTGTTTTCAAGGAACTACTGTGTTCATCTATATTTCTGAACTCTCCTTTTATTATTATTATTATTATTATTATTATTATTATTATTATTATTGGTCTCTTCACATACTTATGTATTTCTGGTACACCTAAGTTGTTCAAATTCTTCCTTATCTAGTTTCTTTATAGCTTTTAGAATTCGGATACAAATACATGGGATCTATTTGGAGAGAGTTAAAGTGGATATTGCTGAAGGTGGCCAGCCTCGGATTTCTTCAAAGGACTTTATGACACAAACTACATCGTGATCCAGCTGATGTATTCTACTCAAATTTCCAAAAGATTGTAAGATTGTTCATGAATTCTTCCATAAAGTCTGTTAATTAAGTCTAAGCAGCTGAGGAATGAAAGAAAATACTTTGAAATGGTTATATAAAATGTTGATAGTAAATAAAGGGCAGAAGTAAATTGGCATGTTTCAGAAAGGAATTAGGTTACTAGTGACAGTTTACCATGTTCTTTGCTCTGTAAAATCTCTTTACAATACAAAGTTATTCAGGCCAGTAAGTAAAAAATGGAGAGCTGCTGAAGAAAAAGATTTAATGACACTATGTGATTGGATCATACAGGCCTGTCAGTCTCATTGCCTGGTTAAATTATGGAGAAGATTATTCTGGCCTTGCAGAGAGTGCACTTTGTGGGTGTTCAGGTGGTGTAGTATGTTGCTAATCATTTCCCCTTGAATTTTAAGGGCTTAATTCTCCTCCCTGCCTCTGTCTTCTGGGTACACTGAGAAGAATTAATCATACTAATAAAGACTGAGGCAAAGAAGGTATTATGTACCTTAGTCTTTTCCTCATCTCTATCGTCACTATTTCTCCCCATGTGCAATAAAGGATGGATATTCTCCTTATTCATCCTTTTCTTGCATTTACAAAAAGATTTTTTTATTATGATTATCTTTTACTGTAGTGGGCAAGTTACGCTCTAGCTGGGATTTAGCACTTCTATTTTCCTCCCTGCGTAACCTCACAACATCTTTGTAATCCTCCCGAGTTGCCTGTCCCTTCTTCCAAAGTTCATAATCTTTCTTTTTCTTCCTGAGTTCCAGAAGAAGCTCTCTGGTCAGCCAGGCTGCTCTTCTTCCGCACCAGGACACCTTTCAACACATAGGGTGTCCTGCTCCTGTATCTTCAAGAATTAATTCTTGAAGATGTCCAGCCTTCCTGGACACCTTAGCCCTTTAGAACGGCCTCCTGAGGGACTCTGTCAACCAGGTCCATAAATAGGCCAAAATTTGCACTCTGAATGTGCAATGTTTCTATTCTGCTGACCGCAAGGATCAAGAACTTTATAATCTCACGATCATGGTGCCAGAGATGGCCTCCAACCAACACATCACCCACAAGACCTTCCCTGTTAACAAAAAAGTGGGACACTTCCCCAGTCAATTCCTTCACCACCTGTATCAGAAATTCATCCTCCATACATTCCAGGAATCTTCTAGTTTTTTTCTTCTCCTGTGTATTACATTTTCAGCATACATCTGGGAAGTTGAAGTCTCCCATAAGAACAAGTGCTAGTAAGCGCAACACTTCTCCTAGATGCTGATAGAATATTATGTCTGCTTCTTCATCCTTGTTGGGTGGTCTATACATACTCCTACCACAGTATTTCCCTTGTTGGCCTTTCCCCTGAATCTTACCCAGAGACACTTGAACCTTTCATCACCGTACCTAAACTCCACAAAGGCCAGACTTTCCCTAACATAGAGGGCTACCCCACCTCCTCTTTTTCCCTGTATATCTCTCCTGAAGAGCCTGTAGCTATCCATTTCAATGCTCCAGTCATGTGAGCCATCCCACCACATCTCACTGAGGCCTATGATAACATAGCCTTGAGACTGCGCTAAAAATTCCAGTTCACCCTGCTTATTTCCCATGCTACACACATTTGTGTAGAGGCATTTAAGTTAGACTCTTACTGAAACTGACTTGCTGGCTGGCTTTTCTTTGTGCTGCTCTTCAGCTGCTCTTCCACTGACCTTGTTCCTTTTCCTGTCTCTGGACAGCCACTGCTAACACTGGCATCGTTGTTCTCCTCCCCTGGCAGCTTTAGTTTAAATCTTTCTTCATCAGCTTGACAAGCCACTAAAGATAATCTTTCCCTCCTCAGACAGATGGACCCCATCTGACCCCAGGTTTCTCAAAGCAAGTCCCATGGTCTATGTAGCTGAATCCCTGGTTGTGGTACCAGCTCTGTAACCATTTGTTGATTTGCCACATTCAATTGGACCTTTCAAATCCTTTCCACTTGACTGAAATTACTGATGGAAAAAAGAACCCACACTCCAGAATCCCTTACTGCTTTTCCCAGGGCTCTGTAGTCCTTTTTGATACTCTTCAGTCTGCTCCTGGCTGTATCACTGCTGCCCATGTGAAACAACAGCAGCGGATAATTGTCAGTGGACTGTATGAGGCCTGGTAGTCTGTCAGTGACATCCTTGATAAGAGCCGCCAGTAAGCAACATATCTCTCGAGAGTGGATCGGGTCAGCAAATGGGTGCCTCTGTACCTTTCAGAAGAGAATCAGCTACTACTGTCATCCTTCACCTTTTCTTAGTTGTGCTGGTTTTTATACAGAGAGTAGATTGGGCTGGCTTCGGTGTCTTTTCTGATCTTTCCTCCTCAGTCTGCAGAGCAGTGAAGCTGTTCCACAATGGCACCCCAGGCTTTTGAGGAAGTCTCTTCCTTGTGCTGGTTCTTGCCATTGCAAGCTTCCATCCTTCTGTGTTATTGGCTTCCCTCCCTTCTGTGTGTACTGGTGGGGGAGTTTTTGGCTGTTTGGCTGTGCACTGCAGACTGTGCTTGGAACCAGCTATCTAACTCCTTTTCAGACTCCCTGATGTTATGCAGCCTTCTCACCACCTCCTGCCACTCAGCCACCTGGTGCTGGAGGTCCTCCACCCAGGCACACCTTTGGCACGCAGGTCTGCTGCCTGTCCCTGCCACAGAAAAAAGTTATAGGCACTTCCTGCAGTCTGAGGTCTGTACTGCAGCCTGTCCCTTCATCAGCTCTTTCTGGGGGCGGTAGCATCATCCACTGATGGGTTAGATGATTCAGATGCCCCAGCTAGAGCCACAGCTTTTTTTTGTGGTACAGATCCATATCGGAGCAGTTCTGGAAGAGCTGCTGCCTGTGGGCAGCCCATGCAGGATCAGCTCAGGAAGGACAGCATCCCGTGGGAGGGACCCCACATGGAGCAGGGACAGAGAGTGACCGTGAAGGAGCAGATGAGACAAAGCATTAGGGACTGACCACCGCCCCTATTCCCCATTTCTCTGCACCACTTGGAGGGACGTAGGAGAGGGTGGATGGGGGTAAGGTGTTTTTTGTTTGTTTTGAGTTTCTCCCTGATCTAGCTTGTTAGTAATAGGTAATAAATTACATCAATCTCCCTATGCTGAGTTTGTTTTGCCCGTGACGATAATTGCTGTGATCTCCCTGTCCTTATCTCAACCCTTGAGCCCTTTCCATCATATTTTCTCCCCCTTTTTCTTTGAGGAGGGGGAGTGAGAGAATGGTGTCGCTCAGCTGCGCAGCTGAGTAAAAACACCACAACACTGAATGAGAGAAGTTTATAGAGTTCAAAGGACTACTAGACAAGAGCAACTGAACATGGAAAACAGCCCTGTTATCATTTATTAGACAAAAAGCAACAGGAAATTCTCCCTACTCTGAAAACTTCTTGTGGCTTCAAAACTATCTGGAAACTGGTGAATGCAGTGAAGAAAGTGTGGGATGGGTCTGCCCTGTTCTTTTTTTTTTCCCCCTCACAGGCCAGAAGGAGATAAAATACAGCGTGGATGGACCCTAGCAGACCTAGCTGATACACTGGAACAGCATGATTATTTTGTGTCTAATTATAGCTATATGTTATGTTAAAGGGGAAGCAGTAAAGGTTTTAATATTTCAGCTTCTTACAGCTCTTTGCTTTGTGCTCACCTTCATTATTATGCAATGGAACTGAAATTTCCCTTGTGACTCTTTTAATTTCTGTATGCAATCCTTTATTGATGCTTCTTCTGTCCTTCCTTAGCTGTAATGCAGATCCAGCCACAGTCTGCAAGAGCCCTTCTTGTGATGGCTAGTTCCAAAATAATAGTTAACTGTCAATCGTTACGAGGTATCCATCATGACATGGGGTAGTGTCCTCAAACAGCGCATTTTTTTTTCTTCAGTCAGTTCTTATATAGCACTACAGTGGCATTTCACCTCACATACAGCATCTCACTTCTAAAAAAGATCCTGTTTATGTAATCCTACAGTGGTTGGGTCAAGCTATACTGCAGTAACATATTAATTCATTAGGCAGCAAACTGAGCAACTTCACAATAAGCATTGGTATATTCACATGACACATGAGAAAGCTAGGCATCTCCAGAGTGAAATTACATGGATAAAGAACAGTCAAATAAAAATAATGAATCTATTAATATATTTCTGAAATAATTGTTGCAATTAAATCTTTTCATTAAGCCATACAGAATTCATGATTTTCCAAAGAGAAAATCACACCTCACCTGATTCACTAATGCAATAATGTGTATCTTCTGATAAAACCTCAAAAGATTTCTACCACTCTTGAAGCCTCAAGTAAGAGAAAAGTAGCATGGTATGAAGGTGTCCTGGTTTTTCTTCATAGGGGCTGGTATGTGCCATGTTTTTGGATTTATTAGAAAAATAATGCTGATAACATGCTAATGTTTTAGTTGTTGCTGATCAGTGCTTTCATTAAGTAAAGGACTTTTTAGCTTGTCATACTGTCCTACCAGTGAGGAGGGTGAGGGTGCACAAGAATCTGGGAGGGGACAGAACCAGGACAGCAGACCCAAACTGGCCAAAGGGATATTCCATACCCTATGGCGTCATGCTGAGCAATAAAACTGAAGGGATTTGGTCAAGGGTGGGGGAGTGGCCTCTGCTCAGGGACTGGCCGGGCATCAGTCGGAGGAGTGGTGAGTAACTGCATTGCGCATCACTTGTTTTGTGTATATACATACATTTTTATTATTGTTGTTGTTGTTATTATTTCCCCTTCCTTTTCTGTCTTATTAAACTGTCTATATCTCAACCCTCGAGTTTAATCATTTTTTTTTTCCAGATCCTCTACCCCATCCCACTGTGTGTGTGTGATTTCATCAAATCCAAAATTTTATATCTCAACAAGTGAAGAAATGCTTCAGTGTATTTACATCTATATGCAACATTCAAGCTATCTATTGTTGAGGGTGTTTTCTGAGAGTACAGAATTCTCCACTAAGACGTAAAGTTTTTTAAACATCACATAGCTCTTGTAGAATTTTTAAGGTAATTTGTTTTAGGTATCATGAAGTCCACCAAGACAAATTATGTGGTGGTTTCACCCTGATGGGCAGCTGAACACCACAACTGCCCTCTCACTCCACCTCCTCAAAGGAAGAAGGGGAACAAACATGATAAAAGAGGGTTAAAGGGTAAATATAAGGACAGGGAGATCGCTCACCAATTACCATCACAGGCAAAACAGTCTCAGCATAGGGTTATTAATATAAATTATTGTGTATCACTTGAAGACTAGAGCAGTGAGAAATTAAAAGCAAACTGAAAACACCTTTCCCCCCTATCTACCCTTTTTTATGTCCTCCCTCCAGATAGCACAGGGGAAGGGGGAATAGGGGTTACAGTCATTCCATAACACTATCTCTGCAGCTTCTTCATGGTCACTCTCTGCCCCTTCTCCAACATGAGGTCCCTCCCATGGGATAACGTCCTTCCCAAACTAATCCTACATGGGCTTCTCACAGTCTGCAGTTCTACAGGATATACTTCAATATGGGACTGTACCATAGGGCCCATCTGTCATGATGGGGGTGCACAAGGGGGACACAGCCAGGACAGCTGACACACGCTGACTAAAGACATACCATATGATGTCATGCTCAGCAATAAAAGCTGGGGTAAAAAAAGATGAAGGGGTAGATGTTTGGAGTGATGGCGTTTGTCTTCCCAAGAAACAGTCATGTGTTAAGCCCTGCTTTCCTGGAAGTGGCTGAACACCTGCCTGCTGATGGGAAGTAGTGAATGAATCCAGTTTTGTTCTGCTTGTGTATGCAGCTTTTGCTTTACCTAGTAAAATTCTTTATCTCAATCCATGAGTTCTCGTACTTTTACCTTTCTGATTCTCTCCCCCATCCCACCTGGGATGAGTGAGTGAGCAGCTGTGTGGTATTTTGCTGCCTAGCAGGGTTAAACCACAACAGTAAAGAATAATAATTTTTAATAATTTCAATAATTATTTTTCATTTGTAATTATTTATTATTTACTTTAATGATTGTTGTTTGAAGAATAGTCCACATTTATGTTTACATGTCTTCCAAAGCAAATTCCTTCCTCTTGTACAATGTATTTCATTGTGTTTCCAACAGCATTGCTCAGAAGAGTAGAATTCAAAAGCTGGTGATTGCTATGAAAACACATGTCGAAAAGAGCAGCCTGATAATGCAATGAAGAGACAGGGATGAATGAAATTATTACAAGTAAAATAAGAATTATCACCCAACTTTTATGTTAGAAAAAGTGTTTGTCATTTCTTCAGAAGGATTGGAAGGAATGAAGAAAAGCCTCTCATCCTCACTTGAACTTCACATTTAAAAATGTTTAGATTAAGTATCAAGTACTATGCTTAGGATGCAAACAAGTATATTACGTATGTTTGTTTTTCTGTTTAGTATCTGGAAGATATAAACCAGCAGTATCCCATAGCTTTATTCTGAACTACACTTACTCAAAACACAGGGCAGCAATTCAAGAAGCCAGCAGTAAATTCTCAATTCCACTGACTTCTTTAGAGTGATGATTTCATTTACAGAATTCAGCTACTTTTATTGAAAAGATTGTTAAATAAATATAAGAAAAAAATCAGTGGTCAAATGTGCTCAACTGTACATTCACCATAGCTAAATGCACTAAATGTTTGATGAAGGATATAAATAATTAGTAAGACACACGTACCTATAAAAAGCTTCCTCTGCTCAGGCAAGCGTGTATGTGACATATGATTTCAAAGTGGCAAAATGTGCTTTGTTTGCTACTTCGCTTCCTGTGCACGCCAGACAGGTGCTGAGTGGCCCATCATTTTCCTGTGTGTTCTTTAATCCCCTCAGCTATAGCAGGAGCTACGGATGTTCATTAACTGTTCATTGGAGTTTGTATGCAGTGGAACACAATGTTACCCATTCATTCACATCTCTATTTATGTTATTCTTTCACAGGCAAAACACTGTACACTCATCCTCCTAAACCCACTTCATTTGCCTTTTCAGACTTAACCTTCTAAGACACTTCTAATCAGAGCAAGCCTAAATGGGAAATACATAAGGAAATTCTTCTAGTGACAAAAACCACCACCACCACCAACAACAAAAACTAACCACCACTATTGCATTCAAAAGAATGTTGTCAACAGGTCAAGGGAGGTGATCCTCCCCCTTTACTCAGCCCTGGTGAGGCCACACCTGGAGTATTGTGTCCAGTTCTGGGCTCCCCAGTACAAGTGGGACATGGAGCTACTGGAATGAGTTCAGAGAAGGGCTACGAAGATGATGAGAGGAATGGAGCACCTGTCGTATGAGGACAGGCTGAGAGAACTGGGCCTGTTTAGCCTGGAAAAGAGAAGACTGAGGGGAGACCTCATTAATGTGTATAAATATCTGAGGGGAGGTTGTCAAGAGGATGGAGACAGCCTCTTTTCAGTTGTGCCCAGCAAGAGGACGAGAAGCAATGGGCACAAACTGAAGCACAGGAAGTTCTGGCTGAATATGAGGAGGCACTTCTTTACTGTGAGGGCGACAGAGCCCTGGAACAGGTTGCCCAGAGAGGCTGTGGAGTCTCCTTCTCTGGAGATATTCAAAACCCGCTCGGATGCCATCCTGCACTATGTGCCCTAGGTGATCCTGCTCAGCAGGGGCGTTGGACTAGAAGATCTTCAGAGGTCCCTTCCAACCTCGGCCATTCTGTGATTCTGTGAGAAAAAGAAAATGTAAGCTCACAATGGTGATCATACAGAGACTGGTAACAGGAATATATTTGTGCTATGATCCAAATGTATGTTGCAGTCACTATACTGTGCTTGTATACTGAGTTCAGTACATAGCTGTATCACTTTTCAAATCAAAATCTTGTATAATATCAAATATCTTCCAATAAAGAAACATGATATTAAACATTACACCCTCCCTGTGTGGAATATATGAAAAAAAAAAATGGTCAGAGAGTACTGGATTCTTACATTAGTTTAACTATATTCAATTTGCAATGCAAACACTAATAACTGAACTGTAATAAGGCTTCTAACATTAAAAGACCCTAAAAGAGCAGTAAAACAAAACCAAAGTGATATATCTACCATAAGCTACTGTTACCTTGATGCAGCACTGATATTTTGAAAGACAAATAGTAGACTCCTTGAAAACTTCTGCATTTTTTTTAAAATCTAACTATTCTAGAAATTACATTTGAAGAGAACTTTAAGTTTTGATAAACCTAGGCTTAAGAAAACAAACAAATAAACAAACAAACAAACAAAAACCCTGATGAATCTTTGTGCTACAAAATTAACTCATAACAGGAGAAATGCTCTTTTTCTTTTTGCTCTACTGAGCTGACAGTCAGGATATACTACCAGACAAAGTAATGAGGAAATTTTACAAAAAGCTTGATTCTTGCCAATAATGCTTGTTTCTTTCCCATTCAATTTTCATGCCTACAGCTGAAGTAAATTCCTCTATGTCAGTTACACTAATTTAAGAGAATGCTTCGGGTCCTGTAAAAAGCAGTGGAGGTTTTCTGTGCAATTAAAAATAAATAAATAAATTAATACCTCTCAACTTGAATACAAAATAATGTTGTTTTTTTTTTTTTTTATATCTACAGGTACTGTGATTACATATGTCTCACTGCAATATCTATCCTATAGCAATGAAATTTGATACTGAAACCTGTACAGTTACTAAGTTATTACTCTTTACGGATTTCCCAACCACAGAAAACTAGTGGAGATATTGTTCAGCCTATTTGGTAACAAAAATGAGGTAAATGAGATAATACCAGTTCTACATGCATTTTCCCAGTTGGAAAAAAAAAAAAAAAAAAAAAAACAGATCTTAAAATTGTCCTTTTTCTACCTGTACAGGGAAGGGAAGGGAAGGGAAGGGAAGGGAAGGGAAGGGAAGGGAAGGGAAGGGAAGGGAAGGGAAGGGAAGGGAAGGGAAGGGAAGGGAAGGGAAGGGAAGGGAAGGGAAGGGAAGGGAAGGGAAGGGAAGGGAAGGGAAGGGAAGGGAAGGGAAGGGAAGGGAAGGGAAGGGAAGGGAAGGGAAGGGAAGGGAAGGGATAAAATATCATAATGTTTACAGTGATACACAATAATATCACTAGTCACATATATGCATGCAACCACACATTTAACTTCAGAAATCTTAGGAAAGGCTAAAATTCCTCAGAATGTTACTATTTTCATATGTAGATTTAAAATCACACTCCAAGGCTGGATCATCTTACAATTTCAAAACATGAATGTAATAAAAAAGACAAAAACAAAAATACGTCAGAGAAATAAACAGATGGACAAAGTAAACTTACAGTAATATTTGAATGAACAATCTAAATAAAGATTGTTAGTGAAAACCCTTTGGATGTACCACATCATCAATCTTTTATTAAAGAAGGTCATAGAATCATAAAATAGGTTAGAAGGGCCGTTAAAGATCATCTAGTTTCAACCCCCCTGCCATGGGCAGGGATGCCACTCACTAGATCAGGTTTCCCAGGGCCTCATCCAATCTGGTCTTGAACACCTCCAGGGATGGGATATCCACAACTTCTCTGGGCAACCTCTTCCAGTGCCTCACCACTGGAGGCACAGGAACATCATTGGAGGCACTTAGGATTGAAGAATTTCCTCCTAACATCTAATCTAAATCTCCCCTCTTTTAGTTTAAAACCACTCCCTCTTGTCCTATCATCATCTGCCTGAGTAAAAAGTCACTCCCCATCTTTTTCATAAGCCTTCTTTGAGTACTGAAAGACTGAAATGAGGTCTCCCTTGGGCCTTCTCTTCTTCGGGCTGAACTTCCCTAGCTCTCTCAGCCTTTCTTAGAGGCTGAGATTAGATGGAGAGATTAGATGTTGGTTGGAAATTCTTCACTCAGAGGGTGGTGATACACTATGGTCAAACACTAACATTTCACAGACAATTTGCCTTCTGTTTAATATCCTGAGCAACAGGAAAAAAACATCAGAAGTATCAAAGCTTACTAAGATAGTTTCCCCTATGATACATTATGCTGTTATTTAAGAATATTGCATCTTTCTTAACTCCATAAATACAGAGAAAATTAGTGACTTTAGCTTCCACAATACTTATGCTTTGATCAACATATCTTATGTTCTTCTCAGAAAGAGTTGACATCTGCTCATTTTTTTTTCTGATATCTATTCCAATACTATAGAATTCTCACATAACTTCATAAGGGTAATGTAAACCCGATTTTCTACTAAATTAGTTGCGGTGCAACACATGATTAATTTATGTTCTTTGAGCTTGGAGCTGCATTTGTGAAATCAATGAAATTTCACTTTCCACTGGCTTCACAGGTCTGCCCTGTACTGCCTTTTATTAGGTAATTATAATTCATGAAGTTCATTTTTGCCAGTGCTATATTTTCTGTCCCATATTTCTACTTTCTGATTTCCATTCATGACCTTTTTTCCTCCTTTTCAGCAGAGCCCATATATGTAAATATTCCTCCATGCACACTTATTCCATGCTCTTCACTTTTTATTGATTTGTAATGTGCCTCAATTAACAACTCATGACAAGGTGATTCTTTTGTATCACTAGTTCTACAGGAGACACAAATGATGTATAGAACACCCATGTTTGCAACAGCATAAGTCCTCAGTTTAAGCAGTTCTGGACAAGAATGGATCCCAAGAATTAAGGCTGTTCTCTCTTTGCAGCTTTTTGTAAATAAAAATCTAATTTCTCTTGTATTCTGTCCAAGCTTGCTTTCACAGATACAGTAAATGAAATACCAAAGTTTTTAGAGCTGCTCCCTTGTCCCCATTCCCCTTCCCTTCTCCCCACCCCCACCCCCACCCAGAAATAAAATTATAAAAGCCTAAGAATAAAGGTTAGATCCAAGAAACCATGCACTGATAACATTGCCCCAATTTTCAGAGTTGTCGGTAGGCTATAGATCAATGAGAAACTGTGGCTGCATAGCTGTTTTGTAAAGTGAGCTGTGCTACTTATCACAAACAATTTCAAAAGTTGGCACATAGTAAATTTACTACTGTGATCAGAAAGAAATATAGTACACTGCTTTTTATATTTTTTACTTCTATTTCCATCTTCACAAATAGATACATGACCTTCTACCTATTTTTCTTTTGTATTTCTCTTAATGGATTTTTTAAGAAAGTATTGTATATTCTCCCTTATTTCCCTCTCTTCTTTTCTCTTTCTCTTTTTACAAGTTCTTAATGTAGGTTTTCCTGAACTATCATAATATTATATCACCAGGAAACAGCAGAAGGAAGGTTAAAGACAGCTACAATACTTGTCAGTCACTCCCTTGACCAAAGCACAAACATCCCATTTTTTCCCATGCTTCTTCCTGCTACCAGTTTTCCTTTTGGTTTACCATCACAGCTGTATCCCTTCAGTTTCAACATTAGAAAAGTGCTGTTTCTCCATGGCTGAAAACAAAGTCTTCCCCACAGATAGAGCAATGAAAACAGAGAGATGAGTGAGGGGGCAAATTCTGGGGGCTTAAAATTTAAATGTGATATGCATGAGCCCAATTATGCATTTAATATTACAATACTGATAAATAATTTACAAGGTTAAAAGATTAGAAAAAAAGCATTTTCTAAGTTTCTCACATATTCTCCTTTAATTATTACAGAAGGGTTAAATTTTGTACATTCCACAATACTAACATTACTGCTATGCTATATGTGTCAATATGTTCTATATAAAGCAATTTGTTGTCATATTGTCATTGTATTCGGTGAGTTATCTCAATAATGATCTGAATAGAAGGACACATTCTTTTTCCCTCTTCATCTTCTCATGCTTTTTAAATCATAAAAAGTGCAGCAGATAAAGTCATTTAGTCATTTCAGATGTTTTTCATTATCATGACACAAAACATTTTTTTGTGCAGTCAGAAAGGAAATTTATAACTTATTTTTAAAGGCAGAAAATAGTTTATAGCTCAAAAATAAAAACAAACAAACAAAAAAACCCCACTGGCTAACAAAGAAAATAGAGACTATTTTATTGTGTATATTCAGTAATTCTGCTGACTGATACCTCAGATTTTTTAAAGGCTCTGTTCTTTCTATTATATGGAAAATATGAGACTTAATTATACTGTTAAGTGAGATATGATTACATAACTTCAGTCTCATATCAGGTACTAAATAGAAAGATTGCATGAGACAATTCCAGCTATATTTTTTTGGAGGGAGGGGCTTTTTAGTCTTGTAATTTACAGAAAAAATGATTTCTTTACTATAAGTGCAAAGATTCGTATTGTTTCAAGGAATTACACCAGTTTAAGGAAATATGACGGCAGCAATTTTTACTCTCTGAATATTAATAACCTTATTTTCAATTCATTGTCACTGTCACATTATATAATTGTGGAGGCAGTTTCTACCACCTACATCAAGCGGGTATACGCCATCTTCAGTGGAAAAGCAAATTCCAAGCATGTGTACTGCCAGAGTTGGGAAAAGAGCATGTGTAAGTGGAGCAGGAAAGAGAAAGGAAAAATAATTTCTTTCACTTTGCAATTTGAGTATCATAAAATTCGCTGTGAACCCCCCCTTCACAATAGAACTTAAGACCTTTGTATATGCCCTGGCATACTTTTAAACTGCAATCCAGACTGCTGTTAAACAACAGCATTAGGTTGCCACAGACAGAAAACAGATGTCACCAGCACATCATTTCCCATTATTCTTTCAATAGCACTTGACATCAAATCAGGGCACAACCACTTTGCTGAGGCTGCTCTATGATGAACTTTCTAGAGTAGTGCCAAAATAATGCTGTAGATGATATTAAATCAAATGAAAACACAAGTCATATTTCACAGATTCTGGTCTGATCAGCTTCAGGGCAGACGTGTTCTGCAGCAGAGCGGGGAATTGCGGTGGGCAGGCAGTTTTCTGCTTCGAGGCTACTCGAGGCAGATGAGGGAGCCGCCAGGACCCTGCAGCCCTCACAAGGGCAGCTGATGAGGCATTGGTGAAGACAGAAGCCTCCCCTCTGCCATACAAAGGCAGCCCCTGGGGAGCGCGAGTGACCAGGAGCACAGCGAACAGGGTGGGCAAACAGGGCATGGGGTGGCAGTTCGAGCAGGGAAGGCAAAGTATCTCTCCCCACTTAGGAGACTGTGTCACCTACCGGCTACCTCCCAGACAGCACACTCAGCCATGGTCTCCTCCAGGTGGTAGAGCGCTTGCCAAAAATACTGTGGCAACCCAGACTGACTGCCTGCCCAAAGATGCGGCTGTTCAGGTCTCTCGCTGCAGGGAGTGCTTGAGCCTGTTGCTGCCAATGGAGGGTGGCAGAGATACCACCTGCATGAGGTGCAAGCAGGTGGAGGATCTGATCAGCCTGGTGGCAGAGCAGAAGGAGGAGATGGAGAGATTAAGGACTATCAAGGAGTGTGAGCAGGAGTTAGACTGGTGGAGTAACTCCCTGCCACGCCTGAGAGAAAGGCCATGGGGCGATACACCCCAAATAGCAGTGGACCCCCTGCTCTGTCCCTGTCGGGCAGAGGAAAGGGACCTAAGAGGTGGAATGGAAACAGGTCCCTGCTTGGCATCACAGGTGAGCCCCCTCCCTACCCACCTCACCTCCTCAGGTGCCTTTACACAATGGGTTTGAGGCCCTGGAGTTTGAGGGACAGGGTGGTAAGGATGTGGGGTAAAGTCCAAACAGGAAGTTGTCTAGGGCAAGGAAGTCGACTCCACACCTCAAGACCTCCTCCACCAAGAAGGAAAGAAGGGTAATGGTCGCGGGTGACTCCCTTCTGAGGGGAACACAGGGCCCCATATGTCGGACAGGCCCTACATGTAGGGAAGTCTGCTGCCTCCCTGGGGCCCGGGTCAGGGACAATACCAGGAAACTTCCTGGCCTTATTCACCGCTCCGATTGTTACCCCTTAGTGATAATTCAAGGCCGGCAGCAATGAAATTGCTGAGAGAAGTCTGAAGGCTACCAAAAGGGACTTCAGGGAATTGGGGCGGTTAGTGGATGGAGTGGGAATGCAGGTGGTGTTTTCCTCTATCCTTTCAGTAGTGGGGAGGGATACTGAGCGGACATGGAAAGCACAACTGATCAGTACATGGATGAGAGGCTGGTTCTATCACAGGAATTTTGTTTCTTTTTCATAATGGGGAGGTTTACTTGGCACCTGCCCTGATGGCTGCCAATGGGTCCCACCTGTCTCAAAGGAGGAAATGGACTCTAGCCCGGGAGCTGTCATCGAGAGGGCTTTAAACTAGTTATGAAGCAGGGTGGGGATGAAATGAGTCTTGATAGAGATGAGCCTGGGGGTGCAGTCCCAGGGTTGGGGGTGAGGGCAATGGCGCTACAGACTTGCATCTACACCAATGCACGCAGCACCAGCAACAAACAGGAGGAGCTGGAAGCCACTGTGCGGCAGGCAAACTATGACCTAGTTGCCATCACTGAAACATGGTGGGACCACTCCCATGACTGGAGTGCTGCAATGGATGGCTACAAGCTCTTCAGAAGGGACAGGCAACTAAGGGGAGGCAGTGGCGTGGCTCTCTATTATATTAGAGAGTGTTTCAATGTTGTTAAGCTCGGGGTTGGGAATGATAAGGTAGAGTCCCTATGGATAAAGGTCAGGGGGCTGGCCAACAAGGTGGACATCCTGGTGGGAGTCTGTTATAGACCACCAAATCAGGATGAAGAGACGGATGAGGCATTCTACAAGCAGCTGGCGGAAGTCATTTAATTGCCAGTACTTGATCTCATGGAGGACTTTAACTTCCCAGACATATGCTGGAAATACAATGCAGCTCTGAGGAAGCAGTCTAGGAGGTTCCTGGAGTGCGTGGAAGACAGCTTCCTGACTCAGCTGGTTAGTGAGCCTACTGGGGGAGTGCCCCACTAGACCTGCTGTTCATGAACAGAGAAGGACTGGTGGGAGATGTGGTGGTCAGATGCTGTCTTGGGTAGGACAACCATGACATGGTAGAATTCTCTATTCTTGGTGAAATCAGGAGGGGGATCAGTACAAGTGCTACCTTGGACTTCTGGAGGGCAGACTTTGAATTGTTCAGGACACTGGTAGGGATGGTCCCTTGGAAGTCAGTCCTCAAGGGCAGAGGGGTCCAGGAAGGTTGAATGCTCCTAAAGAAGGAAGTCTTAAAGACACAGGAGCAGGCTGTCCCCATGTGTCATAAGATGAGCTGGCGGAGAAGAAGACCAACGTGGCTGTACAGGGAAATTTTGGTGAGCATCTGGGAGAAAAAGAGAGCTTACGTCCAGTGGAAGAAGGGGCAGGCAACTTGGGGAGAGTATAAGGAAGTTGCCAGCATATGCAGAAAGAAAATCAGGAAGACCAAAGCCCAGTACGAGCTCAATCTGGTCACTATGGTTAAGGATACCAAAAAATGTTTTTATAAAGATATTAATGGCAAGAAGAGGGCCAAGGACAATCTCCATCCTTTACTGGATGCAAGGGGGTAACATGACTACTGAGGATAAGGAAAAGGCTGAGGTTCTAAATGCCTTCTTTACATCTATTTTTACTAGCCAGAACACTTATTCTCGGACTACACAGCCTCCCAACTTGGAAGTCTGGGATGGGGACCAGAAGAACAACCCCCCCCCAATTCAGGTGGAAACAGCTAGAGACCTGCTGCTCCACCTGGACTGTCAAAAGCCCATGGGGCCAGACGGGATCCACCCGAGGGTGCTGAGGGAGTTGGCGGATGTAATTACTAGGCTACTTTCCATTATCTATTAGTGCTCATGGTCATCCAGAGAGGTCCCAGATGACTGGAGACTTGTTAATGTGATGCCCATCTATAAGAAGGGTCATAAGGAGGACCTGGGGAGCTACAGGCCTGTCAGCCTGACCTCGGTGCCAGGAAAGGTGATGGAAGAGGTCATCCTGAATACAATCATGCAGCATATATGGGACAACAAAGGGATCAGGCCCAGCCAGCATGTGTTCATGAAAGTCCTGCCTGACCAACCTCATCTGCTTCTATGACCAGGTAACCTGCCTGGTGGATGAGGAAAAGGCTGTTGATGTAGTCTACCTAGACTTCAGCAAGGTCTTTGACACGGTCTCCCACAGTATTCTCCTGGAGAAGCTGGCTGCCCATGGCTTGGACAGGTACACGCTTTGCTGGGTTAAAAACTGGCTGGATGACCGGGCCCAGAGAGTGGTGGTGAATAGAGTGAAATCCAGCTGGCGACCAGTCACAAGTGGAATTCCCCAGGGGTTGGTGTTGGGGCCCATCCTCTTTCATATCTTTATTGATGATTTGGATGAGGGAATTGAGTGCACCCTCAGTAAATTTGCAGACAACACCAAGTTGGGGGGAAGTGTCAATCTGCTGGAGGGTACGAAGGCCCTGCAGAGGGATCCAGACAGGTTGGATCAACGGGCAGAGGCCAATGGAATGAGGTTCAACATGGCTAAGTGCCAGGTCCAGCACTTTGGCCAAAACAACTCCATGCAACACTACAGGCTTGGGTCAAAATGGCTGGAAAGCTGTGCAGAGGAAAAGAATTTGGGGGTGTTGGTTGACGCTCGCCTGAACATGAGCCAGCAGTGTGCCCAGGTGGCCAAGAAGGCCAACAGCATCCTGGCTTGTATCAGGAACAGTGTAGCCAGCAGGACCACGGAGCTGATCATCCCCTTGTACTCTGCTCTGGTGCCTCTGCTGCACCTCAAGTACTGTGTTCAGTTTTCAGCCCCTCACCACAAGAAAGACACTGAGGCCCTGCAGCATATCCAGAGAAGGGCTACGAGGCTGGTGAAGGGCCTGGATCACAAGTCCTATGAAGAGCGGCTGAGGGAACTGGGGTTGTTTAGTCTGGAGAAGAGGAGGCTCAGGGGAGACCTTATTGCTCTCTACAGCTACCTGAAAGGAAGTTGTGGGGAGCTGGGGGTCGGCCTCTTCTCACAGATGACTAGCAACAGAACTAGAGGGAATGGCCTCAAGTTGCACCAGGGGATGTTTGCGTTTGAAATTAGGAGACATTTCTTCTCAGAAAGAGCAGTTAGGCATTGGAACGGGTTGCCAAGGGAGGTGGTGGAGTCACTCTCCCTGGGGATGTTTAAGGAAAGGTTGGATGTGGTGCTTAGGGATGAGGTTTAGTGGGTGGCATTGGCAGTACGGTGATGGTTGGACCAGACTATCTTGGAGGTCTTTTCCAACCTTAAAGATTGATTCTATGATTTACAATGTATAACTACAACACTACAGGAAAATAGGTCAACACACTTATACATAAACACAGATATTAGAAAAGATAGGTTTGGGGAGGAGTTGTCTGGTTGGTTGGTTTGGTTTTATGGCATTCTAAAACGCATGTTATTCTGTGTTCTTATTCCTGAAAAATAACTGCTGGTGAATATACATTTTTATAGAGTTTCAGGAAAACTCTTTTTCCAAGATTTTATAGCCTGTCATTGTTTTGCATTCAGTGAAGAAAGAAAAGGCCATAAAGTGGTGCTTTTGAATTGAACTAAAGAATAATTTTCAATATTCTGTACAGGAAATACTGATGTCCAGAATCAAACTCAAAAACCACTGACTAGGTTATAATAAGTTCAGTTTCACACTGGGGATAGTCAATTAAGAAAATAGTAATATTGAGGCTAATAACCTAGAAAAAGACAACAATTTGAAAATGAAGAAAATGGGGAACAAATGGCTTAGCTGACCTGAAATTCTAATCAAGAGAGACAGACTTCTGCACACCTGTGTTCATAGCTTGGTAGACTAATACTTATTTCCACCTCCTTGTTACATATGTCTTGTACCAAGAACATGATGTTAAGTACAGAAACAAAGCCAGATGAATCAATCAATACAGCATCAAAAGAAGCATAAGAGGATAAGAATAGCTATATCTTTAAGAAATTGGGATTGGGAGTGCAGAAAAAATATATTCTGGAAATATGTTCTTCCCCTGGACCATCTGAATTCATTAGTGTAAAATTTGACCTCATTCTTACCAAGAAAAATGAATAAGCTCCTGTGCAGCCACAGAGATTTGTCCATTAAGACACAGTTTATGACTCAGGGCTTCAGTTTACAGAAGCCTATGTTATGTGCCCAACACGGAAAATCTGAAAGCAACTCATTTTAGGCAAAGTGAAAGAGATTTAAGTACACCTGGATTCTCTTTTAAAGAAAATAACCAGGTGCCTTTTTTTTTCCTCGCTGGTAAACTTCTCTTTTGGTTTCTTCATTTCTCTTTTGGAAAAGGAATTATGCTGAAAAGTATCTGCAGTTATCTACATACTGTAAGAAAGTTTCTGAACTACAAATTTCAACATTACTAATAAGCACAATCTGAACAGCTCTCCACTGCATATAAATGATTAAAAGGAAATTACAGGCAGAGGTATTTGCCATCTACTCAAAATTACTTTGGTTTCTCCCTTCACAGGAAACAATGTAATCACAGCCTCTGCAAGACACCTACATGTTTTCTTTCAGATCCACTTTTGTAACTATTATTTTATGAAAGTGTGGCCAACAGAGATGGTGATGAGATAGTTAGTAACAAGCTCAGTTATCTGCGCAAATGTAGCATCCAAAAGCCACAGTCAGGGTCATAGCATCCTTGATATCAGGAAACATATGAACAAATGATCAAATCCCACCTCAAATCTTACCCTCCGCAAATTAGTGATAAAACACTGACATACCTCAGTATATAAAGACAATAATAAAAAATCAGGCAGACTTAGGCCACGTAAAAAAATACGATGGAGCTCTGTTGACACAGTAAGCAATCTCATTGGTCTGTAGATTCTCTATTTTTATTGACAGCAGCCTCCCTTTTCTTTGGTATGAGTATCTTTGAATCAGATGTCATTCCTATTGGTAAAAGGTAACGCTAGAAAGAGTGTGGTACCAACATCTTCCAAGCGGGGAGAAGTTTGGAGACAGCAAGATTACTCAAGTGGGGAAATGCAAGCACCAGACATTGCTGCTCACCTTCTCCCCACTCATACACAGAGGCCAGTGTATAATGATTGGCACATGCAAGCACAAATATTTCCAGTAGAGTTAGAATGGAGGAATATTAAAAAGTTTATAGACTACTGGCAATAGGGGCAGACACGAATTATTAGATTTAATCTTAAATATGGCCTTTTTCACTTAAGCATCAAGACTAGCAGAAGACATATTATTAATCCTTATTTAAGTAGTAAACCTAGAAAAAGAAAAAAAAAAAGAAATGAAAAAAAATTCCCTCAGCCCAAGAGAAGAGTAGACTAGTTCATCCAGTAAAAATGCTATGACTATCTAATATGCATTGGAGAATATAACATAATGTATTAGTCAAAACCAGACTGATTATTACACTCCATTTTATCTGAAATTTTAAAAGATGCTTGCAGAAATATACAGATAATGTCTGGTCTCTTTTTTGTAAAAAGAATCGTATCTTGTTAAGCATGTTCAAACATATCCTTCGATAATTTTGCTATAGTATTACTTCCTAGAGCTCTAACCTGATGTTGAAGAAACAAAACAGCATCCAGGAACTCCCATTCATAGCACTGAATAGAGGATGAGAACCTACAGAACCATTAAAAAAGATGTATTGGTACAATATACCACATAATCTATACATCCACATTAATTAGAACCGAAAAGTACTTACACTGTACAATTAATTACTTTGTAATTAAAATTACTGATTTAACTAGAAGCAGGAATTAAATGCCTGAATTGCTCAATTATGAAATAGAAGGGAAAAGACTAATATATTTATTAGCAATCCAGGACAATAAATTTAAACTGTAGGGCTCTTAAAATGTATTTGCATGCATGTAACCAATGCACAGATTGATTATTTATGTTGAAGTTTGTTGCCATTCTTCCGTCCACATCCATATTAGACTTTACTTCTGCATATGGTATTCCATAGTTGTAGTTTCTGTATTTTTTAAAAAAAATTGTGATTACATAGCATTTTCAGATAAGTGTTTCAGTGTCATAGAGATTTATATAAACCACCATATAATAGAAGGAATAATTTACATGTGCCCAAAATCTGGTTCAGACTCCATCGATACAAGAAGAAATGGAGACGTCTCAGACAGTGTGATGATAATCCTTGGGAATCATCATTATAATTTTAGTATTAATAGGAGTAGTAGTTTTATCCTGCTGAGCAACTAAACTCAATCACAGTTGCTCTCTCACTTCCCCTCCTCAGAAGAAGAGGGAAGAAGAAAGTATAGTGGAAAGAAAAAAAAAAAAGAAAAAAAAAAAGCTCATGGGTTGAGATAAGGCTAATTTAATCAAAGGGAAAAGGAAGAGGGAAAAAAACAAAAAAACAAAAAAAAAAAACAAAGGCGACACGGAAGCAAAAAGAGAGGGGAAAAAAAATCTTTACTTCCCATCAATGAGAGATGTTCAGCTATGTCCTGGGAAGTAGGGCCTCAATACACGTAACGGTTGTCTGGGAGCCCACTCTGCCCCTCTCACCCCCTCCCCGCCCCCCGTCCCCTTTCCCAAGTTTTATTGCTGAGTGTGACATCATATTGTATGGAATATCCCCTTGGTTGGTTTAGATCAGCTGGTGATGTCCCCTCCCCGCCTCTTGCCCACTCCCAGCCTCCTGGCTTTGCGGGGGCATTGGAGAGGGTCTTGATGCTGTGCCAGTATTGCTCAACAATAGACAAAACATTGGTGTGACACCAATGTTGTTCTTGCTACAAGTGCAGAGCATCGCACTGTATGGACTGCTGCAGGGACAGTTAACTCCATCCCAGCCAGACCCAGTACAACAGGAAGAAATGGTAAAAACTACATCTGGCTTTATAACCAGTGAAACTCAATTCATGATCTCAGTAGATGAAAGCACAGTTTCTTCATTATTATCGTACCAGCAAATAGGCTAACACAATATTTACAATGCACAAGACATAAAAGCTTCCCTGCCATCACACAGGTTCACAGGTGGGAAACATAGATCGATGATTCATAATTCCCACAAGAATCATTGAGGACACCAAGACAAAAAAAAACGAAGCTGAAGGTGAGACTGGGATTTGAGGAAAAGGCTATTTGAAGGTGAACTCTGAAGGTGAATACTCTGATAACCAGAGTATTTGATGGTAAATATTTGAGGATTTCCTTATTAGGAAGACTGGGAGGGAAGGGTATTTGTTTTATTTTCCCATAATTGGTCAAAGAAAAATTTTTCAGATTTTTTTTTTTTCCAAGTAAAAAGATCCATAAGTTCTTTCTGTGCTTGCCTTGCAAGGGTAATTGTTTTTTGGATAGTAATATCTTTAGTTTTCAATGCTGACCTGTTCCTTTCAGCAAAAGTTGGCTTCCTACAGCTCTTGAAACTGCAGATGGGGACTCACAAAATGGAATATGTTATTGGAAAATCAGAATATATTTCTGTCAGGCTGAGCCTGCAGGCAAACAGTAGTAAACCTATAAGACTGGAAGAGATTGAAAAGACTACTGACATCTGTGTCAGTAATCCATATTCCTTAAAACAGGAGACTGCTAACAATCTAAGTCCATTTGTGAAAATACTGTCAGAGTATTGCTGAAAATAAAGCACAGATTCCATCATGGTTATTTATCTCCTCCATACATCCTTAACGATCTACTTTTAAATAAAATTAAGCAAAAATGCAGTAATCATTGTTTTCCAGCTTTTAAGTAACTCTGAATCAGGCCACCAAAGACCCAGCCCTCACTCTATGCTGCTCTTAATTTGCTGACTGGCATTAATTATCAGCAGTAGTCACTTTATTACATGGCAATTTTTTTTTCTCCACAGAAAGTAGTATTAGGTTGTGTTTGAAGAAAGCTACATTATCAACCTTTATAAGTGCAATGAAAATAAAGTCTATCTGGAGATTATGTATTCTGAGGTTGACTTTATCTTCATTATCCTCATGGGTTGAATGTTGAGCAGTCATCATTGGCTCCCACAGAGCTTCTAAGAAAAGAGAATATGTATATATATATTTTGATGGATGAAAATCAGTCACAAATGGAAGGCAGAAAAAGCCGCAAAGTAGTTAAAGAGTTCTAAAGTTCTTAAATTATCTCACATAAGATATATTGCTGATATTGTCTCAAAAATTGAAGTGCTACTTTTGGGGACTTCTTTTCTTAAATGCATATCTATATTTTATATCTGTACTCTCACAAGAGAGAGCAAAATTGAAATCCAGCCATGTACTTGTAGGCATAACTCTTGGTGCATTTTTAAACACCATATGACAAATGTGTTGCTTTTCCCTTTCTTGACTGAAGAAACAGAAGGAAAGTTTTGTGTGTACTGCAGCTTGAGAACCAAGTTCTTTACAAATCACAGATGGAATTACAATTGTAGGTTGCAATGAAATAATTGAAACACAACACATAAAGGTACATGTATTAATGATTACTTATAACATTTAGAAAGCAAGTCTTGTTTTCTTTTGTGTTTTTTGTTTTTTTTTTTTTTTTTTTTAGTTATGGAGAGCTTGTTTGCTTCAGAAAATAAAAGGTTATTCTACGCTAATGATAGACCACATCATTTATTTCCTAGTTTTTAATCACAGTACATAATAATATGGGACAGACCATGAGATTAAAATTTTAAGTTCACGTTAAGATAATATTTTGGATGCACCACTGAGGCCAGAATATGCACTTTATATACATATGTATTAAAAACGTATACATAATGATAAGAACAAACATAGTTCAAAACTCTAGCTATAGCTTGAGTATCACTCATTCTCTTCCAACCAAATATCTTGCTTTAATTGAACAACAACATACCTCTCTGTTTTGCCATAGTAACTCTAGCTCCTCAGATGATTATGATGACAAATCATCATAAAGTTGCTAAAATAGGGACAAACAACAAAGGATATTTTTTTCTGTTTTCAGACACACAATTTATTTTTCTTCTTCAAGCTGGTCATCTGAGCTAATTGCAGTAAGAAAGCATTTCATAACAAATAAAATCACCCATCTTACTTGTCTTCCTCTGAAGTAATTCTAAAAATGAAATTCTCTGACTCACTCCAGCAATGTTTTTAAGGTCTGTTCACATACCCACTCATCACAACTGCTGTCAGCTTCTCACTGTTAATCCTTCCCTCCAGCTGCAGTCTGAGAGGAGCTATGGTACAGTAAGTCTTGCTAAACCTATTGCAGGATATTAAAGATCTTGTTTCCAATTGTGGCTTTGTGCACCCCAACCACTCTTTCCCATAGAGTTCCCACCAGCAGTTCATGATCCAGCATGCCTCCCCACCTGTCTGTCATACTCTCTCTGATATAACCACATTATCTAGATGGATGTAACTTTCATGGTGTTTTGCTTTTGCAAAAGAGACCTAGGCTCTGGATAATAAACCCCAAAGAAGTAATAGCAAAGTTTATTTATTCTGTACGTCATAAGTGAGTCTTCCTTCTCAAGTACTAGCTAAAAGCCTCTTATTTGGACGTCATGATTTCTACCTCTGTAAATTATACTCAGAAAAGGTGTTACTTTATTGTGAGATAATTGCATCTATCAATTCTAATTGTATGCAAGGGAATGGCTGGTTTAGTGAGGCACATCTTTGTGCTCAGCTTTGTACTCACAAGGCTAGTCCTAGTCCTTGAGGGATTCTCTCGGTAATTAAGTCTGGGGCACCTACAGAAAAATTAGACTGATTGCCCCTGGAAAGAAGGGGCCCAACAAAGACTCAGTTTTTCATCAGACCCTTCCTAAAGAGAAAGGTTTCCTGTTTCTTGCCAGGGAAATGGCACCTCAGTCCATCCTGCTCCTCCAGTTTGATGCCAGTGTCAGTGATAGATGCTCAGAGCCTGAAGAAAGGTCACAAGTCATCAGGAGAGCACCTGAAGTGCAGTACAAAGGAATTCCAGCCACTCCAGCCAGTAAGGCAGCTTTGTCAGGGGCACAACTCAAATGTCTCTATGCTAATGCACGTGGCATGGGGAGTGAACAAGAAGAGTTAGAGGCATGCAAACCTGCAGATCTATGCCAGGAGATGGGTGAGGAACTGACAGAGAGCTTATGGGTCATGATTACAGGGAGGGCAGGGACAGGTGAGATTATAGTGGGGGTCTGCTACAGGCCACCTGATCAGGAAGACCAAGCGGATGAGGCCCTCTGTAGATAGATAGAAACAGCCTCACATTTGCAAGCCCTGGTTCTCACGGGGTACTTCAACCACCCTGATACCTGTTGGAGGGACAGCACAGCAGGGCATAGACAGTCCTGGAGGTTCCTGGAATGCATTGATGACAACTTCCTTCTCCAAGTGATAGAGGAGCCAATGAAGAGAGGTGCTGTACTGGATCTCATTCTCACCAACAAGAAGGGGCTGGTGGGGAATGTGAACCTTGAGGGCAGCCTTGGCTGCAGTGATAATGAAATGGTGCAGTTTAGGATCCAGAGGGCAGGAAGGAGGGAACACAGCACGCTTGCTACACTGGACTTTGGGAGAATGGACTTTGCCCTCTTCAAGCATCAGCTTGGTAGAATACCATGGGACAAAGTCTGGAAAGGAAGAAAGGCCCAAGAAAGGTGGTTAATGTTCAATGATTGCCTCCTTCAAACTCAGGAGCGATGCATCCCAACAAAGAGGAAATCAGGTAAAAAAGCCAGAAGGCCTGCATGAGTAAACAGAGTTTCTTACCAAACTTACCACCAAAAGCTTTTTTGGTTTCGTTTAAAGGTATAGGCTCCAAGAAGCTCAGAGCACGTTCTTAATGAAGGGTGGACACACCTCAGAGGCAGGGACCGTTTAGGATGGAGGTGTGTTTCGGTATTATAATGATATTATAATGAGCAAAGTTCACTAGAGTACAGCATTTTGTCAAAAACATGACAGGTCACTGGCTCAGGATAGCAAATGTGCAGCTTATCGGTCTCAGTGTGCACAAGAACAAAAAGTCCCCATCTTGTCACAGAGCCTAGCCGTGGTGTCTCCACTCCGCTCTATATTCGGTACTGTTTCTTAGAGTCAGCACACCAGTGCAATAGCACCCATGGTTGGAGGCCTAGGGAATGTTTAAATAGTGCAGCTACACTTCACCTTGAAAGCTTCTTCAGTGCTGTACATTTTCTTTAAAATGTGAATATCATTTTAATTTCTGAGTCATATTTTTGATACCTGGTCTAGGTCCCAAAAAACACCAGTGTGCCTAGATTTTGCAAGTTTTCTGGTATGTGTGACCACATTGCTCCCTGACCAAAGACATATCTACACTAAACACCAAGCCTAGTGCTAAAAAACAGTTTTGTTATTAGTTTTTATCCCCTTTCTGTCAGAGCATAATTTGCAGTGCTTTGGATCATCAGTAGCAAGAAATCTAAAGAATAATGATTCCTCATTAGGACTACTTTCCCTCAGGGAGGATTAATAATGAGGCAGCTTGTTCTCATGTATTTCTGTCTCCAATCAAACTGCCATCAGGGAAGTACAGTGTAAAGGTTTCCTCCCTCACCCTACCCCCTACTTCATGCAGCCAAAATACTACCCATTTAGGTGACACTAAATAAAACCAGAGCATACTGAAACCTCTGTTTTGACCCAGCATAAGTTCTGTATTATCACAAACTCTTTTATCAGTCCTTTTTGAATTTCCATTCCATAAGTAGTGGACTTACAATTCATTTCATTACCCACAACAGAGGTTAACTACAACACACATCATATTTGATGGGTGGACCAGATGATCTTGAAGGTCTTTTCCAACCTTAGTGAGTCTATGATTCTATGATATGACCCCAAGCGGTGGGCTTTTAGTTCTACATTTGCATTAGAGGTAGAATTTCAAACAATCTACTGGTATTGAACTTTGCTTCATTGTTTATTCATTTAGTGTTCTAAAAGAAAATATACCACATTATTCCACAACAAGCTAATACTTTCTGTTGTGAAAAAGAACATTATTATTTATACTTCTATTACTTTATCACTTTTTCCAGACATTTCAGCTATTTCAGAGCATTATTTACTCAATTTGTCTTCAGCATATATATTTTCAGTATGAAAATGAGTCCCAGTATGGAGAAATGCAACAGTTCTACTTCGTCCGCAATATCCTTAAAAATATACTTTTATTACCATGATGATAAATATTTATATATAGATACAGTTTTTATCCTTATTAAGCTAATTTCCTGTAAATGTACTTCAAGTTGGGGGCGGGATGAAAAAGAAAAAGAAAAGATATATTTAGGTAGTAATGTGATTCAAGTATAAGTGGTTATTTTATTTAAGCTTAATTACAGGGAAAGTAAGTGGAAATGCCTGATTAAAAGTCAGCTGATTTTCTGAACCCTGTGTTTTTCCTAAGCTGTGGAAAATTAATAGAAACTTCCTCAGAAAAGAATGTGGTATACCATTATATTTGTGTTTTTATAGTAAAACGTAAGTAAAAACATTACTTTTGCTCAGCTACACTCATTTGAGATTTACTTAAGATTTAGCTTATACATCACCTTGAGAAGTGCAAATCAGCTAGCAGTGATATTTAAAAGCAATTTCCCAAAGAAAAGTTGTTATGCCACCTATCTTTTGAACACTTCAACATAGAAATTACTTCTAACAAATTTTAGACAATTACTCTTTCATGCTAACTGATGCTTTTCATGGCATGAAATCTGGTGGAATTTAGGTAGGAATTTGCTTGAAGATTTCACAAGCTCTAGAGTCTGTGATATTGGATTAGTTTCAAGAGACTACTAGGTTAGTTTCTGGCAGATACTTTTCCTAAGATGTGTAGCTAAATCAATGAGACACTGTGTGATTCAGTTCCCCATCTGCTCCACTTTCTGACTTCTGAGACAACAAATGCTTTGTGTGTGAAAGTGCAGCTTCCTGGAGGATGGACCTTCAAACTTATATTCCTTGCATTCCTGTACAGCAGGAGTCACCTTTTGTTTCAGTTTGAAAGTACCTTCAAGCAGCAACTTGTTCTATGACAGGTGCTGTCAAGCCCTACCACTGCAGATTTAATAAATAACAATAATAATAAATAAATAAATACTGAAATAGTCTGTTTGGGCCTTTGTGCCCTACAATATTATTCCTAATGAACAACAGAAATAAAATCATTCTAGCTCCATCTTTCCCGTTCTTTCGATCAATAATCTGAAATCCCTTAGGAGACCAAAGCTACATATCTTCCAAAAGCCCTCAATTTCAGAATAAAGTTATTAATAGTTTAATCATTCTCTATTAATACAGCTAGGGTCTTTTAAAATTCAACTATATTGCTTCTATACAGAGACAAAACAGAAACCAATAAAAATATTTAATTGGATTGGTAAAGGGGGCTATCCTGGTAGAGTTGCTGGAGTTGAGGCCCAATCCAGACATCAGAGTGAAAATACTGTCAGACAACCCAGTCTGAATTGGCAACTAGTCCCTTTCCAGTTTGCGCACCAGCCAGACTGTAGTTAAGAAAGTCACAAAATTGAGGAGGCAATTACATCTGCACACAGGAGGAAGGGGACACCATACAAGGCAGGCTTCACAAAGTTGCAAACAGCTGGGTTTTGCACACATAAAATAGCAAAGTTTGAATGCATACAATCTTTCATATGGAAAAATAAAATTCTTGAAAGATTAAGCACATTCTTTTAGGATTGTCTGGCAACATGCAGCTGCCTGCAAATGCACAAATGCTTTTATGGCTTTCACCATAAAGCATACAGCATGGGCATGAAATCAAGAGCAGAATTTCTCTCCCAACCTCACAAGTTTTCAGATCTCAGCTTCTGGATTTGTTCTCTCTATGCATACACACACGTATTTATAATTACATTAAAAATAAACGTTAAAATAAGCAGAGTTTCAGCATGTAGAACCAAGATACTCTGTGCTTAGCTGTGAAAACATCAGAAATTTCTTCTCACCATTTAATTCTTATATGACAGGTGAAGACACTGGTCAGATCCTCATGATCGTCTTTTCCCCACAGCTGTCTGTATTCAGTGAATCAATCATGAGCCTACTCAGGAACAAAAAAGCAAGGACGTTTTCTCTGTGAGTTTGTTTTTAATTTACATAAATAAGCAAGGTATCCCTTGGCTCTACTGTGCCACTTTATTTATATTAATCCATCAGTCTACATAGTAATACATCAGTAAACTGTAGCATACAAAATGAAGTTGTCTTTCCAAAAGAGAAATGTTATATGACTCCAGTCACAAAAATGCTTAAACACACTAAATTTTAAGTAAATGAACAAGGACATTGAAGGAAATTAATGTTCCTGGGACATAGAAATGGCTGTATTGGGTCAGACCACAAGTCCATCTGGTCTAGTACCATGTACCACAACAGCCAAATGCAACATGATTAAAAGCAGGGAATTACATGCTTCCCCCTCATACTCTCCCAGACAAAATCTTGGTTCACTGGAGATATCATAGAATGCTTAAAGTTGGAAGGGACCTCTGGACATCATCTGGTCCAATACCCCTGCTCAAGCAGGAACACCATGCTCAAACAGCTTTTGAAGATCTCCAAAGGGGGAGACTCCACATCCTCTCTGGGCAACCTATTTCAGTGCTTTGTCACCCTCACAGCAAAGTAATTCCTGATATTTAGAAGGAACCTCTTGTGTTCTAGTCTGTGCCCATTGCCTTTTATTCTGCCACTGGGCACCACTGAAAAGATCCTGGCTCTGTTTTCTTCGCACCCTCCCTTCAATCCCTAAACATCGATAAGATCCTGCCTAAACCTCTTCTTCTCCAAGCTGAACTGTCCCAGCTCTCTCAGCCTCTCCTCACAGGAGAGGTGCTCCAGTCCCTTCATCATCTTCATGGCTCTCTGTCGTTTTCTTTCCAGCATGTCCAGATCTCTTGCACTGGGAGACAAGAACTGAACACAGTACTCCAGGTGTGGCCTCCCCAGTGCTGAGTAGAGCAGAAGGAGCATCTCTCTTGACCTGCTGGCAACACTTCAACTTATGCAGTCAAGAATACTGTTAACCTTCTTAGTGGCAAGGGTACATTGCCATCTCATGTTTAACTTGGTGTCTACCAGGACTCCTAGGAAATATCCTGAGCTGGATGTATTTCATCTGTATTTGGTAACCTTTCTCTTCTATGACTTTGCTCAATCTTCCTTTGAGCTCATGTAAACTTACAATATCTACATCACCTAGCAAGGAGTTCCACAGCAGCAGGAGCAAACCATGTGCAATCATATTGCAGTTAACAGAGAGCTACACTCTGCTAAACTCATGCGACACTAACATAATCTACAGGCTTTTTCTTGCTTGAAGCAAACTATTCAGAGCATGGTAGAGTTTTTCAGACATATTTTTCCTTTCCCATAGATAGCCTCCAACTATTATGACTCAAATAATATGCCCAATGGAGTTAAATATATTCTTTTAAACTCTAAATATTGTTACCCACTATGTTCAAAATAAAAGATTCTTCCTTTCTTGTTCCAGAAAAAAATAAAAACCAAAAAATAAAGGTAAACTCCTTCAGTCAAACCATTTTTTTTTGAAGATTTTTAGTGTCAGTAATGTTCCTTTTGTTGTGGATGTACTAAACTTCTTTAACTGATAATTGTAATCAAATCAACTAATTGATTAACTAGGCAGTAGCACAGCACTACCCAAAATGAACTGTCAAAATTCACGTGTGTGTTCTACAAATAGGAGGCAACTAAAATACTACGGGAGGAAGCAATTGATCACACTTTCATTCTTTCCTCTATTTCCAGCATATATTTCTGGATAAGTTCTTCTAGTCCTTGAATCTCAATTGCTTCATATACACCAAAGAAATAATTGAGCTTATTTTCTTTTGTAAAGAATAAAGGGTGTTATGAGCACCTGGATATTAATTAATTAGAGATGCTCATGATGAATAGCCTGCAACTGATTAATTTCACCCAATTTCAAAAAGCCCTGAATAAATATATCTCCTGATACACAACCTTTAGAATAATGTCAGAATTATGCCCCTGTGTCCATGTGCCAGCAACTGGGGAGACTGGGATCCAGGGGAGGCTACTGGGGAGACCAAATGTCTGAGCCCAGCTGCTGGAGGGATCCACTTCGTACATACGCAAAATGTACACATACGTATATGCGGGGCCATAGGGGTGGCTTCTGCAAGAAGAATCCAGAAGCTGCCCCATGTTACATAAGGGCCTTGCTGCTGGCCAGAGACGAACCAATAATCAATGTTGTTTGCACCTCTGTGAGAGCATATTTAAGAAGCAGGGGAAAAAAAATGCTGCACAAAAACATCTGGGAGAACGAGGAGTGAGAACCAGCCCTGCAGCCCCTAAGGTCTATGAAGAAGGAGGGCAGGAGGTGCTCCAGGCACGCAGCAGCAGTTCCCCTGCGGCCTGTGGAGAGGCCCCTGGAGGAGCAGGCTGTCCCCCTGCAGCCCATGGGTCCCACACGGAGCAGATCTCCACGCTGCAGCCCGTGGAGGAGCCCCCGGTGGAGCAGGTGGATGTGGCCTGGAGGAGGCTGCGGCCCATGGAGAGCCCCCGCAGGAGCAGGCCCCGGGCCGGAGCTGCAGCCCGTGGAGAGGAGCCCACGCAGGAGCAGGGGGTCTGGGGGGAGCTGCCGCCCGTGGGGGACCCGTGCTGGAGCAGTTTGCTCCTGGGGGATGGATGGACCCCATGGTACAGAGCCATGTGGGAGCAGTTCTTGAAGAGCTGCTGCCTGTGGGCAGCCCCCGCAGGATCATTTCGGGAAGGATGGCATCCTGTGGGAGGGAACCCACATTGGAACAGGGGAAGAGAGTGAATGAGAAGAAGTGGCAGAGACAAATTGCTATAGACTGACCGTAGCCCCCATTCCCCTGCGCCGCTTGGGGGGAGGAGGTGGAAGGGGGTGGATGGAGGGAAGGTGTTTTTGGTTTCTTTCCTTTGTTTCTCACTTCTCTAGCTTGTTAGTAATAGGCAATACATTTTACTATCTCCCTACTCTGAGTCTGTTTTGCCCATCACAATAACTGTTGAGCATTCTCCATGTCCTTATCTCAACCCTTGAGCCCTTTGCATTGTATTTTCTCCCCATTTACCTTTGAGGAGGGGGAGTGAGAGAGCAGCTGTGGTGGAGCTCAGCTGTCTACCAGAGTAAAACCACCACATTATCTTACCACTTAAATCTGCAAAATACCGAGCAATACCTGCTAAACGACTTTAGCTACCACTGCTCTGCGCTTTCCAGGATTGGAGCCTAAATAAGTAGAAAGATGTGAACTTGTGGTGTATTAATCTGACACCTTCATGACCACAACATGGAGTATCATAAAACAACTATCTAAGAAAAACAGCTGTCCCTGTCATCAGTCCTTTGTGTATGGCCCTGGCCACTTAAGGTCCTTGTAACCTCTTTTCTACTCTAAGGTAGGCTTGGAATTGATTTTACAATAATTGTAATGAAAAATACAAACTTTTTTTTCATTTTACATCTTAAAAACTTCTCATGATAATATTTCCTTTGAAATTAAAAGGCTTCCTAAGTGTATTCTGTGACTGAAGAATTGAAAAGCTTTTTGTAATGAAATCTAGAATAGTCTGGTATCTAATGCTTAACAACAGAAGCAAAGGCAGAAGAGTCTCTATAATCTCTTGAAGACCATAGGACTCATCACACAACAAGCTTACCAGCATGAGTATTTTACATAAAAGTTGCAGGATCATTTCTATACTACTGCCACTTTTTGTGTCTGATCCCTCAGAGGGCCTCCCTTTGAAGTCACTATCAAACCAGCATCAGTTCCTCAGTTAATAGCTTCCACCAACCTGGGAGTCTGTAATTGGAAACTACATAAAGTGCCATCCGAAAACACTATGCATAAAGCTAGAGGGTTTGTAAATGACATTCACCTATAGACAGTAAGACTTCTACTTAATAACTCCATAAAAGGTACATCCTGTGCCATGTAACAGCTCTCCCTCCCATGTATTTTTGTTTTCTGGATGAATATAGACTATCAAGGCACATATCTAATGGGTGTGAATGCAAAATATGTTCTTGCTGCAAAATAATATGCTCTAATTGTAATAAGGGTAATGTGCATTTCCTTTTATTCAACACTGTATATATGCAGGCAGAATTCCCTTGAATATGATACTGAAATAGGTGCTGCCTTTTCATGTCAGCTTTGAGTAATACTTCTAAAAGCAACAGCTAGAGATATTACTATTTACATTTACCAGCTAACAGATTTTGTAGCCAGAAGATCATATGCAGAATCTTTTCCAGACAACTAGATAATGCATGGATGGGCTTGACAATTTATGCAGAAAGCTCTTAATTTTTTTTAGAACATTAGAAATATTTCAGAAAGATTCTTTAGCAGTTTAGCTTTGTATGTTGAAGAGCACACCATGCACTTACCCACATTGTTTCACTGGTGAACTTCAGTTTAAACATGATGAGTATGTCAGCAGTGTATTAAAACATCAGGGAAGAAAGCTGAGAATGATACGGTATTTTAGAATTGTGTTTATATGTTCAGTATTATAAAATTGCATTCAAAACCATGAGTCATACTTCCTTCTTCCTCCCCCTACATGCCTAGCTGGTATAATGGAACACGTTTAAAAATTATGGCATTTAAAAACATAATAAATTCGGATTTTTTTCTTATTATAATAATTTGTAAGCCTTAGGCTTCTCACTTTCAGTCTTTTTCTCTAAAACTATGAAATCTAAGTGTTGACATTTTTCACAGTGATAGCTAAGATTGCTAGGAAATTTTCAGGAGCTAAGGCTTTAAGAAAAATAGCAAATACTGCAAAGCTCATGATGAAGTCACAGGAGTGCCAACACTATATTTCAGATGATTTCCATCAATAGAAAACATTGAAAAAAAGATGTATTAAAGTGAATGAAAACATGAATGATTACAGAGATAGAAGTTTACAGTAATAAAAAGAATCAAATAACCATTCTCTTACTCTCCTAATCAGATGTATTTTGCCTCTCAGTTGCTGTATATGCAGTAACCTGTGAGCACTTAAGCTTGTATCCCATATTAATGAAGGCAAAGGAATTTTGATTTGGATCAGACTGCCAGATCTCATTCCAGTTGTGTCTGTGCTACTATGAATTGATGAAGGCAGTGATGTAATGAGAAGAGATCGTTAACTGACTTGGCTTTGAGTTCACATGACAATTCTCTATTAAAAATACTTCCTGACAGATAAAACATTCTTTGCCTCTCAATGCATTCTTGTTTTAAACTAGTATAAATTGTCTTTGGCCAGATAAGATTACTACATCTGAAATAAAGAAAGAAAGAAAGAAAGAGATATCAAGACATCACGAAATTCTTTACCAAAATAAATTATATCAATGAGCACTGAAATACACAGTCATATGCAACCCAATAACCCATTCTCATCAATAAACTATGACAGTGCTTGAGAAAGACATTTACCTGCAATAGGCTTTGAGAGTATTGTGGAGCTGATGCGGATACAATCTTAGTTCAAACACCTGAGTATTCCAAGTAAAAAGAATACCCTTCATCATAGAATCTTAGAACCATAGAATCACAGAATGGCTTAGGTTGGAAAGGACCTTAAAGACCATCTAACTCCAACCTCCCTGCCATGGGCAGCCATGCCACACACTACATCAGGCTTCCCAGGGCCGCGTCCAATCTGGTCTTGAACTCCTCCAGGGATGGGACATCCACAACTTCTCTGGGCAACCTGTTCCAGTGACTCACCACCCTCTCAGTGAAGCATTTCCTCCTAACCTCTAATCTAAATCTCCCCTGAAACCATTCCCCCTTGTCCTATTATTATCTGCCAGAGCAAAAGGTCACTCTATCTTTTTAATAAGCCCCCTTTAAGTACTGAAAGGCTGCGATGAGCCAAAATGTTTTATTCAAATTTCACTAGGACACTATTTTTAGGGGAAACACTTCTGAATCCTGTGCGAGATTCTCCTGTCATGGTAGAGAGCATTAAAGCTGGCACATTTTAAATATGTTGCTCCAGGAGTGAGCAGAAGGGCTGGAGAACTAGAATACTGCTGTTCCTGCCACTAAGATGGGAGACACAATTAGTCCTGCTGGCAGCTTCCCCAGTACTTACAGTGACTCTACCAACAACTACCTCAGCAACAAATCTGGCTTTATGAGGCTCTGCTGAACAAAAGAGTTAACTGGGCCAGGACCATTTTGCCATTTCTAGGAGAGCATCAACCTTAACTACTGCCTACTGTAAGTTGCCCAAATCCAGCAATGGAGAGATCTAAATGGAAAACATAACCTTTCAATCAGAAAACTCTTAAAAGACGGACTTTAATACTGCAGTTCTAAGCTGCAAAAAAAGGAACGCTAAAGGTTTGCTTTTAATCTCAGTGCTGGGCAAAATGCCGAAGTTGTCCCAGAATAGATAATAGATTTCTCCTCTTCTGGTTAATCAAAATTTGCTTCATTTTTCTTTGGAGAATATGAAGTAACTGAATATGAGTCAACAGTATTCCCCAGCAGCCAAGAGGGCCAAACATATCCTGGTCTGCATCACTCACAGCACAGCTAGCCAGTCAAGAGAAGTGATTATCTCACTCTACTCTGCACTGGTGCACCTCACCTCTACCACTGTGGGCAGTTTTGTGTGCCACAATATAACGATATAAAGCTGTTAGAGAGTGTCCAAAGGAGGGCAACAAAGAAGATGAATGGTCCAGAAGGCAAATTGTATGAGGAGCAGCTGAAATCACTTGGTTTGTTCAGCTTGGAGAAGAGGAGACTGAGGGGCAACCTCATTGCAGTCTACAGCTTCCTCTCACGGGGGACCGGAGAAGGAGGTGCTGATCTCTTCTCTCTGGTGATCAAGTGATAGGACCTGAGGAGAATGGCGTGAATGGCATCGGGGAAGTTCAAATTGATGTGGCAGGTACACTCTGCTCCTGTACAGTGTGGTGGGTACACTCTGCTCCTGTACTTGACTTAAGTCTTGCTCAGGCTTATGAGCCACTGTAGGCCTCAATGTAATCACTCGAAATGAACAGATCATTAGCAACAGAGCCCCAGGCAGAGCTCATAAAGCACACCAGAGTCCATGGAACAATGTGATAAAGAATCTGAGCTTGGCTAGAAGCCCATCACTTTATCTAATAAATATAGTGCCTCTTTCCTGTCTATTATTAAAGGAAAAGACATCATGGCATCATTCCTCTGTTATCTACAGAATGTAGTGAAACCTGACACTGCCTCACTTCACTGTTATCTATGCAACACAGGCCCTGGATGATCAGGCTTCCCCTCTGCTCCTATCCAGTCCCTGTGGTGTAACTAATTGACAAGTGCACAACTAAGTGCTAGGGGGAGGGCAATTGCACAACCTGATTCCTAAACAAACTGGCAAAAGACCTGAAAAAAAAGACCTGGAAAAACTACTAACCAAAAGACAATGGCCTTGCAATTCTATAAAACAAAATCCCAAGCAAGAACTCTTTGAGCTCTCCAGGAACCACAGCAGGCCACACCCTTGGTCTCCTTCTGAGCTGGGACACCTCTCAGGGTATCCGTGAGAGGAACTGCATCTCAGGTATGACTCCTCAAGGAACAAGCTCATCTGAGGACAAACGGCAACAAGGGAGTAGGTAACTCAGTAGCTAATTGGACATGGACCTGGGCAACTTTTTGGAGTTGTCCCTGCTTGAGCAAGGTGGTTGGACCAGGTGACCTTCGGAGGTCCCTTCCTTCTTTAACCATTCTGCGATCTCCTACAGAAAGACACTCTGAAGGAAAAATTGAAATATTTTTATCAGAAAACACTTTCATTTTGTGCCTTCATGTTTTTTAAACTATTTTTCTGCATGCACTCAGATTCACCTATACTGGTCCAAAAGCACGGTACCACCCATAGAAAAGTTTTTCTCATTTCTACTTTCATCCTCACACAAATATTTTTGTTATACTTTTTGTAATAAATAACTCAGATGGTATACATTTGCTGTACAAATACACAGTGTAAATTCAAGTTATTTTATTATAGTTTATGTCCCTTTACTCAGATCTCTCTTTTACAAACTCCTGGTTAACTGCATTCCAACAAGATCAATGGGAAGCAAAGTGATCTCTTTAAATGTTTGCTGAGTGGGAAAAGCTTCAAAGCCACAGACTTGTTAAAGTTCTCTTCACCTATTTCATATTTTATAATTCATTACAGAATCATACAATATCCTGAGTTAGAAGGGACTCAAAGGAATCATCAAGTCCAATTCCTGGGTCCCCAGAGGGCTACCTTTCTTAACTTCCTATTGTGTTAAAGCAACAAAATGTTAGATGCATATGGCAAAAGCACCTCTTGGTCTGAACTGTCTACAGTACTATTTCTAGTAATATCAGATTTTTGCTAAATTGCCCTTGCATCCCTTTTTTTTTTTTTTAAGGATACTCAGAAGTTTTATTTGTTAGTTTATTTTTAAGAAAAAAAAAAAAAGGTCAAGAAAGAGAAGAATATATAAATTATTTTCTTGCAGTCAGAGGGCTTAGAACAGTAAATTCAAAGTACCTTTTTCCCTACATTTCCTTGCAGAACATTTTTTCTGGAATATGGTATCTCTCCTCACATGCAGCACAGAGGAAAACTTTTGCTAAATTGGTAAGAAAAGTAGTAGCTAGTGAGAGACTGTTTCTTTTATATCCTACAATTCCATTCTAAGATGATGTTCCTCATTGTTTTCCTCGACTCTTGTCAAATGATCCACTGCTTGGCTTAACCCCACCCACAAAAAAGGCCTCTTTTTTGCAATACCTATTTGTCTGAAGGAAACAGGCAGGTCTGAAGCCTGTTGGAGTTTAAGAAGCCTTTGGACTATGCTCTCAGTCATATAGTCTGATTTTTTGGGTAGACCTGTATGGAGCCAAGACTCGATGATCCTTGTGGGTCGTTTCCAACTCTGGATATTCTATGAAATACTCCCCAGGAATAAAAAGTTCACTAAATTTAGGGAATTTCTCCTCTTAACCATATGGCATCATCTTATGCTTCTTTTGGGGCAGCAAAGAATATGTCAGGGAATGAAAATGAACCTCATACTTAAAAAAAGATATTTCATTCTGACTCAGTGTCACACAAAGATATCCCAAAATCAGAGACTGAATAGCTACCTAGAAAAGAAGTTCTTCAGCTCATCTCAGGTTGCTTCACAGAACCATGGATTTTTCTTCCTCAAATCTATCCATTAATCACTGGAAATTTTTAGTATTCACAATTCCTTGTGTCAAAAATTTCTACAGTTTAGTTATATACTGTGATAATTGTCGTTTTCTTTACTTCTAAACTTGCTAAATGTTAATTTGATTCATTTATTAGGATTCATCTGATAACTTTAGTTATCATCCTAAAGACTCTACAATTAGTGTCAAATGCTGTTAAATAAAATGTGCTGTCAACTCACTCTAATTCTGAAGGACTTCAGAAACGACTGTATGCCACAGATAACTTCGCTTATCTCTGAAACATGTTTATCTTTGGAATTATATTTGATCACTGTGTCATAAACCGCATTTTAAAACAGAACTAAAGTGTAACACGATACACAATTCAAGTTTTAAGGGAAGACAGATATGCAGACAGTATTTGTCTTATGACTGTGGTTTATTTCCTGCCAAAAGTGCTTAGGAAGTTCTGAAGATAATTATTTTCCTATAGCAATAATACTAGACACATCTAAAGCACCTGTCGTAAGTGTATATTGATATATTTTGCAAATGTATGCATTGATTCATACCCATTGGTTCTAAGCTGCAAAGAGATTAACTCATTTTTAATGGTCACACAGGGAAGCTAGAGTAGAAATCCATTGTCCTGAATTACAGTCAGATACTGCTTCTATGAGGTAATTATACTCAAGTGTTTTTAACCCTAATGGCAGCAAAATGATCATTGATAGTAAGTTAAGGTGCTGCAGGCAGGTCTGGAAAGCATGAAAATATGCTTCAACAGCATGACAATATCCTTTAATTTCTTTGCTCTCTCCAGGTAATTTTCTAGAAATCCCCTGTCCAGTTACTGATCCAACCACAGGAGACTGAGCTTGTATACTGAGAATAAAATGAAAATGTCTAGACTGCAGGCCTAAGTTCATTGAAACCCTCTGTTTAAAAATTAAACACTGAATTTCCTGCTGCTGGGACATGCTATTTTAAAAAATGCATAAACCTCTGAAAAACAATAACTTGCCCAGTAATGAATGATGAAGTAATGTGCAAATCCCTGCGGCTCAGTGTTCTGTCATTCCCTTCCCCCTAGATAAGAATGTGGGCCATGTACCAAGGAAATACAATATAATGTATGCATATGAATAAATAAAATGGATTTGATTAACCTGAAAGTATGCGCTTGCCTTGCATTTTCTTCTCTATTTCCTTCCTTCTTCTACCTCTCTGCCTTCACTTTTTTGTTCTATCTTTCTCTCTCTTCATTTTTCTTTTGTATTTGTTCCCTCTTTTTGTTCACTGGAACAGGTTGCCCAGAGAGGTTGTGGATGCCCCAATCCTGGAGGTTTTCAAGACCAGGTTAGATGAGGCCCTGAGCAACCTCATTAGTGGGTGGTGCCCCTGCCCATCACAGGGGGGTTGGAACTAGATGATCTTTGAGGTACCTTCCAACCCAAGCCATTCTATGATTCTATGACTCTCTTTTCATACCTGTTTTTTATATTGTCACGTTCAGGAATATTCTTTATCCTAAGGCCACTCAACTTATGTTTATACAGTTGAATTCTCTTTCCTCTAAAACACAATGGCAATACACTGAGTACAGGGCAGTGGGCAAGGCACTGGCTCAGATCATATCCTGGAAGCCTTTGCATCTTTCTATTAACCACTTTTATAACCCAACAATTATGTCACCCTCCCCTCTCCTCTGTTCCCTGAGCACTACAATACGTACCTACTACAAAAGGGGTCACTGCATCCTATCACACCTGCCCAAGTCCTTCAGGCTTCATGGAGCAATTTGTGCCCCTACACACCACCTGTAGCTGCTGCACAGTCCCAAATTCAGAGGCTTCCAGCACATCTTCAACTCTTGTTTCCACTACTTGTATTGGTGTACTGGCCTTTGACCAACCTCTGAAGCCACTTTTAGTCTGGGGTTAGTAGGATATAAAATAAGCATGCTACCACAGCATACAACTATTTATGACATTAATCATTTACAAACCTTTTAATACGAACCTTCCCCATTAACCCTCAAAAAAGCCAAGGTAAGATTTTAACTATATGGATAAGGAAGAGTTGGCCTTCAGCATGGCTTGCAGGTGCGTATGCACCAAAACCGAAGTTTAATGGAATAAAGCTGGATGACTGAGCCAGAGGAAGCCCACTAAATGGACAAAACCTTGTTACTAACAGGTCTCATGGCATCCCCAAACCTTTCCCTGGGAATTGCTTTGGAGACTATAGCTAGCCTGGATCAGAACCATGCTGGGGAGTATGCCAGCAATTTAACAGTATTGGGCAACCGTGTACCAGAGTTCAAAAATCTGTTCTGGCTTGCTCTAGTTTTTAAGCGTAGACACAGACTTTTAGATTTGAGTCTTATGAATTGCCTAGAGAATCAACGAACTGTTCTTGAATTAGGTCATGTTCTGAACTAGCAAATTTGAGGATTTTTAGAGGATAAACTCAAATAGATGTTTACTTTTGTGTGTGTGCGCACGCTCTGTTTTGTTTTTAGAGCTGCATATTGAGTCAGATGTTTTATTCTTATTCATTTTAGTTATGCATCTGAATCCCTTAAGTGGTTTTGAAAATCAAAGCCAATTTTTTCAGTTCAGCACTAGAGAGAGCTTCCTGTTCCTCGTTAGAAATGTGTTGCATTGTGTATATATGTAAATGAGAGGTTTTCAAAGAAGATTTTGCATGATGCTTTAATTATGGGAAGTAAGAGGCAACTTAATATGAAAACTGTCATCACTTCCCCCTGCAGACAAAGCGTATCTATTCTCTTTTCATTCAAGTTTCTCTTCATTTTTTAATATTTGTATGCATTCACTCAAAAAAATGGTAGGGAAAAAATAAATCATTTATTGCAACTGAACGTAAGCTTGTTATTGTAGGTACCTTCCAAGTCCCATGCATTATCATGCTGATTATGTCTTAACAATCATCACCAGTGAACTAATATTAAACGGCAACCAGATCCTCTGAATGTCATTCTGCACCTCTTCACCTGGGTTCAATGTGCCAGGTGCTGTTCACCTTTGTCTGGATGAGATCAAACTGCCATCTTTAATCAGCTGCTGAGCCAGGTTTCAAGGACTTGGAGAGCATCCCCTACAAGACCAGTCTGGCGGAATGCATCTAACCAGAAGTTTACTGTAGCAAGACAATAGACCAAATAAATGTTAGGCAGAACCAATCTGGTAATTCAAGAGTGAGACTAGAAGAAACATTATCTTATATGCAAAGCATTGCTGTCATGCCAGTGTGTCAGGACCCTGAGATTTAGACTGAAATTCCAACTGAACTTCAGGTTCAAGTATTCTTTCACTTCATTTATGCCTGGTATTAGTTCAATGTCTTCCTAAATCTGATTGCAGCTTATATCTGAAGGGAATTACTTCTTTGCTGTTCCAGAAACTTGCCAGCTTTTTTCAGGTTGCTTACTTTCAACTGCTAGTGCCTCTGGTTAAGCAGAGAACTGAACTCCTATGAGGGTAATGATTGCCTACATAGATAGATACGCACTACTGTGACACGTCAATATCTGTTTGAGATAGTTACCAGATCCCATCTAGCTTCTCAGGCAGTTAACAGCTGCCTTTTTCTCATCTGACAAGAATATTTCTGTTCCCCATTTTCCTTCAACAGCTCAGTCACTATAAAATCCTACCCCAGAAGTTCTAATCCTGATGAAGGAAAGCATTTTCTGGTCTGCCAATATTCATTGTCACAACACATACTTGCATGTCTTTCTCCAGAAAGCTGAAAAGGCAGGGTGAGTAACAGCTACTAAATGCAAGAACCAAGCTGTGAAAATGTGGTTACAGAATGCAGCAGGCACAAGTTCTTCTGTGCCGCTTAAGACCATTGTAACAATAGCTACTGTGCATTAGGACCACAAAGAGGGTTTGTCCTAAATCTTTCTTTATCCTTGCTTCAGAATAACAGTTCTCATGCAGTTTTCATGTAGATGCATATAGTTTGTTCAGCTGTTTGTTATCTAGCTACTGAGCAGAACCGAATGCATCAGTCAGTCAAAGTCAGCACTATAAAATAATATTGGGTCATTCTATGTACTACATACATATATAGTGCATGCAGCATATGTAGCACATTCATGCATGTGTTTGCATGTACTGTATGCTACTGTTAGCATATGCTATACAATACACACCAAAAAAAAGAATACATTGCAAGATCTAGGATCATGGTAGTAAGAGAGGAAAAAAGGGGTTTTGAAACATAGGTAAAGCTGGTCATATTTTTAACCACATACTTCCAACCTGATTTTTTTATTCTATTATTAATTCTGTTCCATTATTTGCAGTAAGTGTTGAAGTCTGACAGAAGGAATGTCTTCTCTTCATCTTAAGAAACACTGTTAGTGTTTTATCAATGGACAAAATGACAGGAAAAAGCATTTTCCAGAGACAATTTTCAGATTCTGAGCAATGTGTATTTATTTTTTATAAGATATATTTGAATTTATGTCATTTCATTATTTTTTTTTATTTTTTTTTTTTAATAGAGTAAATTCAGGATTTAAATGTAAGGCTTCATAATGCAATGCAATGACTTAAAGCTAAATGTAGGAACAGAATTTATAATGCAAACAATTTTAAAGGCTGTAAAATGGAGCCTACTCCCCCAAGAGTACTTTAAGGGAAGTTACAGCATAAATGAGAAAGGAAGTGCAAGTATACATTGAATGTTTCCTCAAATACGGGTGCAAAATCTTCCACAAAAGACTGGAAGAGTGGTTCCCACTGGTTTTGAAAATGAAGTAGAGATTATTTTATATTGGAGCATGCAGGTGGAATATGGTTCAGATTTTGGAACAGAGAGAAAGGAAATAAAGCTGGTGCGCATATCAAATGTCTACTTACTTACCTTACTTGAAAAGGCTGTATTAGGTTTTTGTGGCAAGGTTTTGGTAGCTGGGGACTGCAGGGGAGGCATCTGTGAGAAGAATCCAGAAGCTGCCCCATGTCAGATAAAAGCCAGTTCCACATGACTTCAAAAGGGACCCATCACTGGCCAGAGCCACTCAAAAGAGCAATGCTGGTTGTGCCTCCGTGAGAGCGCATTTAAGAAAGGAAAAAAATGCTGTGCCATAACAGCTGGGAGAGATAAGAAAATGGGAGAAAAACAACCCTGCAGACGCCAAGGTCAGACGGGGAGCAGGTGCTCCACGCACACAGCAGCAGTTCCCCTGTGGCCTGTGGAGAGGCCCCTGGTGGAGCAGGCTGTCCCCCTGCAGCCCATGGGTCCCACATGGAGCAGATCTCCACGCTGCAGCCCGTGGAGGAGCCCCCGGTGGAGAAGGTGGATCTGGCCTGAAGGAGCTGCAGCCCACGGTGAGCCCATACTGGAGCAGACTCTGGACCACAACTGCAGCCCATGGAGAGGAGCCTACGGTGGGGTAGGTGGTCTGGAGGGAGCTGCCACCAGTGGGGGCATGCTGGAGCAGTCCGTTCCTGAAGGGCTGCACTCTGTGGTATGGAGCCATACTGGAACAGTTTTTGTAGAACTGCAGTCTGTAGAAAGCCTATGTAGGATCATTTTGGGAAGGACTGCATCCCGTGGGAGGGACCCTGTGCTGGAGGAGGGGAAGAGAGCAATGAGGAAGGAGCAGCAGAGATGAAGCATTTTTGACTGACTGCAGCCCCCATCCCCATTCCCTTGTGCCACTCAGGGGGAGGTAGTTGAAGTGGATAGATGACAGAAAAAGTGTTTTCTGTTTGCTTTTAGTTCTCGCTGCTCTAATGTGTTATCACTAGGAAATAAATTGCATGAAATCTCCCTTCTGCTGAGTTTGTTCTTCCATGACAGTAATTGGTGAATGATCTTCTTGTCCTTATCTCAACTGATGAGCCTTTTTTCATCATATTTTCTCCCCCTGTTCTTTTGAGAAAGGGGAGTGAGATCATGGTGGAGCTGTCTTTCACTGTGAAACCACCACAAAGATACATTCAACAAAGGAACCACTAAATGGCAGAATCTGGCTATAGGGAAGTGGGGTTTCAGAGAGGTAGTTGCTTTTGAGAGGTGAAGGTCCAGGAATTAAGATCTGATTAAAAAAAAAAAAAAAGTATATATATCAAAGATCAAAAATCTAAAATTTGCTCTGGAAATGGAAGTGGAAAGAATTGGTTATTTACTGTCAAAAAACAAACAAACAAAAAAACAAGAGGATATTAAAAACATGTCAAGAAAATCAGAAATAGTTTACTAAGGTGATGTGGAGCCTGAGACAGATACGGAAGTGAGAGAGAGGGCCTGGAACCCTCTTTGAAGCTCTTGGTCTGTATTTAATTTAGGCAATATCAACAGGTTGAATTATGGAAATGCATTGTTTCTAACATCTCTGTTATCTTTGCTTTACTCTGGAATTTCTGTCTTCAAGACATTGTGGAAAGGTGCCTAAATTAATTATACTCTTAATGCCTGAACTAGTTGATTGTCAGGTAGTCTAAGCACATACGCAGAGCCATTTCACAAGAATAGCCTAAATCCCTGTGCTATTAGAACTTACTGTCCTACTCCTGTGCCAAAAATAAAACGAAAGCAGGAAAGATGACATTCAGAAGGTTGAAAGTATTGCTTATCACAAACTAACAAGATCAACAAAGTGGATCCAAATGCTATAGAAACAATTTCAAGATACCAGTTTAGGGCTGCATTCCATGTTTTCATTGGACAATAGCTGTTCCCTGTAGCCTGAAATTTTAGCGTGGCCAAAATCCATGACGCTACCCACCTCATGGCACCAGGAATAAATCAGCTTGTGTCCAGTTTAATACCTACATCCTCTGTATTACTTTACACAACTAGATACTTTCTCTTTTTCTCTCCCTTACACAATTTTCCCATGTAGATTTAAAAACTATGTGCCCTATCCAACAGTGTGATATACAGCTTTGCTGAATGCTGCATCGGTTTAAAACAAAATAGCTATACAAATAATGACTAAATGTTAATCACGACAAAGAGAAGCATGTAAAAAAATAATTGACTTCAGGTTACTCTTCCTCTCCATGTCACCCTATGAGACTGCTGCTTGTACACTGGTTGTTCGTCAGACTCAACTCATTCTACAACCCATGCACTGGGGTAGAACTGCTGGCTTATGCTGTCATCTCCTCCATTGATTTTATCTCTTGCTTCTGTTCACAGTCCAGTTGAAATCAGTGGGTGTGGAAGACTGAGTAGTGTTGCTACCAGGAGAGAATCACACATGCTTGCACAAGGTACATGTGGAAAACTTTATTCCACTGATTTATTAGCAAAATCAAGATTCCAGGCATATTGCTTACTTTTCACTCTCAAAAGAAAACCTTCGTCTGTTGACAGGTTAAAGGCAACATCTCTTCATGCTACTTATTACAGATGCAAATTTGTAATAAAATCTTTTTTCTTCCTGCAAATAAGTCGCAAGTAAAGTTAAAAAAACCACAGGTTTTAGTATGTGGTTTCTGGTGTTTTGGTGTTTTCTACATATTTTATTAACATTTCTGTTAAAATACTCCTAATTGGGTGCCTAAAGGGGTCTTATATACTGTATGAAAGTCCACAAGGAGAAAAAAATCCAGGAACTTTTTCACAGACTTAAGATACTTCATCCTATTTATTTGAAAGTTTAATTTTGATTTGCCTATTCTACCTGTTCTTCACTGCCAATGGATTTTGTGTGCAATCAGAATATATTATATTTAATACACTTCACGTGGATATGTATGCATTCCTGCAGAGATTTTTTTGCATCTTGGTGCTAGCACGTCTTGTACTACCATAAGGATTGAACCTCATTTTATTGAACTCTTCTACTGTAGTATACAAAGCATCTGCTTATAGATTAACAGAGAAAAGAGAAAAGGGGAAAATGACGAAATACTACAGACATTTCCCTGATTTAGGCAACTCTAACTCTGATTTAAAGGTGATATTCACAAAACTAGATGCTTGTTATTTGGAAGGGGATTAGTTTTTTGTATTTGAATGTCTCTACTAACATGTGGTAAAGAAGGCTGGTTATCTGTAGATGATCTAGAAGATCACATAACAATTGTAATTAGACATATGAAAGCAATAAAATGTTAGCAATGAAAATGGTTTCCTTAATAAGGCAAATTCTTCATAAGGGCTCTTGATTACCATGTATATGGTGTGAAGTGAAAGTGTCATTCTGAGTGTGCCAGGCCACTGTACATTGGCATGGAGAAGAGAAGACTCTGGGAAGCATACAATGTACATTTCAGCCGGGAAAAGAGAAGGCTCTGGGGAGACTTTATTGTGGCCTTCCAGTACCTAAAGGGGGTACCTACAGGAAAGCTGGGCAGGGACTCTTTGTCAGGAAGTGTAATGATAGGATAAGGAGTAATGGCTTTAAACTAAAAAAAAAAAAAGGTAGATTTAGATTAGATAAAAGGAAGAAATTCTTTACCATGAGGGTGGCGAGGCACTGGAACAGGTTGCCCAGACAAGTCCCATCCCTGGAAGTGTGTAAGGCCAGGCTGGATGGGGCTTTGGGCAACCTGGTCTAGTGGAAGGTGTCCCTGCTCATCGGGGGGTGGGGTGAGGGGTGAGGGGTGGGGGTGGAATTAGCCGATCTTTAAGGTCCCTTCCAACCCAAACCATTCTATGTTTCTAGGATTCTAGGATTCTAGTTTTGTGTACTTATTATACAGTGTACAATAGTGAACTCAACAGTGTGCATTTACTGTGCGTTACACAAACGACCATAGGATTTCCATCTTTTGCTTTTCTTTGGTTTTATACGCACAGAATAAAATGCTGGATGAATCCTCATATACAAACCTATAATGAATGTAATGTCGTGACACAATGTAATCTAACTGAGACCCACAGCAAACTGTTTAGTGCCCATGCACAAAGAGTACCTGCCACTCTGGAATGTGGAAGGGTTAATTCCAGGAAATTTGGGAGTAAGCTGAAGTATGAAATTGATTGAAGGGGGCACAGTAGATATGTGTTCCAGTGAACATACAATACTCCTTGTTTTCTTGCCTGTGTAAACTCTACCTGGAGTACTTTTTATAAGCTAAGACAGTATTACCCATCTATTGGCCATAATTTGCAAGCTGGTTCCTCAGTGCTGCCATTTCAGAGCACGCAGTCAGAGAGAGATCCTTCCAAGAGTGTGCTTAGTGCAGGAGCCACACATGATTATTGTAAACTACCCACTAGAAATGTCTTTCTCTCTCCAATAGACTACGATAAAAGCTGCAGTGGGCCAAACAACTAGTTTCTCTTAATTTTAGACCTAAGTGTTAGGCATCTGTTAAGTTACGTGATTAGTCACTATTACTCATTGTCTTCTTTCTTTTTGATGGAACATAAAAATTGGTAGTTGCTCTCATTTTAAATATGAAAATCTCTTTGAATAAAGTTGTCAGTTAAAAGGCCAAGTTCCTACCAAGGAGTAATCTGAAATAAATACTCTGCAGAGAAGCAAAAGCATTACACCTTTCAATTTCTGAAGTGTTTGCAGCATCTATTATAAATTATATATTATCAATATTAAGGAAGTTAGCCTTTAGATTTTTAGTCTTTCTGAAATATTTCAGAATAACTTTCAAAGGAAAAGTGGATCATGCTGTGTGTTAGAATTAGCTCCTGTATTTAGTGCATGCTGTTACCATTGAAATCTCCACACCTACCACATACTGCCACTAGTTCTTAGTGCTTTCTCTTGAAGTGAAGCATCCACTAACAATGTGTCCAGCAGCTTGAAGGCTCTCTGGAGTTGGAAAGCATATTTTAAAACCATCATGACAGAATAGTGTGATCAGCAGGAGACACTTAGAGCTAAGACAGATACTGAACTTCAGGCTGAGAATGCAAAGATGTCCTTCTCTATCTCCAAGTGACCAGGATTGTCACAGTGTCAACTACTTCAAAACAAAATATGTTTCTGTAGAGCATTTAAGTGGATCTCAGTTGTGGCTATGCCTGTTAGAAAGGCAATCTTTTTACAGCCCTTCAATGAAGATTGAAGTATTTGCTGCTAACATGATTAGGCAGCATAACTGAAAACCAGGCAGTAGGGATCTGCTTATAAAGGAAGTGCTGCACACTTTCAAAAGTTGTTTTGCAACCATCTAAGAGTCTCTCTAGTAAGTCTGATTCTTATGAAGTATTTAATAAACTACTTTGTCCATTTTTGAAAAGAGATGTGTCCATTAGAGAATAATAGCTAAAGAACCTTTAGCTGAGGAACTCTTTTCTCCTCTCAACATGCCCCAAACTGATTTGATGTCCTTCATCTTGCATGGTAAGGTTGATTCATTTATTCTATTTTGAAAAATAAACAGTCATGAGGAAAGAGGACAACTGATGCACTAATGGTAGTAAGAAGTCAAGGTCTCAAATGTTACATGCTTTTCTTTTTTTTTTTTTTTTTTTCTGTTTTCCTCCTCTTTTCCTAACCTACTGCCCACCTTTGTCTATAAGATTAGAAGCTGTGAGAATCATGCTTTTGTAAAACAAATAACAATAAATCGGTGCCAGTTATTGCATCAGACTGTGGAAGGTCTTTTCTTGCTTTTTACATCTTTATGCTTGTTTATGAGTGTGTGTGTTTGTGTGCATTTTTGTGTATACTACTTCATAGTAATTTAGAGATGAACGTGGCAGGTAAATATCAGGACATCAAACAGATATTTGATGAGTGATCCAAAAAAATATTTGATGACAGTTTATAAGTCTTACAAGTGAAGAAGCTCATTTTGTCAAATCCAAACAATTGGCAGTATTTTTCTTCATGTGTTTGTTGCTAACTTACGGGAAGAACTGCCTCCACAGAACTGCTGCACTGATGGATTGACACACTGCAATAGCTGTAGGGTGGAAGCGTAGGGAAGGAGGGAAGAGAAAATTTCAAAAACAAACAAATGGATCATAAGGTCGGACAAGGAGAAGCAGAATCATATGAATTGAATCTCCTGTGCTCCATGCAAACTAGGGAGCACAAGGTATGTACCAGTTTGCCACCATTAAAAACCTCAAATTCCCTAAGACTGTATTTAAACAGTATTTGGTAGCACCTCAGTGCACTTGAATTTCCAAGCCAAGTCACATCCACACTGCAAAAGCATCAGGATCAAGTCAAAATCATAATTTTCACATAGGTAAAAAGATCAAGCATGCCTAAATCACCTTAGGAATGGAAGACTTCATAAATAGTTCATTCATCCTTTCTGCCTTTCCTTATCCTGTCTATGAATGTCTTGTATGCTTTTACACATTTCCCTTCCCATTCATGAATGTTCAAGCTCACATTCATGATAGAGCGAACTTAGCCTAAAAGTGACATTTCATTTTGTTAGCACTGTAGAATCCTTTTTCTAAAATGTGAATCTTTCCACTCATTCAAGGAACTCCACCTTTTAACACTTCCTTTAGGCTTGTTCCTTATTGCAGGCCTATCTGATACACGCCAGCCTTGTGGAAACACCACAGCTATGATAGATAAAGCAACTTTGAAGCTGTAAACTGTTAGGCACAGATTATCTACAGGACAAGCAATACATCTGTTGCAATACTGATGTGAAGAGAGCTCTCAGTGATTATGGGGGGATTGTTTAACCTCTTGGATCATTTCAGTTATAAAACAGAAGGACATTAAATGGTTTCCTTTGTTAGTTCATGCACATGCATAATCACACATGTTGAAATGTTTGTCTCTATAGTACAGATTATAAAACCAGTGCATATATTGCTTTGCATTTAATTAAAACATTAAAAAATCAGCAACTGCAAATGCAGAAATTCTTATACTGATATAATTTGGAATTTGGCATTATTAATTTGGCAGTGTGTTACAGATTTTAGCATATAAAGACACACAGATTTGTGTGGGATGAAAAGATTTTTTTACCTCTTTGGGCAGTCCCTGAAGTTCCTGTTCCCTACAAGGAAAATTGACCATATCGCAACTGTACATTCATGCAGACTTCACACCCATTAGATTAGAGCTCTATGGGCACCAAAAGCTGACCAAATTCCCCATTACAGCCGAAATAACTGATGTTGAAATTGAAATGTTTTTTTCTAACTTAGAAGAGAGTGTGACCTGGTTTTCAATATCTGAAGTGGATTCAGAAAGAAAAATTAGACAATGATGTACAGAGAATACAGACCTATGTAAGACAACAAAGTTGTTGATTTCTACATGATTATGATCTATTTTATAGTATAATCATTTGTACACAACATATACTCTGTACGAAGAACAGACTATTGTATATTTGAATCACTCATACTTTGATTTTGATGCTGTTCAAAAAAACCTGCTAAACCAAATTCATTAACACAATGAGAGATTAAAAAGGAGGGAGATATTATTAACAGATCAATTTTTATATCTGTAAGAATCAGGTTATGGCTTTTTTTTTTTTTTCAAGCTCTGAAATATTTTCAGTTCAGTGGCTTTGGATCATATATATTCTTCTTTAGGTAGTGTATAGAATGATCATGAAGGTAGAGTGAGACACTGTTAGGGCAGAATGTCTAAAAGCTCATGATTGCACCTATCCTCTCCATTCTACCTCAGTGAAATATAGCATGGGGTAGGTCTTGTAATAAGAGAATTCCTAATTGAGATTTTTACTACATAATATTTAATTAATCAGCACACTTTCGGTTGCTATAGTAACTATAATCCCCTGCACAAAATGTTTAAATAAATTGTCTCAAATGATACACATTATATTCATTCTAGATGCTGATAAATAATCCCCTCAATCTTCTTCCTGTCCCTGTGTTTGGAAGAATTTCCTTTTAATTCCTTAAAGGAGCACACCAAACAAAAAATGGCAGTGACAGATTTTTGGGTTTTGGGTTGTGTGTTGTTTTGGTTTGGTTTTTGTTATAAAATCCCTATATGACAATGTGCGTTCATTCAACTGGTTAACAAAATTCAGAGACAGTCTAGAGCATATGAGAAATTAAAAGAAGCTATGTGACTTATGTCACCTGTACAATGTCCAAAGCCTAACTCTAATGTTCTTTTCAGTATTATATATTAAAATAGCACATTGAGGGGAAAAAAAAAAAAAAAGCAGGAAGAGTAAATGAGAGAATCACAAAATCACAGAATGGCTGTTTGGAAGGGACCTCTGGAGGACATCTGTTCCAACCACTCTGCTCAAGAAGGGACAACTCCAAAAAGTTGCCCAGGGCCATATCCAGTTAGCTACTGAGTATCTCCAAGGACGGAGACTTCAAATCCTCTCTGGGCAACCTATTTCAGTGCTTTGTCACCCTCACAGCAAAGTAATTCCTGATATTTAGAAGGAACCTCTTGTGTTCTAGTTCGTACACATTGCCTTTTGTTCTGTCACTGAGCACAACTGAAAAGATCCTGGCTCTGTTTTCTTCGCACCCTCCCTTCAATCCCTAAACATCAATAAGATCCTGCCTAAACCTCTTCTTCTCCAAGCTGAACTGTCCCAGCTCTCTCAGCCTCTCCTCACAGGAGAGGTGCTCCAGTCCCTTCATCATCTTCATGGCTCTCTGTCGTTTTCTTTCCAGCATGTCCAGATCTCTTGTACTGGGAGACAAGAACTGAACACAGTACTCCAGGTGTGGCCTCCCCAGTGCTGAGAAGAGCAGCAGGATCACATCTCTTCACCTGCTGGTGATACATTGCCTAATGGAGCCACTGAAATACTGAGTTACTTTAAGTCAGTAGAATGTTGCTGAGACTGGGCTTCAGCAGAAACATGAATTAACTGACATGCAGGAATGTGAGTTAATTAACATGTAGTTTATTGACACGTTTATCTTGCTCATTTGACCAAAACACAGGATAGATGTTGGATGTTCGCAGCTGAACACTCTGCATGTATGACGCCCAACAACTATAGAAATTATGTGATGTTTGAGGCGAGGTGAAAGCCTCACAGTTCAGAGTTGTTCAAGTGAAGCCATGAATACAACCATGCCTCTGTACTGAACTTTGGCCTCACCCCCTCCACCTCTTTTCTTGACTAACAAAGCAACAAGCATTGTTGACAGTCAGCACGCAATAAATGACATAGTCCCACCTCACCGAAGTATAAATCTGACATATAGAAACCTCCAATTTGAGGATGAGAACTTCGATTAGGGTTCCAATTGTAGCTGCTGTCCATCGTCTATCAGCAGTCATGGTCATCCGGAGAGGTCCCAGATGACTGGAGACTTGTTAATGTGATGCCCATCTATAAGAAGGGTCATAAGGAGGACCTGGGGAGCTACAGGCCTGTCAGCCTGACCTCGGTGCCAGGAAAGGTGATGGAAGAGGTCATCCTGAATGCAATCGCACCAAAAGTGCAGAACACCCTGGGGATCAGGCCAAGCCAGCATGTGTTCATGAAAGTCCTGCCTGACCAACCTCATCTGCTTCTATGACCAGGTAACCTGCCTGGTGGATGAGGAAAAGGCTGTTGATGTAGTCTACCTAGACTTCAGCAAGGTCTTTGACATGGTCTCCCACAGTATTCTCCTGGAGAAGCTGGCAGCCCATGGCTTGGACAGGTACACGCTTTGCTGGGTTAAAAACTGGCTGGATGACCGGGCCCAGAGAGTGGTGGTGAATAGAGTGAAATCCAGCTGGCGACCAGTCACAAGTGGAATTCCCCAGGGGTTGGTGTTGGGGCCCATCCTCTTTCATATCTTTATTGATGATTTGGATGAGGGAATTGAGTGCACCCTCAGTAAATTTGCAGACAACACCAAGTTGGGGGGAAGTGTCAATCTGCTGGAGGGTACGAAGGCCCTGCAGAGGGATCCAGACAGGTTGGATCAACGGGCAGAGGCCAATGGAATGAGGTTCAACATGGCTAAGTGCCAGGTCCAGCACTTTGGCCAAAACAACCCCATGCAACACTACAGGCTCGGGTCAAAATGGCTGGAAAACTGTGCAGAGGAAAAGGATCTGGGGGTGTTGGTTGACGCTTGCCTGAACATGAGCCAGCAGTGTGCCCAGGTGGCCAAGAAGGCCAACAGCATCCTGGCTTGTATCAGGAACAGTGTAGCCAGCAGGACCACGGAGCTGATCATCCCCTTGTACTCTGCTCTGGTGCCTCTGCTGCACCTCAAGTACTGTGTTCAGTTTTCAGCCCCTCACCACAAGAAAGACACTGAGGCCCTGCAGCATATCCAGAGAAGGGCTACGAGGCCTGGATCACAGGTCCTATGAAGAGCAGCTGAGGAAACTGGGGTTGTTTAGTCTGGAGAAGAGGAGGCTCAGGGGAGACCTTATTGCTCTCTACAGCTACCTGAAAGGAAGTTGTGGGGAGCTGGGGGTCAGCCTCTTCTCATAGATGACTAGCAATAAAACTAGAGGGAATGGCCTCAAGTTGCACCAGGGGATGTTTGGGTTTGAAATTAGGAGACATTTCTTCTCAGAAAGAGCAGTTGGGCATTGGAACGGGTTGCCAAGGGAGGTGGTGGAGTCACTCTCCCTGGGGATGTTTAAGGTAAGGTTGGATGTGGTGCTTAGGGACAAGGTTTAGTGGGTGATATTGGTGGTAGGGGAATTGTTGGACCAGATTATCTTGGAGGTCTTTTCCAACCTTAATGATTCTATGAAATTAAATTAATATACCTCTCCTTTTGTATGTTCTTGTTTCAGCTTTATCAGGTCATATCGAGAGCAAAAAAGGAAAACATAAAAGACATTGGAGATTCTCTGGATTTTCTTTCCCACATGGAAACGAATAGTTTTTCAATGCATAAGTTTTATTGTTAAGACTTTAGGATGAAAAATCTAGTTTCTCTTGGAAACTTCTTTAAAAAAAAAAAAAAACCTACAAAACGAACAAACATTAAAAAAAAACCCTCAACAAATCAAACCAACCAAACCAAACCTTGCTACAGAGGAAGCGTAGGTAGAAAGCAGTCATTATAGTATGTTGGTATGTTGGGTTTTGGTTTACTCCCCTACTTTTGGGAAATTTTAAGAAAGAAATTCTCTACAAAGAAAGGCTGAGAGAGCTGGGACTGTTCAGGCTAATGAAGAGAAGGTTCTGGGGTGACCTCACTGTGGCCTTTCAGTACTTAAAGGGGACTTAAAAAAAGATGGAGAAGGACTCTTTGCTCAATGAGATAATGACAGGACAAGGGAGAATGGTTTTAAACTAAAAGAGGGGAGATTTAGTTTAAAGATTAGGAGGAAATTCTTCACTCAGAGGGTGGTCAGGCACTGGAACAGGTTGCCCAGAGAGGCTGTGGATGCCCCATCCCTGGAGGTGGTCAAGGCCAGGTTGGATGGGGCCCTGAGCAACCTGATCTAGTGTGTGGCATCCCTGCCCATGGCAGGGGGGTTGGAACTAGGTGATCTTTGAGGTCCCTTCCAACCCAAGCCATTCTATGATTCTTTGAAAAGAAGAAGCAATTTTCATGGCAATTTTCACAGCAATTTTCAGGGTCCTTCTTTCTTTGACAATGTAGTGAATACACAGTTTCTGAAATTCAGAAAGCATTCTTATGTTTGCCATCTCCCAGGTTGGTGCACATATTACAGTTGTAACACACTACAGTTGTACTGTAATGTTGTTTGATGTTTATTATAGATGAATATCAATTATGTTAGAGACTTCATTCAGATAAATTCAGATTCAATGCTTCAAACTTTTCTGATCCACAAGCCAGGAGGATAATGCATTGACTTCATTAGATTTACAGCATGTCCTGGGTTTAAGTATCTCATGAATTTTTGTTAATACATTTCCCACAGTGTATGTAGAGACATGCAGCTTAAATGATTTTGACCCTACATAGTTCAGTACAGAATTCAGGGGACATACGCAAACTTTCCTTTGAGAAATACGAAAAGCACCTGTTGAGCTTCAGCATAAAATGTGTTGCCCTCCCAAAAGGCAGAAGTATAATTTTAATGAGATCTTAGTCCAAATAGAACATGACACAAAATAATTTTCAACTGCAATTATTCAAAATTGGAAGGTTGTAAAAGGATGAAAAGAAATTTACTCTTTAGAGCTACCAATCAGGCCAGTTTGGAGGTTAACTCTCCTGGGAAATTTGAGAAGTGATTCAGCTTCAGAAAGCATTCATACCTGCCTTTCTTTGAACTAAGTATTTTCTAAGTGGTACAGCAGTGTTACTCTCCACTGGGGAGTATGCTAAGATAGTCTAATTAATTTCTCTAGTAACCTAAACTAGATCTGGGTCCTTAGAGACTCAAGGAAATTAAAGCCAATGTGATTTCTCTTTTTTCCTCTGCCTTTTTTGTTTTGTAGGAATTATTTAAATTATGAGAAACTATTTTAGGTCATTGACAGGAAGCTAAATTTGGTCTTCACAGTTAAAAGTCCTTTTGTTAATCCCTGCTACAAGGCATGTTTTAAGCTTGTCTCAATTAAAAAAAAAAAAAAAAAGGAACTTCCAATTGCTAATTTATGCAAATGTTCTGTAGTCTGATTTTGGTACAGATTTTGCTATTTTTATGGGTAATTAAAGATAACGTTTTGATAAGTTTGTGAAGAAAAATGCGTTAAGCCTTTTAACCTTGAAGTTGTCCCCTTTTTTTTTCTTTTTTTTTTCCCGAGAGTAAAAATTAAACATAAAGAAATGTGAAATTTGCTTTCATCTGCAATAGAGCATTGTTGCTTGGAAACAGTCAGGTGCTGTTTAATTGCTTGTATGATTCACCAATATGTATGAAATTCAGAAAAACAAAATTTATATTAAGTCACTATGACTTTTTTTGTAGCTGAAAAGGTAGCATATTTATGATTAAAGGCTAGATCATACTTGCCTCAAAGAAAATACGAGAAGAATTGCATAAAGAGCAAGATTTACCTCAAAAACAAACAAATAAACAAAAACATGAACAACTGGTATTAGGGTTAGTTACACTTGAGCATACCAGACTCTAGACTAAAGTATAAGAGTCCCATTACAGATCAGGAACATTCTCAAATCATCAGAGAAGTCAGACAGTATTAACGAAGATCTAACCTTTTCCACTCTGAAGCTCCTTTGTTATTTTTTTTCCTCCATTATATGATAAAGATGCTTCTTAGTGCTTTGTCATTGAGATCATTTAACCGTCACTACAGAAGACTACCCTGTGCCAAATTTTGGGTCCCTATGCATAGGGACAGTTGTTGAATCACGTTCTAATTCTCTGTGATATTTATTAGATTTTTTTTCCTTTAGCGTACAAATAAGAGCAGTACACATTTAGTTTTCAGTTTGAGAAGTTAGATATATTGGAAATTCTATCATTTGAAAGAATGGATAAATTCTTTACGCACATCCAATGGCATCCATTTCAGCCTAGTTGCCCGTGCTAGAAACCAGCACAGTAGAGTTTCAGATGCACAGCTGAAAGAAAACTGAAACTTGCATTCTCTGTTCAGGGAAATGTGACCCAAACTCAGCAGCTCGCAGGTACAGGTATGGTGTTTAGGATCCTTGCTTTCAGCCAAATCTCATCCATTTCCATCTTCACCAACATCCAAATCCCTCCTCTCTTTCAATGGTGCAGACTTTCCCTTCATCTCCAGCACAGCAGCCGACAGCAGCAGCTCAGCCCTACCCCACCCACACTCAATGTAGTCACTCCTTTTTTTCCTACGCAGCAGCAGCAGAACTCACCCTCCTGAGCCTGCTGGAAGGTTAACGTAGTGCCAGGTAAGGTGAGTTAGAAGGGAGTAAGGCCTCTGAGACCAAATTTGAAATAACCACCCCAGCAGGAACTACTGTTTTTCACTCACTATTTCTGTTCTAGTAAGAATAACAGCAGTCATGCTAGGCTTTTGCAGTCAATGATGATGAATTTATTCCCTCCCTCTGAGAAAAAGGGAGCTGACTAGAAGCCTGTTGCAAACCAGAACCTGGTCTCTGCCAACATTGTCTAGGTTTTTTTTTTTTTTTTTTGGTAGATTATTGTATCATCTTCTTCCTCACCATACTAAATGAATTGATAATCAATATAAATAACACTTATCACATGGCATTTGGATATTTTTCTTTGCTTCTCCCTAGTCGATATGCAAAGATTTGTATGCATGCAAAATTACTGTGTGTTTGCACTTCTAAATGTATATTCATGTTACAAGACATAAAATTAGATCTACCAGCTTTGCTCTCAGAGCAAAATATAAGGGTGACTGTCAGTTCCTAGGTGGAAATCATTTCTTGGTCTTGGCCTCTACCCCAGCCAGGCTCTATCAACAGCATGGGGGAACTATTATATTGCTGCACTCCTACAGCACACAAAATAGAAAACAGCAACATATTTGAATGCAGATGAGATCATGATTACATTTGCACAAGAATGTCTTCATTTGAACATAAAAATGGGTATTCTGGATCAGACTAAGGGTATATCTCTTTCAGACACTCTATGTCTGGTGGCATGTATGAGACTCAGAAGGGGAAAATGTGAAAACAACAAGCATAGAGCAACTTTTTTTTTTTTTTTCCTACACCTTCCCAGCATTCATTAATCAATAGATTGGAAGTTCCTGAGCAAGGGTGACCATTGCTTCTCATGGAGAACAATATGAAGAATTTCATCTTCTGAGAACTTCTTTTTGAATATATTGATAATTTTAGTCCCCATGATGAATAACTTCCAGAAGTAAATTATTATATAAGTTATATAGGTTGCTTCCTTTTGCCTGTCTCAAAACTCATGAGAATTCCCTGGAAAAATCCCAGTTCTTGTAATATGTAGGAAAGTGTAGATAGTCATTTCCTGATTACTTTTTCAGTAATGTTCAGGACCTCTGTCTTCCTTCAGCTGTTTCTTTTCCAAATCCAGAGTCCTAATTTATTTCATCTCCACTATTTCCAATCTTTGTTTGTCCTGACCAGCCTGCTCTGATTTTGTTTGTTTGTTTGTTTGCTTGTTTTTCCTTTTTCTTTTTCTTTTTTATTATTATTTTTTCATTCAGCTAACATATTTGGTTTGAGACAACTGAACAATATGACACAATGTATTTAAGAAGTAGAGTGTCATAATTATTTTTTGTACCAGAGATGGTGTGGCCAGCAAGACTGAGGAAGTGCTCTTTAGTCAGTACTGGTAAGACCACACTTTGAGTACTGTGTTCAGTTTTGAGCCCCTCACTACAGAAAGGATATTGAGTTACTGGAATGTGTTCAGAGAAGAGCAATGAAGCCAGTGAAGGGACTAGAAAAGAAGACATATGAGGAGCGGTTGAGGGAACTGTTGCTGTTAGTCTGAAGAAAGGGAGGCTGAGGGGACACCTCATCACTCTCTGTAACAACCTGAAAGGAGGTTGTAGCAAGGAAGGTGTCAGTCTCTTTTCTCAAGTGACAAGTGATAGGATGCAAGGCAATGGCCTCAAGTTACACCAGGGGAGATTTATGTTGGATATCAGGAAGAATTTCTTCATGGAAAGGGTGGTTAGGCATTTGAACAGGCTGCCCAGGAAGGTGGTGCAGTTGCTAGTCCCTGAAGGTATTTAAGAGATGTGTGGATGTGGTGCTTAGGGACATGTTTTAGTGGTGGACTTGCAGTGGATGGTTGGACTCAATGATCTGAAGGGACTTTTCCAAACTTAATGATTCTATGATCATAAATCTACTGAGAAGGATAGTGTTTCTTTTTCTTTATCAATTACTTACCAAAGAATTTGGTAATTTAATCGGAAGAAATTTTAGAGTTTATTTACTATGATTTCAAAATCTCTCTGCAGAGAGTTAGTAACTAATATAGAAATAATAAAATCGTTTCCAATGCAACAAGGATTAATAAGAAAACATAGAAATGATGGTAAACAAGTCTGGTCATTCACAATAATTGATGAGGGCACATAAGAATATGGTGAATTTCATTCCAGTTTCATTCCAGTTGGATTATCTGATTGAGGACTTATAAATTGGGAGACAATGATCAGTAAAGCCTAGTCAGGTGTTCTAATTGATAAGGAAAGAGATGGAATGTGGGAATGTTGATTCAGGCAAGGTTGTCTAAGTGAGGATCCCTGGATCTGGATGATAAGAAGTAAAGAAAGAGAAACCATAAGCAGAATTCTGATACACAGACCGAACAAAGCAAAAAATTAGCTGTTAACAGGAAACAAAAATCCCAGACACACTAGTTGATGAGCTATCAAGCTTCAGGTGCCACTTCCATGAAGATCAACCTGGGCTTTGCAGCTGATAAGATTGCAAACCAGCTGGCGAGATAAGGGCCAGGCTTGGGGGGGGGGGGGGGGGGGGGGGGGGGGGGGGGCGGGCTGAGAGGAGGCAGATGGCAGTCTCGGGGAGTGTAGAAACTGCAGAGCTCTGCAAACCCATGGGGGTTGTGCAGAAGGAACAAGGAGGGGGATAGGTAGAAAAGGGCATAAAAGCAGCAGTTGCTTGTTACACAGGGCTGGTCACTACGCTTGTCTGGCTGAGCCCTATGGCTGATCACTGCGGTCTGTCCTATCTTATATTCTCTTGTTAAACTTTTCATAACTATCTCTCTGTGTATCCACACTCTCAATCCCATGTTTCTGTAAACTGCAAGGATTGTGCAAGCAACTGGTGAGACCTGGGTGTGGATGAGTGAACCTCAATACCAGTTCCTGCAGTCAGGTTGGGGAACAGACATCCCAGTCTGTGGTGCTTTATAATGGAGTGAGTGTGGGGGGGTCTCAGCACCAGTCACGAGTGGGCCTTGTGTTTGCAAGTGGAATTGGTACCAGCTACTAAAGTTGAGCCAAGCATGTAGGCCCACGGAGTGTGGTGCCATCTAGTGGAGAAAGTGAGGGCCCTAGCATCAGTAGTTGGAGAGCCCCCTGGAGGAAGGGCCTCGCTGACTCTGAACCCAGAGTGACAGCTACTGGGGAGATCAGCATAAGTGAACTGGGTGCAATCTCCTGGAGTCAGGCTGGGAGTGTGTAGGTGCTGCCAGCCTGTCCAAGCTACTGGAGTGAGTGGGGTCCTAGCATCAGCTACTGGAAGGAGTAGGGGCTCTTCTACCCTAATGATCGTAGCCCTGTTTCAGCCACAGGGGCAGGAGTGGTGTTTGTTCCCAAACTAGCTACTGGGCGGGGGCTGGTGTAAGTGAGGTGATTGTTGGGCTCTAAACCAGCAGCTGGAGCAGGGCTGTGGGTCACAGTTTGTGTGCCTGGTGCTGGCTGCTGTGGTCCAATTGTCTGTATCTTCCCCAGCCTGGTGTATGTGGGCTGTGTGTGTATATTTGGTAGCAAACTTTAAGCTGGAGCAGCTGGCAAGTAGCAGGGTCCTCAGGTCTGGGCTGGGATATTGGTTAGGCAGTGAATCTGTGCTGGTACACCCAGGGGGACTAGCAACTGTGGTGTGCATGAAGACCAAGTGAGTGTATGCATTTGCAGCAAACTTCAAACTGGACTCGCAGCCTGGTAGCAGGCTCACTACTCTGGACTTTGGGAGAGCAGACTTTGGCCTGCTAAGGAGACTGGTTGGTGGAGCCCCTTGGGAGGAAGTCTTGGAGGGCAAAGGAGTCTAGGAAAGCTGGATACTCTTCAAGAAAGAAATCCTAAAGGAGCAGGCTGTCCCCACATGACAAAAGATGAGCCATTGCGGAAGACCAGCCTGGCTAAACAGAGAGCTGTGGATAGAACTCAGGAAGAAAAAGAGGGCTTATGACCTTTGGAAGAAGGGGTGGGCCACTCAGGAAGACTACAAAGGTGTCATGATGCTGTGCAGGGACAAAATTAGAAGGGCCACATCCCAACTGGAGCTCAATCTGGCTATTGCTGTCAAGGCCAATAAAAATGTTTTTATAAGTACATAAACAAGAAAAGGAAGACTAAGGAGTATCCCCATCCTTTATTGGATGTGGGGGAGAACATAGTGACAAGAGATGAGGAAAAGGCTGAGGTACTTAATGCCTTCTTTGCCTCAGTCTTTAGCATCAAGACCAGTTGTTCCGCAGGTACTCAGCCCCCTGAGCTGGTAGACATGGATGGGGAGCAGAATGAAGCCCTTATAATCCATGAGGAAATGGATAGAGACCTGCTACTCCACTTAGATGTACACAAGTCTATGGGGCCAGATGGGATCTACCTGAGGGTATTGAGGGAGCTACCAGAAGGGCTTACAAAGCAGCAATCCTGCTGCTGCTTCCCATGCTTGGTTTCACCTATGACTAAATATCGGCAACATCAGCAAAAATTGATACCCATCTGTTCACCTCCCTTTAGACTGACCATCACAAGTCCCAGAGATGATCACCCATGTGGGAGTCCACTAGTAACTAATTTCTCTTGTGCAAACTGACTCCAAGTGCTGGTATATCATTTCCTATCCTTCAACAATCGTGTCAGGCCACAGGCAGCATCTTCCCTGCTCCTGGTCATGTGGATCCCAGAACTCAGGGCCAAGGCTGAGAGGATGGAGATGAGGGTGGCCCTGATGGTGACCCATGGCTCACTGCTGGGCATCTCTGTGGGGAGGCCACAGACAGGTCTGCTTTCTTCCCATGGGATCCCATTGAGCTGCAGCTAAGCAGCTTGTGGCTGTTTCCTGAAATGACAGCTTGCCTTTCCAGAAAGCTAAAGGGTTAGTTGGTCTAACATGCCATTGTAGAGAAAAAAAAAGTGAAATACGTTAGCCTCACAATTACACATTTGATGGATATACATTGAATAAAAAGCTGTCATCACTCCCCCTTATAATTACATTTTTAGCTGCTCATGTTCAGTACAGTAATGTCAACAGATGGCTTGCTAACTGCACAGCTTGTGCAAGTTGTGTTGGTGGCAATCAGGTCAAAACCTCATCTCTTTCTCTTTGTTTTTGTGAACCTCAATACATGCTAGGTGATTTTAAATGTAATTTGGTTTGTTTATTGGAAACCTACAGAGCTCCAGCTGCCATGCTGGATTTCATCTAGAAAAATGTATGTGCTTCTGCATGGTTTAAATAAAGGTAATCTAGTACAGAGATTTCCCTCACGTCAGCAGCGAAGAAAAAGTAATCAAACGCTTCCTGATATTATCCATATTCATATTCATATCCAGATTCATGAACATGTATTTTGTAGCTATATATTGAGCAAGAAAATGCAGAGATTATCTAAAGGCAAGGATGCATAAGGCTGAAGTGGTATTCTTACAGGGGTATTTGAGTCACCACAAACAGTACACATCTTGCTGTGATAGTTACAAACACCAAAAATATCTGGAGGACTAAACACCACCTCACAAACTTTGTTCATACCAGTATTGTGATGTAATTTAAAATATTTACAGCTGAACTAAAATATAATCAGCTGTCCTGTTTTAGCTGTCCTGTTTTATTATTATTATTATTAATAATAATAATAATAATTATTATTATTATTATTATTATTTTCTTCCTAGGCCGGCAAATTCATTCTAGTGTCAGCACACAGTAAAAGTATTCCCAGTAATGTTCTCAGAACTTCATCTCTTTCATTACACAAACTACTACATATTGCTTTCTTTTTGAGTGGTCAGTAGAGATTTGTGGAACTATTGTATCACTGAAGAACATGAAAAAGGGTCGCAGAGTAATCGAATTCATACTGTTGCCCCACTTCACCAGGCCGCAAGAAGATGCAGCACAAAAGAGAAGGTACAGCCTTAAGAGAGGCTCATTCAATAGAGGGAGTTGTGCTTTGTTGATCTGAGTCTTTGGGCTTTGCAGTGGCTCATTATGGGTTTGGACAAGGCACAACAGTGAAAGTGAGGACTATTAAAATGCTAACGTTATCATATCATGATAATGTTAACATGCTAACATGGTAACATAACATGATAATGTTATCATGCTAACGTTATCATATCAGTCATACTAATTTTCAACAACTGTAATTCATTTTTACACAGCTCTCAGTTGATTTTTTCTTTTAGCATTCTTCTTCACAGCAACAGAAAAAACAACCATTTTTCTATATGTATGTAGATAATAAATGGTGAGTTTAAAATGCAGGATGTTCTGATATTATGAAGACAGTTTAAAACAGTAAGCACAATGAAGAACTTGAATAAGCTGTCTGTGGGCAGAATTCGGCACAATTTTTGATCACTGCAGAAAATCTTGGAAACAGGCTTTCCCAGAGGAAAAATTAGATACGTGCCACAATGAAACAGGTATAAAACATCTCTGAATATGACCAGTGATGAAGTTAATAAGATACCTGAAGACCTGAATCTCATAGGTTGCAAAGTCAACCAAAATATCACTGAAACTAATCGATCACAGTTTTTCTCAAACCACCCCCAGACAATTCCCAAACAGGAGACCTGACTGCCTCTAAATCTTCACTGATGGTTTTGTAGACTAGGAAACTCTATGATTCAAAATTATATAGGAAGAGTACCATTAGCCAAGGTTATATTTAGCACAAGAGTAAATATAAAGAAGTTGGCAAGGACTTATTCAACATAAACAGAAGGAGGAAACACGGCTACTGAGGGGACTGTGGCTGTGAACACAGCAGAGACCATAAATTAAATGCTAAATAAAGAAGCTTTGTAAAGAATATCTTCACAACTATAACAGCCCTGACAGAAAGCACTGCAAAGTGGACTTATTTAGAGTTCCTGCTCTGTATGTCCTCTGATAACCTCTCCTCTAGTCTGATAACTTTTTTTAACTGCTTCATGCAAGAGTGCCTGAGTGTATTTGCTATGTTCAGATGATTAATTTAAGTAAATCAGAGTGTACAGAGTATTGCAGCTAGCTTTCTCAGCCACCTGACCTACTTCAGATTCATCAATTTGTAAAGAAGGTGGAACAATAAATATGTGATGAAATGAAGAGGTGTCTAGAGCCAACATCTAATTCACTGGGCATAAGTGAGGTTATGCATGAGTCTCTGTTTCTGTTTTTAGTCCTAACATTTTTTTATTTTTATTTTTTTAAGAATTCAGTGTTCTAACACAGCGGCTTTGATGCCACTGACTGGATATAAAGCTCCACTTTACCTGACCATTCTTGCACCTATGCTTAGTCCATTCCCATTCAGTATCTGACCTAATGACCAAGGAGACTGCTAAGTGAAAGTCTTAAGACATCAGAGGAGTATGTTTGTTTCTTGGTGTTCCTCTCTGCTCCATCTGACAAAAAGTACCACAGCACATAAAAGATCTTCTGATGCATAGTATTGCTTGAAGGAAGAGAAAACACTGCATTAAGGGAGTCTTGTACAATAGATGGATCTGGCTCACTTTGTTTGAATTTTCTGGCTTATTAGATAAACAGAGGTCTTAGAAAACTCTTATTATCTCAAAGTGTAGATAAAGGGTCTTTCTGAATTTAAACAGTCCATACACATTTTGTCTTGGTAAAGTAAAGATAGCTACCAGGAAGTCAATCTATAATGGTTTCTTTGCCTCCCCCAGGGAAGATTGTTCTGTATAGCTGGTTATCCATCTGTAAAATTAGTCATACAATATGAGACACATGATTAACATTTTAGGGAGAACAATGGGTTTAAGACTCAAAACAGAATTTTTCTATGAGGAATACACTCACTACAGAATGAAGAAGATCAGGAGTAACTGGTATGGCAAAGGAAACTTTATGATTGAAACATTATGCTGTGTGTTTTCGTTACACAAAATCTAAAATCTTTCTATGTGCAAAAAAAGAAACATTTCATATTTAAGGAGAAGAATTCATTGTTAGTGTAATTGAAATCTTATCAGTCTAATAAAGGTTTTTATTATTGTTATTATTATTATTGCAGGTCTAGCTACTATTAGAGAAAATGAATACAAAAGATAACAAACAATACAGCTGTTACACAAAAGGTCTCAATAATAATCTACTTTTTATACACACACTTCCCAGTATTTTCCCTTTTTATTTAGTGTCACCTAAATCAGCTATCTGAACATAACAGAACCCATCCTTCCCTGCCCCCTGCACAAGAGCACAAGTCTGAGTGGGTTTTGGAGAATAGCTTCAGTCTAAGCAGGTGGAGAGCATGACAAGTTAACAGCATGTCAAGTGCTTTGCTGAGGATGCTGATGGTTGGAGGATGCTTTGGATGCTTTGGATGCTTTGGATGCTGAGGATGCTTTAAAATGTTTGGTAACACAATACTATTCCTTGCTCTTACTCTGTTGGTCCACAAGTTCACATCACACAGGAATTTACTATTTATGATGCATTTTATATATGTTAGATGCTTGTACTTTATTTCTTTGGTACCCCTGAAACTGGTTTTGTCCAGCTTCAGGTCTGCATTTCCTCCATTGACTACTGGTGAGTTGATTATACCCACAGGGTCCTCGGTGCCCACCTGTGTCTCATTTCTTTCCATGCCACATCTGTACTCCTCCTTATCTTATGTCACCATATTTCAAGGCATCTGCTGTCGTACCTGTATTTCTCTACATTGCATTGTTACATTAGTCATCAATATCTCTGTGGAGCTGTACAGCTTTGGATCTATATTCATGTTTTTATGGGGTGAGAAATCAGAGCATTTTACCATTTCAGTGGTTTAGGGTAAAGAAAGTTAATCAATTAATTTAAACAAAAAGGACAATTGCTGCTCATACCTACCTCAGCTGCAAGAAAATTTCTATAGCTTCAGAAATAAATTAAATTAAATCCTTAGATAATTATAATATATTCCCATGAGTGTTCCAGGTCAGAGCATTTCTTGATCTTTTGCATGCCTTTCAGAAGTTACCAGAGGATAAAATAGCTTATTCTAATTCTCTTGCACCAGTCTATAAACACTAATGCCACAATTAAAAGAAATAATTGTCATGCCTAGATTTACAAGCTCATTATCCAGCTTTTGTGAGGAACTCATCATGAACTATAATTTAAAAAAAACAAAACAAAACAAAAAAACAAACAAACAAACTTACATGTTCTGTTACTGAAAATAACCTCCCTAGAGCATATGCTTAATATTTTCAAGAACTTGTATTATGACATCCTTGATGCCACAGAGGAAAGTTTCCATTTTTTTTTATTTTTTTTTAATCTCACATCTATCAATAAAGAAACCAATTGGACAGATATTTCTGTATCAGAACTAAAGAAATATTTGGTAAAGAAGTGTTATCACCCTCTACACATTTGTACTACTATAATAAGTAGTAACATATTTTCTGTACATTCACTGAATATCATTTCTATTAACTAGAATAGTGGCTTTTGCAGTGCATATATTTTCTACCTTTAAAAAAAATCTTATTAAAAATGTTATTTTTAAAAATACCTTTACAAATTTTTAAGCATACAATCCACACAATGTTATAGAAAATCAGACAGTCATAGCACTTCTTCCAATCAAGTCCTGATCTTGATCTCAATTTGCATGTAAAGCTAAGGAAACATAATAAGTTACCTTACATGATATGTAAACCCATCGCATAACAGATGCTAGTAAATGTGAACCTCCCAAGACACAAATTAATTCTTTCTCGCAATTCAAATAACATGTCTTTTTAATTTTGTTTAGATTAATTTTGTGTAACTTTACACTCAGCCTGAGACAGAAATGGTAAAAACAGATGCTGTTAAATGTCCATCGAATCAATCACTTAACACAGACAGGTAGAGAATCTAGTAAGAAAGTGTGTCCTAACAGATTTGCAATACAATTTCTGTTCTGCAGTCATTATTCAGTTTGGGAATATTAATCACAGTCAAGCAACTTTGTATTAAGAAACCCCAGGTCACACTTTGATGGAAACTTCTGATGGGCCATAAACCATGCCTGCATTGGGAAGGATTCAATCTTAGGTCCCCAAAGGTCCCCGTTCTTTTAAGGATTTCTTACTTCAGCAACATATCTATATGCTTTCACAGCTATCTTCTTACTTCTTCATTCAGATACACACACCGCGATGAATATGATGAGTATCTATAAACACTTCAACTGATGTGAGAAGATAAGTGGTGACAAGTTTACAAATAGGGGAAGGCTATAGAGATGGTGATGTTCTAGAGAGTTTGAGGAGGTAAGCAGAGAATAAACAAGCAGGTAAGAAACTCCTGTGTAAAGCCAGTGAAATGATTCATTTGTATACATATGATGGAAGAGAGAAGGAAAATCTCACCTTAGACAGTCAGCAGAGAAGCAAAAAGAACAAAAATCTTTCAAAGCCTTGCTTGTAAATAATAAAACTTTTTTTTTTTTTCCTTGCTATTTGTCTAGGGACACTGACATGAAAGTTAAGTGTATGTATGTTTGGCTGTGGTAATTCTGGACTGATTATTCAGATGGCTTTCTCGGTAACTCTTGATGAAAACACATATCCTAGAGGCAAATTCATCACTAATATCCATTTTAGCTTGAAAAAGTAATTTTATGGCATACTGTGTTACATGCCTGACTAATCCCAGGGTCTGAATAATTCATGGCCATTATGAGATGGACCCTTTTAAACTCCTGGAGTTCTACATCGACATCAAGCATCACAACAGCTTCACAGATTAATTTGTTCAACCAAAAATAATCTGGTGCTATGTTTTCAATGTAAGGTGTTTTCATTTGTATCACAGTGGTCAAGATTCCATCTACTGAAACCTAGCATTATAGCTCAGCTAGAGACATTTTCAGTTAACCAAGGAGATACTGGAAATAACAAAGCTTAACTGGACAAGAGTTCTGCCACTTCACCTTCTCGGAGACCCTAAAAATCTCTGTTCTTTTGTGCTATGGCCGTAAATGCTGTGGTGGTTTTACACAGCTGAGCAGCTAAGCTCTGCCACAACTGCTCTGTCACTCCTTGAAGGGAAAGGGGGAGAAAATACAATACAAAGGGCTCAAGAGTTGAGATAAGGCCAGGGAGATCACTCAACAATTATTGTCAAGGGCAAAACAGACTCAGCACAGGGAGATTAGAGAAATTGATTACCTGTTACTAACAAGCTAGTGCAGTGAGAAACTAAACCAAAAAAGCAAACTAAAGAACACCTCTCTCCCACATCCTCCCTCTTTCACCTCCTCCCCCCAAGCAGCACAGGGGAATGCGGAATAGGGACTATGGTCAGTCCCTAACGCTTTGTCTCTGCCGCTCCTTCATAGTCACTCGGCCCCTGCTCCACATTGGGTCCCTCCCATAGGATGCCATCCTTCCCAAACTGATCCTGCGTGGGCTGCCCACAGACCGCAGCTCTTCAAGAACTGCTCCCACACGGCTCCGTACCACGGGGTCCATCCGTCAGGAGCAAACTGCTCCAGCACGGGTCCCCCATGGGCGGCAGCTCCCCCCAGACCCCCTGCTCCTGCGTGGGCTCCTCTCCACGGGCTGCAGCTCCGGCCCGGGGCCTGCTCCTGCGGGGGCTCTCCATGGGCCGCAGCCTCCTCCAGGCCACATCCACCTGCTCCACCATGGGCTCCTCCACGGGCTGCAGCGTGGAGATCTGCTCCATGTGGGACCCATGGGCTGCAGGGGGACAGCCTGCTCCTCCAGGGGCCTCTCCACAGGCCGCAGGGGAACTGCTGCTGCGTGCCTGGAGCACCTCCTGCCCTCCTTCTTCATAGACCTTGGGGGCTGCAGGGCTGTTTCTCACTCCTCACTCTTTGAGCTGCTGTTGTGCAGCAGGTGTTTTTTGTTGTTGTTGGTTTTTTTTTTTTTTTTCCCCTTTCTTAGATCTGCTCACACAGAGGCACAAACAACATCACTCACTGGCTTGGCTGTAGCCAGTGGTGGGTGCCTTTGGACCCAGCTGAAACCAGCTCTTACCTAACATGGGGCAGCTTCTGGAGTCTTTGCACAGGAGCAACCCCTGCAGCCCCCCACTACCAAAACCTTGCCACATAAACCCAATACACATGTTAACTTAAAGGTTACTAACTGTGTCACCTACAGAGTTTGTAGCCATCCATCAGAAATACTTTTCCCCACTAAGATGCTGCAATAGCTGAAGACACATTAGCATAAGAAATATGAAAAAAAAAAAAAAGAAGAAAAAAAAGGGTAATTGGAAGGCAAAAAGGAGATTAATTTAAAATTCCTTAACTTAGCATGAAGGACTCAGAGAAGTTAAAGGTAGAAAAAGATTGTTATATTGTGCACTCATTTCCTTCCTACACAACATTTTCTAATGAATTGTTCAGCTAAAAGTTTAATGAATATCCATAAATTTTCTACATTATCATAGTGGAAAAAAGAGTAGAAATTTTCTGCATATTCAAGATATTGTATCTCCTTAATTGTAACCCCTTATTCCTTCTAATATAGGAAGCTGTGGTGAGCTGGGGGCCAGCTTCTTCTCACAGATAACTAGCAATAGGACAAGAAGGAATGTCCCCAAATTGTGCCAGGGGAGGTTCAGGTTGGAAATTAGGAAAAATTTCTTCTTGGAAAGAGTGGTTAGGCATTCGAACAGGTTGCCCAGGCAGGTAGTGGAGTCACCGTCGCTGGAGGTGTTTAAGGAAAGGTTGGACGTGGTACTTAGGGACAAGGGTTAGTGGGTGATATTGGTGATAGGGGGACAGTTGGACTTGATGATCTTGGAGGTCTTTTCCAACCTTAATGCTTCTATGATTTTATTCTGTAATTCTTTTACTGTGGTAAAGTAGCATACAGTGTTCTCCATTCCTGTGATGAGTTTCTGAAATATTTATTTATAGGGAATAGCCCCTTATCTTATATAGAGTTCTTCTTAAAAAAAAAATAAAATAAAATTGGAACTAATTATGAAGTGAGACAACGCCATAATTAGATGTTAATAGAATACTTCAAATTTTACCTTTAATACTAAGAAAGAACACAAGCCTGGAGTAAAGGGACAGAAGCATGTCTATCACACAAATAATAACTTTTTGCCCCTCTTTTCCCTCACAGCTCATCGTGCATACAATTTCTTCTGTTTCTTTACAGTGAACATGCTAGCAAACTAGTTAACAGTAATGCTCACTGCATTTGAAAACTTTCCAGATTAAATCTTCCTAAGGTAGGTTGTTCCCTAATAGGCAAATTCAGGCTCCAAAAATAGTTGAAATTGGTTTAAAAATGTTTGGTAATGAGAGCAGTAAATGTCAGACAACTTTAATAACAGGAGGTCCTAAAAGTTCCATTTGCTGTATTATTGCCTGATGACATCTTAACAATATGCTGGTATAACATCAAGAAGCAGCAGGAAAAAAAATAGAATCAAGGGCCTACCAGGAGGTCTTGCTTAACACTGGCTTCACTTATGGTAGCTGGGATGCTTAATTGATAAATCTTGCATCTGTTGATAAGAAAGTCACACATTAAGTGAAAAAGTCTTCTGCTTTGTTCATGGCTTGAAGTAAATTATACCTATTTGCCCTTGCTGCATGGATTTCACTGTCCACCTCCCTGAAGAAAAAAAGACTGAATGTATTCTGTCAAGGTACCACTTGAACTGCTGAGTGGGAACAGTATATGAAGGCCTATAATTAGAGATAGACAGGCTGGTCTGTGTTATTAGAGTCTTTGGAAAATTCATTAGAATAATATGAAATTTTTGCTTGAATTCTGCCTCCCTCCATGAGATTAAACATTTTGTGGCATCTTTATAAAAGTGGTTACCCATTCAAAATAAATCTAATTGAATCTTATTACATTTTAAAACAATCTTATTGTGAATACCAGATGACAATTTCCTTTTTTAAAAGTTTACACTCAAAATAAAAAAAAAAAATATGACTTTTTTTACATTGCAAAACTAAACCTTCAGTTCTTTCCAAGATCTTAGTTCTGCCAATTCTTTAGTCAGATACATTTTGGAAAATCCTGCATTTGAGAATAGTTTCAATGGTATAAATCTGATCATCAATCTGACATTTTTCCATTTTTCCTTCCTTCCCTTCTCTGCTCAGCACTTACTCTGGCATTTGCAAGTCACCAAAATGGCACCATGATGTTCTCTTCATCTTTGTGGTTTTATTGATATTCTGAAAAATATATTCTCCCTATTAATCTTTCAAATATCAGTGATAATTGCTAGATATTTACATTAATTGTCCTTTTGGTAGGTGACATCAAATTGCCAGACAAGGTATTTCCATTAAGAAATTATGCCTTATATTTAGAATGAATCCTTTGATTATCTGAAGAAACTTTCCTGTTTTCTACTGCATTTATTTACATACATAGCTAAGAGGGCTGGTAACAACCTGGGTAAAGACATCTCATTTCAGCTCTGACTAACCAACCAATGCATGAAACTAGCAGAAGAGATGCTTTTGAATGGAAGCAGATAAGAAAGAAGAGAGAGGGTCAGAGTATTTAAGCACATATGAAAGGGAATACCTCGTCTTCTAGACAATTTGCATACGAAGTTACAACCAATTATTAGCCTTTTGAATACAGACAGTCTTCATTATCCAGCCAAACCTATCAGTTCTGGTTTCGCTATGTAACTGCACATTTTTTTAATTATTAATTATTATTTTTTATAGCTTTACCATGCAATACTTAGGCTGTAATCATATTGTTTTCAGAAAATGGTATAATAAAAAAGAAGAAAAAAAGAAAAAAGAAAAAGGTATAATAAAAACACTGTGCTTGGTACAGAGGAAAGAATTAGTTTTATTCAACACTTCAGAGAAATGGGAAATGAGATGATTTTCTCTCATACATTAATTTTTTGGAAATTGATTTTTATAAAGACAGAAATTCATTTCCTGTTTTCTAGCTGAGTGCTTTATTCACCACAAATATGTATTACATATTCTTTCTTCAAATCTTACTCTTCCATCTCAAGGGAGATGCTAAGCTAAGAGATAACACAAAACTATTTTTTAAAATAACAGCTATAAGAACGTATTATATTAACTTGAAAATTGTACACTTGAGAAACAGCCCAGTTATACATGTGATGTATAATGTACAATTACTTTGATCAAGAAATCCACAACAAAAAAAAATCAACATCTTGCATATGCTGAAAATTTACAGCTCCCATTAAACTCTCTTATCTCTTTATTCAAATAATTATCAAAAATATATTGCAATTCTTGGTGGCATTCAAGAAGTTTACAACCTACTATTATCTATCCTCTGAATAATATCTAACAAGAGCTGTGACTGGACCAGCAAGTGCTGCAGAACATCAAGCACCAGACTGGGAAATAGAAGGTAGTAAATAATAATGAAATGAACACATACAGTGTCTTTGGCGCTACATGGAACTAGGTTTTTAACTGGCGTGCTTCCACTGGCTTCCGCTGGAGATAATGAGGTAAAGTAAGCTCTCTGGTAATAAAAAATATTTAATGTGTACAGTGGCTACTGGATCCTACTCCATGACTGAGACTCCAAAGCCCAATTTCAATGCAGACAACAGCCACAGCAATCACTATTATTATTGCTACTGTATGAAAAGAGAGGTAAAATAAAAATCCGTATGTGCTATTAAGTAATAGAATGAAGTATGTGAAGTTGGACCATACATGAAATACATAATGAGGGACAGGAGAGAGACTGAGAGTGAAATATAGGGACAGCAGTGACATAGTGAAAGAAAAAGGGGGAACTGCATCTGTGAGTATAAATAATTGGGAAAAAGGGAAGATCAGGAGATCAATGGAAAGCAGGAAGAGAATGAGAAAATAAAAGAAACATTGATCAACCTGTTCCATAGGCATTGCAACAGGCTGCCCAGGGAACTAGTGGAGTTGCAATCCTTAGAGCAAGGTGTGGTTGTAGTGCTTATGGACGTGGCCTACTGGTGGACTTGGTAGTGTTAGGTGACGGGAGGACTTGATGATGATATGATCTTAAGTACCTTTTCCAACCTAAATTATTCTATGAAAACAACAACAACAACAAAAAAAACCCCTCCCTTTTCATGACTTCTGCATCACTTCAGCTCATTCATTCTTTCATTCTTTTTTTTTTTTTTTTCAAAAATAATCTACATAGATAGAAAACTAGGGGAATGTTAATTCTCTAGAGTAAAGAGTACTTTAAACACTTTTAATTTTTTTTTTATGCACACTTACATAACTTACATCTCCAATACAGCATACCTATGTCTATATGCAATTATACTCTCAATTTCTTTAGATTTCATTTTCAGTCAAATTTTTCCTCAACTCAAAAGCATCTAAACCTTTATCATGTTATTGTCTTTGGGTATGTCAATAAAGATTAAAAGCTGACTGGGAAAAACAAAAAGATATTGGTGATTCCTTTTCAGTCTTATTTATTTATTTATTTATTTCTAAAATAGCATTGAAGTTTAAACCACAACACAAAGAAAAGATTTTGAAAACATGTCAGAGCTTTTCTGATTTTGTTTTAATTTCAAAATAGGATTATATTTTTAAATAAGGTTTAGTACAAATCAACTAAGGAAATCAAAATCACTAGCCCACATTAAGTTGAGGCTAGTAGATTCTCGATCAGTTAAAGGTTTAATGATCTGAATAGAATAAATTAAAATAAGTGCTATTGAAGTGCAGAGAAATATTATTTAAATCACAGTTATTAACCTCAGCATTCTCCTGTGTTTTTTTTGTTTGTTTGCTTGTTTGTTTGTTTTCCCAATATTTGAAACTGCTGACTATGCTGCTAATTTCCAGATATAAATAATAATATTGTAATATAATTGTATTGTAAATGTAATAAATGCATTTATAGCCAGGGGTATGCCAGCTAGCCTACCCAACTGAGTAAGAAAAGGTTACTTTATTACCCTCAACTTTTTTTTTTTTCCCTTGGAGAAAGCTGAAAAAATGCCTTGACTGAGATCACACTGCAATACTTCTCTTTTTTGTTAACATCATTTGCCACTGTAACTGCCAATTTATTACAGTGAGTTTGCAGATTATCTAGAAATTGCTCCCTTTCTCTGTCCCCCACCCCTGCTGCCAATTTAAAGTTGGATTTAAAGTTGGTCACGTCACTCAAGCTTACTTTTATTGGTTGGAATTAAAGCAGAAGCAGGTTAAAGAGCTTAAAAGGGACAAAAATAGAAAAGATGTCGGTGGTTGAAAAATGCTCCTCTCAGTTTGCTCTTTAGAGGGTTTTAATATGAGAGAACCCTCAGACTGAGTAGTTGGACAGCATAACAGCTGGCTCAGAGCACTGTTATTGTACTCTTTGGAGCACACTAATATCTACTAATAACTGTTATATGAATAACCTGGGATAATATGATTTTGATCTTTACATCCCCAAACATGAAAATAATTCCACAATCGATCTCCTAGCATGAATTACTACCATTAAAATCCATATGATCTCCTAGCATGAATTATTCCCATTAAAATCCATACATCTGCCTAGTTCTATAATAGTTATATTTCAGAACAGAAAATACTTCACAGTTTGGACTTGGTGTTAAGCTTTTAAAAATCTCTCTTTTTCTATATATAGAAAAAAGTTGCTGATACTCGTATTTATATGGCATAGTCCTTCAAGACATGGATGCTTTATATTCACTATTCTTGCTGCAAGCTTGCCAACATCTGAGAGAAATTTTATTGCATTAGTTTATCACTTGTCTATCTGATCTTTTCTAGCAGTTGCCTAAAAAAACTTCATAAAGCTGCTGTGAGATTAAGTAAGTTGACTAAAGTGCCACCCAGAAGTGACAGAAAAATGGCTTATGCTCTAGCAATAGTGATAAAAGATTATATTGAACTACTATCCACATTTTTAGTTCAGATTGCTAGAATCTGTAGAGCAGGAATAAATATCTCAAAGAATACACCTGAACATCAAATGCCACAGCAAGGTGTCCTTTTTTTTTTTTTTTTTTTGTGTGTGTGTGTCATTTTTAAGATTAGAGCTGTACCATCTGGAATAAAATTACATAATGAAGCTAAATAGAACTAAAGGAACTAGATGAACAGGGTAACCTAGTAGAACTAAATACACAGACATACATTTTGGACCCAGTTCCCAATTTAAGTATGGTGGAAATCGCACATTTTCTAGTAAATGAGGCATTACCACAAAAACATTAGAAATCCTTTAATACATATTTCCTTCATCACAAAACTTACTTGATTTCTTAATCAGTTGCTTGGTATACAACAATATTTTTATAAAAGCATAAAAGATTAAGTGAGAGATAATAACATTGCCATTTAAATCAACATTGAGCATATTTGTCATAATCCAGTATTTTCAAATAAAGAACAGCATAAAATGTCACAGTGTGCACAGTTCTGTAGTACCGCTTAATATCTCTCAATAGCAGCTGCTCTTGATTTTGAGAAATACAGTGGCTATTTTTTGAACTCTTAGAAGACACTACTCTCATGTAAGGCTAGCATATTGAAGAAATGAGATATTGGCTTCAGATCACGTGGTCTTTCTTCTAGATGAGTATCTTAGTTACAAGCCAAAACTGCATGGAAATGGCATGATATTGCTGTCTTTAGTCTCTGATTCAAAAGCAGTTATACCATTCACTTACATCTGATCAGTCACCCCCAGGACAAAGGAGCATGGAGGTCAAGGCTTGGTGAACTACACATGTGGACTCAACCTCTTCAAGAGTTTTATAAAGAACTGAAAAGAGTAAAACACTGGAGAAGAGCAGAAATGCTTCACCAGAAATGCTCTTACCTACTCCTTTCCATCTCAAGAGCTTTTCCAGACATCAATAGCACTTACGTTCTCCTTTCCAGCTCAAGAGCTTTTCTGATATCAATAGCACCAGCATAACACAAAATTATCCTTCATTTTTCAAGTGTTTCTAAACCAGTCAATACAAGAAACCAAAGTCACTTCAGAAAGCCAACCCAAATCTCATAGTTTTTTTTTTTTTTTTCTCTATAAGAAATATCATATTGTAATACAAAACTTCTGAAGTCTATGTAGAAGATCTTATGGGCTATTACAGGTTTTGAAACAATGGTTTTAATATCATTAGTTACAGATTACTGAAATATTCAGATTAACTACCCTAAAACATATTTCCTTTTTTTTTTCTCCTCACAGTCTTAAGGCAGGAATATATTTTGCATAGTATACTCACACATACAAACAAATTCCTGTTCTTCCTGTCTCAGTCGGATACTTTCCTTTTGTCTTGACATAATTCTCTTTGACATGAACATAAGGACAAACTAGAGGTTCAATAACAGATCCAGCAAAGTGTAAGCAAGGCAGTTTTCCACTGCAAATATTTTAACTGATCTTGTGTTTTCAATAACATGATAAATATACATTTTTATTTTTTATTTTTTCCCAAGCCAAATCCAATCTCTTGCTTATTTTTCAAATCTGATCGTGAATTTTGAAGTAGGATCCACTCATTTCCATGTCATATAATTGTGAAAACATTGCACTGCATCGAGGTTTTCATCAAGTTAATTATTTACAGTTGTGTTGAATGGAAGTTTTATCTTAAAGCTATACTCATGCATGCTTTCTGAAAAGCGCTGTACATTTCTGTTTCTTCTTTCCCATGCTTAGAGTGGAAGACCACACATGCTGAGCTCAGCAGCAGAGATGTTCCTCCACTTTCTCTGCCCTTCCTTAAAGAGTGAAGAAGAAGGAACTCCCACACCCAGCTCTAAAATTCCCATTTTAGTGTTTCCTGGGCTAGTAGGCCAAGTCCAATATTCCTCAGTTCCTTGCCCCAGATTTCCCTTGTGCTTCTCTGGTCAATGTCCAGCTCTACATACATGCTCACAAGGCCCTAGCTCCCAAAACGCTCTTATCAGCATATTCTGTACCTTCTCCCATGCTAGCTGGCATAAATTTGTTAGTGTGCAGTTTCTTAATACTAAGAAGAAACTCATCTAGCGTTCCGCAAATGTTCCGCAGACTTAATAATGACAGAAGCTGCTTTTTACAAAATATGGAACATTCCTGCCAAAAATGCTTAAAAAGGGGGAGGTTTTGATTTCCCCGCCCCCCCCCCCCTCCCCCACCACCACCCCCGGAACATTTTCAGTAATCAGAACATCTTCCAGTAAAATAAATCAATTAAAAAAATCTAAACAAGTAAAAAAAATCTACATAAGACAAGACTTTCCCAGTTTATACTATATTTAAATCAATCAGCTGTTTTCATCTCTAAGAAATTTTGGGACCACATCAGAAAACAAAATCTAATGTCATCAAAGTTTCCATAATCAGATGAGTTTAAAAAGAATTTACTTAACAAGACCAAATAGATCTCATGAAAAGGTATTTCTTTTTTTCTTTGCATTGGCTAATTTGGTCAACAGCTGATGTAAACAGATTGCAGTTGTGTTCTTTTAAATTTCAAACATGTTTCTCTACAACTTGTAAATTTTTACTGTAAAGGCTGGAACAAGGCCAACTCCTGCCCCCCCCAACACCCCCTCTCCCCCCCCAGCGACTATGGAAGCTACTACAGTGTTAGGTTATTACCCTCTCTGTGCGCTTCTCTTCCTACCCTGCCATTTGTTTAAAGGTTGCAAAATTAACTTATTTATCAGAAACATCACACATAGCATGACACAAAAACTTGTTGAAATGAGGGAAAAATAGGCTAGTATTTCCCTGGTAAAGTAAATTAACTTGCTTGTGGGGAGTCAGGCTTTCTGAAATAGCAGGAAAGTAAACATCATATCTAATCTAACATGGTCCCCTATCCTCCATTTCAGCTACAGTTTTCATCAAACTTATTCCCAGCCTGAAGTCTTCATAATCAGTAGAGTCGCACCATGAATGAGTTTTGGACATTATCTGCCCTTGACTGTATAATCTTCTTTGAAATGTGAAAAATATATACAGCAGGGAAAAAGCAATTGCAGATATGCATTCACGGCAATGACAATATGTCTAGTTATCTCTATAGACTTCCCCTTCCATCCAGTTCACAGAAAATAGCTCTGTTTCAATGAAATATGTTTTGGTAGAGCAGCTGCCTTGTATTTTATGTTCTTATTGAAAGAGCTTCCTGTCTTTCTTATCTGTATATTAAAAAAGAAAATTCATTGAAATTGACATAACCCTGAACATGATTATGTGCAATGTACTTTGAAATTATACACACAAAGATTTATGCTACAAAGGCAGACTTCCACTAATTAATAATTACGTTTGATTACTCAACCCCTGTGAGGATTTCTCAGACCTCTTTCTCCACAACCATTAAGATATTTGTAACCAGAACCCTAATGCAGCTTGATTAAATTAGATAAGAAAGTTCTTTTGCCATGTTGCTAGTCTATGTCATTAGGTGATGCAGCAGAATGGCATTAAATGAGACCAATGAAACAAAAATACCATGAGAAAGCAAAACTTGAGTAAAGACAATGATAAGAATAGACAAGCTTTGCCCACAAGCCTTATAAAATGAATGTCATGTTTAGCCAAATGGTGTTCAAAGGCAAACCAAACTCTCTTGGAACTACTGCCTAACCCACTTCTCAAATGTCTCTGCTAATAATTAATGGCCTGTACCAATCAAGAAAAGATGTTCTGATTTTGTGCTGAACCTCAAATAGATGTACTTTCACAGCAACATTTACAGGAATGAGCAGATGCTAAAAATGGAAATTTTGGTCATATTTGCCACCAACAAACATAAATAAACACATTTTCTGTAACAAATTGTTCTCTTCATATTTGTTTCATTCAGACAGCTGCTTTTCTTATAACTCCTCAGAAATTGCTACTGTCTTATACCAGAGAATAATGATTCATTAATATGAATAAGTGTTAGAATAAGAAATTAAGAGAAAATTTGAAAACGTAAAGACTGCCTATACAGACATGGCCACTGTTGTAGACTTTCTCAGGACCACACTATGTACACTTCAAGAACACCAGTATTTTATCAGAGAATGCAATAAGAAATATAAGCTTAAATATAAGCAGGGCACTTCACTCCCTGCATCCAGCTTTATATCTTGCTTATTCAGTAAGACTGTTAAGGACTCTATGGGATAGCTTGCTGTAAGTAGAATTACAAGCATCTACAGCTGTTGAGAGCCTGGTTCAGCTGGCACATTTTTTGACATTCAGATGTGGTTGTTTTCAAAGAAATTATAGTGGACTACTGAAGCAGGATTTCTCCAGCTCTCACCGCCAACATTATCGTTGTTCCACCAACTTTTTCAGGCTCTGAAAGACATCTTGAGCCATATTAGATCAGGAGAAACTGTAATGTTATAAAGATTAACAGGGCAGATTATATAAACCATCTTAGACAACAAGAAGATTCTTCTGGATAACAAATGGTGCATGTTGATCTTACCAGGATAACGGCAATGACAGCATCTGTTGTACTGTTGTTTCTTCTCTCTTGGCCCAAAACAAGGGAAAGACAGAACTGTTGTCTTTATTTACAGACTGAGGCATAAAGAAATTATTTGCCCAAGTTTGGTCAGCAGATGAATGGTACAGATACGATTTTGATGGTCACAGTCTGTGCTTCAGAGAGATTCCAATGTACATTCAATGAAGAGGAGCTATGAACAGAAGTAGAGAAGAATGAAACAGACGTGCCATTAGACATCGATACGTGTTTTCTATCCCTACATGTCTTTGGTTCAGAGTCTGTGGTGCAGTTTGTTCAGCAACCCACAAATAATTTAAGCATACTCATTCAGTGGAACTGACCCAGGTCATACCTTTCAGTAGAGGAGACAGGCATCTTCCAAGATCCTCCTTCCTGTGTTAGCATATTGAAAAACACTGTTAAGGTTCAAGATTACAGAAAATAGCATTTGATCTGACACCTTTGACTCTGTGCTACTCAGTACAGTCTGGAGACTACCACAGGGAGGAAGACCTTAAGTGCAAAAACAAAAACAATTCCTTCTCCAGTTAATGCTGTGGATTAACTGGTAACCACACCTCGAGCATTTTCTTCCATTTCTCCTGTTAGAGAAAGAAAAAGTAATAAGAAATCACTTGAGTCTCTCTCCCAAAACATTTCTGTATAAAAGGGGAATATTGGCCACAGTTCTCCAGAGAGAAGAAAAAGATATTCAGTCATTGCTGGTATGGACCCCAAGGGCTCAGCTTCTAGCATTTATTATTGGAATTATCTCATTTTAGCTGGAGTCATCCAGCAAAACAAAAGAATATTTAAAGGAAATATTTCTTTTAATAATATACAGACACTGACAGAAAAAAACCATAAACCAAAATGATCTCTCCTCTCTTAAACTTTACCCTCCTCTTCAAAACGAAAGAGATTCTGGGACTAAAAAATAAGTACTAGAAGGACAAAATTTGCATTTGTGTGAATGCTTGCAAAGGTCTTACTGGAGATTTCTCTGTCACAAGGTTGATTTCAATAACTACCAAAATCTGAACTCAGTCAATTCTGCATATATAGGTAAAAAACAAAACAATACAAACAAACAAAAAAAAACAACCAACCACTAAAAAACAAACAAACAAACAAACAAACAAAAACCACCACCACCACCAAAAAAAAAAAAAACCTACACTACCACCAGGACACCATTTGCACATTTTTCTTTCCACATTAATTGCACTGCTAGGGTGAACTATGGACAATGAAGACAGCAGCTCCTACTGCAAAGAGGATAAAATCCTCTTAAAGTTGCATATGGCCCTTTAATCTAAGTGCTCTGTAGAGAGGTCTTAGTTCTAGCATTCACCTCACACGAATCAGCTCAAACTCTGTAACTGACCTCATTTGGCATCTGCCAGAAACCGAAAGCAATAGCACCCAGCTGTTCACTTCTGTAAAATATGCAATTGCATAAGTAAAGCATAAAACTATAAATATAACACTATTCCTCTGGAAACTCAGTGCAAAGAATTCTAAAGTTAGCTCTTTTCTTTCTGGGATTTTAATACCTTCTGAATCAAAAATCTCCAGTTCCAATTCTTGCCCCAGAAATTTTCTGCTGTGATTTCTCATTCTGTACTAAGATTCTGTTGTGGCATGTGGAATTCTCTCCTATCCTAAAATAGAGTACTTTTCTCAGGGTGGAAGAGCATTTTCAATGTCATTTATCATCAATGAGAAAAATATTCATCAAGCTGTTTATGATGGATTAGAAATGGGACTTTATAACATTTCGTAAAAGTTGTAGTTCCAGTAGTCTGTCTTGCTTACCACCACTAATGGTACTGTGGTTCATCTACTACACACAGTGCTGCTCAAGGAAAAAAATGATATTAGAATTCATCCTTGGCCTACTGCTGGTAACACACCTTAGAAGGAGTCTCCATAATTTCTGCAGTGCAACAGATGTTTCACACTGGCAGAAGAATGGCAGAAGAGTATGCTATCAGAGTTTACATTTTGAAGCAGTAAGAGGAACAACTAGATCAGGAGATAAGAAAAGATTAGGGGGAAGATAGAGAGGGGAGCAAAGACTGTGCTGGGGATAAGAAAAGATAACAGACAGTCATACCACTGAGAGAAATCTGGGCCCTTCTTTAGAAAAAAACTACAGCTAGCTGTTTCTAACTGCAAAGTAATTAGACACCTGTGTTGGTATCCAGACAGGTCCACAAAAGGAAGATAAATATTTCAGATCCTAGGAGAGAAATAAGGGTGTTGTACAGAAAGACTGGTGGTAGGAGAAAGACAATAAGGGGCTAAATGTTGGGAATTGATGGAGTGAAGGCCACTAGGTATGACGATAGGCAGGAAGAAGCTACTTGTGGAAAAACCCATAGAGTGAAAGTGGTAAGGCAAGATGCCTGAGAAGGGAAGATGCCAGTAACAAGGATCTGAGGTTCTGAAAGAGAAGGAGAATGAATGAGGTGATTCTGTGAGGCCACAAACAACAATAAATTAAGAAGACTGATATGATGCGGCAGGCCCACAAAGTGTACTCTAGAAATTAAACTAGATTAGGAGACCAGATATTGGACAGAGACAGAACTGAGGCAGAAAAGCCATTGGCAAGAAATGGCAGAACAGCAACAAAATCTCTCCTTGAAAAAAATAAATAAAATAAAAAAAGAAGAAAAAAAACACACCTAGAGCCCACTGCTTACTCTCAAGAGTGCAAAAAGGGGCCAGAAATTTCTATATCTCTTTTACACAAATCTCTTGGAAACCACAGGCCAAGCATGCCACTTTGCAGTTTACGCTCCACTCAGTAACAAATGAGAGAATTAGAGAAATTAGAGAACAGTTAGGGAAAGTTATCAAATGAGGCACTGAGGAAAAAAATGTATGTTGAAGTGATCTTTCTTATTGAATAAGGAAATAATTGTCAGTAAGAACATCCGTCTTCACTCATTCGTCATTTTCACCTTCGTTCTAGCTTAATCTTACCAAACCTCATGAAATACATCATGTTCTTCTGAGTTCTTTGAGATGCTTTAGCCGCCTTGTAATCAACCAATGATGCTGAAGCCATTCAGTTGAAAGTAACAGCAATCTAATGAAAACGTGTTTTCCTCTGGAAAAGGTTATTTCTGATTTTCCTTAAAATGGAATGCTACCTTTCCATAGCATTAAGGTTGGTTGCATCCACCTCAGTGAAAGCTGACAACTCAGATGAAATCCAATGGGATGTAAGCAAGAACCATTTGGGCACTCAAAGCTTACCAAATTCTGCAGGCTTTTTCCCCCACTTTGGGATGAGTGTGCAGAAAGAGACAGTAAATGACCTAAACAAAATCACCAACCTTAAATAGGCTTTAAACAGTTTCAGAAGGAGATAAATGCACCGCACCTATTGCCAAACAACATGCCTTAGGCTGAGATAACCAATTTAATACAACTACATGCTATGCCCACATGGTGAAAGGCAAGGCAATGCAGAACTATTAACTCAGGTCAAAAAATATATTATGCTGTAATTAATACTGCAATGATCCTAGCCTAACAAGCCTTGTTTCTGAACAGTCTTAGCTTACAACCCCATGCCATTAGCATCCTGTTTCTGCTCCAGAATGACACTCAGCAACAAACCCATCAGCTCTGTTAGTGTCAGCTGTCAGACCAGCTTCACTGGTCTCTGCAGTTCAATAGACATGTCTGAAGCGTAGCACTCCTCCTATAAGGAAGGACTAGAAACAACAGCGTGATCCCAAAGTCCCTTTAAATGGCAAAAGTAAAATCCAGGTTAATAATGGTATTTGCACATGATGCAAACACCATACAGCTTCAAAAGAAATGTATGCAGAAAGAGTTGCCCAAGCCTGTCTCCATTTTTTTCAGCAATGTGATAAGGCAGAGGAGAGTAACAGTACAATTGAATTAAGAACCCACACTGACATCTTGTGGAGACAGAGCTGGCAAAGTATTTCTAAGCATTTAAACTGTGTTGTGTGTTGTTTAACCAAAAAGTAAACTTGAACAGTACAAAGAAAGAGGGATGATTTGCTGAGATCTGTTAAAAAAAAAAAAAATGAGCAGAAAGCAGAATTATATATTTTATTTAAATTAATATTCACAAGAACTTTTCCACAGACCGCAGAGGAAAATATCTTACTTCCTGCCATTGGAAGGAACAAGAGAAAGGAAAATGTTTTCAATCTCAGCCTTAAGGAAAAGCAGTGTAAATTCTGCCTGTTTCTTCCTGCACTTTTCCATGCAGCTCATTTTTGGTGAGGCATACAGACTGCAAAGGTTAGAAGGAAGCTTAAGCACTCTTTTTTGCAGGACATGCACTGAGAGAATTGCCTCAGATAGTCATGAACACAGACACTGAAATGAAGCTGTGGTCAGGGGGAGACACGCATTGATAGAGAACATGCCTCCAAGATGATTTTTAAGTGAGGATGAGAAATACTGAATCCAAGAAGCCCACTAATGGAGCTCAGCTTAATAAGAACTGGCTTATTTGATAACTGTAGGTGCAGAAGAATTCAGAACTAACTATTTTATGATGGACAAAGTTCCAGGGAGTCACAAAGGCTCAGCATGACCAAAGGGTTCTCTCCAGAACCCCCTTACAATCCTCCTGTGACATATAATTTCTAGAATACTGGCAGGTGTGAAAGGGATTTCCTGTGGAGATCACACACAGCAAGAGACAGGATTTAAGCCAGTAGACCTATCAGAGGCTTAGCTGATTCTGCAAGATAGAGAAAAGAGTCTACTTGTTGGATATACTCCCATGTTATAGCGCTTCTATTTCAATGACTAGAACCCACAGAGGACCAGACCTGTGATTTCGAGTTGCTGGTTCCATTGGCACAGCTGGCCGAGGGCCACATGTGGCACCAGGATCTTGCGTCTGAGGTTGGGTGTGTTCCTCTCTAATGATTAGGAGCACACTGCGTGTAGACGTGACTGCTCTGGCCTGGCACCTTATTCCATGCCTCATCCTGCAGTCAGGGATCTCCTTCCTGCCAATTCTAACCTTTGATTTCAGCCAGCATAGCAGCTCTCTAAGGGCACGAGTTCCTCTTCCCTTGCTTTCCAGGCCACCGCCATTTGGAGCAACTGCCGGATGCTCAGATTGCCTCGGGAATCCGTGTCTCTGAGAGCGCAGTGCGGCTTTGCATGGAAAGGACCACGCGTCTCTTCCGTGCCTGCACAGAGGACATGCAGAACGTTGCCTTCCTTTGGAGGGACATTGCCATGCTGATCATCCAGGGAAAAAATGTCAAAATGCGATTCTCTGCAGTCCATGGCAACATTTTTAGCATCACAGCCCCATGAAAATGCTAACCCACTGAGTTGCAAATTAGATTAAAAAGACCACTTCTTGGATATAATCCCATAGTAAAGCTCTTTTATTTCCGTGACTACAAACCACAGACCACGAGGCCATCCAGGCTGCTAATGGCGGCACTTCATTCTGTTCAATAAAGCTTTGTTTCCAAAACACACTGGGTCTTTCCTTGGTGGCTGTCCACCCTGCACTTTGCAGCGGATGAACTTTGGTGGAGCAGGGAAAGGCCAGCACAGGAGGGAGAGCTTGACTGTCAGTCCGGCTCCCAGGGCAGCTCTCTCCCGAGGCCAAAGCTGTACCTGCTCGCCTGCAGCTCTGCTCTTGGTGGCCAGCACACTTCCCGCTGCTGGCTGGTCCCCGCCGCATGCCCTGCTGCAGCTGCAAATCCCTGCTTGGAAGGGACTCTGCAGGGAACAGGAGGAAGAGGAAGAGAAGCAGGCTTTTGCCTGGGGCAGCTCTGGGCACCAGTCCCCTCACCGGTCAAAACTGTCCGGAGGCTTGCAAAGCCAGGGTGCTCCGGGGTGCCCAGGCCAGCACTGCCAGGGGTACCCAGAGCTGTGCAGGCACCATGCTGTGCCGCGGGAGCAGCTTTTTCAGTCAGGTAGATAGTTTCACTCCCACTTGTCCCTGAGGCGCCTTTTGTTCCACACCTCCTTGTCAGAAAGGCTGGGAGGAGCGAAGGGGAGATGAGCAGAACTCCAAAAGCTCCTCTCCAGACACCTGGGTCAGGACAATGCTCTCAGCAGCAGGCTTGAGAGCGGGCTGTGCAACAGGAGGGAAGGCACCCCAAGGCTGCTGGGCACCCACACCCTGCCTGGGCTCTGCGGGTGCTCCAGGCCAGCAGTGGCAGTGGCTGCAGCTGCAGCGGGACCCAGACCCCTGCAGGCAGCAGCAAGGCACTTCCCCGATGGTCCGGAGGGGCTCTGGCTGCAGAGGGGCTGCCGCGGTGCTGGTAGTGGCACTGCTCATCCTGCACGTCCCATCTGAGGGGCTCCTTGGGCTCCCTGGCACTGTCACAGTGAGCAGCTGAAAAGACAGGTGGCCCCTTCCACAAAACATCCCCCTTAACGTTGCTCGAAAGGTGAGATGTTCATCTGGTGGGGCTTCCTTGGCCCAGGCAGCCCTAATGGCTGTAGGACAGAAAGCAGAGCCCCACCTGTGGTGCCTGTAGTTTCTCCATAGGCTGTCAATTAGTGTGCCTGGGAGGCTTCTTTCTTCTCATTGTCTCCATGTCTCTTTTGTCAGGTCTGTGTGTTGGTCTAGTTTGCTTTCTGGTTTTTGGTTTTGGGGAAAGAAACCCACCAGCCGTTACAGCCCATGAGCACTTCTGGCCTGGGGAAAGCCCTCATGGTCAGGAGACAGTGAGGTGGCGGCAGCTCCCCCAAATGCCCTCTGCAGCCCCTACCTGCTACAGGGTCCCCCCTGGGCAGCGCCTGGGCAGGGGCGCTGCAGCCCCTCTGTGACACGGTCTGAGGTCACAGTGCGACAGTCCCACCTCACAATGGTGACTGCCACCTTTTAACCTGGGGCCGCCACACGTCCTCCCACTTGTCCCTGAGAGGCCGAGGGGACTCCAGGCACTCTCCAGGGAGTTGCTCTTGCCACTGCTCTGCTTTGGAGGAGCTGCTCTGAAGTGAGGAGGAGAAGGTGGAAAGGGAGGCCACAGCAGGGGTGGAACTGAGATGGCAAAATACCTCTTCTCAGCACCTTGCTTCCCTCCAACAATTGAGAAGCTCTTAAATTCTGGTAAGGCCTTCAGGCCCAATTTCACGAGGGTTGTCAGGCTCAATGACATCTCTGAAAACTGGTGTGGATCCCCTGAGGCCAGTGGGGGTGGCTGGGAAGGCCTGGTGTCTGCAGGAAAGGGCCTCCTTGACCATGCCAAAGGGCTGAGGGACCGACCTGGCAGCCGGGGTTCGGGGCTTTTTTCCTGACCCAGCCCCTGTGTTCCCTACGGCACCCCAGGCAGAAGTTGCCAGTCCTGAGGGTTGCTCCTTGCCTGGCAGTGGGCACTGCCCACCCTCAGCTCCTGGCTGGCTGGAAGAGCCGGAGGGGTCTGTGGGCTGTGCAGCGTCGCTGTGCTGGGAGGTGCGACGTGGAGAAGCTGCACATATATCTGCATATACACACGTGTTGAAGCTCCTCTGTCCACTTCCATGACTAGAAGTGAAAGACTGGGGGAGATCCGCTACCGAAGGACAATTGTATGCAACTGCAGAAGAGTCAGTTGATAGGGTAGATTCTTAAACATAAAAGATACACCTGTTTTTATTGAGAGAGTCATTCCTTATGAGAGTTTTATTACCACAACATCCGCAGCATATCAAACTCTCTGATGAAATAGGCTTTGCCCCAAAGAAATGGCAAATTTCCTGCCACTCGTCGCTGCCTCAAGCAGACCAAAACGGTAGTACTTCTGCAAAACTGTTTACTTGAAAAGAGCAGTGGCAAAAGTAGAATGTGCTGACTGAGGTTGAATATACCCCATTCACTTCAGTCAAAGAGCACACGACAGAGAAATGACAGCAAATACAGCTCTTCTGAGCACCCTCAAAGCCACATGTAGTGGGTATCCATGGCAAGGTTTTGTTAGCAGGGGGCTGTAGGGGTGGCTTCTGTGAGAAGACTCCAGAAGCTGCCCCCCCTGCAGGCTGCGGCCTGTGGAGGACCCCCACTGGAGCAGATTCCGGGCCTGAGCTGCAGCCGGTGGAGAGGGGCCCACACAGGATCAGGGAGTCTGGGGGGAGGTGCTGCTTGTGGGGGACCCAGGTTGGAGCAGTGTCCTCCTGACGGATGGACCCCGTGGTACGGAGCCATATCTGGAGCAGTTCTTGAAGAGCTGCTACCTGTGGGAAGCCCACACAGGATCAGTTCGGGAAGGACTGCATCCTGTGGGACTGACCCCACATTGGAGCAGGGGAATAGAGTGACTGAGAAGGAGCGTCAGAGACAAAGTACTATAGAATGATCACAACCCCCATACCCCCGTTCCCCTGCACCGCTCGTGGGGAGGAGGTGGAAGAGGGTGGATGGGTGGAAGGCGTTTTTGTTTTCTTTCCTTTGTTTCTCACTTCTGTGGACTGTTAGTAACAGGCAATGAAACTTAATATCTCCCTACTCTGACTCTGTTTTGCCCATCACAATAATAGTTGCGCAACCTTCCCGTCCATATCTCAATCCTTGAGCCTTTTGCATCGTATTTTCCCTCCCTTTCCCTTTGAGGAGGCGGAGTGAGAGAGTGGAGCTTGGCTGCCCACCCAAGTAAAACCACCACACCACCCAAGAATGATACAACGAAGCAGGCTACATATGTTCCCCACTCCTCTCCTCTGCCAAACCGTAGCATCCTTTTAACTGGTAGCTTTGCCTCTGGGACATCTTATGTGAGACCGCTAAGTTCTGCGCTCTCTGATATATTCCTCCTTTTCTGAGCACATTTTTGCTGACGCGTCAATACACAGGGGACAAGGGGAAGCTGCTCCCTGCTGGGGACACACCAGGGCCTGCCCTGAGCCTTCTAGAGTCCCACGGAGCACAGCACCGTGCCCTCACTGGTGCCACAGTCCACTGCCAGGTTGGCCTTGAGGGTGGGTCACACCTGGAGACCTGCACCTGAAAGGCAAGGAGCCCTCTTTGGGGCAGCCTGAGGAGTCCTGCAAGCCTCTGCTGGGCTCTAGAGAATGCAGCTGAAGAGTTCAAAATGCATCGGTCCTTGGATAGCTGTGTGCTAAGTGGCTTTAATGTTGCCGTCGGAGAGCATGACGTGTCTTTTCCTTGGTTTTCCAGAGCTCGCTAAGATTTGGGCCAGCGCATCCTACTACCTGAGTCAACAGCTGGCTCTCCACCAGGTGGGACTTGCCTCTTCTTCCCTCACACCCTGATGTTCCATGAAGCAATGAGAGCCCTTTGTCATCGAGTGCAGTTATTCTTCCCTCCTTTGGAAGCAGGACCAATGCCCCAGAAGGCCTCAGTAATGCACTGCTGGGCCACGGACTAGCTCCGCTGTCAATTCAGATGTACTGTGAGGTCCAGGCTCGGATTTCAGAAAAAGGGCTGGACTTTTCCTGGGGCTTCCTGAGTCCCCCATTGCCAGAGCTGATTACCGAACTGGGCTGGGGTACTACTTCAAGGGTAGTTCCAAGTGTGGGAAGCCCCCTTGTATCTTAGTGAGCCAATGGACGTGTGTCGGCTTTTCCTGCACTACCTGGCTCTTCCTTGGGGAAGGGGGGTGAGAGGGAAAAGTCCAGGCCCTCTACGTCTTCTCCCAGCTCTCCAAGGAACCCATCTTGCTCAGTTGCATCTCAGGTGTGGACAGGGCACAAAGCTCCCTCCCCGCTCTCTGGCAAGTCATCTCTTTGTCCCTGCAAAGCTTCTTCTGATCCACCCTCTTCTGTTTCAGGCTGTCCGCATTCCTGGTCTTGGAACATTCACAGTTGTCACAGAGCAAGTAGCCAGCCAGAAAAATGACATCGTGACTGTTGAGAGACCCATGTTTCATCTGGCTAAGGCTATTGTGCACAACTATGACCTCCGATACGACTACATAGACGTTCCAGGTAGGACGACTGAGGACTGAAAGAGGTGTTTGCCCTTGCAGCAGAATGCGAGAGCTGTGCTCTGCTGTCCACCGGTGACGCAGCCGAGGACCAAACTCCTGGCGCAGCCTGAGAAAAGCTCGTCAAAGCGAGCCTGGTGTGAAACGGACCCAGTCTCTCTAACTGCTTTAAATAATCACCAGATGACAGTGCAGCATAACAGCACACTCTGACCTGCTTCAACAAGAGGTTTTACTCCAGTTTTATTGGAAACGTGTCTTCTTGCCCCATGGTGTTTCAACTCTTGCTCCCACCTTCTGCTGTACTAGGCCTCGTACAGGCAAATGCCAGAGCTCTTCTTGGCTCTCAACACCTCTTTGCAAGCAGAAAAAGCAGGCACCAGGAGCTTGGGTCCGTGAATCGGAGCGTTCCTGTCTAATGATTAGGAGCACACTGTGCGTGGACATGACTGCCATGGCCTGGCACCATTCAGCTTGCCATGGGTCCTAGCACCTTTTTCCCCGCCTCATCCTGCAGTCAGGGATCTGCTTCCTGCCAGTTCTGACCTTTGATTTTAGCCAGCTTAGCAGCTCTCTAAGTGCACGTGCTCCTCGTCCCTTGTTTTCCAGGCCACCTGCATTTTGAGGAACTGCCGTATGCTCAGATCGCCTCAGAAAACAATGTCTCTGAGAGCTTAGTGCGGCTTTGCATAGAAAGGACCACGCGTCTCTTCTGTGTCTGCATAGAGGACAGGCAGAACGTTGCCTTCCTTTGGAGAGACGTTGGCATGCTGATCATCGAGGGCAAGGATGTTAAAATGAAATTCTATGAAGACTTTCTGAAAAAGCTGAATGGGACAACGAATGCTTTGCAAGCTCTTCTCAGGGTAGGATTTTCATTTTCCCAGCACTACCCATGGTTCTTCTGAAGTGCCTTCCAGGGACTGGGTGGCTGCTTTCTCCTGGCCTGTCGTGCTTCTTCAGCCAGTTGGGCTCCTCGTGGTCTGCAGGAAAGCAGACTCTGTAGAGCTCTTCCCTTGCAGGCAGGGGCCTGGCTCTGCAAGAGACCCCCCCGAGAGAGGCCTTGCTTTTTGGCAAAAGGCTAGCGTGCCAGTGGAGATCGCTGCTCAGCCCAGCGTTTGGGCAGGGAGCGGAGGTGCAGGCAGAGCAAGGCTTGCTGAGGCCGGAGCCCTTAGGCAGCTCTCGGTGGGGCTAAGCTGGACCAAGCAGCCAGCCCTTGTCAGTGTCCCCATCGCCTGTCACTTGTCTCTGTCTATTGCAGATGCCAGAGATGAACAACTCTGTCATCTCTCACCTCGACACCGCTGCTTCTCAGACCGCTTCTGAACGTGTCATTGTCTTTCCAATGTGAGTAAGCTTTTTCCTGCTGCTCTCAGCAGAGAAAGAGATCGGCTTCTCAGCTCATGCTTGCGGGGGAGGGCTGCCTTGCCGGGCCCTGTGGATTATGCTTGTGACGGTACTCTTCAGTGTTGGGAGGACTGCTTTGCAGGGAACTCCGTGGAGAAACGTGGGACAGCAGAAGTGCTTTAGACGACTGCGCTGCTATAGACATGGAGAGTTTTTTGGGCTCGTTCTCCATCAGCATGCTCCCGCCATTTCTTTTCTCCTGTGAGCGAGACTGCCTTCCGCTTGGGCCCACGGGATAGAGGAGGAACAGTTCCATGTCCAAACCGGAGCTTGAGTCTGGTGGGGCTCCACATTGCTTTGTGAGCTATGAGTGAGAGGTAGCTATGCGTTGGATAGTACTATGAGTTAGAGAGGAATAAGTTTTTCCCCTGAAGCAGCAGGCAGGATTATTGCGAGGTCAGCCATGCTCACAGCAAGGACAGGAGAACATTGGCACAGTGCCCTGTCTGCAGCGTGGTGCTCTTCTTTCCAGGTACAAGCACGAGAGCATGCTTAAGAAGCCAACGGGGACAGTGAGTCTGAGAGGACAAGTGAAGCCCAGCAAAGATCAAAGGGCAGTGAGTCTGATCGGACAAGTGAAGCCCAGCAAAGAACAAGGCTGGACAAAAGGAGGAGAGAGCGTCAAGAAAGGTAAGGAACCCATGGGTCACTTGTAGGGGCATGTAGGTTTCCTTCCTCCTTGTCTGGAGGGGATTAGGGCCGAGGTTACCACAGAGTGCCTGGAGGAGCCTGAGACACCTCCTGTGACTCTATCCCCATGGTGGGAAAGCTCGAGCAAGCCATTGTGGAACAAGATTGTGCGACAGCCCTGCACCACAAACGTCCACTGCGAGTGCTGAAGGACACCTTTCCTGTGGCCTCCACTCCCCAGCCTGTGCTGCAAACCCTGGAAAGCTCTGACCCTGCTTCCTTCCATGCTCTCAGATGCCTCACAAACAATGCCTCTGTTGTGAGCGTGCCTCTGTAGCAAATGTGTGTGCGTGGGACCGATCAACAGATGCAAGAGCCGTCTCCTCTTGTGCGAAGCGATTCCCCACCCCAGAATGACTCTTTGAGGGCATGGGCATCTCCCAGGGAGTCCCCCATTTCAGCACACGGGGGAGATAAGGGCGTCAAAACGGTATTGCCCAGGAAACAACGGTGCACTATAGCCAGGAAGAAAGAGATGGAGAGTGTCAGAAAAGGCCTACGAGGTCCCAGGAAACATGGCTCCAAAGGGACAAAAATGACCCCTGCCAATGGTGTTGCCACAGGCTTGAGCTGATCTGCATGCCATTCTTGCTGGAACTGGGACAGAATTGGCGCACGATTACCACAACAGCAGAGATGCTTTACTCAAGTTGTCTCCTTTCTTCTTTCCAGAGGATCTTCCCAAGAAGCGCCTCCTTCATCGAGCAACACTTGCTCCAGAGAGGTTACCCGCCCTGACTGTAAAGCCGGAGAGCAGTCAGAAAGCTGAGCAGACAGAGCGTCGTGCCAGGTGGGACTCCTGGAGAGACAAATGTGGCTGCTGCCCTGCTCTTGTCTCTGTAGGAGTGCAGTTTCTCCTGGACGCAGAAGCTGTACGAACTCAAAGTGCAGCTATCCCATCTCCCACTACCTTGCGATTTCTTGCTGCATGGCAAGCATCTTGCAGCATCACTTCTTAGCTGGGTAACTAATGGCAACGGCTCCTTGCAGGACTGGGAGGTCTTTCTTGCTTTCCCTCAGACTGCAATGAGCACAGTGTCTCGAGTCTGAAGAGACTTCCCCAGGAGCGATGGTGGAGGAGTGCAGGTGTTCTCCTAGCATCTTTTGGACACTATCGAGTGTTGGTCCGGGCTGGGCTCAACCACCCGGGCTGTTTCCAGCTCTCGGAGAGACGTGACAGAGAGCAGATCAAGCATTCAGGGGCTCTGCAGCCTTTTGCAGCGGAAGCAGCTGCACCACTTGGAAGCGGATGATGCGAAACCAGCTCCTCCCACACTCTGGTCACCTTGCCCCATTGTGTCTTTGCAGGAAGCTTCCGGCCATCCAGAGGAGTTCTGTGAAGGAAAAGGAAGAGGAAGAGAAAGTAATTCCTCAGGTGACTCCCAGGATGGTAGACTTTATTGCCAAAGCTATTGAGCAGAGGAAAGAGGTACGTGGCATGGACTGCTGCAGAGAGTGCGTCTTACTGAACTGTAGAATAGCGTCACTCGATGGACACCGGTTCACAGAACATTCTTGACTTGTGCCTTCATGTGACCACTGAGTTGTTTCTTTGGGTGCTTCACTGAAGAGAAGCCCTTTGCTGTGTCATTTGAGAAGATGCTTTTCATCCCCATTAGCTTCCTGAAACACACCCAAGAGCTTACCCGGGGATGCTTCTGATGGCAACGTCACTGCATGGCTTGCCTGGGTGGGATAGGCAGCTGTCAGGTTGCTTCTAGCCCCGTGGTCGCTTAGCTTGCCCAGACATTCCAGAAGGGCTCTTCAGGCGACTCTTCGGTTGAGCCTGCAGGAGCATGGGAGCAACCCTGAGCTGACAGACGGGCAGAAGACTGAGTGAGGGTGGAAGGGAGTGCAGGAAGGGGGGAGACACCCCAGCCCTCCCCGCACAGCGTTACTAACTGTCTGTGGTTGCGTTTTGGTCACCCTCCAGAATAAGTGCTTGAAGATTAAGGAGACGCTTCCAAAACACATTCAGAATTTCTTGGCTGAGGAGGAAAATAAGAACAAAGAGCTGCAGGAGGAGAAAAAGAAACAACCCAAGCAGCGAAGCGCAGCACTAACCAAAGCAAAAGTCAAGAGAGAAGTGGAGATGCCAACAACCGAGGTACTTTGAATTTGTGCACTAAAGGAGCACTTTCCCACCGGGGATCTGAGGCTGCAAGGTGCTTCTAGCACCCAAGCCGTAGTAGCACTATTGCTGCAGCACTGTAGGGTGGGTTGCTGCTGCCTTTGCTGAGCAAGAGAGACCAAGAGGGAGTTTTAGCAAAACGCCGGTAGTGCTGGGACATGACCCTGGGAGCGCACCGATGGCCTTGTGCTGGTTGTTTTCCCAGTCCCCCTGGGGTCCCTGCCAGAAGTGGTCTGGAGGTTGTCTGGGAGGGTGGGAGGGGGCTGCATGCTGGGAAGCATCAGCCCAGCGCTGCGGGGCTGTTGTAATGAGAGTAATTCCTTTGCAGGAATCCTGTCCCTCTGAGGAGAGAAGTCCCGAGAGAACTCCCAGCTCTCTGTCTGAGAGCGACTCGGGGCAGTCCAGCCCTGACCTCATGGAGAGGATGATGGGGGAGTGGGACGAGGACGGAGAAGAGCCACCCAGAACTCAGCAGGACAGCCCTGTGCCCCCTAAGCGGTAAGCGTGCAGCAGCTGCAGCCAAGGCCTGGGGTAGTGGAGTGGTGCCGAGGCACCTGTGGGTCGAGGAAGCCAGCCCCTGAGCCAAGGGGTCGCTTACAGAGCCCTGGGAAGCCGAAGGCCAGGGGTCTGAGCTGGCTTAGAGCCCAATGCCAGGGGCCTCTCCGCAGCCCAGAGCAGCCCACGCTTGAAACTCCTCCTGCATCGAAGGGGCTGTGGGGCCGAATGGGGCCTTGCGGGGAAAGGGTGGCTGGTTGAGGGAAGAGACAGGAGTGTTGCGGCTGAACAGTGAGAGAGACTTTGTCCTTACTGCTGCAGGAGTCTTTCTCCACGGACACATGGGACCCTAAGGGAGGTGGTGACATGCATCGTGGAGCAGGTGGCCCGTAAACAAAGGGGAGAGAGAGATGCGGAGAGGGATCTGCAGGAGCAGCTCAAGTGGTAAATTTCCCCGGACGCGGGCAGTATTTCCTCCCTTGCAGTGCCCTTCCTTCCACTCCCCCAGCCCTGCTGGAAAGAGGGGTTTTTCCTGGCACTGGCCTTCTGCAGCCCCAGCAGGCGGCCTGCTCGGGAGCCCCGTCTGGGAGCGCTCTCCAAGTGCTCACACCGCCTCGTCCCGCTGTGTGCTTGCAGTGAGCTGGCAGTGCTGCGGTGGAGTCGGTCGGCGAAAGAGGAACAGAGCTACCACCAGCTTTGGCAAGTGGGTCACCAGCCTGCACCCCCTGCTGGGCCAAGGCAGAGAGAGTCAAGACGGGTAAGTGCCCTGGGCTCCTGTCCACAAAACAGTATTCAGGAATGGGATTGGACACAGGGGTGGGACTGCATCACAGGGACCGTGGGCCTGCTGTCTCCAGCCAGCGTCAGATCCCCTCATTTCTGTCCTGAACAGTCTTGCAGTGTTGCTCTGCATGTCTCTGCGTATGCAGAACTACAGAGGTTTGTGTTGATCTCCGCAGGTGCGAAGAGTAGTGCCAATGCCTGTCAGCAAGGGACCGGAGAGGCCGTCCGGCACACAGAAGGGTCCAGATGGAGACATCCAGCAAGGGCCCTCCCTGCAGCACGAATGGGACCAGGGTTGCCCATCCAGGCTATTAACGCCAACACCTCCTTCCATTCAATAAAGCCCTGTCTCCAAAGTTCTCTGGGTCTTTCCTTGGTGGCCGTCCATTCTGCACTTTGCAGCGGATGAGCTTTCATGGAGCAGGGAAAGGCCAGCACGGGAGGGAGGGCTTGACTGTCAGTCCGGCTCCCAGGGCAGCTCTCTCCCAAGGCCAAAGCTGTACCTGCTCGCCTGCAGCTCTGCTGCTGGTAGCAAGCACACTTCTTGCTGCTGGCGTGTCCTCGGCTGCATGACCTGCTTTGGCTGCACATCCCTGATTAGGAAGGGACTGTGCAGGGAAAAGGAAGAGGAAGGGAAAGGGGAAGGGAAATGGGAATGGGAGCGGGAAGGGGAAGGGAAACAGGAACAGGAAGAGGAAGGGGAACAGGAATGGGAATGGGAACGGGAACGGGAACGGGAATGGGGAGAGAAATGGGAAGGGGAACAGGAAGGGGAAGGGAAATGGGAAGGGGAAGGGGAACAAGAAGGGGAAGGGAAATTGGAAGGGAAAGGGGAAGGAAAAGAGGAAGGGGAAGGGGAAGGAAAAGGGGAAGGGGAAGGGGAAGGGGAAGGGGAACGGGAATGGGAAGGGAAAGCAGAATGGGAACAGGAAAGGGAAGGGAAATGGGAAGAGGAGGAGGAAGAGGAAGCGTAAAGGGAAGGGGAAGGGGAAGAGGGAGAGGGAGAGGGAGACGGAGAGGGAGAGGGAGAGGGAGAGGGAGAGGGAGGGGAAGGGGAAGGGGAAGGGGAAGGGGAAGGGGAAGGGGAAGGGGAAGGGGAAGGGGAAGAGGAAGGGGAAGGGGAAGGGGAGGAGGAAGAGGAAGAGGAGGAGGAGGAGGAGGAGGAGGAGGAGGAGGAGGAAGGGGAAGGGGAAGAGGAAGAGGAAGAGGAAGAGGAAGAGGAAGAGGAAGAGGAAGAGGAAGAGGAAGAGGAAGAGGAAGAGGAAGAGGAAGAGGAAGAGGAAGAGGAAGAGGAAGAGGAAGAGGAAGAGGAAGAGGAGCGGGCTTTTGCCTGGGGCAGTTCCTGGCATCAGTCCCCTTGGAGGTCAAAATTGTCCAGAGGCTTGCAAAGCAGAGGCTCTCCAGTGTGCCCAGGCCAGCACTGCCAGGGATACCCAGAGCTGTGCAGGCATCGTGATGGGCTGTGGGGACAGTGACATCCAAGGCAGGAACTATGGCTGCGGAAACAGGGAGGAAAGCTTATGGTGAGGACGTTTTTTCAGTCAGGAAGTTAAGATTAATTGAAACCTTAAAAGTTGAGGACTGGGAGAGTGGATGGGCACTTACAACTTTGGTGAGGAAGCGGAAGAGGAAGGGGAAGAGGAAGGGGAAGAGGAAGAGGAGGAAAAGACATTGCTGTTGTTTAAATTATTGAGGAAATTAATTGTTTTTTGCTTAATGGAGAAAGGAGAGATGAAATCCCCATTGATAAACCTGGGAAAACTATAAAGCTCTTCGTTGCCTGACAAAGGTGTCCTTGACCCAGGTTAGCAAAGCAAATCTAAGAGATGGATGTCAGCTGACTGAGCAAAAAAATCCGTCTCCTTTAGAACTAACTCTGAGCAGTCTAGAATCAAAAGTACATAAAGAAGAGAAAGGATTCTAGGCAAGCTGTCTTCTTTCTCCCAGCTGCTGCGGAACCAAGGCATTCTACTGGCCTGGAATGATCAGGAGGAGAAGTATCAATCAACTTGGAGATCATGTCTTTAAGAGTCTTGTCAGGCAATTGGATATTAGCCTGTCTTCACGATCTTCTGGAATACTTCTTGAAAATGATTGCTAGATATTTAGTTACCAGATTGCTTCCAGTAATGCTGATATTTAAATGAAACTGAAGAAAGAGGTAACCTATGTAATCTGTGTGAACTGCTTGAGAGAGTCCAGCACAGAGCCACAAGGATGATTAAGGGAGCGGAGCGTCTTCCTTACGACGAAAGGCTGAGGGAGATGGGTCTCTTTAGCTTGGAGAAGAGGAGACTGAGGGGTGACCGTATTAATGTTTATAAATATGTAAAGGGCGAATGCCAGGAGGACGGAGCCAGGCTCTTCTCGGTGACATCCAATGACAGGACAAGGGGCAATGGGTGCAAGCTGGAGTGTAGGAGGTTCTGCTTAAATATGAGACAAAACGTTTTTACGGTGAGGGTGACAGAACACTTGAACAGGCTGCCCGGGGCGTTGTGGAGTCTCCTTCTCTGGAGACTTTCTAAACCCACCTGGACGTGTTCCTGTGTGACATGATTTAGGTGTTCCTGCTCCGGCAGGGGGACTGGACTAGATGATCTTTCAAGGTACCTTCCAATCCCTAATATTCTGTGATTCTGTGATTCTGTGTGAATAAGTGCACTACAGCAGCTGAGTAAGATACAACATTAGCAATGTTGCTTTTGCACAGCAGTACCAAAAACTCTAGCAGCAGTGCAGAAAGCTCAGCAGCAACTCCAAGTTAGTGACCAATGAAATACTGATTTTAGGTCACACGTGTAGGGAAAGTGCGGAAAGCTTTAGGCAAAGCCAAACTGCAGGAAGATGTGAAAAATCACGTCTTGCATTTCCCATTGCTTCTTGAAATCTGCTAGGCTGAGTGATTGAGTTTAGGGCAGTGACATACTTGAGTCCCGTGACCTGGAAGATGGAAAGACCAGTTTGACTGATACGGAGGACTGGGATGCCATACGTTTCCTTTCCTTTGAGGGAATCTTTTGTGTGCAAATGTCCCAGATGTCACTGCCACTCAAGAGAACTTTTCCTTGGGAAAAAGACAAGGAATATTCAGCAAGGTGTCCTGGTTGCAGTTAGGACAGAGTTAATTTTTCCTCAAAGTAGCTGGTAGGGTGCTATGTTTTGGATTAGGATGAGAAGAGCGCTGATAACATGCTGATGTTTTAATTGTTGCAGAGCAGTGTTTACACCAGGCCAAGGACTTTTCGGCTTCTCGCTCTGTCCTGTCAGCGAGCAGGCTGGGGGTGCAGCAGGAGCTGGGAGGGGACAGACCCAGGACAGCTGACCCAAACTGGCCAAAGGGGTATTCCATACCATCTGGCGTCATGCTAAACAATATATAGGGGTGGCTGGCCGGGGTGGGGGGCTGGCTGCTCGGGGGATAGGCTGGGCATCGGTCAGCGGGTGGTGAGCAATTACATTGTGCATCACTTGTTTCGTACACATTATTAGTAGTAGTACTATTATCATTATCACTATTATTATTATTATTGTTATTATTATATTCCTGTCTTAATAAACTGTCTCTATCTCAACTCACCGGCTTCACTTTCCCGTTTCTCTCCCCCATCCCAGAGAGGGAGGGGGGAGGGTGAGCGAACGGCTGTGTGGTGTTTAGCTGCCAGCCGGGTTAAACCACAACACAAGGTCAATGAACAATCTGGCTTCTGTCAAGCTCTCCAGGATTATCCAGGGCAGTGCATGTGTCCTTCCAATGTGCCATTCCTGACTGTAAGTGAAGCTCACTGTAACTGTTCTCTATTTTAAAATGTAATTGGAAGAGCATGAAGCTTACTTCATGACAACCGTTATGAGACATCACAGCACCATGAAAAACCTAAAGCACTAAGTTGTAAGGTAGAGAAAATAGACTGCTCCTTGGATATATTCCCATGTTAAAGCTCTTGACCACTGACCACAAGACTGTGATTTCCAGTTGCTGCTTCCATTGGCACAGCTGGCCGAGGACCCTGTGTGGCACCAGGAGCTTGGGTCTGTGGTTGGGTGCTTTCTTTTCATGATTAGGAGCACACTGTGTGTGGACATGGCTGCCATAGACTAGCACCTTTTTCCATGCCTCATCCTGCAGTTATGGATCTTCTTCCTGCCAATTCTGATCTCTGATTTCAGCCAGCGTAGCAGCTCTCTAAGGGCACGAGTTCCTCTTCCCTTGTTTTCCAGGCCACCGCCATTTGGAGCAACTGCCGGATGCTCAGATTGCCTCGGGAATCCGTGTCTCTGAGAGCGCAGTGCGGCTTTGCATGGAAAGGACCACGCGTCTCTTCCGTGCCTGCACAGAGGACATGCAGAACGTTGCCTTCCTTTGGAGGGACATTGCCATGCTGATCATCCAGGGAAAAAATGTCAAAATGCGATTCTCTGCAGTCCATGGCAACATTTTTAGCATCACAGCCCCATGAAAATGCTAACCCACTGAGTTGTAAATTAGATTAAAAAGACCACTTCTTGGATATAATCCCATAGTAAAGCTCTTTTATTTCCGTGACTACAAACCACAGACCACGAGGCCATCCAGGCTGCTAATGGCGGCACTTCATTCTGTTCAATAAAGCTTTGTTTCCAAAACACACCGGGTCTTTCCTTGGTGGCTGTCCACCCTGCACTTTGCAGCGGATGAACTTTGGTGGAGCAGGGAAAGGCCAGCATGGGAGGGAGAGCTTGACTGTCAGTCCGGCTCCCAGGGCAGCTCTCTCCCGAGGCCAAAGCTGTACCTGCTCGCCTGCAGCTCTGCTCTTGGTGGCCAGCACACTTCCCGCTGCTGGCTGGTCCCCGCCGCATGCCCTGCTGCAGCTGCAAATCCCTGCTTGGAAGGGACTCTGCAGGGAACAGGAGGAAGAGGAAGAGAAGCAGGCTTTTGCCTGGGGCAGCTCTGGGCACCAGTCCCCTCACCGGTCAAAACTGTCCGGAGGCTTGCAAAGCCAGGGTGCTCCGGGGTGCCCAGGCCAGCACTGCCAGGGGTACCCAGAGCTGTGCAGGCACCATGCTGTGCCGCGGGAGCAGCTTTTTCAGTCAGGTAGATAGTTTCACTCCCACTTGTCCCTGAGGGGCCTTTTGTTCCACACCTCCTTGTCAGAAAGGCTGGGAGGAGCGCAGGGGAGATGAGCAGACCTCCAAAAGCTCCTCTCCAGACACCTGGGTCAGGACAATGCTCTCAGCAGCAGGCTTGAGAGCGGGCTGTGCAACAGGAGGGAAGGCACCCCAAGGCTGCTGGGCACCCACACCCTGCCTGGGCTCTGCGGGTGCTCCAGGCCAGCAGTGGCAGTGGCTGCAGCTGCAGCGGGACCCAGACCCCTGCAGGCAGCAGCAAGGCACTTCCCCGATGGTCCGGAGGGGCTCTGGCTGCAGAGGGGCTGCCGCGGTGCTGGTAGTGGCACTGCTCATCCTGCACGTCCCATCTGAGGGGCTCCTTGGGCTCCCTGGCACTGTCACAGTGAGCAGCTGAAAAGACAGGTGGCCCCTTCCACAAAACATCCCCCTTAACGTTGCTCGAAAGGTGAGATGTTCATCTGGTGGGGCTTCCTTGGCCCAGGCAGCCCTAATGGCTGTAGGACAGAAAGCAGAGCCCCACCTGTGGTGCCTGTAGTTTCTCCATAGGCTGTCAATTAGTGTGCCTGGGAGGCTTCTTTCTTCTCATTGTCTCCATGTCTCTTTTGTCAGGTCTGTGTGTTGGTCTAGTTTGCTTTCTGGTTTTTGGTTTTGGGGAAAGAAACCCACCAGCAGTTACAGCCCATGAGCACTTCTGGCCTGGGGAAAGCCCTCATGGTCAGGAGACAGTGAGGTGGCGGCAGCTCCCCCAAATGCCCTCTGCAGCCCCTACCTGCTACAGGGTCCCCCCTGGGCAGCGCCTGGGCAGGGGCGCTGCAGCCCCTCTGTGACACGGTCTGAGGTCACAGTGCGACAGTCCCACCTCACAATGGTGACTGCCACCTTTTAACCTGGGGCCGCCACACGTCCTCCCACTTGTCCCTGAGAGGCCGAGGGGACTCCAGGCACTCTCCAGGGAGTTGCTCTTGCCACTGCTCTGCTTTGGAGGAGCTGCTCTGAAGTGAGGAGGAGAAGGTGGAAAGAGAGGCCACAGCAGGGGTGGAACTGAGATGGCAAAATACCTCTTCTCAGCACCTTGCTTCCCTCCAACAATTGAGAAGCTCTTAAATTCTGGTAAGGCCTTCAGGCCCAATTTCACGAGGGTTGTCAGGCTCAATGACATCTCTGAAAACTGGTGTGGATCCCCTGAGGCCAGTGGGGGTGGCTGGGAAGGCCTGGTGTCTGCAGGAAAGGGCCTCCTTGACCATGCCAAAGGGCTGAGGGACCGACCTGGCAGCCGGGGTTCGGGGCTTTTTTCCTGACCCAGCCCCTGTGTTCCCTACGGCACCCCAGGCAGAAGTTGCCAGTCCTGAGGGTTGCTCCTTGCCTGGCAGTGGGCACTGCCCACCCTCAGCTCCTGGCTGGCTGGAAGAGCCGGAGGGGTCTGTGGGCTGTGCAGCGTCGCTGTGCTGGGAGGTGCGACGTGGAGAAGCTGCACATATATCTGCATATACACACGTGTTGAAGCTCCTCTGTCCACTTCCATGACTAGAAGTAAAAGACTGGGGGAGATCCGCTACCGAAGGACAATTGTATGCAACTGCAGAAGAGTCAGTTGATAGGGTAGATTCTTAAACATAAAAGATACACCTGTTTTTATTGAGAGAGTCATTCCTTATGAGAGTTTTATTACCACAACATCCGCAGCATATCAAACTCTCTGATGAAATAGGCTTTGCCCCAAAGAAATGGCAAATTTCCTGCCACTCGTCGCTGCCTCAAGCAGACCAAAACGGTAGTACTTCTGCAAAACTGTTTACTTGAAAAGAGCAGTGGCAAAAGTAGAATGTGCTGACTGAGGTTGAATATACCCCATTCACTTCAGTCAAAGAGCACACGACAGAGAAATGACAGCAAATACAGCTCTTCTGAGCACCCTCAAAGCCACATGTAGTGGGTATCCATGGCAAGGTTTTGTTAGCAGGGGGCTGTAGGGGTGGCTTCTGTGAGAAGACTCCAGAAGCTGCCCCCCCTGCAGGCTGCGGCCTGTGGAGGACCCCCACTGGAGCAGATTCCGGGCCTGAGCTGCAGCCGGTGGAGAGGGGCCCACACAGGATCAGGGAGTCTGGGGGGAGGTGCTGCTTGTGGGGGACCCAGGTTGGAGCAGTGTCCTCCTGACGGATGGACCCCGTGGTACGGAGCCATATCTGGAGCAGTTCTTGAAGAGCTGCTACCTGTGGGAAGCCCACACAGGATCAGTTCGGGAAGGACTGCATCCTGTGGGACTGACCCCACATTGGAGCAGGGGAATAGAGTGACTGAGAAGGAGCGTCAGAGACAAAGTACTATAGAATGATCACAACCCCCATACCCCCGTTCCCCTGCACCGCTCGTGGGGAGGAGGTGGAAGAGGGTGGATGGGTGGAAGGCGATTTTGTTTTCTTTCCTTTGTTTCTCACTTCTGTGGACTGTTAGTAACAGGCAATGAAACTTAATATCTCCCTACTCTGACTCTGTTTTGCCCATCACAATAATAGTTGCGCAACCTTCCCGTCCATATCTCAATCCTTGAGCCTTTTGCATTGTATTTTCCCTCCCTTTCCCTTTGAGGAGGCGGAGTGAGAGAGTGGAGCTTGGCTGCCCACCCAAGTAAAACCACCACACCACCCAAGAATGATACAAGGAAGCAGGCTACATATGTTCCCCACTCCTCTCCTCTGCCAAACCGTAACATCCTTTTAACAGGTAGCTTTGCCTCTGGGACATCTTATGTGAGACCGCTAAGTTCTGCGCTCTCTGATATATTCCTCCTTTTCTGAGCACATTTTTGCTGACACGCGTCAATACACAGGGGACAAGGGGAAGCTGCTCCCTGCTGGGGACACACCAGGGCCTGCCCTGAGCCTTCTAGAGTCCCACGGAGCACAGCACCGTGCCCTCACTGGTGCCACAGTCCACTGCCAGGTTGGCCTTGAGGGTGGGTCACACCTGGAGACCTGCACCTGAAAGGCAAGGAGCCCTCTTTGGGGCAGCCTGAGGAGTCCTGCAGCCTCTGCTGGGCTCTAGAGAATGCAGCTGAAGAGTTCAAAATGCATCGGTCCTTGGATAGCTGTGTGCTAAGTGGCTTTAATGTTGCCGTCGGAGAGCATGACGTGTCTTTTCCTTGGTTTTCCAGAGCTCGCTAAGATTTGGGCCAGCGCATCCTACTACCTGAGTCAACAGCTGGCTCTCCACCAGGTGGGACTTGCCTCTTCTTCCCTCACACCCTGATGTTCCATGAAGCAATGAGAGCCCTTTGTCATCGAGTGCAGTTATTCTTCCCTCCTTTGGAAGCAGGACCAATGCCCCAGAAGGCCTCAGTAATGCACTGCTGGGCCACGGACTAGCTCCGCTGTCAATTCAGATGTACTGTGAGGTCCAGGCTCGGATTTCAGAAAAAGGGCTGGACTTTTCCTGGGGCTTCCTGAGTCCCCCATTGCCAGAGCTGATTACCGAACTGGGCCGGGGTACTACTTCAAGGGTCGTTCCAAGTGTGGGAAGCCCCCTTGTATCTTAGTGAGCCAATGGACGTGTGTCGGCTTTTCCTGCACTACCTGGCTCTTCCTTGGGGAAGGGGGGTGAGAGGGAAAAGTCCAGGCCCTCTACATCTTCTCCCAGCTCTCCAAGGAACCCATCTTGCTCAGTTGCATCTCAGGTGTGGACAGGGCACAAAGCTCCCTCCCCACTCTCTGGCAAGTCATCTCTTTGTCCCTGCAAAGCTTCTTCTGATCCACCCTCTTCTGTTTCAGGCTGTCCGCATTCCTGGTCTTGGAACATTCACAGTTGTCACAGAGCAAGTAGCCAGCCAGAAAAATGACATCGTGACTGTTGAGAGACCCATGTTTCATCTGGCTAAGGCTATTGTGCACAACCATGACCTCCGATACGACTACATAGACATTCCAGGTAGGACGACTGAGGACTGAAAGAGGTGTTTGCCCTTGCAGCAGAATGCGAGAGCTGTGCTCTGCTGTCCACCGGTGACGCAGCCGAGGACCAAACTCCTGGCGCAGCCTGAGAAAAGCTCGTCAAAGCGAGCCTGGTGTGAAACGGACCCAGTCGCTCTAACTGCTTTAAATAATCACCAGATGACAGTGCAGCATAACAGCACACTCTCTTTGACCTGCTTCAACAAGAGGTTTTACTCCAGTTTTATTGGAAACGTGTCTTCTTGCCCCATGGTGTTTCAACTCTTGCTCCCACCTTCTGCTGTACTAGGCCTCGTACAGGCAAATGCCAGAGCTCTTCTTGGCTCTCAACACCTCTTTGCAAGCAGAAAAAGCAGGCACCAGGAACTTGGGTCCGTGAATCGGAGCGTTCCTGTCTAATGATTAGGAGCACACTGTGCGTGGACATGACTGCCATGGCCTGGCACCATTCAGCTTGCCATGGGTCCTAGCACCTTTTTCCCCGCCTCATCCTGCAGTCAGGGATCTGCTTCCTGCCAGTTCTGACCTTTGATTTTAGCCAGCTTAGCAGCTCTCTAAGTGCACGTGCTCCTCGTCCCTTGTTTTCCAGGCCACCTGCATTTTGAGGAACTGCCGTATGCTCAGATCGCCTCAGAAAACAATGTCTCTGAGAGCTTAGTGCGGCTTTGCATAGACAGGACCACGCGTCTCTTCTGTGTCTGCATAGAGGACAGGCAGAACGTTGCCTTCCTTTGGAGAGACGTTGGCATGCTGATCATCGAGGGCAAGGATGTTAAAATGAAATTCTATGAAGACTTTCTGAAAAAGCTGAATGGGACAACGAATGCTTTGCAAGCTCTTCTCAGGGTAGGATTTTCATTTTCCCAGCACTACCCATGGTTCTTCTGAAGTGCCTTCCAGGGACTGGGTGGCTGCTTTCTCCTGGCCTGTCGTGCTTCTTCAGCCAGTTGGGCTCCTCGTGGTCTGCAGGAAAGCAGACTCTGTAGAGCTCTTCCCTTGCAGGCAGGGGCCTGGCTCTGCAAGAGACCCCCCCGAGAGAGGCCTTGCTTTTTGGCAAAAGGCTAGCGTGCCAGTGGAGATCGCTGCTCAGCCCAGCGTTTGGGCAGGGAGCGGAGGTGCAGGCAGAGCAAGGCTTGCTGAGGCCGGAGCCCTTAGGCAGCTCTCGGTGGGGCTAAGCTGGACCAAGCAGCCAGCCCTTGTCAGTGTCCCCATCGCCTGTCACTTGTCTCTGTCTATTGCAGATGCCAGAGATGAACAACTCTGTCATCTCTCACCTCGACACCGCTGCTTCTCAGACCGCTTCTGAACGTGTCATTGTCTTTCCAATGTGAGTAAGCTTTCCAATGTGAGAGGTAGCTATGTGCTGGATGGTACTATGAGTTAGAGAGGAATAAGTTTTTCCCCTGAAGCAGCAGGCAGGATTATTGCGAGGTCAGCCATGCTCACAGCAAGGACAGGAGAACATTGGCACAGTGCCCTGTCTTCAGCGTGGTGCTCTTCTTTCCAGGTACAAGCACGAGAGCATGCTTAAGAAGCCAACGGGGACAGTGAGTCTGAGAGGACAAGTGAAGCCCAGCAAAGATCAAAGGGCAGTGAGTCTGATCGGACAAGTGAAGCCCAGCAAAGAACAAGGCTGGACAAAAGGAGGAGAGAGCGTCAAGAAAGGTAAGGAACCCATGGGTCACTTGTAGGGGCATGTAGGTTTCCTTCCTCCTTGTCTGGAGGGGATTAGGGCCGAGGTTACCACAGAGTGCCTGGAGGAGCCTGAGACACCTCCTGTGACTCTATCCCCATGGTGGGAAAGCTCGAGCAAGCCATTGTGGAACAAGATTGTGCGACAGCCCTGCACCACAAACGTCCACTGCGAGTGCTGAAGGACACCTTTCCTGTGGCCTCCACTCCCCAGCCTGTGCTGCAAACCCTGGAAAGCTCTGACCCTGCTTCCTTCCATGCTCTCAGATGCCTCACAAACAATGCCTCTGTTGTGAGCGTACCTCTGTAGCAAATGTGTGTGCGTGGGACCGATCAACAGATGCAAGAGCCGTCTCCTCTTGTGCGAAGCGATTCCCCACCCCAGAATGACTCTTTGAGGGCATGGGCATCTCCCAGGGAGTCCCCCATTTCAGCACACGGGGGAGATAAGGGCATCAAAACGGTATTGCCCAGGAAACAACGGTGCACTATAGCCAGGAAGAAAGAGATGGAGAGTGTCAGAAAAGGCCTACGAGGTCCCAGGAAACATGGCTCCAAAGGGACAAAAATGACCCCTGCCAATGGTGTTGCCACAGGCTTGAGCTGATCTGCACGCCATTCTTGCTGGAACTGGGACAGAATTGGCGCACGATTACCACAACAGCAGAGATGCTTTACTCAAGTTGTCTCCTTTCTTCTTTCCAGAGGATCTTCCCAAGAAGCGCCTCCTTCATCGAGCAACACTTGCTCCAGAGAGGTTACCCGCCCTGACTGTAAAGCCGGAGAGCAGTCAGAAAGCTGAGCAGACAGAGCGTCGTGCCAGGTGGGACTCCTGGAGAGACAAATGTGGCTGCTGCCCTGCTCTTGTCTCTGTAGGAGTGCAGTTTCTCCTGGACGCAGAAGCTGTACGAACTCAAAGTGCAGCTATCCCATCTCCCACTACCTTGCGATTTCTTGCTGCATGGCAAGCATCTTGCAGCATCACTTCTTAGCTGGGTAACTAATGGCAACGGCTCCTTGCAGGACTGGGAGGTCTTTCTTGCTTTCCCTCAGACTGCAATGAGCACAGTGTCTCGAGTCTGAAGAGACTTCCCCAGGAGCGATGGTGGAGGAGTGCAGGTGTTCTCCTAGCATCTTTTGGACACTATCGAGTGTTGGTCCGGGCTGGGCTCAACCACCCGGGCTGTTTCCAGCTCTCGGAGAGACGTGACAGAGAGCAGATCAAGCATTCAGGGGCTCTGCAGCCTTTTGCAGCGGAAGCAGCTGCACCACTTGGAAGCGGATGATGCGAAACCAGCTCCTCCCACACTCTGGTCACCTTGCCCCATTGTGTCTTTGCAGGAAGCTTCCGGCCATCCAGAGGAGTTCTGTGAAGGAAAAGGAAGAGGAAGAGAAAGTAATTCCTCAGGTGACTCCCAGGATGGTAGACTTTATTGCCAAAGCTATTGAGCAGAGGAAAGAGGTACGTGGCATGGACTGCTGCAGAGAGTGCGTCTTACTGAACTGTAGAATAGCGTCACTCGATGGACACCGGTTCACAGAACATTCTTGACTTGTGCCTTCATGTGACCACTGAGTTGTTTCTTTGGGTGCTTCACTGAAGAGAAGCCCTTTGCTGTGTCATTTGAGAAGATGCTTTTCATCCCCATTAGCTTCCTGAAACACACCCAAGAGCTTACCCGGGGATGCTTCTGATGGCAACGTCACTGCATGGCTTGCCTGGGTGGGATAGGCAGCTGTCAGGTTGCTTCTAGCCCCGTGGTCGCTTAGCTTGCCCAGACATTCCAGAAGGGCTCTTCAGGCGACTCTTCGGTTGAGCCTGCAGGAGCATGGGAGCAACCCTGAGCTGACAGACGGGCAGAAGACTGAGTGAGGGTGGAAGGGAGTGCAGGAAGGGGGGAGACACCCCAGCCCTCCCCGCACAGCGTTACTAACTGTCTGTGGTTGCGTTTTGGTCACCCTCCAGAATAAGTGCTTGAAGATTAAGGAGACGCTTCCAAAACACATTCAGAATTTCTTGGCTGAGGAGGAAAATAAGAACAAAGAGCTGCAGGAGGAGAAAAAGAAACAACCCAAGCAGCGAAGCGCAGCACTAACCAAAGCAAAAGTCAAGAGAGAAGTGGAGATGCCAACAACCGAGGTACTTTGAATTTGTGCACTAAAGGAGCACTTTCCCACCGGGGATCTGAGGCTGCAAGGTGCTTCTAGCACCCAAGCCGTAGTAGCACTATTGCTGCAGCACTGCAGGGTGGGTTGCTGCTGCCTTTGCTGAGCAAGAGAGACCAAGAGGGAGTTTTAGCAAAACGCCGGTAGTGCTGGGACATGACCCTGGGAGCGCACCGATGGCCTTGTGCTGGTTGTTTTCCCAGTCCCCCTGGGGTCCCTGCCAGAAGTGGTCTGGAGGTTGTCTGGGAGGGTGGGAGGGGGCTGCATGCTGGGAAGCATCAGCCCAGCGCTGCGGGGCTGTTGTAATGAGAGTAATTCCTTTGCAGGAATCCTGTCCCTCTGAGGAGAGAAGTCCCGAGAGAACTCCCAGCTCTCTGTCTGAGAGCGACTCGGGGCAGTCCAGCCCTGACCTCATGGAGAGGATGATGGGGGAGTGGGACGAGGACGGAGAAGAGCCACCCAGAACTCAGCAGGACAGCCCTGTGCCCCCTAAGCGGTAAGCGTGCAGCAGCTGCAGCCAAGGCCTGGGGTAGTGGAGTGGTGCCGAGGCACCTGTGGGTCGAGGAAGCCAGCCCCTGAGCCAAGGGGTCGCTTACAGAGCCCTGGGAAGCCGAAGGCCAGGGGTCTGAGCTGGCTTAGAGCCCAATGCCAGGGGCCTCTCCGCAGCCCAGAGCAGCCCACGCTTGAAACTCCTCCTGCATCGAAGGGGCTGTGGGGCCGAATGGGGCCTTGCGGGGAAAGGGTGGCTGGTTGAGGGAAGAGACAGGAGTGTTGCGGCTGAACAGTGAGAGAGACTTTGTCCTTACTGCTGCAGGAGTCTTTCTCCACGGACACATGGGACCCTAAGGGAGGTGGTGACATGCATCGTGGAGCAGGTGGCCCGTAAACAAAGGGGAGAGAGAGATGCGGAGAGGGATCTGCAGGAGCAGCTCAAGTGGTAAATTTCCCCGGACGCGGGCAGTATTTCCTCCCTTGCAGTGCCCTTTCTTCCACTCCCCCAGCCCTGCTGGAAAGAGGGGTTTTTCCTGGCACTGGCCTTCTGCAGCCCCAGCAGGCGGCCTGCTCGGGAGCCCCGTCTGGGAGCGCTCTCCAAGTGCTCACACCACCTCGTCCCGCTGTGTGCTTGCAGTGAGCTGGCAGTGCTGCGGTGGAGTCGGTCGGCGAAAGAGGAACAGAGCTACCACCAGCTTTGGCAAGTGGGTCACCAGCCTGCACCCCCTGCTGGGCCAAGGCAGAGAGAGTCAAGACGGGTAAGTGCCCTGGGCTCCTGTCCACAAAACAGTATTCAGGAATGGGATTGGACACAGGGGTGGGACTGCATCACAGGGACCGTGGGCCTGCTGTCTCCAGCCAGCGTCAGATCCCCTCATTTCTGTCCTGAACAGTCTTGCAGTGTTGCTCTGCATGTCTCTGCGTATGCAGAACTACAGAGGTTTGTGTTGATCTCCGCAGGTGCGAAGAGTAGTGCCAATGCCTGTCAGCAAGGGACCGGAGAGGCCGTCCGGCACACAGAAGGGTCCAGATGGAGACATCCAGCAAGGGCCCTCCCTGCAGCACGAATGGGACCAGGGTTGCCCATCCAGGCTATTAACGCCAACACCTCCTTCCATTCAATAAAGCCCTGTCTCCAAAGTTCTCTGGGTCTTTCCTTGGTGGCCGTCCATTCTGCACTTTGCAGCGGATGAGCTTTCATGGAGCAGGGAAAGGCCAGCACGGGAGGGAGGGCTTGACTGTCAGTCCGGCTCCCAGGGCAGCTCTCTCCCAAGGCCAAAGCTGTACCTGCTCGCCTGCAGCTCTGCTGCTGGTAGCAAGCACACTTCTTGCTGCTGGCGTGTCCTCGGCTGCATGACCTGCTTTGGCTGCACATCCCTGATTAGGAAGGGACTGTGCAGGGAAAAGGAAGAGGAAGGGAAAGGGGAAGGGAAATGGGAATGGGAGCGGGAAGGGGAAGGGAAACAGGAACAGGAAGAGGAAGGGGAACAGGAATGGGAATGGGAACGGGAACGGGAACGGGAATGGGGAGAGAAATGGGAAGGGGAACAGGAAGGGGAAGGGAAATGGGAAGGGGAAGGGGAACAAGAAGGGGAAGGGAAATTGGAAGGGAAAGGGGAAGGGAAAGGGGAAGGGGAAGGGGAAGGAAAAGGGGAAGGGGAAGGGGAAGGGGAAGGGGAAGGGGAACGGGAATGGGAAGGGGAAGCAGAATGGGAACAGGAAAGGGAAGGGAAATGGGAAGAGGAGGAGGAAGAGGAAGCGTAAAGGGAAGGGGAAGGGGAAGAGGGAGAGGGAGAGGGAGAGGGAGAGGGAGAGGGAGAGGGAGAGGGAGAGGGAGAGAGAGAGGGAGAGGGAGAGGGAGAGGGAGAGGGAGAGGGAGAGGGAGAGAGAGAGGGAGAGGGAGAGGGAGAGGGAGAGGGAGAGGGAGAGGGAGAGGGAGAGGGAGAGGGAGAGGGAGAGGGAGAGGGAGAGGGAGAGGGAGGGGAAGGGGAAGGGGAAGGGGAAGGGGAAGGGGAAGGGGAAGGGGAAGGGGAAGGGGAAGGGGAAGGGGAAGGGGAAGGGGAAGGGGAAGGGGAAGGGGAAGGGGAGGAGGAAGAGGAAGAGGAAGAGGAAGAGGAGGAGGAGGAGGAGGAGGAGGAGGAGGAGGAAGAGGAAGAGGAGGAGGAGGAGGAGGAGGAGGAAGAGGAGGAGGAAGAGGAAGAGGAAGAGGAAGAGGAAGAGGAGGAGGAGGAGGAGGAGGAGGAGGAGGAAGAGGAAGAGGAAGAGGAAGAGGAAGAGGAAGAGGAAGGGGAAGAGGAAGAGGAAGAGGAAGAGGAAGAGGAAGAGGAAGAGGAAGAGGAAGAGGAAGAGGAAGAGGAAGAGGAAGAGGAAGAGGAAGAGGAAGAGGAAGAGGAAGAGGAAGAGGAAGAGGAAGAGGAAGAGGAGCGGGCTTTTGCCTGGGGCAGTTCCTGGCATCAGTCCCCTTGGAGGTCAAAATTGTCCAGAGGCTTGCAAAGCAGAGGCTCTCCAGTGTGCCCAGGCCAACACTGCCAGGGATACCCAGAGCTGTGCAGGCATCGTGATGGGCTGTGGGGACAGTGACATCCAAGGCAGGAACTATGGCTGCGGAAACAGGGAGGAAAGCTTATGGTGAGGACGTTTTTTCAGTCAGGAAGTTAAGATTAATTGAAACCTTAAAAGTTGAGGACTGGGAGAGTGGATGGGCACTTACAACTTTGGTGAGGAAGCGGAAGAGGAAGGGGAAGAGGAAGGGGAAGAGGAAGAGGAGGAAAAGACATTGCTGTTGTTTAAATTATTGAGGAAATTAATTGTTTTTTGCTTAATGGAGAAAGGAGAGATGAAATCCCCATTGATAAACCTGGGAAAACTATAAAGCTCTTCGTTGCCTGACAAAGGTGTCCTTGACCCAGGTTAGCAAAGCAAATCTAAGAGATGGATGTCAGCTGACTGAGCAAAAAAATCCGTCTCCTTTAGAACTAACTCTGAGCAGTCTAGAATCAAAAGTACATAAAGAAGAGAAAGGATTCTAGGCAAGCTGTCTTCTTTCTCCCAGCTGCTGCGGAACCAAGGCATTCTACTGGCCTGGAATGATCAGGAGGAGAAGTATCAATCAACTTGGAGATCATGTCTTTAAGAGTCTTGTCAGGCAATTGGATATTAGCCTGTCTTCACGATCTTCTGGAATACTTCTTGAAAATGATTGCTAGATATTTAGTTACCAGATTGCTTCCAGTAATGCTGATATTTAAATGAAACTGAAGAAAGAGGTAACCTATGTAATCTGTGTGAACTGCTTGAGAGAGTCCAGCACAGAGCCACAAGGATGATTAAGGGAGCGGAGCGTCTTCCTTACGACGAAAGGCTGAGGGAGATGGGTCTCTTTAGCTTGGAGGAGACTGAGGGGTGACCGTATTAATGTTTATAAATATGTAAAGGGCGAATGCCAGGAGGACGGAGCCAGGCTCTTCTCGGTGACATCCAATGACAGGACAAGGGGCAATGGGTGCAAGCTGGAGTGTAGGAGGTTCTGCTTAAATATGAGACAAAACGTTTTTACGGTGAGGGTGACAGAACACTTGAACAGGCTGCCCGGGGCGTTGTGGAGTCTCCTTCTCTGGAGACTTTCTAAACCCACCTGGACGTGTTCCTGTGTGACATGATTTAGGTGTTCCTGCTCCGGCAGGGGGACTGGACTAGATGATCTTTCAAGGTACCTTCCAATCCCTAATATTCTGTGATTCTGTGATTCTGTGTGAATAAGTGCACTACAGCAGCTGAGTAAGATACAACATTAGCAATGTTGCTTTTGCACAGCAGTACCAAAAACTCTAGCAGCAGTGCAGAAAGCTCAGCAGCAACTCCAAGTTAGTGACCAATGAAATACTGATTTTAGGTCACACGTGTAGGGAAAGTGCGGAAAGCTTTAGGCAAAGCCAAACTGCAGGAAGATGTGAAAAATCACGTCTTGCATTTCCCATTGCTTCTTGAAATCTGCTAGGCTGAGTGATTGAGTTTAGGGCAGTGACATACTTGAGTCCCGTGACCTGGAAGATGGAAAGACCAGTTTGACTGATACGGAGGACTGGGATGCCATACGTTTCCTTTCCTTTGAGGGAATCTTTTGTGAGCGAATGTCCCAGATGTCACTGCCACTCAAGAGAACTTTTCCTTGGGAAAAAGACAAGGAATATTCAGCAAGGTGTCCTGGTTGCAGTTAGGACAGAGTTAATTTTTCCTCAAAGTAGCTGGTAGGGTGCTATGTTTTGGATTAGGATGAGAAGAGCGCTGATAACATGCTGATGTTTTAATTGTTGCAGAGCAGTGTTTACACCAGGCCAAGGACTTTTCGGCGTCTCGCTCTGTCCTGTCAGCGAGCAGGCTGGGGGTGCAGCAGGAGCTGGGAGGGGACAGACCCAGGACAGCTGACCCAAACTGGCCAAAGGGGTATTCCATACCATCTGACGTCATGCTAAACAATATATAGGGGTGGCTGGCCGGGGTGGGGGGCTGGCTGCTCGGGGGATAGGCTGGGCATCGGTCAGCGGGTGGTGAGCAATTGCATTGTGCATCACTTGTTTCGTACACATTATTAGTAGTAGTACTATTATCATTATCACTATTATTATTATTATTGTTATTATTATATTCCTGTCTTAATAAACTGTCTCTATCTCAACTCACCGGCTTCACTTTCCCGTTTCTCTCCCCCATCCCAGAGAGGGAGGGGGGAGGGTGAGCGAACGGCTGTGTGGTATTTAGCTGCCAGCCGGGTTAAACCACAACACAAGGTCAATGAACAATCTGGCTTCTGTCAAGCTCTCCAGGATTATCCAGGGCAGTGCATGTGTCCTTCCAATGTGCCATTCCTGACTGTAAGTGAAGCTCACTGTAACTGTTCTCTATTTTAAAATGTAATTGGAAGAGCATGAAGCTTACTTCATGACAACCGTTATGAGACATCACAGCACCATGAAAAACCTAAAGCACTAAGTTGTAAGGTAGAGAAAATAGACTGCTCCTTGGATATATTCCCATGTTAAAGCTCTTGACCACTGACCACAAGACTGTGATTTCCAGTTGCTGCTTCCATTGGCACAGCTGGCCGAGGACCCTGTGTGGCACCAGGAGCTTGGGTCTGTGGTTGGGTGCTTTCTTTTCATGATTAGGAGCACACTGTGTGTGGACATGGCTGCCATAGACTAGCACCTTTTTCCATGCCTCATCCTGCAGTTATGGATCTTCTTCCTGCCAATTCTGATCTCTGATTTCAGCCAGCGTAGCAGCTCTCTAAGGGCACGAGTTCCTCTTCCCCTGTTTTCCAGGCCACCGCCATTTGGAGCAACTGCCGGATGCTCAGATTGCCTCGGGAATCCGTGTCTCTGAGAGCGCAGTGCGGCTTTGCATGGAAAGGACCACGCGTCTCTTCCGTGCCTGCACAGAGGACATGCAGAACGTTGCCTTCCTTTGGAGGGACATTGCCATGCTGATCATCCAGGGAAAAAATGTCAAAATGCGATTCTCTGCAGTCCATGGCAACATTTTTAGCATCACAGCCCCATGAAAATGCTAACCCACTGAGTTGTAAATTAGATTAAAAAGACCACTTCTTGGATATAATCCCATAGTAAAGCTCTTTTATTTCCGTGACTACAAACCACAGACCACGAGGCCATCCAGGCTGCTAATGGCGGCACTTCATTCTGTTCAATAAAGCTTTGTTTCCAAAACACACCGGGTCTTTCCTTGGTGGCTGTCCACCCTGCACTTTGCAGCGGATGAACTTTGGTGGAGCAGGGAAAGGCCAGCATGGGAGGGAGAGCTTGACTGTCAGTCCGGCTCCCAGGGCAGCTCTCTCCCGAGGCCAAAGCTGTACCTGCTCGCCTGCAGCTCTGCTCTTGGTGGCCAGCACACTTCCCGCTGCTGGCTGGTCCCCGCCGCATGCCCTGCTGCAGCTGCAAATCCCTGCTTGGAAGGGACTCTGCAGGGAACAGGAGGAAGAGGAAGAGAAGCAGGCTTTTGCCTGGGGCAGCTCTGGGCACCAGTCCCCTCACCGGTCAAAACTGTCCGGAGGCTTGCAAAGCCAGGGTGCTCCGGGGTGCCCAGGCCAGCACTGCCAGGGGTACCCAGAGCTGTGCAGGCACCATGCTGTGCCGCGGGAGCAGCTTTTTCAGTCAGGTAGATAGTTTCACTCCCACTTGTCCCTGAGGGGCCTTTTGTTCCACACCTCCTTGTCAGAAAGGCTGGGAGGAGCGCAGGGGAGATGAGCAGACCTCCAAAAGCTCCTCTCCAGACACCTGGGTCAGGACAATGCTCTCAGCAGCAGGCTTGAGAGCGGGCTGTGCAACAGGAGGGAAGGCACCCCAAGGCTGCTGGGCACCCACACCCTGCCTGGGCTCTGCGGGTGCTCCAGGCCAGCAGTGGCAGTGGCTGCAGCTGCAGCGGGACCCAGACCCCTGCAGGCAGCAGCAAGGCACTTCCCCGATGGTCCGGAGGGGCTCTGGCTGCAGAGGGGCTGCCGCGGTGCTGGTAGTGGCACTGCTCATCCTGCACGTCCCATCTGAGGGGCTCCTTGGGCTCCCTGGCACTGTCACAGTGAGCAGCTGAAAAGACAGGTGGCCCCTTCCACAAAACATCCCCCTTAACGTTGCTCGAAAGGTGAGATGTTCATCTGGTGGGGCTTCCTTGGCCCAGGCAGCCCTAATGGCTGTAGGACAGAAAGCAGAGCCCCACCTGTGGTGCCTGTAGTTTCTCCATAGGCTGTCAATTAGTGTGCCTGGGAGGCTTCTTTCTTCTCATTGTCTCCATGTCTCTTTTGTCAGGTCTGTGTGTTGGTCTAGTTTGCTTTCTGGTTTTTGGTTTTGGGGAAAGAAACCCACCAGCCGTTACAGCCCATGAGCACTTCTGGCCTGGGGAAAGCCCTCATGGTCAGGAGACAGTGAGGTGGCGGCAGCTCCCCCAAATGCCCTCTGCAGCCCCTACCTGCTACAGGGTCCCCCCTGGGCAGCGCCTGGGCAGGGGCGCTGCAGCCCCTCTGTGACACGGTCTGAGGTCACAGTGCGACAGTCCCACCTCACAATGGTGACTGCCACCTTTTAACCTGGGGCCGCCACACGTCCTCCCACTTGTCCCTGAGAGGCCGAGGGGACTCCAGGCACTCTCCAGGGAGTTGCTCTTGCCACTGCTCTGCTTTGGAGGAGCTGCTCTGAAGTGAGGAGGAGAAGGTGGAAAGAGAGGCCACAGCAGGGGTGGAACTGAGATGGCAAAATACCTCTTCTCAGCACCTTGCTTCCCTCCAACAATTGAGAAGCTCTTAAATTCTGGTAAGGCCTTCAGGCCCAATTTCACGAGGGTTGTCAGGCTCAATGACATCTCTGAAAACTGGTGTGGATCCCCTGAGGCCAGTGGGGGTGGCTGGGAAGGCCTGGTGTCTGCAGGAAAGGGCCTCCTTGACCATGCCAAAGGGCTGAGGGACCGACCTGGCAGCCGGGGTTCGGGGCTTTTTTCCTGACCCAGCCCCTGTGTTCCCTACGGCACCCCAGGCAGAAGTTGCCAGTCCTGAGGGTTGCTCCTTGCCTGGCAGTGGGCACTGCCCACCCTCAGCTCCTGGCTGGCTGGAAGAGCCGGAGGGGTCTGTGGGCTGTGCAGCGTCGCTGTGCTGGGAGGTGCGACGTGGAGAAGCTGCACATATATCTGCATATACACACGTGTTGAAGCTCCTCTGTCCACTTCCATGACTAGAAGTAAAAGACTGGGGGAGATCCGCTACCGAAGGACAATTGTATGCAACTGCAGAAGAGTCAGTTGATAGGGTAGATTCTTAAACATAAAAGATACACCTGTTTTTATTGAGAGAGTCATTCCTTATGAGAGTTTTATTACCACAACATCCGCAGCATATCAAACTCTCTGATGAAATAGGCTTTGCCCCAAAGAAATGGCAAATTTCCTGCCACTCGTCGCTGCCTCAAGCAGACCAAAACGGTAGTACTTCTGCAAAACTGTTTACTTGAAAAGAGCAGTGGCAAAAGTAGAATGTGCTGACTGAGGTTGAATATACCCCATTCACTTCAGTCAAAGAGCACACGACAGAGAAATGACAGCAAATACAGCTCTTCTGAGCACCCTCAAAGCCACATGTAGTGGGTATCCATGGCAAGGTTTTGTTAGCAGGGGGCTGTAGGGGTGGCTTCTGTGAGAAGACTCCAGAAGCTGCCCCCCCTGCAGGCTGCGGCCTGTGGAGGACCCCCACTGGAGCAGATTCCGGGCCTGAGCTGCAGCCGGTGGAGAGGGGCCCACACAGGATCAGGGAGTCTGGGGGGAGGTGCTGCTTGTGGGGGACCCAGGTTGGAGCAGTGTCCTCCTGACGGATGGACCCCGTGGTACGGAGCCATATCTGGAGCAGTTCTTGAAGAGCTGCTACCTGTGGGAAGCCCACACAGGATCAGTTCGGGAAGGACTGCATCCTGTGGGACTGACCCCACATTGGAGCAGGGGAATAGAGTGACTGAGAAGGAGCGTCAGAGACAAAGTACTATAGAATGATCACAACCCCCATACCCCCGTTCCCCTGCACCGCTCGTGGGGAGGAGGTGGAAGAGGGTGGATGGGTGGAAGGCGATTTTGTTTTCTTTCCTTTGTTTCTCACTTCTGTGGACTGTTAGTAACAGGCAATGAAACTTAATATCTCCCTACTCTGACTCTGTTTTGCCCATCACAATAATAGTTGCGCAACCTTCCCGTCCATATCTCAATCCTTGAGCCTTTTGCATTGTATTTTCCCTCCCTTTCCCTTTGAGGAGGCGGAGTGAGAGAGTGGAGCTTGGCTGCCCACCCAAGTAAAACCACCACACCACCCAAGAATGATACAAGGAAGCAGGCTACATATGTTCCCCACTCCTCTCCTCTGCCAAACCGTAACATCCTTTTAACAGGTAGCTTTGCCTCTGGGACATCTTATGTGAGACCGCTAAGTTCTGCGCTCTCTGATATATTCCTCCTTTTCTGAGCACATTTTTGCTGACACGCGTCAATACACAGGGGACAAGGGGAAGCTGCTCCCTGCTGGGGACACACCAGGGCCTGCCCTGAGCCTTCTAGAGTCCCACGGAGCACAGCACCGTGCCCTCACTGGTGCCACAGTCCACTGCCAGGTTGGCCTTGAGGGTGGGTCACACCTGGAGACCTGCACCTGAAAGGCAAGGAGCCCTCTTTGGGGCAGCCTGAGGAGTCCTGCAGCCTCTGCTGGGCTCTAGAGAATGCAGCTGAAGAGTTCAAAATGCATCGGTCCTTGGATAGCTGTGTGCTAAGTGGCTTTAATGTTGCCGTCGGAGAGCATGACATGTCTTTTCCTTGGTTTTCCAGAGCTCGCTAAGATTTGGGCCAGCGCATCCTACTACCTGAGTCAACAGCTGGCTCTCCACCAGGTGGGACTTGCCTCTTCTTCCCTCACACCCTGATGTTCCATGAAGCAATGAGAGCCCTTTGTCATTGAGTGCAGTTATTCTTCCCTCCTTTGGAAGCAGGACCAATGCCCCAGAAGGCCTCAGTAATGCACTGCTGGGCCACGGACTAGCTCCGCTGTCAATTCAGATGTACTGTGAGGTCCAGGCTCGGATTTCAGAAAAAGGGCTGGACTTTTCCTGGGGCTTCCTGAGTCCCCCATTGCCAGAGCTGATTACCGAACTGGGCCGGGGTACTACTTCAAGGGTCGTTCCAAGTGTGGGAAGCCCCCTTGTATCTTAGTGAGCCAATGGACGTGTGTCGGCTTTTCCTGCACTACCTGGCTCTTCCTTGGGGAAGGGGGGTGAGAGGGAAAAGTCCAGGCCCTCTACGTCTTCTCCCAGCTCTCCAAGGAACCCATCTTGCTGAGTTGTACCTCAGGTGTGGACAGGGCACAAAGCTCCCTCCCCGCTCTCTGGCAAGTCATCTCTTTGTCCCTGCAAAGCTTCTTCTGATCCACCCTCTTCTGTTTCAGGCTGTCCGCATTCCTGGTCTTGGAACATTCACAGTTGTCACAGAGCAAGTAGCCAGCCAGAAAAATGACATCGTGACTGTTGAGAGACCCATGTTTCATCTGGCTAAGGCTATTGTGCACAACCATGACCTCCGATACGACTACATAGACGTTCCAGGTAGGACGACTGAGGACTGAAAGAGGTGTTTGCCCTTGCAGCAGAATGCGAGAGCTGTGCTCTGCTGTCCACCGGTGACGCAGCCGAGGACCAAACTCCTGGCGCAGCCTGAGAAAAGCTCGTCAAAGCGAGCCTGGTGTGAAACGGACCCAGTCTCTCTAACTGCTTTAAATAATCACCAGATGACAGTGCAGCATAACAGCACACTCTGACCTGCTTCAACAAGAGGTTTTACTCCAGTTTTATTGGAAACGTGTCTTCTTGCCCCATGGTGTTTCAACTCTTGCTCCCACCTTCTGCTGTACTAGGCCTCGTACAGGCAAATGCCAGAGCTCTTCTTGGCTCTCAACACCTCTTTGCAAGCAGAAAAAGCAGGCACCAGGAGCTTGGGTCCGTGAATCGGAGCGTTCCTGTCTAATGATAAGGAGCACACCGTGCGTGGACATGACTGCCATGGCCTGGCACCATTCAGCTTGCCATGGGTCCTAGCACCTTTTTCCCCGCCTCATCCTGCAGTCAGGGATCTGCTTCCTGCCAGTTCTGACCTTTGATTTTAGCCAGCTTAGCAGCTCTCTAAGTGCATGTGCTCCTTGTCCCTTGTTTTCCAGGCCACCTGCATTTTGAGGAACTGCCGTATGCTCAGATCGCCTCAGAAAACAATGTCTCTGAGAGCTTAGTGCGGCTTTGCATAGAAAGGACCACGCGTCTCTTCTGTGTCTGCATAGAGGACAGGCAGAACGTTGCCTTCCTTTGGAGAGACGTTGGCATGCTGATCATCGAGGGCAAGGATGTTAAAATGAAATTCTATGAAGACTTTCTGAAAAAGCTGAATGGGACAACGAATGCTTTGCAAGCTCTTCTCAGGGTAGGATTTTCATTTTCCCAGCACTACCCATGGTTCTTCTGAAGTGCCTTCCAGGGACTGGGTGGCTGCTTTCTCCTGGCCTGTCGTGCTTCTTCAGCCAGTTGGGCTCCTCGTGGTCTGCAGGAAAGCAGACTCTGTAGAGCTCTTCCCTTGCAGGCAGGGGCCTGGCTCTGCAAGAGACCCCCCCGAGAGAGGCCTTGCTTTTTGGCAAAAGGCTAGCGTGCCAGTGGAGATCGCTGCTCAGCCCAGCGTTTGGGCAGGGAGCGGAGGTGCAGGCAGAGCAAGGCTTGCTGAGGCCGGAGCCCTTAGGCAGCTCTCGGTGGGGCTAAGCTGGACCAAGCAGCCAGCCCTTGTCAGTGTCCCCATCGCCTGTCACTTGTCTCTGTCTATTGCAGATGCCAGAGATGAACAACTCTGTCATCTCTCACCTCGACACCGCTGCTTCTCAGACCGCTTCTGAACGTGTCATTGTCTTTCCAATGTGAGTAAGCTTGTTCCTGCTGCTCTCAGCAGAGAAAGAGATCGGCTTCTCAGCTCATGCTTGCGGGGGAGGGCTGCCTTGCCGGGCCCTGTGGATTATGCTTGTGACGGTACTCTTCAGTGTTGGGAGGACTGCTTTGCAGGGAACTCCGTGGAGAAACGTGGGACAGCAGAAGTGCTTTAGACGACTGCGCTGCTATAGACATGGAGAGTTTTTTGGGCTCGTTCTCCATCAGCATGCTCCCACCATTTCTTTTCTCCTGTGAGCGAGACTGCCTTCCGCTTGGGCCCACGGGCTAGAGGAGGAACAGTTCCATGTCCAAACCGGAGCTTGAGTCTGGTGGGGTTCCACATTGCTTTGTGAGCTATGAGTGAGAGGTAGCTATGCGCTGGATGGTACTATGAGTTAGAGAGGAATAAGTTTTTCCCCTGAAGCAGCAGGCAGGATTATTGCGAGGTCAGCCATGCTCACAGCAGGGACAGGAGAACATTGGCACAGTGCCCTGTCTTCAGCGTGGTGCTCTTCTTTCCAGGTACAAGCACGAGAGCATGCTTAAGAAGCCAACGGGGACAGTGAGTCTGAGAGGACAAGTGAAGCCCAGCAAAGATCAAAGGGCAGTGAGTCTGATCGGACAAGTGAAGCCCAGCAAAGAACAAGGCTGGACAAAAGGAGGAGAGAGCGTCAAGAAAGGTAAGGAACCCATGGGTCACTTGTAGGGGCATGTAGGTTTCCTTCCTCCTTGTCTGGAGGGGATTAGGGCCGAGGTTACCACAGAGTGCCTGGAGGAGCCTGAGACACCTCCTGTGACTCTATCCCCATGGTGGGAAAGCTCGAGCAAGCCATTGTGGAACAAGATTGTGCGACAGCCCTGCACCACAAACGTCCACTGCGAGTGCTGAAGGACACCTTTCCTGTGGCCTCCACTCCCCAGCCTGTGCTGCAAACCCTGGAAAGCTCTGACCCTGCTTCCTTCCATGCTCTCAGATGCCTCACAAACAATGCCTCTGTTGTGAGCGTGCCTCTGTAGCAAATGTGTGTGCGTGGGACCGATCAACAGATGCAAGAGCCGTCTCCTCTTGTGCGAAGCGATTCCCCACCCCAGAATGACTCTTTGAGGGCATGGGCATCTCCCAGGGAGTCCCCCATTTCAGCACACGGGGGAGATAAGGGCGTCAAAACGGTATTGCCCAGGAAACAACGGTGCACTATAGCCAGGAAGAAAGAGATGGAGAGTGTCAGAAAAGGCCTACGAGGTCCCAGGAAACATGGCTCCAAAGGGACAAAAATGACCCCTGCCAATGGTGTTGCCACAGGCTTGAGCTGATCTGCATGCCATTCTTGCTGGAACTGGGACAGAATTGGCGCACGATTACCACAACAGCAGAGATGCTTTACTCAAGTTGTCTCCTTTCTTCTTTCCAGAGGATCTTCCCAAGAAGCGCCTCCTTCATCGAGCAACACTTGCTCCAGAGAGGTTACCCGCCCTGACTGTAAAGCCGGAGAGCAGTCAGAAAGCTGAGCAGACAGAGCGTCGTGCCAGGTGGGACTCCTGGAGAGACAAATGTGGCTGCTGCCCTGCTCTTGTCTCTGTAGGAGTGCAGTTTCTCCTGGACGCAGAAGCTGTACGAACTCAAAGTGCAGCTATCCCATCTCCCACTACCTTGCGATTTCTTGCTGCATGGCAAGCATCTTGCAGCATCACTTCTTAGCTGGGTAACTAATGGCAACGGCTCCTTGCAGGACTGGGAGGTCTTTCTTGCTTTCCCTCAGACTGCAATGAGCACAGTGTCTCGAGTCTGAAGAGACTTCCCCAGGAGCGATGGTGGAGGAGTGCAGGTGTTCTCCTAGCATCTTTTGGACACTATCGAGTGTTGGTCCGGGCTGGGCTCAACCACCCGGGCTGTTTCCAGCTCTCGGAGAGACGTGACAGAGAGCAGATCAAGCATTCAGGGGCTCTGCAGCCTTTTGCAGCGGAAGCAGCTGCACCACTTGGAAGCGGATGATGCGAAACCAGCTCCTCCCACACTCTGGTCACCTTGCCCCATTGTGTCTTTGCAGGAAGCTTCCGGCCATCCAGAGGAGTTCTGTGAAGGAAAAGGAAGAGGAAGAGAAAGTAATTCCTCAGGTGACTCCCAGGATGGTAGACTTTATTGCCAAAGCTATTGAGCAGAGGAAAGAGGTACGTGGCATGGACTGCTGCAGAGAGTGCGTCTTACTGAACTGTAGAATAGCATCACTCGATGGACACCGGTTCACAGAACATTCTTGACTTGTGCCTTCATGTGACCACTGAGTTGTTTCTTTGGGTGCTTCACTGAAGAGAAGCCCTTTGCTGTGTCATTTGAGAAGATGCTTTTCATCCCCATTAGCTTCCTGAAACACACCCAAGAGCTTACCCGGGGATGCTTCTGATGGCAACGTCACTGCATGGCTTGCCTGGGTGGGATAGGCAGCTGTCAGGTTGCTTCTAGCCCCGTGGTCGCTTAGCTTGCCCAGACATTCCAGAAGGGCTCTTCAGGCGACTCTTCGGTTGAGCCTGCAGGAGCATGGGAGCAACCCTGAGCTGACAGACGGGCAGAAGACTGAGTGAGGGTGGAAGGGAGTGCAGGAAGGGGGGAGACACCCCAGCCCTCCCCGCACAGCGTTACTAACTGTCTGTGGTTGCGTTTTGGTCACCCTCCAGAATAAGTGCTTGAAGATTAAGGAGACGCTTCCAAAACACATTCAGAATTTCTTGGCTGAGGAGGAAAATAAGAACAAAGAGCTGCAGGAGGAGAAAAAGAAACAACCCAAGCAGCGAAGCGCAGCACTAACCAAAGCAAAAGTCAAGAGAGAAGTGGAGATGCCAACAACCGAGGTACTTTGAATTTGTGCACTAAAGGAGCACTTTCCCACCGGGGATCTGAGGCTGCAAGGTGCTTCTAGCACCCAAGCCGTAGTAGCACTATTGCTGCAGCACTGCAGGGTGGGTTGCTGCTGCCTTTGCTGAGCAAGAGAGACCAAGAGGGAGTTTTAGCAAAACGCCGGTAGTGCTGGGACATGACCCTGGGAGCGCACCGATGGCCTTGTGCTGGTTGTTTTCCCAGTCCCCCTGGGGTCCCTGCCAGAAGTGGTCTGGAGGTTGTCTGGGAGGGTGGGAGGGGGCTGCATGCTGGGAAGCATCAGCCCAGCGCTGCGGGGCTGTTGTAATGAGAGTAATTCCTTTGCAGGAATCCTGTCCCTCTGAGGAGAGAAGTCCCGAGAGAACTCCCAGCTCTCTGTCTGAGAGCGACTCGGGGCAGTCCAGCCCTGACCTCATGGAGAGGATGATGGGGGAGTGGGACGAGGACGGAGAAGAGCCACCCAGAACTCAGCAGGACAGCCCTGTGCCCCCTAAGCGGTAAGCGTGCAGCAGCTGCAGCCAAGGCCTGGGGTAGTGGAGTGGTGCCGAGGCACCTGTGGGTCGAGGAAGCCAGCCCCTGAGCCAAGGGGTCGCTTACAGAGCCCTGGGAAGCCGAAGGCCAGGGGTCTGAGCTGGCTTAGAGCCCAATGCCAGGGGCCTCTCCGCAGCCCAGAGCAGCCCACGCTTGAAACTCCTCCTGCATCGAAGGGGCTGTGGGGCCGAATGGGGCCTTGCGGGGAAAGGGTGGCAGGTTGAGGGAAGAGACAGGAGTGTTGCGGCTGAACAGTGAGAGAGACTTTGTCCTTACTGCTGCAGGAGTCTTTCTCCACGGACACATGGGACCCTAAGGGAGGTGGTGACATGCATCGTGGAGCAGGTGGCCCGTAAACAAAGGGGAGAGAGAGATGCGGAGAGGGATCTGCAGGAGCAGCTCAAGTGGTAAATTTCCCCGGACGCGGGCAGTATTTCCTCCCTTGCAGTGCCCTTCCTTCCACTCCCCCAGCCCTGCTGGAAAGAGGGGTTTTTCCTGGCACTGGCCTTCTGCAGCCCCAGCAGGCGGCCTGCTCGGGAGCCCCGTCTGGGAGCGCTCTCCAAGTGCTCACACCACCTCGTCCCGCTGTGTGCTTGCAGTGAGCTGGCAGTGCTGCGGTGGAGTCGGTCGGCGAAAGAGGAACAGAGCTACCACCAGCTTTGGCAAGTGGGTCACCAGCCTGCACCCCCTGCTGGGCCAAGGCAGAGAGAGTCAAGACGGGTAAGTGCCCTGGGCTCCTGTCCACAAAACAGTATTCAGGAATGGGATTGGACACAGGGGTGGGACTGCATCACAGGGACCGTGGGCCTGCTGTCTCCAGCCAGCGTCAGATCCCCTCATTTCTGTCCTGAACAGTCTTGCAGTGTTGCTCTGCATGTCTCTGCGTATGCAGAACTACAGAGGTTTGTGTTGATCTCCGCAGGTGCGAAGAGTAGTGCCAATGCCTGTCAGCAAGGGACCGGAGAGGCCGTCCGGCACACAGAAGGGTCCAGATGGAGACATCCAGCAAGGGCCCTCCCTGCAGCACGAATGGGACCAGGGTTGCCCATCCAGGCTATTAACGCCAACACCTCCTTCCATTCAATAAAGCCCTGTCTCCAAAGTTCTCTGGGTCTTTCCTTGGTGGCCGTCCATTCTGCACTTTGCAGCGGATGAGCTTTCATGGAGCAGGGAAAGGCCAGCACGGGAGGGAGGGCTTGACTGTCAGTCCGGCTCCCAGGGCAGCTCTCTCCCAAGGCCAAAGCTGTACCTGCTCGCCTGCAGCTCTGCTGCTGGTAGCAAGCACACTTCTTGCTGCTGGCGTGTCCTCGGCTGCATGACCTGCTTTGGCTGCACATCCCTGATTAGGAAGGGACTGTGCAGGGAAAAGGAAGAGGAAGGGAAAGGGGAAGGGAAATGGGAATGGGAGCGGGAAGGGGAAGGGAAACAGGAACAGGAAGAGGAAGGGGAACAGGAATGGGAATGGGAACGGGAACGGGAACGGGAATGGGGAGAGAAATGGGAAGGGGAACAGGAAGGGGAAGGGAAATGGGAAGGGGAAGGGGAACAAGAAGGGGAAGGGAAATGGGAAGGGGAAGGGGAAGGAAAAGAGGAAGGGGAAGGGGAAGGAAAAGGGGAAGGGGAAGGGGAAGGGGAAGGGGAAGGGGAACGGGAATGGGAAGGGAAAGCAGAATGGGAACAGGAAAGGGAAGGGAAATGGGAAGAGGAGGAGGAAGAGGAAGCGTAAAGGGAAGGGGAAGGGGAAGAGGGAGAGGGAGAGGGAGACGGAGAGGGAGAGGGAGAGGGAGAGGGAGAGGGAGGGGAAGGGGAAGGGGAAGGGGAAGGGGAAGGGGAAGGGGAAGGGGAAGGGGAAGGGGAAGGGGAAGGGGAAGGGGAAGGGGAAGGGGAAGGGGAAGGGGAAGGGGAAGGGGAAGGGGAAGGGGAAGGGGAAGGGGAGGAGGAAGAGGAAGAGGAGGAGGAGGAGGAGGAGGAGGATGAGGAGGAGGAGGAAGGGGAAGGGGAAGAGGAAGAGGAAGAGGAAGAGGAAGAGGAAGAGGAAGAGGAAGAGGAAGAGGAAGAGGAAGAGGAAGAGGAAGAGGAAGAGGAAGAGGAAGAGGAAGAGGAAGAGGAAGAGGAAGAGGAAGAGGAAGAGGAAGAGGAAGAGGAAGAGGAAGAGGAAGAGGAAGAGGAAGAGGAGCGGGCTTTTGCCTGGGGCAGTTCCTGGCATCAGTCCCCTTGGAGGTCAAAATTGTCCAGAGGCTTGCAAAGCAGAGGCTCTCCAGTGTGCCCAGGCCAGCACTGCCAGGGATACCCAGAGCTGTGCAGGCATCGTGATGGGCTGTGGGGACAGTGACATCCAAGGCAGGAACTATGGCTGCGGAAACAGGGAGGAAAGCTTATGGTGAGGACGTTTTTTCAGTCAGGAAGTTAAGATTAATTGAAACCTTAAAAGTTGAGGACTGGGAGAGTGGATGGGCACTTACAACTTTGGTGAGGAAGCGGAAGAGGAAGGGGAAGAGGAAGGGGAAGAGGAAGAGGAGGAAAAGACATTGCTGTTGTTTAAATTATTGAGGAAATTAATTGTTTTTTGCTTAATGGAGAAAGGAGAGATGAAATCCCCATTGATAAACCTGGGAAAACTATAAAGCTCTTCGTTGCCTGACAAAGGTGTCCTTGACCCAGGTTAGCAAAGCAAATCTAAGAGATGGATGTCAGCTGACTGAGCAAAAAAATCCGTCTCCTCTAGAACTAACTCTGAGCAGTCTAGAATCAAAAGTACATAAAGAAGAGAAAGGATTCTAGGCAAGCTGTCTTCTTTCTCCCAGCTGCTGCGGAACCAAGGCATTCTACTGGCCTGGAATGATCAGGAGGAGAAGTATCAATCAACTTGGAGATCATGTCTTTAAGAGTCTTGTGAGGCAATTGGATATTAGCCTGTCTTCACGATCTTCTGGAATACTTCTTGAAAATGATTGCTAGATATTTAGTTACCAGATTGCTTCCAGTAATGCTGATATTTAAATGAAACTGAAGAAAGAGGTAACCTATGTAATCTGTGTGAACTGCTTGAGAGAGTCCAGCACAGAGCCACAAGGATGATTAAGGGAGCGGAGCGTCTTCCTTACGACGAAAGGCTGAGGGAGATGGGTCTCTTTAGCTTGGAGGAGACTGAGGGGTGACCGTATTAATGTTTATAAATATGTAAAGGGCGAATGCCAGGAGGACGGAGCCAGGCTCTTCTCGGTGACATCCAATGACAGGACAAGGGGCAATGGGTGCAAGCTGGAGTGTAGGAGGTTCTGCTTAAATATGAGACAAAACGTTTTTACGGTGAGGGTGACAGAACACTTGAACAGGCTGCCCGGGGCGTTGTGGAGTCTCCTTCTCTGGAGACTTTCTAAACCCACCTGGACGTGTTCCTGTGTGACATGATTTAGGTGTTCCTGCTCCGGCAGGGGGACTGGACTAGATGATCTTTCAAGGTACCTTCCAATCCCTAATATTCTGTGATTCTGTGATTCTGTGTGAATAAGTGCACTACAGCAGCTGAGTAAGATACAACATTAGCAATGTTGCTTTTGCACAGCAGTACCAAAAACTCTAGCAGCAGTGCAGAAAGCTCAGCAGCAACTCCAAGTTAGTGACCAATGAAATACTGATTTTAGGTCACACGTGTAGGGAAAGTGCGGAAAGCTTTAGGCAAAGCCAAACTGCAGGAAGATGTGAAAAATCACGTCTTGCATTTCCCATTGCTTCTTGAAATCTGCTAGGCTGAGTGATTGAGTTTAGGGCAGTGACATACTTGAGTCCCGTGACCTGGAAGATGGAAAGACCAGTTTGACTGATACGGAGGACTGGGATGCCATACGTTTCCTTTCCTTTGAGGGAATCTTTTGTGAGCGAATGTCCCAGATGTCACTGCCACTCAAGAGAACTTTTCCTTGGGAAAAAGACAAGGAATATTCAGCAAGGTGTCCTGGTTGCAGTTAGGACAGAGTTAATTTTTCCTCAAAGTAGCTGGTAGGGTGCTATGTTTTGGATTAGGATGAGAAGAGCGCTGATAACATGCTGATGTTTTAATTGTTGCAGAGCAGTGTTTACACCAGGCCAAGGACTTTTCGGCGTCTCGCTCTGTCCTGTCAGCGAGCAGGCTGGGGGTGCAGCAGGAGCTGGGAGGGGACAGACCCAGGACAGCTGACCCAAACTGGCCAAAGGGGTATTCCATACCATCTGACGTCATGCTAAACAATATATAGGGGTGGCTGGCCGGGGTGGGGGGCTGGCTGCTCGGGGGATAGGCTGGGCATCGGTCAGCGGGTGGTGAGCAATTGCATTGTGCATCACTTGTTTCGTACACATTATTAGTAGTAGTACTATTATCATTATCACTATTATTATTATTATTGTTATTATTATATTCCTGTCTTAATAAACTGTCTCTATCTCAACTCACCGGCTTCACTTTCCCGTTTCTCTCCCCCATCCCAGAGAGGGAGGGGGGAGGGTGAGCGAACGGCTGTGTGGTATTTAGCTGCCAGCCGGGTTAAACCACAACACAAGGTCAATGAACAATCTGGCTTCTGTCAAGCTCTCCAGGATTATCCAGGGCAGTGCATGTGTCCTTCCAATGTGCCATTCCTGACTGTAAGTGAAGCTCACTGTAACTGTTCTCTATTTTAAAATGTAATTGGAAGAGCATGAAGCTTACTTCATGACAACCGTTATGAGACATCACAGCACCATGAAAAACCTAAAGCACTAAGTTGTAAGGTAGAGAAAATAGACTGCTCCTTGGATATATTCCCATGTTAAAGCTCTTGACCACTGACCACAAGACTGTGATTTCCAGTTGCTGCTTCCATTGGCACAGCTGGCCGAGGACCCTGTGTGGCACCAGGAGCTTGGGTCTGTGGTTGGGTGCTTTCTTTTCATGATTAGGAGCACACTGTGTGTGGACATGGCTGCCATAGACTAGCACCTTTTTCCATGCCTCATCCTGCAGTTATGGATCTTCTTCCTGCCAATTCTGATCTCTGATTTCAGCCAGCGTAGCAGCTCTCTAAGGGCACGAGTTCCTCTTCCCTTGTTTTCCAGGCCACCGCCATTTGGAGCAACTGCCGGATGCTCAGATTGCCTCGGGAATCCGTGTCTCTGAGAGCGCAGTGCGGCTTTGCATGGAAAGGACCACGCGTCTCTTCCGTGCCTGCACAGAGGACATGCAGAACGTTGCCTTCCTTTGGAGGGACATTGCCATGCTGATCATCCAGGGAAAAAATGTCAAAATGCGATTCTCTGCAGTCCATGGCAACATTTTTAGCATCACAGCCCCATGAAAATGCTAACCCACTGAGTTGTAAATTAGATTAAAAAGACCACTTCTTGGATATAATCCCATAGTAAAGCTCTTTTATTTCCGTGACTACAAACCACAGACCACGAGGCCATCCAGGCTGCTAATGGCGGCACTTCATTCTGTTCAATAAAGCTTTGTTTCCAAAACACACCGGGTCTTTCCTTGGTGGCTGTCCACCCTGCACTTTGCAGCGGATGAACTTTGGTGGAGCAGGGAAAGGCCAGCATGGGAGGGAGAGCTTGACTGTCAGTCCGGCTCCCAGGGCAGCTCTCTCCCGAGGCCAAAGCTGTACCTGCTCGCCTGCAGCTCTGCTCTTGGTGGCCAGCACACTTCCCGCTGCTGGCTGGTCCCCGCCGCATGCCCTGCTGCAGCTGCAAATCCCTGCTTGGAAGGGACTCTGCAGGGAACAGGAGGAAGAGGAAGAGAAGCAGGCTTTTGCCTGGGGCAGCTCTGGGCACCAGTCCCCTCACCGGTCAAAACTGTCCGGAGGCTTGCAAAGCCAGGGTGCTCCGGGGTGCCCAGGCCAGCACTGCCAGGGGTACCCAGAGCTGTGCAGGCACCATGCTGTGCCGCGGGAGCAGCTTTTTCAGTCAGGTAGATAGTTTCACTCCCACTTGTCCCTGAGGGGCCTTTTGTTCCACACCTCCTTGTCAGAAAGGCTGGGAGGAGCGCAGGGGAGATGAGCAGACCTCCAAAAGCTCCTCTCCAGACACCTGGGTCAGGACAATGCTCTCAGCAGCAGGCTTGAGAGCGGGCTGTGCAACAGGAGGGAAGGCACCCCAAGGCTGCTGGGCACCCACACCCTGCCTGGGCTCTGCGGGTGCTCCAGGCCAGCAGTGGCAGTGGCTGCAGCTGCAGCGGGACCCAGACCCCTGCAGGCAGCAGCAAGGCACTTCCCCGATGGTCCGGAGGGGCTCTGGCTGCAGAGGGGCTGCCGCGGTGCTGGTAGTGGCACTGCTCATCCTGCACGTCCCATCTGAGGGGCTCCTTGGGCTCCCTGGCACTGTCACAGTGAGCAGCTGAAAAGACAGGTGGCCCCTTCCACAAAACATCCCCCTTAACGTTGCTCGAAAGGTGAGATGTTCATCTGGTGGGGCTTCCTTGGCCCAGGCAGCCCTAATGGCTGTAGGACAGAAAGCAGAGCCCCACCTGTGGTGCCTGTAGTTTCTCCATAGGCTGTCAATTAGTGTGCCTGGGAGGCTTCTTTCTTCTCATTGTCTCCATGTCTCTTTTGTCAGGTCTGTGTGTTGGTCTAGTTTGCTTTCTGGTTTTTGGTTTTGGGGAAAGAAACCCACCAGCCGTTACAGCCCATGAGCACTTCTGGCCTGGGGAAAGCCCTCATGGTCAGGAGACAGTGAGGTGGGGGCAGCTCCCCCAAATGCCCTCTGCAGCCCCTACCTGCTACAGGGTCCCCCCTGGGCAGCGCCTGGGCAGGGGCGCTGCAGCCCCTCTGTGACACGGTCTGAGGTCACAGTGCGACAGTCCCACCTCACAATGGTGACTGCCACCTTTTAACCTGGGGCCGCCACACGTCCTCCCACTTGTCCCTGAGAGGCCGAGGGGACTCCAGGCACTCTCCAGGGAGTTGCTCTTGCCACTGCTCTGCTTTGGAGGAGCTGCTCTGAAGTGAGGAGGAGAAGGTGGAAAGAGAGGCCACAGCAGGGGTGGAACTGAGATGGCAAAATACCTCTTCTCAGCACCTTGCTTCCCTCCAACAATTGAGAAGCTCTTAAATTCTGGTAAGGCCTTCAGGCCCAATTTCACGAGGGTTGTCAGGCTCAATGACATCTCTGAAAACTGGTGTGGATCCCCTGAGGCCAGTGGGGGTGGCTGGGAAGGCCTGGTGTCTGCAGGAAAGGGCCTCCTTGACCATGCCAAAGGGCTGAGGGACCGACCTGGCAGCCGGGGTTCGGGGCTTTTTTCCTGACCCAGCCCCTGTGTTCCCTACGGCACCCCAGGCAGAAGTTGCCAGTCCTGAGGGTTGCTCCTTGCCTGGCAGTGGGCACTGCCCACCCTCAGCTCCTGGCTGGCTGGAAGAGCCGGAGGGGTCTGTGGGCTGTGCAGCGTCGCTGTGCTGGGAGGTGCGACGTGGAGAAGCTGCACATATATCTGCATATACACACGTGTTGAAGCTCCTCTGTCCACTTCCATGACTAGAAGTGAAAGACTGGGGGAGATCCGCTACCGAAGGACAATTGTATGCAACTGCAGAAGAGTCAGTTGATAGGGTAGATTCTTAAACATAAAAGATACACCTGTTTTTATTGAGAGAGTCATTCCTTATGAGAGTTTTATTACCACAACATCCGCAGCATATCAAACTCTCTGATGAAATAGGCTTTGCCCCAAAGAAATGGCAAATTTCCTGCCACTCGTCGCTGCCTCAAGCAGACCAAAACGGTAGTACTTCTGCAAAACTGTTTACTTGAAAAGAGCAGTGGCAAAAGTAGAATGTGCTGACTGAGGTTGAATATACCCCATTCACTTCAGTCAAAGAGCACACGACAGAGAAATGACAGCAAATACAGCTCTTCTGAGCACCCTCAAAGCCACATGTAGTGGGTATCCATGGCAAGGTTTTGTTAGCAGGGGGCTGTAGGGGTGGCTTCTGTGAGAAGACTCCAGAAGCTGCCCCCCCTGCAGGCTGCGGCCTGTGGAGGACCCCCACTGGAGCAGATTCCGGGCCTGAGCTGCAGCCGGTGGAGAGGGGCCCACACAGGATCAGGGAGTCTGGGGGGAGGTGCTGCTTGTGGGGGACCCAGGTTGGAGCAGTGTCCTCCTGACGGATGGACCCCGTGGTACGGAGCCATATCTGGAGCAGTTCTTGAAGAGCTGCTACCTGTGGGAAGCCCACACAGGATCAGTTCGGGAAGGACTGCATCCTGTGGGACTGACCCCACATTGGAGCAGGGGAATAGAGTGACTGAGAAGGAGCGTCAGAGACAAAGTACTATAGAATGATCACAACCCCCATACCCCCGTTCCCCTGCACCGCTCGTGGGGAGGAGGTGGAAGAGGGTGGATGGGTGGAAGGCGATTTTGTTTTCTTTCCTTTGTTTCTCACTTCTGTGGACTGTTAGTAACAGGCAATGAAACTTAATATCTCCCTACTCTGACTCTGTTTTGCCCATCACAATAATAGTTGCGCAACCTTCCCGTCCATATCTCAATCCTTGAGCCTTTTGCATTGTATTTTCCCTCCCTTTCCCTTTGAGGAGGCGGAGTGAGAGAGTGGAGCTTGGCTGCCCACCCAAGTAAAACCACCACACCACCCAAGAATGATACAAGGAAGCAGGCTACATATGTTCCCCACTCCTCTCCTCTGCCAAACCGTAACATCCTTTTAACAGGTAGCTTTGCCTCTGGGACATCTTATGTGAGACCGCTAAGTTCTGCGCTCTCTGATATATCCCTCCTTTTCTGAGCACATTTTTGCTGACACGCGTCAATACACAGGGGACAAGGGGAAGCTGCTCCCTGCTGGGGACACACCAGGGCCTGCCCTGAGCCTTCTAGAGTCCCACGGAGCACAGCACCGTGCCCTCACTGGTGCCACAGTCCACTGCCAGGTTGGCCTTGAGGGTGGGTCACACCTGGAGACCTGCACCTGAAAGGCAAGGAGCCCTCTTTGGGGCAGCCTGAGGAGTCCTGCAGCCTCTGCTGGGCTCTAGAGAATGCAGCTGAAGAGTTCAAAATGCATCGGTCCTTGGATAGCTGTGTGCTAAGTGGCTTTAATGTTGCCGTCGGAGAGCATGACGTGTCTTTTCCTTGGTTTTCCAGAGCTCGCTAAGATTTGGGCCAGCGCATCCTACTACCTGAGTCAACAGCTGGCTCTCCACCAGGTGGGACTTGCCTCTTCTTCCCTCACACCCTGATGTTCCATGAAGCAATGAGAGCCCTTTGTCATCGAGTGCAGTTATTCTTCCCTCCTTTGGAAGCAGGACCAATGCCCCAGAAGGCCTCAGTAATGCACTGCTGGGCCACGGACTAGCTCCGCTGTCAATTCAGATGTACTGTGAGGTCCAGGCTCGGATTTCAGAAAAAGGGCTGGACTTTTCCTGGGGCTTCCTGAGTCCCCCATTGCCAGAGCTGATTACCGAACTGGGCCGGGGTACTACTTCAAGGGTCGTTCCAAGTGTGGGAAGCCCCCTTGTATCTTAGTGAGCCAATGGACGTGTGTCGGCTTTTCCTGCACTACCTGGCTCTTCCTTGGGGAAGGGGGGTGAGAGGGAAAAGTCCAGGCCCTCTACGTCTTCTCCCAGCTCTCCAAGGAACCCATCTTGCTCAGTTGCATCTCAGGTGTGGACAGGGCACAAAGCTCCCTCCCCACTCTCTGGCAAGTCATCTCTTTGTCCCTGCAAAGCTTCTTCTGATCCACCCTCTTCTGTTTCAGGCTGTCCGCATTCCTGGTCTTGGAACATTCACAGTTGTCACAGAGCAAGTAGCCAGCCAGAAAAATGACATCGTGACTGTTGAGAGACCCATGTTTCATCTGGCTAAGGCTATTGTGCACAACCATGACCTCCGATACGACTACATAGACATTCCAGGTAGGACGACTGAGGACTGAAAGAGGTGTTTGCCCTTGCAGCAGAATGCGAGAGCTGTGCTCTGCTGTCCACCGGTGACGCAGCCGAGGACCAAACTCCTGGCGCAGCCTGAGAAAAGCTCGTCAAAGCGAGCCTGGTGTGAAACGGACCCAGTCTCTCTAACTGCTTTAAATAATCACCAGATGACAGTGCAGCATAACAGCACACTCTCTTTGACCTGCTTCAACAAGAGGTTTTACTCCAGTTTTATTGGAAACGTGTCTTCTTGCCCCATGGTGTTTCAACTCTTGCTCCCACCTTCTGCTGTACGAGGCCTCGTACAGGCAAATGCCAGAGCTCTTCTTGGCTCTCAACACCTCTTTGCAAGCAGAAAAAGCAGGCACCAGGAGCTTGGGTCCGTGAATCGGAGCGTTCCTGTCTAATGATTAGGAGCACACTGTGCGTGGACATGACTGCCATGGCCTGGCACCATTCAGCTTGCCATGGGTCCTAGCACCTTTTTCCCCGCCTCATCCTGCAGTCAGGGATCTGCTTCCTGCCAGTTCTGACCTTTGATTTTAGCCAGCTTAGCAGCTCTCTAAGTGCACGTGCTCCTCGTCCCTTGTTTTCCAGGCCACCTGCATTTTGAGGAACTGCCGTATGCTCAGATCGCCTCAGAAAACAATGTCTCTGAGAGCTTAGTGCGGCTTTGCATAGAAAGGACCACGCGTCTCTTCTGTGTCTGCATAGAGGACAGGCAGAACGTTGCCTTCCTTTGGAGAGACGTTGGCATGCTGATCATCGAGGGCAAGGATGTTAAAATGAAATTCTATGAAGACTTTCTGAAAAAGCTGAATGGGACAACGAATGCTTTGCAAGCTCTTCTCAGGGTAGGATTTTCATTTTCCCAGCACTACCCATGGTTCTTCTGAAGTGCCTTCCAGGGACTGGGTGGCTGCTTTCTCCTGGCCTGTCGTGCTTCTTCAGCCAGTTGGGCTCCTCGTGGTCTGCAGGAAAGCAGACTCTGTAGAGCTCTTCCCTTGCAGGCAGGGGCCTGGCTCTGCAAGAGATCCCCCCGAGAGAGGCCTTGCTTTTTGGCAAAAGGCTAGCGTGCCAGTGGAGATCGCTGCTCAGCCCAGCGTTTGGGCAGGGAGCGGAGGTGCAGGCAGAGCAAGGCTTGCTGAGGCCGGAGCCCTTAGGCAGCTCTCGGTGGGGCTAAGCTGGACCAAGCAGCCAGCCCTTGTCAGTGTCCCCATCGCCTGTCACTTGTCTCTGTCTATTGCAGATGCCAGAGATGAACAACTCTGTAATCTCTCACCTCGACACCGCTGCTTCTCAGACCGCTTCTGAACGTGTCATTGTCTTTCCAATGTGAGTAAGCTTTTTCCTGCTGCTCTCAGCAGAGAAAGAGATCGGCTTCTCAGCTCATGCTTGCGGGGGAGGGCTGCCTTGCCGGGCCCTGTGGATTATGCTTGTGACGGTACTCTTCAGTGTTGGGAGGACTGCTTTGCAGGGAACTCCGTGGAGAAACGTGGGACAGCAGAAGTGCTTTAGACGACTGCGCTGCTATAGACATGGAGAGTTTTTTGGGCTCATTCTCCATCAGCATGCTCCCACCATTTCTTTTCTCCTGTGAGCGAGACTGCCTTCCGCTTGGGCCCACGGGCTAGAGGAGGAACAGTTCCATGTCCAAACCGGAGCTTGAGTCTGGTGGGGTTCCACATTGCTTTGTGAGCTATGAGTGAGAGGTAGCTATGCGCTGGATGGTACTATGAGTTAGAGAGGAATAAGTTTTTCCCCTGAAGCAGCAGGCAGGATTATTGCGAGGTCAGCCATGCTCACAGCAAGGACAGGAGAACATTGGCACAGTGCCCTGTCTTCAGCGTGGTGCTCTTCTTTCCAGGTACAAGCACGAGAGCATGCTTAAGAAGCCAACGGGGACAGTGAGTCTGAGAGGACAAGTGAAGCCCAGCAAAGATCAAAGGGCAGTGAGTCTGATCGGACAAGTGAAGCCCAGCAAAGAACAAGGCTGGACAAAAGGAGGAGAGAGCGTCAAGAAAGGTAAGGAACCCATGGGTCACTTGTAGGGGCATGTAGGTTTCCTTCCTCCTTGTCTGGAGGGGATTAGGGCCGAGGTTACCACAGAGTGCCTGGAGGAGCCTGAGACACCTCCTGTGACTCTATCCCCATGGTGGGAAAGCTCGAGCAAGCCATTGTGGAACAAGATTGTGCGACAGCCCTGCACCACAAACGTCCACTGCGAGTGCTGAAGGACACCTTTCCTGTGGCCTCCACTCCCCAGCCTGTGCTGCAAACCCTGGAAAGCTCTGACCCTGCTTCCTTCCATGCTCTCAGATGCCTCACAAACAATGCCTCTGTTGTGAGCGTGCCTCTGTAGCAAATGTGTGTGCATGGGACCGATCAACAGATGCAAGAGCCGTCTCCTCTTGTGCGAAGCGATTCCCCACCCCAGAATGACTCTTTGAGGGCATGGGCATCTCCCAGGGAGTCCCCCATTTCAGCACACGGGGGAGATAAGGGCATCAAAACGGTATTGCCCAGGAAACAACGGTGCACTATAGCCAGGAAGAAAGAGATGGAGAGTGTCAGAAAAGGCCTACGAGGTCCCAGGAAACATGGCTCCAAAGGGACAAAAATGACCCCTGCCAATGGTGTTGCCACAGGCTTGAGCTGATCTGCACGCCATTCTTGCTGGAACTGGGACAGAATTGGCGCACGATTACCACAACAGCAGAGATGCTTTACTCAAGTTGTCTCCTTTCTTCTTTCCAGAGGATCTTCCCAAGAAGCGCCTCCTTCATCGAGCAACACTTGCTCCAGAGAGGTTACCCGCCCTGACTGTAAAGCCGGAGAGCAGTCAGAAAGCTGAGCAGACAGAGCGTCGTGCCAGGTGGGACTCCTGGAGAGACAAATGTGGCTGCTGCCCTGCTCTTGTCTCTGTAGGAGTGCAGTTTCTCCTGGACGCAGAAGCTGTACGAACTCAAAGTGCAGCTATCCCATCTCCCACTACCTTGCGATTTCTTGCTGCATGGCAAGCATCTTGCAGCATCACTTCTTAGCTGGGTAACTAATGGCAACGGCTCCTTGCAGGACTGGGAGGTCTTTCTTGCTTTCCCTCAGACTGCAATGAGCACAGTGTCTCGAGTCTGAAGAGACTTCCCCAGGAGCGATGGTGGAGGAGTGCAGGTGTTCTCCTAGCATCTTTTGGACACTATCGAGTGTTGGTCCGGGCTGGGCTCAACCACCCGGGCTGTTTCCAGCTCTCGGAGAGACGTGACAGAGAGCAGATCAAGCATTCAGGGGCTCTGCAGCCTTTTGCAGCGGAAGCAGCTGCACCACTTGGAAGCGGATGATGCGAAACCAGCTCCTCCCACACTCTGGTCACCTTGCCCCATTGTGTCTTTGCAGGAAGCTTCCGGCCATCCAGAGGAGTTCTGTGAAGGAAAAGGAAGAGGAAGAGAAAGTAATTCCTCAGGTGACTCCCAGGATGGTAGACTTTATTGCCAAAGCTATTGAGCAGAGGAAAGAGGTACGTGGCATGGACTGCTGCAGAGAGTGCGTCTTACTGAACTGTAGAATAGCGTCACTCGATGGACACCGGTTCACAGAACATTCTTGACTTGTGCCTTCATGTGACCACTGAGTTGTTTCTTTGGGTGCTTCACTGAAGAGAAGCCCTTTGCTGTGTCATTTGAGAAGATGCTTTTCATCCCCATTAGCTTCCTGAAACACACCCAAGAGCTTACCCGGGGATGCTTCTGATGGCAACGTCACTGCATGGCTTGCCTGGGTGGGATAGGCAGCTGTCAGGTTGCTTCTAGCCCCGTGGTCGCTTAGCTTGCCCAGACATTCCAGAAGGGCTCTTCAGGCGACTCTTCGGTTGAGCCTGCAGGAGCATGGGAGCAACCCTGAGCTGACAGACGGGCAGAAGACTGAGTGAGGGTGGAAGGGAGTGCAGGAAGGGGGGAGACACCCCAGCCCTCCCCGCACAGCGTTACTAACTGTCTGTGGTTGCGTTTTGGTCACCCTCCAGAATAAGTGCTTGAAGATTAAGGAGACGCTTCCAAAACACATTCAGAATTTCTTGGCTGGGGAGGAAAATAAGAACAAAGAGCTGCAGGAGGAGAAAAAGAAACAACCCAAGCAGCGAAGCGCAGCACTAACCAAAGCAAAAGTCAAGAGAGAAGTGGAGATGCCAACAACCGAGGTACTTTGAATTTGTGCACTAAAGGAGCACTTTCCCACCGGGGATCTGAGGCTGCAAGGTGCTTCTAGCACCCAAGCCGTAGTAGCACTATTGCTGCAGCACTGCAGGGTGGGTTGCTGCTGCCTTTGCTGAGCAAGAGAGACCAAGAGGGAGTTTTAGCAAAACGCCGGTAGTGCTGGGACATGACCCTGGGAGCGCACCGATGGCCTTGTGCTGGTTGTTTTCCCAGTCCCCCTGGGGTCCCTGCCAGAAGTGGTCTGGAGGTTGTCTGGGAGGGTGGGAGGGGGCTGCATGCTGGGAAGCATCAGCCCAGCGCTGCGGGGCTGTTGTAATGAGAGTAATTCCTTTGCAGGAATCCTGTCCCTCTGAGGAGAGAAGTCCCGAGAGAACTCCCAGCTCTCTGTCTGAGAGCGACTCGGGGCAGTCCAGCCCTGACCTCATGGAGAGGATGATGGGGGAGTGGGACGAGGACGGAGAAGAGCCACCCAGAACTCAGCAGGACAGCCCTGTGCCCCCTAAGCGGTAAGCGTGCAGCAGCTGCAGCCAAGGCCTGGGGTAGTGGAGTGGTGCCGAGGCACCTGTGGGTCGAGGAAGCCAGGCCCTGAGCCAAGGGGTCGCTTACAGAGCCCTGGGAAGCCGAAGGCCAGGGGTCTGAGCTGGCTTAGAGCCCAATGCCAGGGGCCTCTCCGCAGCCCAGAGCAGCCCACGCTTGAAACTCCTCCTGCATCGAAGGGGCTGTGGGGCCGAATGGGGCCTTGCGGGGAAAGGGTGGCTGGTTGAGGGAAGAGACAGGAGTGTTGCGGCTGAACAGTGAGAGAGACTTTGTCCTTACTGCTGCAGGAGTCTTTCTCCACGGACACATGGGACCCTAAGGGAGGTGGTGACATGCATCGTGGAGCAGGTGGCCCGTAAACAAAGGGGAGAGAGAGATGCGGAGAGGGATCTGCAGGAGCAGCTCAAGTGGTAAATTTCCCCGGACGCGGGCAGTATTTCCTCCCTTGCAGTGCCCTTCCTTCCACTCCCCCAGCCCTGCTGGAAAGAGGGGTTTTTCCTGGCACTGGCCTTCTGCAGCCCCAGCAGGCGGCCTGCTCGGGAGCCCCGTCTGGGAGCGCTCTCCAAGTGCTCACACCACCTCGTCCCGCTGTGTGCTTGCAGTGAGCTGGCAGTGCTGCGGTGGAGTCAGTCGGCGAAAGAGGAACAGAGCTACCACCAGCTTTGGCAAGTGGGTCACCAGCCTGCACCCCCTGCTGGGCCAAGGCAGAGAGAGTCAAGACGGGTAAGTGCCCTGGGCTCCTGTCCACAAAACAGTATTCAGGAATGGGATTGGACACAGGGGTGGGACTGCATCACAGGGACCGTGGGCCTGCTGTCTCCAGCCAGCGTCAGATCCCCTCATTTCTGTCCTGAACAGTCTTGCAGTGTTGCTCTGCATGTCTCTGCGTATGCAGAACTACAGAGGTTTGTGTTGATCTCCGCAGGTGCGAAGAGTAGTGCCAATGCCTGTCAGCAAGGGACCGGAGAGGCCGTCCGGCACACAGAAGGGTCCAGATGGAGACATCCAGCAAGGGCCCTCCCTGCAGCACGAATGGGACCAGGGTTGCCCATCCAGGCTATTAACGCCAACACCTCCTTCCATTCAATAAAGCCCTGTCTCCAAAGTTCTCTGGGTCTTTCCTTGGTGGCCGTCCATTCTGCACTTTGCAGCGGATGAGCTTTCATGGAGCAGGGAAAGGCCAGCACGGGAGGGAGGGCTTGACTGTCAGTCCGGCTCCCAGGGCAGCTCTCTCCCAAGGCCAAAGCTGTACCTGCTCGCCTGCAGCTCTGCTGCTGGTAGCAAGCACACTTCTTGCTGCTGGCGTGTCCTCGGCTGCATGACCTGCTTTGGCTGCACATCCCTGATTAGGAAGGGACTGTGCAGGGAAAAGGAAGAGGAAGGGAAAGGGGAAGGGAAATGGGAATGGGAGCGGGAAGGGGAAGGGAAACAGGAACAGGAAGAGGAAGGGGAACAGGAATGGGAATGGGAACGGGAACGGGAACGGGAATGGGGAGAGAAATGGGAAGGGGAACAGGAAGGGGAAGGGAAATGGGAAGGGGAAGGGGAACAAGAAGGGGAAGGGAAATTGGAAGGGAAAGGGGAAGGAAAAGAGGAAGGGGAAGGAAAAGGGGAAGGGGAAGGGGAAGGGGAACGGGGATGGGAAGGGGAAGCAGAATGGGAACAGGAAAGGGAAGGGAAATGGGAAGAGGAGGAGGAAGAGGAAGCGTAAAGGGAAGGGGAAGGGGAAGAGGGAGAGGGAGACGGAGAGGGAGAGGGAGAGGGAGAGGGAGAGGGAGAGGGAGGGGAAGGGGAAGGGGAAGGGGAAGGGGAAGGGGAAGGGGAGGAGGAAGAGGAAGAGGAAGAGGAAGAGGAAGAGGAAGAGGAAGAGGAAGAGGAAGAGGAAGAGGAAGAGGAAGAGGAAGAGGAAGAGGAAGAGGAAGAGGAAGAGGAAGAGGAAGAGGAAGAGGAAGAGGAAGAGGAAGAGGAAGAGGAAGAGGAAGAGGAAGAGGAAGAGGAAGAGGAGCGGGCTTTTGCCTGGGGCAGTTCCTGGCATCAGTCCCCTTGGAGGTCAAAATTGTCCAGAGGCTTGCAAAGCAGAGGCTCTCCAGTGTGCCCAGGCCAACACTGCCAGGGATACCCAGAGCTGTGCAGGCATCGTGATGGGCTGTGGGGACAGTGACATCCAAGGCAGGAACTATGGCTGCGGAAACAGGGAGGAAAGCTTATGGTGAGGACGTTTTTTCAGTCAGGAAGTTAAGATTAATTGAAACCTTAAAAGTTGAGGACTGGGAGAGTGGATGGGCACTTACAACTTTGGTGAGGAAGCGGAAGAGGAAGGGGAAGAGGAAGGGGAAGAGGAGGAAAAGACATTGCTGTTGTTTAAATTATTGAGGAAATTAATTGTTTTTTGCTTAATGGAGAAAGGAGAGATGAAATCCCCATTGATAAACCTGGGAAAACTATAAAGCTCTTCGTTGCCTGACAAAGGTGTCCTTGACCCAGGTTAGCAAAGCAAATCTAAGAGATGGATGTCAGCTGACTGAGCAAAAAAATCCGTCTCCTCTAGAACTAACTCTGAGCAGTCTAGAATCAAAAGTACATAAAGAAGAGAAAGGATTCTAGGCAAGCTGTCTTCTTTCTCCCAGCTGCTGCGGAACCAAGGCATTCTACTGGCCTGGAATGATCAGGAGGAGAAGTATCAATCAACTTGGAGATCATGTCTTTAAGAGTCTTGTGAGGCAATTGGATATTAGCCTGTCTTCACGATCTTCTGGAATACTTCTTGAAAATGATTGCTAGATATTTAGTTACCAGATTGCTTCCAGTAATGCTGATATTTAAATGAAACTGAAGAAAGAGGTAACCTATGTAATCTGTGTGAACTGCTTGAGAGAGTCCAGCACAGAGCCACAAGGATGATTAAGGGAGCGGAGCGTCTTCCTTACGACGAAAGGCTGAGGGAGATAGGTCTCTTTAGCTTGGAGGAGACTGAGGGGTGACCGTATTAATGTTTATAAATATGTAAAGGGCGAATGCCAGGAGGACGGAGCCAGGCTCTTCTCGGTGACATCCAATGACAGGACAAGGGGCAATGGGTGCAAGCTGGAGTGTAGGAGGTTCTGCTTAAATATGAGACAAAACGTTTTTACGGTGAGGGTGACAGAACACTTGAACAGGCTGCCCGGGGCGTTGTGGAGTCTCCTTCTCTGGAGACTTTCTAAACCCACCTGGACGTGTTCCTGTGTGACATGATTTAGGTGTTCCTGCTCCGGCAGGGGGACTGGACTAGATGATCTTTCAAGGTACCTTCCAATCCCTAATATTCTGTGATTCTGTGATTCTGTGTGAATAAGTGCACTACAGCAGCTGAGTAAGATACAACATTAGCAATGTTGCTTTTGCACAGCAATACCAAAAACTCTAGCAGCAGTGCAGAAAGCTCAGCAGCAACTCCAAGTTAGTGACCAATGAAATACTGATTTTAGGTCACACGTGTAGGGAAAGTGCGGAAAGCTTTAGGCAAAGCCAAACTGCAGGAAGATGTGAAAAATCACGTCTTGCATTTCCCATTGCTTCTTGAAATCTGCTAGCCTGAGTGATTGAGTTTAGGGCAGTGACATACTTGAGTCCCGTGACCTGGAAGATGGAAAGACCAGTTTGACTGATACGGAGGACTGGGATGCCATACGTTTCCTTTCCTTTGAGGGAATCTTTTGTGTGCAAATGTCCCAGATGTCACTGCCACTCAAGAGAACTTTTCCTTGGGAAAAAGACAAGGAATATTCAGCAAGGTGTCCTGGTTGCAGTTAGGACAGAGTTAATTTTTCCTCAAAGTAGCTGGTAGGGTGCTATGTTTTGGATTAGGATGAGAAGAGCGCTGATAGCATGCTGATGTTTTAATTGTTGCAGAGCAGTGTTTACACCAGGCCAAGGACTTTTCGGCTTCTCGCTCTGTCCTGCCAGCGAGCAGGCTGGGGGTGCAGCAGGAGCTGGGAGGGGACAGACCCAGGACAGCTGACCCAAACTGGCCAAAGGGGTATTCCATACCATCTGGCGTCATGCTAAACAATATATAGGGGTGGCTGGCCGGGGTGGGGGGCTGGCTGCTCGGGGGATAGGCTGGGCATCGGTCAGCGGGTGGTGAGCAATTGCATTGTGCATCACTTGTTTTCTTACACATTATTATTATTAATACTATTATCATTATCACTATTATTATTATTATTGTTATTATTATATTCCTGTCTTAATAAACTGTCTCTATCTCAACTCACCGGCTTCACTTTCCCGTTTCTCTCCCCCATCCCAGAGAGGGAGGGGGGAGGGTGAGCGAACGGCTGTGTGGTGTTTAGCTGCCAGCCGGGTTAAACCACAACACAAGGTCAATGAACAATCTGGCTTCTGTCAAGCTCTCCAGGATTATCCAGGGCAGTGCATGTGTCCTTCCAATGTGCCATTCCTGACTGTAAGTGAAGCTCACTGTAACTGTTCTCTATTTTAAAATGTAATTGGAAGAGCATGAAGCTTACTTCATGACAACCGTTATGAGACATCACAGCACCATGAAAAACCTAAAGCACTAAGTTGTAAGGTAGAGAAAATAGACTGCTCCTTGGATATATTCCCATGTTAAAGCTCTTGACCACTGACCACAAGACTGTGATTTCCAGTTGCTGCTTCCATTGGCACAGCTGGCCGAGGACCCTGTGTGGCACCAGGAGCTTGGGTCTGTGGTTGGGTGCTTCTTTTCATGATTAGGAGCACACTGTGTGTGGACATGGCTGCCATAGACTAGCACCTTTTTCCATGCCTCATCCTGCAGTTACGGATCTTCTTCCTGCCAATTCTGATCTCTGATTTCAGCCAGCGTAGCAGCTCTCTAAGGGCACGAGTTCCTCTTCCCTTGTTTTCCAGGCCACCGCCATTTGGAGCAACTGCCAGATGCTCAGATTGCCTCGGGAATCCGTGTCTCTGAGAGCGCAGTGCGGCTTTGCATGGAAAGGACCACGCGTCTCTTCCGTGCCTGCACAGAGGACATGCAGAACGTTGCCTTCCTTTGGAGGGACATTGCCATGCTGATCATCCAGGGAAAAAATGTCAAAATGCGATTCTCTGCAGTCCATGGCAACATTTTTAGCATCACAGCCCCATGAAAATGCTAACCCACTGAGTTGTAAATTAGATTAAAAAGACCACTTCTTGGATATAATCCCATAGTAAAGCTCTTTTATTTCCGTGACTACAAACCACAGACCACGAGGCCATCCAGGCTGCTAATGGCGGCACTTCATTCTGTTCAATAAAGCTTTGTTTCCAAAACACACTGGGTCTTTCCTTGGTGGCTGTCCACCCTGCACTTTGCAGCGGATGAACTTTGGTGGAGCAGGGAAAGGCCAGCATGGGAGGGAGAGCTTGACTGTCAGTCCGGCTCCCAGGGCAGCTCTCTCCCGAGGCCAAAGCTGTACCTGCTCGCCTGCAGCTCTGCTCTTGGTGGCCAGCACACTTCCCGCTGCTGGCTGGTCCCCGCCGCATGCCCTGCTGCAGCTGCAAATCCCTGCTTGGAAGGGACTCTGCAGGGAACAGGAGGAAGAGGAAGAGAAGCAGGCTTTTGCCTGGGGCAGCTCTGGGCACCAGTCCCCTCACCGGTCAAAACTGTCCGGAGGCTTGCAAAGCCAGGGTGCTCCGGGGTGCCCAGGCCAGCACTGCCAGGGGTACCCAGAGCTGTGCAGGCACCATGCTGTGCCGCGGGAGCAGCTTTTTCAGTCAGGTAGATAGTTTCACTCCCACTTGTCCCTGAGGGGCCTTTTGTTCCACACCTCCTTGTCAGAAAGGCTGGGAGGAGCGCAGGGGAGATGAGCAGACCTCCAAAAGCTCCTCTCCAGACACCTGGGTCAGGACAATGCTCTCAGCAGCAGGCTTGAGAGCGGGCTGTGCAACAGGAGGGAAGGCACCCCAAGGCTGCTGGGCACCCACACCCTGCCTGGGCTCTGCGGGTGCTCCAGGCCAGCAGTGGCAGTGGCTGCAGCTGCAGCGGGACCCAGACCCCTGCAGGCAGCAGCAAGGCACTTCCCCGATGGTCCGGAGGGGCTCTGGCTGCAGAGGGGCTGCCGCGGTGCTGGTAGTGGCACTGCTCATCCTGCACGTCCCATCTGAGGGGCTCCTTGGGCTCCCTGGCACTGTCACAGTGAGCAGCTGAAAAGACAGGTGGCCCCTTCCACAAAACATCCCCCTTAACGTTGCTCGAAAGGTGAGATGTTCATCTGGTGGGGCTTCCTTGGCCCAGGCAGCCCTAATGGCTGTAGGACAGAAAGCAGAGCCCCACCTGTGGTGCCTGTAGTTTCTCCATAGGCTGTCAATTAGTGTGCCTGGGAGGCTTCTTTCTTCTCATTGTCTCCATGTCTCTTTTGTCAGGTCTGTGTGTTGGTCTAGTTTGCTTTCTGGTTTTTGGTTTTGGGGAAAGAAACCCACCAGCCGTTACAGCCCATGAGCACTTCTGGCCTGGGGAAAGCCCTCATGGTCAGGAGACAGTGAGGTGGGGGCAGCTCCCCCAAATGCCCTCTGCAGCCCCTACCTGCTACAGGGTCCCCCCTGGGCAGCGCCTGGGCAGGGGCGCTGCAGCCCCTCTGTGACACGGTCTGAGGTCACAGTGCGACAGTCCCACCTCACAATGGTGACTGCCACCTTTTAACCTGGGGCCGCCACACGTCCTCCCACTTGTCCCTGAGAGGCCGAGGGGACTCCAGGCACTCTCCAGGGAGTTGCTCTTGCCACTGCTCTGCTTTGGAGGAGCTGCTCTGAAGTGAGGAGGAGAAGGTGGAAAGAGAGGCCACAGCAGGGGTGGAACTGAGATGGCAAAATACCTCTTCTCAGCACCTTGCTTCCCTCCAACAATTGAGAAGCTCTTAAATTCTGGTAAGGCCTTCAGGCCCAATTTCACGAGGGTTGTCAGGCTCAATGACATCTCTGAAAACTGGTGTGGATCCCCTGAGGCCAGTGGGGGTGGCTGGGAAGGCCTGGTGTCTGCAGGAAAGGGCCTCCTTGACCATGCCAAAGGGCTGAGGGACCGACCTGGCAGCCGGGGTTCGGGGCTTTTTTCCTGACCCAGCCCCTGTGTTCCCTACGGCACCCCAGGCAGAAGTTGCCAGTCCTGAGGGTTGCTCCTTGCCTGGCAGTGGGCACTGCCCACCCTCAGCTCCTGGCTGGCTGGAAGAGCCGGAGGGGTCTGTGGGCTGTGCAGCGTCGCTGTGCTGGGAGGTGCGACGTGGAGAAGCTGCACATATATCTGCATATACACACGTGTTGAAGCTCCTCTGTCCACTTCCATGACTAGAAGTGAAAGACTGGGGGAGATCCGCTACCGAAGGACAATTGTATGCAACTGCAGAAGAGTCAGTTGATAGGGTAGATTCTTAAACATAAAAGATACACCTGTTTTTATTGAGAGAGTCATTCCTTATGAGAGTTTTATTACCACAACATCCGCAGCATATCAAACTCTCTGATGAAATAGGCTTTGCCCCAAAGAAATGGCAAATTTCCTGCCACTCGTCGCTGCCTCAAGCAGACCAAAACGGTAGTACTTCTGCAAAACTGTTTACTTGAAAAGAGCAGTGGCAAAAGTAGAATGTGCTGACTGAGGTTGAATATACCCCATTCACTTCAGTCAAAGAGCACACGACAGAGAAATGACAGCAAATACAGCTCTTCTGAGCACCCTCAAAGCCACATGTAGTGGGTATCCATGGCAAGGTTTTGTTAGCAGGGGGCTGTAGGGGTGGCTTCTGTGAGAAGACTCCAGAAGCTGCCCCCCCTGCAGGCTGCGGCCTGTGGAGGACCCCCACTGGAGCAGATTCCGGGCCTGAGCTGCAGCCGGTGGAGAGGGGCCCACACAGGATCAGGGAGTCTGGGGGGAGGTGCTGCTTGTGGGGGACCCAGGTTGGAGCAGTGTCCTCCTGACGGATGGACCCCGTGGTACGGAGCCATATCTGGAGCAGTTCTTGAAGAGCTGCTACCTGTGGGAAGCCCACACAGGATCAGTTCGGGAAGGACTGCATCCTGTGGGACTGACCCCACATTGGAGCAGGGGAATAGAGTGACTGAGAAGGAGCGTCAGAGACAAAGTACTATAGAATGATCACAACCCCCATACCCCCGTTCCCCTGCACCGCTCGTGGGGAGGAGGTGGAAGAGGGTGGATGGGTGGAAGGCGTTTTTGTTTTCTTTCCTTTGTTTCTCACTTCTGTGGACTGTTAGTAACAGGCAATGAAACTTAATATCTCCCTACTCTGACTCTGTTTTGCCCATCACAATAATAGTTGCGCAACCTTCCCGTCCATATCTCAATCCTTGAGCCCTTTGCATCATATTTTCCCTCCCTTTCCCTTTGAGGAGGCGGAGTGAGAGAGTGGAGCTTGGCTGCCCACCCAAGTAAAACCACCACACCACCCAAGAATGATACAAGGAAGCAGGCTACATATGTTCCCCACTCCTCTCCTCTGCCAAACCGTAGCATCCTTTTAACTGGTAGCTTTGCCTCTGGGACATCTTATGTGAGACCGCTAAGTTCTGCGCTCTCTGATATATTCCTCCTTTTCTGAGCACATTTTTGCTGACACGCGTCAATACACAGGGGACAAGGGGAAGCTGCTCCCTGCTGGGGACACACCAGGGCCTGCCCTGAGCCTTCTAGAGTCCCACGGAGCACAGCACCGTGCCCTCACTGGTGCCACAGTCCACTGCCAGGTTGGCCTTGAGGGTGGGTCACACCTGGAGACCTGCACCTGAAAGGCAAGGAGCCCTCTTTGGGGCAGCCTGAGGAGTCCTGCAGCCTCTGCTGGGCTCTAGAGAATGCAGCTGAAGAGTTCAAAATGCATCGGTCCTTGGATAGCTGTGTGCTAAGTGGCTTTAATGTTGCCGTCGGAGAGCATGACGTGTCTTTTCCTTGGTTTTCCAGAGCTCGCTAAGATTTGGGCCAGCGCATCCTACTACCTGAGTCAACAGCTGGCTCTCCACCAGGTGGGACTTGCCTCTTCTTCCCTCACACCCTGATGTTCCATGAAGCAATGAGAGCCCTTTGTCATCGAGTGCAGTTATTCTTCCCTCCTTTGGAAGCAGGACCAATGCCCCAGAAGGCCTCAGTAATGCACTGCTGGGCCACGGACTAGCTCCGCTGTCAATTCAGATGTACTGTGAGGTCCAGGCTCGGATTTCAGAAAAAGGGCTGGACTTTTCCTGGGGCTTCCTGAGTCCCCCATTGCCAGAGCTGATTACCGAACTGGGCCGGGGTACTACTTCAAGGGTCGTTCCAAGTGTGGGAAGCCCCCTTGTATCTTAGTGAGCCAATGGACGTGTGTTGGCTTTTCCTGCACTACCTGGCTCTTCCTTGGGGAAGGGGGGTGAGAGGGAAAAGTCCAGGCCCTCTACGTCTTCTCCCAGCTCTCCAAGGAACCCATCTTGCTGAGTTGTACCTCAGGTGTGGACAGGGCACAAAGCTCCCTCCCCGCTCTCTGGCAAGTCATCTCTTTGTCCCTGCAAAGCTTCTTCTGATCCACCCTCTTCTGTTTCAGGCTGTCCGCATTCCTGGTCTTGGAACATTCACAGTTGTCACAGAGCAAGTAGCCAGCCAGAAAAATGACATCGTGACTGTTGAGAGACCCATGTTTCATCTGGCTAAGGCTATTGTGCACAACCATGACCTCCGATACGACTACATAGACGTTCCAGGTAGGACGACTGAGGACTGAAAGAGGTGTTTGCCCTTGCAGCAGAATGCGAGAGCTGTGCTCTGCTGTCCACCGGTGACGCAGCCGAGGACCAAACTCCTGGCGCAGCCTGAGAAAAGCTCGTCAAAGCGAGCCTGGTGTGAAACGGACCCAGTCTCTCTAACTGCTTTAAATAATCACCAGATGACAGTGCAGCATAACAGCACACTCTCTTTGACCTGCTTCAACAAGAGGTTTTACTCCAGTTTTATTGGAAACGTGTCTTCTTGCCCCATGGTGTTTCAACTCTTGCTCCCACCTTCTGCTGTACTAGGCCTCGTACAGGCAAATGCCAGAGCTCTTCTTGGCTCTCAACACCTCTTTGCAAGCAGAAAAAGCAGGCACCAGGAGCTTGGGTCCGTGAATCGGAGCGTTCCTGTCTAATGATTAGGAGCACACCGTGCGTGGACATGACTGCCATGGCCTGGCACCATTCAGCTTGCCATGGGTCCTAGCACCTTTTTCCCCGCCTCATCCTGCAGTCAGGGATCTGCTTCCTGCCAGTTCTGACCTTTGATTTTAGCCAGCTTAGCAGCTCTCTAAGTGCACGTGCTCCTCGTCCCTTGTTTTCCAGGCCACCTGCATTTTGAGGAACTGCCGTATGCTCAGATCGCCTCAGAAAACAATGTCTCTGAGAGCTTAGTGCGGCTTTGCATAGACAGGACCACGCGTCTCTTCTGTGTCTGCATAGAGGACAGGCAGAACGTTGCCTTCCTTTGGAGAGACGTTGGCATGCTGATCATCGAGGGCAAGGATGTTAAAATGAAATTCTATGAAGACTTTCTGAAAAAGCTGAATGGGACAACGAATGCTTTGCAAGCTCTTCTCAGGGTAGGATTTTCATTTTCCCAGCACTACCCATGGTTCTTCTGAAGTGCCTTCCAGGGACTGGGTGGCTGCTTTCTCCTGGCCTGTCGTGCTTCTTCAGCCAGTTGGGCTCCTCGTGGTCTGCAGGAAAGCAGACTCTGTAGAGCTCTTCCCTTGCAGGCAGGGGCCTGGCTCTGCAAGAGACCCCCCCGAGAGAGGCCTTGCTTTTTGGCAAAAGGCTAGCGTGCCAGTGGAGATCGCTGCTCAGCCCAGCGTTTGGGCAGGGAGCGGAGGTGCAGGCAGAGCAAGGCTTGCTGAGGCCGGAGCCCTTAGGCAGCTCTCGGTGGGGCTAAGCTGGACCAAGCAGCCAGCCCTTGTCAGTGTCCCCATCGCCTGTCACTTGTCTCTGTCTATTGCAGATGCCAGAGATGAACAACTCTGTCATCTCTCACCTCGACACCGCTGCTTCTCAGACCGCTTCTGAACGTGTCATTGTCTTTCCAATGTGAGTAAGCTTTTTCCTGCTGCTCTCAGCAGAGAAAGAGATCGGCTTCTCAGCTCATGCTTGCGGGGGAGGGCTGCCTTGCCGGGCCCTGTGGATTATGCTTGTGACGGTACTCTTCAGTGTTGGGAGGACTGCTTTGCAGGGAACTCCGTGGAGAAACGTGGGACAGCAGAAGTGCTTTAGACGACTGCGCTGCTATAGACATGGAGAGTTTTTTGGGCTCGTTCTCCATCAGCATGCTCCCACCATTTCTTTTCTCCTGTGAGCGAGACTGCCTTCCGCTTGGGCCCACGGGCTAGAGGAGGAACAGTTCCATGTCCAAACCGGAGCTTGAGTCTGGTGGGGCTCCACATTGCTTTGTGAGCTATGAGTGAGAGGTAGCTATGCGCTGGATGGTACTATGAGTTAGAGAGGAATAAGTTTTTCCCCTGAAGCAGCAGGCAGGATTATTGCGAGGTCAGCCATGCTCACAGCAAGGACAGGAGAACATTGGCACAGTGCCCTGTCTTCAGCGTGGTGCTCTTCTTTCCAGGTACAAGCACGAGAGCATGCTTAAGAAGCCAACGGGGACAGTGAGTCTGAGAGGACAAGTGAAGCCCAGCAAAGATCAAAGGGCAGTGAGTCTGATCGGACAAGTGAAGCCCAGCAAAGAACAAGGCTGGACAAAAGGAGGAGAGAGCGTCAAGAAAGGTAAGGAACCCATGGGTCACTTGTAGGGGCATGTAGGTTTCCTTCCTCCTTGTCTGGAGGGGATTAGGGCCGAGGTTACCACAGAGTGCCTGGAGGAGCCTGAGACACCTCCTGTGACTCTATCCCCATGGTGGGAAAGCTCGAGCAAGCCATTGTGGAACAAGATTGTGCGACAGCCCTGCACCACAAACGTCCACTGCGAGTGCTGAAGGACACCTTTCCTGTGGCCTCCACTCCCCAGCCTGTGCTGCAAACCCTGGAAAGCTCTGACCCTGCTTCCTTCCATGCTCTCAGATGCCTCACAAACAATGCCTCTGTTGTGAGCGTGCCTCTGTAGCAAATGTGTGTGCGTGGGACCGATCAACAGATGCAAGAGCCGTCTCCTCTTGTGCGAAGCGATTCCCCACCCCAGAATGACTCTTTGAGGGCATGGGCATCTCCCAGGGAGTCCCCCATTTCAGCACACGGGGGAGATAAGGGCATCAAAACGGTATTGCCCAGGAAACAACGGTGCACTATAGCCAGGAAGAAAGAGATGGAGAGTGTCAGAAAAGGCCTACGAGGTCCCAGGAAACATGGCTCCAAAGGGACAAAAATGACCCCTGCCAATGGTGTTGCCACAGGCTTGAGCTGATCTGCACGCCATTCTTGCTGGAACTGGGACAGAATTGGCGCACGATTACCACAACAGCAGAGATGCTTTACTCAAGTTGTCTCCTTTCTTCTTTCCAGAGGATCTTCCCAAGAAGCGCCTCCTTCATCGAGCAACACTTGCTCCAGAGAGGTTACCCGCCCTGACTGTAAAGCCGGAGAGCAGTCAGAAAGCTGAGCAGACAGAGCGTCGTGCCAGGTGGGACTCCTGGAGAGACAAATGTGGCTGCTGCCCTGCTCTTGTCTCTGTAGGAGTGCAGTTTCTCCTGGACGCAGAAGCTGTACGAACTCAAAGTGCAGCTATCCCATCTCCCACTACCTTGCGATTTCTTGCTGCATGGCAAGCATCTTGCAGCATCACTTCTTAGCTGGGTAACTAATGGCAACGGCTCCTTGCAGGACTGGGAGGTCTTTCTTGCTTTCCCTCAGACTGCAATGAGCACAGTGTCTCGAGTCTGAAGAGACTTCCCCAGGAGCGATGGTGGAGGAGTGCAGGTGTTCTCCTAGCATCTTTTGGACACTATCGAGTGTTGGTCCGGGCTGGGCTCAACCACCCGGGCTGTTTCCAGCTCTCGGAGAGACGTGACAGAGAGCAGATCAAGCATTCAGGGGCTCTGCAGCCTTTTGCAGCGGAAGCAGCTGCACCACTTGGAAGCGGATGATGCGAAACCAGCTCCTCCCACACTCTGGTCACCTTGCCCCATTGTGTCTTTGCAGGAAGCTTCCGGCCATCCAGAGGAGTTCTGTGAAGGAAAAGGAAGAGGAAGAGAAAGTAATTCCTCAGGTGACTCCCAGGATGGTAGACTTTATTGCCAAAGCTATTGAGCAGAGGAAAGAGGTACGTGGCATGGACTGCTGCAGAGAGTGCGTCTTACTGAACTGTAGAATAGCGTCACTCGATGGACACCGGTTCACAGAACATTCTTGACTTGTGCCTTCATGTGACCACTGAGTTGTTTCTTTGGGTGCTTCACTGAAGAGAAGCCCTTTGCTGTGTCATTTGAGAAGATGCTTTTCATCCCCATTAGCTTCCTGAAACACACCCAAGAGCTTACCCGGGGATGCTTCTGATGGCAACGTCACTGCATGGCTTGCCTGGGTGGGATAGGCAGCTGTCAGGTTGCTTCTAGCCCCGTGGTCGCTTAGCTTGCCCAGACATTCCAGAAGGGCTCTTCAGGCGACTCTTCGGTTGAGCCTGCAGGAGCATGGGAGCAACCCTGAGCTGACAGACGGGCAGAAGACTGAGTGAGGGTGGAAGGGAGTGCAGGAAGGGGGGAGACACCCCAGCCCTCCCCGCACAGCGTTACTAACTGTCTGTGGTTGCGTTTTGGTCACCCTCCAGAATAAGTGCTTGAAGATTAAGGAGACGCTTCCAAAACACATTCAGAATTTCTTGGCTGGGGAGGAAAATAAGAACAAAGAGCTGCAGGAGGAGAAAAAGAAACAACCCAAGCAGCGAAGCGCAGCACTAACCAAAGCAAAAGTCAAGAGAGAAGTGGAGATGCCAACAACCGAGGTACTTTGAATTTGTGCACTAAAGGAGCACTTTCCCACCGGGGATCTGAGGCTGCAAGGTGCTTCTAGCACCCAAGCCGTAGTAGCACTATTGCTGCAGCACTGCAGGGTGGGTTGCTGCTGCCTTTGCTGAGCAAGAGAGACCAAGAGGGAGTTTTAGCAAAACGCCGGTAGTGCTGGGACATGACCCTGGGAGCGCACCGATGGCCTTGTGCTGGTTGTTTTCCCAGTCCCCCTGGGGTCCCTGCCAGAAGTGGTCTGGAGGTTGTCTGGGAGGGTGGGAGGGGGCTGCATGCTGGGAAGCATCAGCCCAGCGCTGCGGGGCTGTTGTAATGAGAGTAATTCCTTTGCAGGAATCCTGTCCCTCTGAGGAGAGAAGTCCCGAGAGAACTCCCAGCTCTCTGTCTGAGAGCGACTCGGGGCAGTCCAGCCCTGACCTCATGGAGAGGATGATGGGGGAGTGGGACGAGGACGGAGAAGAGCCACCCAGAACTCAGCAGGACAGCCCTGTGCCCCCTAAGCGGTAAGCGTGCAGCAGCTGCAGCCAAGGCCTGGGGTAGTGGAGTGGTGCCGAGGCACCTGTGGGTCGAGGAAGCCAGCCCCTGAGCCAAGGGGTCGCTTACAGAGCCCTGGGAAGCCGAAGGCCAGGGGTCTGAGCTGGCTTAGAGCCCAATGCCAGGGGCCTCTCCGCAGCCCAGAGCAGCCCACGCTTGAAACTCCTCCTGCATCGAAGGGGCTGTGGGGCCGAATGGGGCCTTGCGGGGAAAGGGTGGCTGGTTGAGGGAAGAGACAGGAGTGTTGCGGCTGAACAGTGAGAGAGACTTTGTCCTTACTGCTGCAGGAGTCTTTCTCCACGGACACATGGGACCCTAAGGGAGGTGGTGACATGCATCGTGGAGCAGGTGGCCCGTAAACAAAGGGGAGAGAGAGATGCGGAGAGGGATCTGCAGGAGCAGCTCAAGTGGTAAATTTCCCCGGACGCGGGCAGTATTTCCTCCCTTGCAGTGCCCTTCCTTCCACTCCCCCAGCCCTGCTGGAAAGAGGGGTTTTTCCTGGCACTGGCCTTCTGCAGCCCCAGCAGGCGGCCTGCTCGGGAGCCCCGTCTGGGAGCGCTCTCCAAGTGCTCACACCACCTCGTCCCGCTGTGTGCTTGCAGTGAGCTGGCAGTGCTGCGGTGGAGTCGGTCGGCGAAAGAGGAACAGAGCTACCACCAGCTTTGGCAAGTGGGTCACCAGCCTGCACCCCCTGCTGGGCCAAGGCAGAGAGAGTCAAGACGGGTAAGTGCCCTGGGCTCCTGTCCACAAAACAGTATTCAGGAATGGGATTGGACACAGGGGTGGGACTGCATCACAGGGACCGTGGGCCTGCTGTCTCCAGCCAGCGTCAGATCCCCTCATTTCTGTCCTGAACAGTCTTGCAGTGTTGCTCTGCATGTCTCTGCGTATGCAGAACTACAGAGGTTTGTGTTGATCTCCGCAGGTGCGAAGAGTAGTGCCAATGCCTGTCAGCAAGGGACCGGAGAGGCCGTCCGGCACACAGAAGGGTCCAGATGGAGACATCCAGCAAGGGCCCTCCCTGCAGCACGAATGGGACCAGGGTTGCCCATCCAGGCTATTAACGCCAACACCTCCTTCCATTCAATAAAGCCCTGTCTCCAAAGTTCTCTGGGTCTTTCCTTGGTGGCCGTCCATTCTGCACTTTGCAGCGGATGAGCTTTCATGGAGCAGGGAAAGGCCAGCACGGGAGGGAGGGCTTGACTGTCAGTCCGGCTCCCAGGGCAGCTCTCTCCCAAGGCCAAAGCTGTACCTGCTCGCCTGCAGCTCTGCTGCTGGTAGCAAGCACACTTCTTGCTGCTGGCGTGTCCTCGGCTGCATGACCTGCTTTGGCTGCACATCCCTGATTAGGAAGGGACTGTGCAGGGAAAAGGAAGAGGAAGGGAAAGGGGAAGGGAAATGGGAATGGGAGCGGGAAGGGGAAGGGAAACAGGAACAGGAAGAGGAAGGGGAACAGGAATGGGAATGGGAACGGGAACGGGAACGGGAATGGGGAGAGAAATGGGAAGGGGAACAGGAAGGGGAAGGGAAATGGGAAGGGGAAGGGGAACAAGAAGGGGAAGGGAAATTGGAAGGGAAAGGGGAAGGAAAAGAGGAAGGGGAAGGAAAAGGGGAAGGGGAAGGGGAAGGGGAACGGGGATGGGAAGGGGAAGCAGAATGGGAACAGGAAAGGGAAGGGAAATGGGAAGAGGAGGAGGAAGAGGAAGCGTAAAGGGAAGGGGAAGGGGAAGAGGGAGAGGGAGAGGGAGACGGAGAGGGAGAGGGAGAGGGAGAGGGAGAGGGAGGGGAAGGGGAAGGGGAAGGGGAAGGGGAAGGGGAAAGGGAAGGGGAAGGGGAGGAGGAAGAGGAAGAGGAAGAGGAAGAGGAAGAGGAAGAGGAAGAGGAAGAGGAAGAGGAAGAGGAAGAGGAAGAGGAAGAGGAAGAGGAAGAGGAAGAGGAAGAGGAAGAGGAAGAGGAAGAGGAAGAGGAAGAGGAAGAGGAAGAGGAAGAGGAAGAGGAAGAGGAAGAGGAGCGGGCTTTTGCCTGGGGCAGTTCCTGGCATCAGTCCCCTTGGAGGTCAAAATTGTCCAGAGGCTTGCAAAGCAGAGGCTCTCCAGTGTGCCCAGGCCAACACTGCCAGGGATACCCAGAGCTGTGCAGGCATCGTGATGGGCTGTGGGGACAGTGACATCCAAGGCAGGAACTATGGCTGCGGAAACAGGGAGGAAAGCTTATGGTGAGGACGTTTTTTCAGTCAGGAAGTTAAGATTAATTGAAACCTTAAAAGTTGAGGACTGGGAGAGTGGATGGGCACTTACAACTTTGGTGAGGAAGCGGAAGAGGAAGGGGAAGAGGAAGGGGAAGAGGAAGAGGAGGAAAAGACATTGCTGTTGTTTAAATTATTGAGGAAATTAATTGTTTTTTGCTTAATGGAGAAAGGAGAGATGAAATCCCCATTGATAAACCTGGGAAAACTATAAAGCTCTTCGTTGCCTGACAAAGGTGTCCTTGACCCAGGTTAGCAAAGCAAATCTAAGAGATGGATGTCAGCTGACTGAGCAAAAAAATCCGTCTCCTCTAGAACTAACTCTGAGCAGTCTAGAATCAAAAGTACATAAAGAAGAGAAAGGATTCTAGGCAAGCTGTCTTCTTTCTCCCAGCTGCTGCGGAACCAAGGCATTCTACTGGCCTGGAATGATCAGGAGGAGAAGTATCAATCAACTTGGAGATCATGTCTTTAAGAGTCTTGTGAGGCAATTGGATATTAGCCTGTCTTCACGATCTTCTGGAATACTTCTTGAAAATGATTGCTAGATATTTAGTTACCAGATTGCTTCCAGTAATGCTGATATTTAAATGAAACTGAAGAAAGAGGTAACCTATGTAATCTGTGTGAACTGCTTGAGAGAGTCCAGCACAGAGCCACAAGGATGATTAAGGGAGCGGAGCGTCTTCCTTACGACGAAAGGCTGAGGGAGATAGGTCTCTTTAGCTTGGAGGAGACTGAGGGGTGACCGTATTAATGTTTATAAATATGTAAAGGGCGAATGCCAGGAGGACGGAGCCAGGCTCTTCTCGGTGACATCCAATGACAGTACAAGGGGCAATGGGTGCAAGCTGGAGTGTAGGAGGTTCTGCTTAAATATGAGACAAAACGTTTTTACGGTGAGGGTGACAGAACACTTGAACAGGCTGCCCGGGGCGTTGTGGAGTCTCCTTCTCTGGAGACTTTCTAAACCCACCTGGACGTGTTCCTGTGTGACATGATTTAGGTGTTCCTGCTCCGGCAGGGGGACTGGACTAGATGATCTTTCAAGGTACCTTCCAATCCCTAATATTCTGTGATTCTGTGATTCTGTGTGAATAAGTGCACTACAGCAGCTGAGTAAGATACAACATTAGCAATGTTGCTTTTGCACAGCAGTACCAAAAACTCTAGCAGCAGTGCAGAAAGCTCAGCAGCAACTCCAAGTTAGTGACCAATGAAATACTGATTTTAGGTCACACGTGTAGGGAAAGTGCGGAAAGCTTTAGGCAAAGCCAAACTGCAGGAAGATGTGAAAAATCACGTCTTGCATTTCCCATTGCTTCTTGAAATCTGCTAGGCTGAGTGATTGAGTTTAGGGCAGTGACATACTTGAGTCCCGTGACCTGGAAGATGGAAAGACCAGTTTGACTGATACGGAGGACTGGGATGCCATACGTTTCCTTTCCTTTGAGGGAATCTTTTGTGTGCAAATGTCCCAGATGTCACTGCCACTCAAGAGAACTTTTCCTTGGGAAAAAGACAAGGAATATTCAGCAAGGTGTCCTGGTTGCAGTTAGGACAGAGTTAATTTTTCCTCAAAGTAGCTGGTAGGGTGCTATGTTTTGGATTAGGATGAGAAGAGCGCTGATAACATGCTGATGTTTTAATTGTTGCAGAGCAGTGTTTACACCAGGCCAAGGACTTTTCGGCTTCTCGCTCTGTCCTGCCAGCGAGCAGGCTGGGGGTGCAGCAGGAGCTGGGAGGGGACAGACCCAGGACAGCTGACCCAAACTGGCCAAAGGGGTATTCCATACCATCTGGCGTCATGCTAAACAATATATAGGGGTGGCTGGCCGGGGTGGGGGGCTGGCTGCTCGGGGGATAGGCTGGGCATCGGTCAGCGGGTGGTGAGCAATTGCATTGTGCATCACTTGTTTTCTTACACATTATTATTATTAATACTATTATCATTATCACTATTATTATTATTATTGTTATTATTATATTCCTGTCTTAATAAACTGTCTCTATCTCAACTCACCGGCTTCACTTTCCCGTTTCTCTCCCCCATCCCAGAGAGGGAGGGGGGAGGGTGAGCGAACGGCTGTGTGGTGTTTAGCTGCCAGCCGGGTTAAACCACAACACAAGGTCAATGAACAATCTGGCTTCTGTCAAGCTCTCCAGGATTATCCAGGGCAGTGCATGTGTCCTTCCAATGTGCCATTCCTGACTGTAAGTGAAGCTCACTGTAACTGTTCTCTATTTTAAAATGTAATTGGAAGAGCATGAAGCTTACTTCATGACAACCGTTATGAGACATCACAGCACCATGAAAAACCTAAAGCACTAAGTTGTAAGGTAGAGAAAATAGACTGCTCCTTGGATATATTCCCATGTTAAAGCTCTTGACCACTGACCACAAGACTGTGATTTCCAGTTGCTGCTTCCATTGGCACAGCTGGCCGAGGACCCTGTGTGGCACCAGGAGCTTGGGTCTGTGGTTGGGTGCTTTCTTTTCATGATTAGGAGCACACTGTGTGTGGACATGGCTGCCATAGACTAGCACCTTTTTCCATGCCTCATCCTGCAGTTATGGATCTTCTTCCTGCCAATTCTGATCTCTGATTTCAGCCAGCGTAGCAGCTCTCTAAGGGCACGAGTTCCTCTTCCCTTGTTTTCCAGGCCACCGCCATTTGGAGCAACTGCCGGATGCTCAGATTGCCTCGGGAATCCGTGTCTCTGAGAGCGCAGTGCGGCTTTGCATGGAAAGGACCACGCGTCTCTTCCGTGCCTGCACAGAGGACATGCAGAACGTTGCCTTCCTTTGGAGGGACATTGCCATGCTGATCATCCAGGGAAAAAATGTCAAAATGCGATTCTCTGCAGTCCATGGCAACATTTTTAGCATCACAGCCCCATGAAAATGCTAACCCACTGAGTTGTAAATTAGATTAAAAAGACCACTTCTTGGATATAATCCCATAGTAAAGCTCTTTTATTTCCGTGACTACGAACCACAGACCACGAGGCCATCCAGGCTGCTAATGGCGGCACTTCATTCTGTTCAATAAAGCTTTGTTTCCAAAACACACTGGGTCTTTCCTTGGTGGCTGTCCACCCTGCACTTTGCAGCGGATGAACTTTGGTGGAGCAGGGAAAGGCCAGCATGGGAGGGAGAGCTTGACTGTCAGTCCAGCTCCCAGGGCAGCTCTCTCCCGAGGCCAAAGCTGTACCTGCTCGCCTGCAGCTCTGCTCTTGGTGGCCAGCACACTTCCCGCTGCTGGCTGGTCCCCGCCGCATGCCCTGCTGCAGCTGCAAATCCCTGCTTGGAAGGGACTCTGCAGGGAACAGGAGGAAGAGGAAGAGAAGCAGGCTTTTGCCTGGGGCAGCTCTGGGCACCAGTCCCCTCACCGGTCAAAACTGTCCGGAGGCTTGCAAAGCCAGGGTGCTCCGGGGTGCCCAGGCCAGCACTGCCAGGGGTACCCAGAGCTGTGCAGGCACCATGCTGTGCCGCGGGAGCAGCTTTTTCAGTCAGGTAGATAGTTTCACTCCCACTTGTCCCTGAGGGGCCTTTTGTTCCACACCTCCTTGTCAGAAAGGCTGGGAGGAGCGCAGGGGAGATGAGCAGACCTCCAAAAGCTCCTCTCCAGACACCTGGGTCAGGACAATGCTCTCAGCAGCAGGCTTGAGAGCGGGCTGTGCAACAGGAGGGAAGGCACCCCAAGGCTGCTGGGCACCCACACCCTGCCTGGGCTCTGCGGGTGCTCCAGGCCAGCAGTGGCAGTGGCTGCAGCTGCAGCGGGACCCAGACCCCTGCAGGCAGCAGCAAGGCACTTCCCCGATGGTCCGGAGGGGCTCTGGCTGCAGAGGGGCTGCCGCGGTGCTGGTAGTGGCACTGCTCATCCTGCACGTCCCATCTGAGGGGCTCCTTGGGCTCCCTGGCACTGTCACAGTGAGCAGCTGAAAAGACAGGTGGCCCCTTCCACAAAACATCCCCCTTAACGTTGCTCGAAAGGTGAGATGTTCATCTGGTGGGGCTTCCTTGGCCCAGGCAGCCCTAATGGCTGTAGGACAGAAAGCAGAGCCCCACCTGTGGTGCCTGTAGTTTCTCCATAGGCTGTCAATTAGTGTGCCTGGGAGGCTTCTTTCTTCTCATTGTCTCCATGTCTCTTTTGTCAGGTCTGTGTGTTGGTCTAGTTTGCTTTCTGGTTTTTGGTTTTGGGGAAAGAAACCCACCAGCCGTTACAGCCCATGAGCACTTCTGGCCTGGGGAAAGCCCTCATGGTCAGGAGACAGTGAGGTGGGGGCAGCTCCCCCAAATGCCCTCTGCAGCCCCTACCTGCTACAGGGTCCCCCCTGGGCAGGGCCTGGGCAGGGGCGCTGCAGCCCCTCTGTGACACGGTCTGAGGTCACAGTGCGACAGTCCCACCTCACAATGGTGACTGCCACCTTTTAACCTGGGGCCGCCACACGTCCTCCCACTTGTCCCTGAGAGGCCGAGGGGACTCCAGGCACTCTCCAGGGAGTTGCTCTTGCCACTGCTCTGCTTTGGAGGAGCTGCTCTGAAGTGAGGAGGAGAAGGTGGAAAGGGAGGCCACAGCAGGGGTGGAACTGAGATGGCAAAATACCTCTTCTCAGCACCTTGCTTCCCTCCAACAATTGAGAAGCTCTTAAATTCTGGTAAGGCCTTCAGGCCCAATTTCACGAGGGTTGTCAGGCTCAATGACATCTCTGAAAACTGGTGTGGATCCCCTGAGGCCAGTGGGGGTGGCTGGGAAGGCCTGGTGTCTGCAGGAAAGGGCCTCCTTGACCATGCCAAAGGGCTGAGGGACCGACCTGGCAGCCGGGGTTCGGGGCTTTTTTCCTGACCCAGCCCCTGTGTTCCCTACGGCACCCCAGGCAGAAGTTGCCAGTCCTGAGGGTTGCTCCTTGCCTGGCAGTGGGCACTGCCCACCCTCAGCTCCTGGCTGGCTGGAAGAGCCGGAGGGGTCTGTGGGCTGTGCAGCGTCGCTGTGCTGGGAGGTGCGACGTGGAGAAGCTGCACATATATCTGCATATACACACGTGTTGAAGCTCCTCTGTCCACTTCCATGACTAGAAGTGAAAGACTGGGGGAGATCCGCTACCGAAGGACAATTGTATGCAACTGCAGAAGAGTCAGTTGATAGGGTAGATTCTTAAACATAAAAGATACACCTGTTTTTATTGAGAGAGTCATTCCTTATGAGAGTTTTATTACCACAACATCCGCAGCATATCAAACTCTCTGATGAAATAGGCTTTGCCCCAAAGAAATGGCAAATTTCCTGCCACTCGTCGCTGCCTCAAGCAGACCAAAACGGTAGTACTTCTGCAAAACTGTTTACTTGAAAAGAGCAGTGGCAAAAGTAGAATGTGCTGACTGAGGTTGAATATACCCCATTCACTTCAGTCAAAGAGCACACGACAGAGAAATGACAGCAAATACAGCTCTTCTGAGCACCCTCAAAGCCACATGTAGTGGGTATCCATGGCAAGGTTTTGTTAGCAGGGGGCTGTAGGGGTGGCTTCTGTGAGAAGACTCCAGAAGCTGCCCCCCCTGCAGGCTGCGGCCTGTGGAGGACCCCCACTGGAGCAGATTCCGGGCCTGAGCTGCAGCCGGTGGAGAGGGGCCCACACAGGATCAGGGAGTCTGGGGGGAGGTGCTGCTTGTGGGGGACCCAGGTTGGAGCAGTGTCCTCCTGACGGATGGACCCCGTGGTACGGAGCCATATCTGGAGCAGTTCTTGAAGAGCTGCTACCTGTGGGAAGCCCACACAGGATCAGTTCGGGAAGGACTGCATCCTGTGGGACTGACCCCACATTGGAGCAGGGGAATAGAGTGACTGAGAAGGAGCGTCAGAGACAAAGTACTATAGAATGATCACAACCCCCATACCCCCGTTCCCCTGCACCGCTCGTGGGGAGGAGGTGGAAGAGGGTGGATGGGTGGAAGGCGATTTTGTTTTCTTTCCTTTGTTTCTCACTTCTGTGGACTGTTAGTAACAGGCAATGAAACTTAATATCTCCCTACTCTGACTCTGTTTTGCCCATCACAATAATAGTTGCGCAACCTTCCCGTCCATATCTCAATCCTTGAGCCCTTTGCATCATATTTTCCCTCCCTTTCCCTTTGAGGAGGCGGAGTGAGAGAGTGGAGCTTGGCTGCCCACCCAAGTAAAACCACCACACCACCCAAGAATGATACAAGGAAGCAGGCTACATATGTTCCCCACTCCTCTCCTCTGCCAAACCGTAGCATCTTTTTAACTGGTAGCTTTGCCTCTGGGACATCTTATGTGAGACCGCTAAGTTCTGCGCTCTCTGATATATTCCTCCTTTTCTGAGCACGTTTTTGCTGACACGCGTCAATACACAGGGGACAAGGGGAAGCTGCTCCCTGCTGGGGACACACCAGGGCCTGCCCTGAGCCTTCTAGAGTCCCACGGAGCACAGCACCGTGCCCTCACTGGTGCCACAGTCCACTGCCAGGTTGGCCTTGAGGGTGGGTCACACCTGGAGACCTGCACCTGAAAGGCAAGGAGCCCTCTTTGGGGCAGCCTGAGGAGTCCTGCAGCCTCTGCTGGGCTCTAGAGAATGCAGCTGAAGAGTTCAAAATGCATCGGTCCTTGGATAGCTGTGTGCTAAGTGGCTTTAATGTTGCCGTCGGAGAGCATGACGTGTCTTTTCCTTGGTTTTCCAGAGCTCGCTAAGATTTGGGCCAGCGCATCCTACTACCTGAGTCAACAGCTGGCTCTCCACCAGGTGGGACTTGCCTCTTCTTCCCTCACACCCTGATGTTCCATGAAGCAATGAGAGCCCTTTGTCATCGAGTGCAGTTATTCTTCCCTCCTTTGGAAGCAGGACCAATGCCCCAGAAGGCCTCAGTAATGCACTGCTGGGCCACGGACTAGCTCCGCTGTCAATTCAGATGTACTGTGAGGTCCAGGCTCGGATTTCAGAAAAAGGGCTGGACTTTTCCTGGGGCTTCCTGAGTCCCCCATTGCCAGAGCTGATTACCGAACTGGGCCGGGGTACTACTTCAAGGGTCGTTCCAAGTGTGGGAAGCCCCCTTGTATCTTAGTGAGCCAATGGACGTGTGTCGGCTTTTCCTGCACTACCTGGCTCTTCCTTGGGGAAGGGGGGTGAGAGGGAAAAGTCCAGGCCCTCTACGTCTTCTCCCAGCTCTCCAAGGAACCCATCTTGCTGAGTTGTACCTCAGGTGTGGACAGGGCACAAAGCTCCCTCCCCGCTCTCTGGCAAGTCATCTCTTTGTCCCTGCAAAGCTTCTTCTGATCCACCCTCTTCTGTTTCAGGCTGTCCGCATTCCTGGTCTTGGAACATTCACAGTTGTCACAGAGCAAGTAGCCAGCCAGAAAAATGACATCGTGACTGTTGAGAGACCCATGTTTCATCTGGCTAAGGCTATTGTGCACAACCATGACCTCCGATACGACTACATAGACGTTCCAGGTAGGACGACTGAGGACTGAAAGAGGTGTTTGCCCTTGCAGCAGAATGCGAGAGCTGTGCTCTGCTGTCCACCGGTGACGCAGCCGAGGACCAAACTCCTGGCGCAGCCTGAGAAAAGCTCGTCAAAGCGAGCCTGGTGTGAAACGGACCCAGTCGCTCTAACTGCTTTAAATAATCACCAGATGACAGTGCAGCATAACAGCACACTCTGACCTGCTTCAACAAGAGGTTTTACTCCAGTTTTATTGGAAACGTGTCTTCTTGCCCCATGGTGTTTCAACTCTTGCTCCCACCTTCTGCTGTACTAGGCCTCGTACAGGCAAATGCCAGAGCTCTTCTTGGCTCTCAACACCTCTTTGCAAGCAGAAAAAGCAGGCACCAGGAGCTTGGGTCCGTGAATCGGAGCGTTCCTGTCTAATGATTAGGAGCACACCGTGCGTGGACATGACTGCCATGGCCTGGCACCATTCAGCTTGCCATGGGTCCTAGCACCTTTTTCCCCGCCTCATCCTGCAGTCAGGGATCTGCTTCCTGCCAGTTCTGACCTTTGATTTTAGCCAGCTTAGCAGCTCTCTAAGTGCACGTGCTCCTCGTCCCTTGTTTTCCAGGCCACCTGCATTTTGAGGAACTGCCGTATGCTCAGATCGCCTCAGAAAACAATGTCTCTGAGAGCTTAGTGCGGCTTTGCATAGACAGGACCACGCGTCTCTTCTGTGTCTGCATAGAGGACAGGCAGAACGTTGCCTTCCTTTGGAGAGACGTTGGCATGCTGATCATCGAGGGCAAGGATGTTAAAATGAAATTCTATGAAGACTTTCTGAAAAAGCTGAATGGGACAACGAATGCTTTGCAAGCTCTTCTCAGGGTAGGATTTTCATTTTCCCAGCACTACCCATGGTTCTTCTGAAGTGCCTTCCAGGGACTGGGTGGCTGCTTTCTCCTGGCCTGTCGTGCTTCTTCAGCCAGTTGGGCTCCTCGTGGTCTGCAGGAAAGCAGACTCTGTAGAGCTCTTCCCTTGCAGGCAGGGGCCTGGCTCTGCAAGAGACCCCCCCCGAGAGAGGCCTTGCTTTTTGGCAAAAGGCTAGCGTGCCAGTGGAGATCGCTGCTCAGCCCAGCGTTTGGGCAGGGAGCGGAGGTGCAGGCAGAGCAAGGCTTGCTGAGGCCGGAGCCCTTAGGCAGCTCTCGGTGGGGCTAAGCTGGACCAAGCAGCCAGCCCTTGTCAGTGTCCCCATCGCCTGTCACTTGTCTCTGTCTATTGCAGATGCCAGAGATGAACAACTCTGTCATCTCTCACCTCGACACCGCTGCTTCTCAGACCGCTTCTGAACGTGTCATTGTCTTTCCAATGTGAGTAAGCTTTTTCCTGCTGCTCTCAGCAGAGAAAGAGATCGGCTTCTCAGCTCATGCTTGCGGGGGAGGGCTGCCTTGCCGGGCCCTGTGGATTATGCTTGTGACGGTACTCTTCAGTGTTGGGAGGACTGCTTTGCAGGGAACTCCGTGGAGAAACGTGGGACAGCAGAAGTGCTTTAGACGACTGCGCTGCTATAGACATGGAGAGTTTTTTGGGCTCGTTCTCCATCAGCATGCTCCCACCATTTCTTTTCTCCTGTGAGCGAGACTGCCTTCCGCTTGGGCCCACGGGCTAGAGGAGGAACAGTTCCATGTCCAAACCGGAGCTTGAGTCTGGTGGGGCTCCACATTGCTTTGTGAGCTATGAGTGAGAGGTAGCTATGCGCTGGATGGTACTATGAGTTAGAGAGGAATAAGTTTTTCCCCTGAAGCAGCAGGCAGGATTATTGCGAGGTCAGCCATGCTCACAGCAAGGACAGGAGAACATTGGCACAGTGCCCTGTCTTCAGCGTGGTGCTCTTCTTTCCAGGTACAAGCACGAGAGCATGCTTAAGAAGCCAACGGGGACAGTGAGTCTGAGAGGACAAGTGAAGCCCAGCAAAGATCAAAGGGCAGTGAGTCTGATCGGACAAGTGAAGCCCAGCAAAGAACAAGGCTGGACAAAAGGAGGAGAGAGCGTCAAGAAAGGTAAGGAACCCATGGGTCACTTGTAGGGGCATGTAGGTTTCCTTCCTCCTTGTCTGGAGGGGATTAGGGCCGAGGTTACCACAGAGTGCCTGGAGGAGCCTGAGACACCTCCTGTGACTCTATCCCCATGGTGGGAAAGCTCGAGCAAGCCATTGTGGAACAAGATTGTGCGACAGCCCTGCACCACAAACGTCCACTGCGAGTGCTGAAGGACACCTTTCCTGTGGCCTCCACTCCCCAGCCTGTGCTGCAAACCCTGGAAAGCTCTGACCCTGCTTCCTTCCATGCTCTCAGATGCCTCACAAACAATGCCTCTGTTGTGAGCGTGCCTCTGTAGCAAATGTGTGTGCGTGGGACCGATCAACAGATGCAAGAGCCGTCTCCTCTTGTGCGAAGCGATTCCCCACCCCAGAATGACTCTTTGAGGGCATGGGCATCTCCCAGGGAGTCCCCCATTTCAGCACACGGGGGAGATAAGGGCGTCAAAACGGTATTGCCCAGGAAACAACGGTGCACTATAGCCAGGAAGAAAGAGATGGAGAGTGTCAGAAAAGGCCTACGAGGTCCCAGGAAACATGGCTCCAAAGGGACAAAAATGACCCCTGCCAATGGTGTTGCCACAGGCTTGAGCTGATCTGCACGCCATTCTTGCTGGAACTGGGACAGAATTGGCGCACGATTACCACAACAGCAGAGATGCTTTACTCAAGTTGTCTCCTTTCTTCTTTCCAGAGGATCTTCCCAAGAAGCGCCTCCTTCATCGAGCAACACTTGCTCCAGAGAGGTTACCCGCCCTGACTGTAAAGCCGGAGAGCAGTCAGAAAGCTGAGCAGACAGAGCGTCGTGCCAGGTGGGACTCCTGGAGAGACAAATGTGGCTGCTGCCCTGCTCTTGTCTCTGTAGGAGTGCAGTTTCTCCTGGACGCAGAAGCTGTACGAACTCAAAGTGCAGCTATCCCATCTCCCACTACCTTGCGATTTCTTGCTGCATGGCAAGCATCTTGCAGCATCACTTCTTAGCTGGGTAACTAATGGCAACGGCTCCTTGCAGGACTGGGAGGTCTTTCTTGCTTTCCCTCAGACTGCAATGAGCACAGTGTCTCGAGTCTGAAGAGACTTCCCCAGGAGCGATGGTGGAGGAGTGCAGGTGTTCTCCTAGCATCTTTTGGACACTATCGAGTGTTGGTCCGGGCTGGGCTCAACCACCCGGGCTGTTTCCAGCTCTCGGAGAGACATGACAGAGAGCAGATCAAGCATTCAGGGGCTCTGCAGCCTTTTGCAGCGGAAGCAGCTGCACCACTTGGAAGCGGATGATGCGAAACCAGCTCCTCCCACACTCTGGTCACCTTGCCCCATTGTGTCTTTGCAGGAAGCTTCCGGCCATCCAGAGGAGTTCTGTGAAGGAAAAGGAAGAGGAAGAGAAAGTAATTCCTCAGGTGACTCCCAGGATGGTAGACTTTATTGCCAAAGCTATTGAGCAGAGGAAAGAGGTACGTGGCATGGACTGCTGCAGAGAGTGCGTCTTACTGAACTGTAGAATAGCGTCACTCGATGGACACCGGTTCACAGAACATTCTTGACTTGTGCCTTCATGTGACCACTGAGTTGTTTCTTTGGGTGCTTCACTGAAGAGAAGCCCTTTGCTGTGTCATTTGAGAAGATGCTTTTCATCCCCATTAGCTTCCTGAAACACACCCAAGAGCTTACCCGGGGATGCTTCTGATGGCAACGTCACTGCATGGCTTGCCTGGGTGGGATAGGCAGCTGTCAGGTTGCTTCTAGCCCCGTGGTCGCTTAGCTTGCCCAGACATTCCAGAAGGGCTCTTCAGGCGACTCTTCGGTTGAGCCTGCAGGAGCATGGGAGCAACCCTGAGCTGACAGACGGGCAGAAGACTGAGTGAGGGTGGAAGGGAGTGCAGGAAGGGGGGAGACACCCCAGCCCTCCCCGCACAGCGTTACTAACTGTCTGTGGTTGCGTTTTGGTCACCCTCCAGAATAAGTGCTTGAAGATTAAGGAGACGCTTCCAAAACACATTCAGAATTTCTTGGCTGAGGAGGAAAATAAGAACAAAGAGCTGCAGGAGGAGAAAAAGAAACAACCCAAGCAGCGAAGCGCAGCACTAACCAAAGCAAAAGTCAAGAGAGAAGTGGAGATGCCAACAACCGAGGTACTTTGAATTTGTGCACTAAAGGAGCACTTTCCCACCGGGGATCTGAGGCTGCAAGGTGCTTCTAGCACCCAAGCCGTAGTAGCACTATTGCTGCAGCACTGCAGGGTGGGTTGCTGCTGCCTTTGCTGAGCAAGAGAGACCAAGAGGGAGTTTTAGCAAAACGCCGGTAGTGCTGGGACATGACCCTGGGAGCGCACCGATGGCCTTGTGCTGGTTGTTTTCCCAGTCCCCCTGGGGTCCCTGCCAGAAGTGGTCTGGAGGTTGTCTGGGAGGGTGGGAGGGGGCTGCATGCTGGGAAGCATCAGCCCAGCGCTGCGGGGCTGTTGTAATGAGAGTAATTCCTTTGCAGGAATCCTGTCCCTCTGAGGAGAGAAGTCCCGAGAGAACTCCCAGCTCTCTGTCTGAGAGCGACTCGGGGCAGTCCAGCCCTGACCTCATGGAGAGGATGATGGGGGAGTGGGACGAGGACGGAGAAGAGCCACCCAGAACTCAGCAGGACAGCCCTGTGCCCCCTAAGCGGTAAGCGTGCAGCAGCTGCAGCCAAGGCCTGGGGTAGTGGAGTGGTGCCGAGGCACCTGTGGGTCGAGGAAGCCAGCCCCTGAGCCAAGGGGTCGCTTACAGAGCCCTGGGAAGCCGAAGGCCAGGGGTCTGAGCTGGCTTAGAGCCCAATGCCAGGGGCCTCTCCGCAGCCCAGAGCAGCCCACGCTTGAAACTCCTCCTGCATCGAAGGGGCTGTGGGGCCGAATGGGGCCTTGCGGGGAAAGGGTGGCTGGTTGAGGGAAGAGACAGGAGTGTTGCGGCTGAACAGTGAGAGAGACTTTGTCCTTACTGCTGCAGGAGTCTTTCTCCACGGACTCATGGGACCCTAAGGGAGGTGGTGACATGCATCGTGGAGCAGGTGGCCCGTAAACAAAGGGGAGAGAGAGATGCGGAGAGGGATCTGCAGGAGCAGCTCAAGTGGTAAATTTCCCCGGACGCGGGCAGTATTTCCTCCCTTGCAGTGCCCTTCCTTCCACTCCCCCAGCCCTGCTGGAAAGAGGGGTTTTTCCTGGCACTGGCCTTCTGCAGCCCCAGCAGGCGGCCTGCTCGGGAGCCCCGTCTGGGAGCGCTCTCCAAGTGCTCACACCACCTCGTCCCGCTGTGTGCTTGCAGTGAGCTGGCAGTGCTGCGGTGGAGTCGGTCGGCGAAAGAGGAACAGAGCTACCACCAGCTTTGGCAAGTGGGTCACCAGCCTGCACCCCCTGCTGGGCCAAGGCAGAGAGAGTCAAGACGGGTAAGTGCCCTGGGCTCCTGTCCACAAAACAGTATTCAGGAATGGGATTGGACACAGGGGTGGGACTGCATCACAGGGACCGTGGGCCTGCTGTCTCCAGCCAGCGTCAGATCCCCTCATTTCTGTCCTGAACAGTCTTGCAGTGTTGCTCTGCATGTCTCTGCGTATGCAGAACTACAGAGGTTTGTGTTGATCTCCGCAGGTGCGAAGAGTAGTGCCAATGCCTGTCAGCAAGGGACCGGAGAGGCCGTCCGGCACACAGAAGGGTCCAGATGGAGACATCCAGCAAGGGCCCTCCCTGCAGCACGAATGGGACCAGGGTTGCCCATCCAGGCTATTAACGCCAACACCTCCTTCCATTCAATAAAGCCCTGTCTCCAAAGTTCTCTGGGTCTTTCCTTGGTGGCCGTCCATTCTGCACTTTGCAGCGGATGAGCTTTCATGGAGCAGGGAAAGGCCAGCACGGGAGGGAGGGCTTGACTGTCAGTCCGGCTCCCAGGGCAGCTCTCTCCCAAGGCCAAAGCTGTACCTGCTCGCCTGCAGCTCTGCTGCTGGTAGCAAGCACACTTCTTGCTGCTGGCGTGTCCTCGGCTGCATGACCTGCTTTGGCTGCACATCCCTGATTAGGAAGGGACTGTGCAGGGAAAAGGAAGAGGAAGGGAAAGGGGAAGGGAAATGGGAATGGGAGCGGGAAGGGGAAGGGAAACAGGAACAGGAAGAGGAAGGGGAACAGGAATGGGAATGGGAACGGGAACGGGAACGGGAATGGGGAGAGAAATGGGAAGGGGAACAGGAAGGGGAAGGGAAATGGGAAGGGGAAGGGGAACAAGAAGGGGAAGGGAAATTGGAAGGGAAAGGGGAAGGAAAAGAGGAAGGGGAAGGAAAAGGGGAAGGGGAAGGGGAACGGGGATGGGAAGGGGAAGCAGAATGGGAACAGGAAAGGGAAGGGAAATGGGAAGAGGAGGAGGAAGAGGAAGCGTAAAGGGAAGGGGAAGGGGAAGAGGGAGAGGGAGAGGGAGACGGAGAGGGAGAGGGAGAGGGAGAGGGAGAGGGAGGGGAAGGGGAAGGGGAAGGGGAAGGGGAGGAGGAAGAGGAAGAGGAAGAGGAAGAGGAAGAGGAAGAGGAAGAGGAAGAGGAAGAGGAAGAGGAAGAGGAAGAGGAAGAGGAAGAGGAAGAGGAAGAGGAAGAGGAAGAGGAAGAGGAAGAGGAAGAGGAAGAGGAAGAGGAAGAGGAAGAGGAAGAGGAAGAGGAAGAGGAGCGGGCTTTTGCCTGGGGCAGTTCCTGGCATCAGTCCCCTTGGAGGTCAAAATTGTCCAGAGGCTTGCAAAGCAGAGGCTCTCCAGTGTGCCCAGGCCAACACTGCCAGGGATACCCAGAGCTGTGCAGGCATCGTGATGGGCTGTGGGGACAGTGACATCCAAGGCAGGAACTATGGCTGCGGAAACAGGGAGGAAAGCTTATGGTGAGGACGTTTTTTCAGTCAGGAAGTTAAGATTAATTGAAACCTTAAAAGTTGAGGACTGGGAGAGTGGATGGGCACTTACAACTTTGGTGAGGAAGCGGAAGAGGAAGGGGAAGAGGAAGGGGAAGAGGAAGAGGAGGAAAAGACATTGCTGTTGTTTAAATTATTGAGGAAATTAATTGTTTTTTGCTTAATGGAGAAAGGAGAGATGAAATCCCCATTGATAAACCTGGGAAAACTATAAAGCTCTTCGTTGCCTGACAAAGGTGTCCTTGACCCAGGTTAGCAAAGCAAATCTAAGAGATGGATGTCAGCTGACTGAGCAAAAAAATCCGTCTCCTTTAGAACTAACTCTGAGCAGTCTAGAATCAAAAGTACATAAAGAAGAGAAAGGATTCTAGGCAAGCTGTCTTCTTTCTCCCAGCTGCTGCGGAACCAAGGCATTCTACTGGCCTGGAATGATCAGGAGGAGAAGTATCAATCAACTTGGAGATCATGTCTTTAAGAGTCTTGTCAGGCAATTGGATATTAGCCTGTCTTCACGATCTTCTGGAATACTTCTTGAAAATGATTGCTAGATATTTAGTTACCAGATTGCTTCCAGTAATGCTGATATTTAAATGAAACTGAAGAAAGAGGTAACCTATGTAATCTGTGTGAACTGCTTGAGAGAGTCCAGCACAGAGCCACAAGGATGATTAAGGGAGCGGAGCGTCTTCCTTACGACGAAAGGCTGAGGGAGATGGGTCTCTTTAGCTTGGAGGAGACTGAGGGGTGACCGTATTAATGTTTATAAATATGTAAAGGGCGAATGCCAGGAGGACGGAGCCAGGCTCTTCTCGGTGACATCCAATGACAGGACAAGGGGCAATGGGTGCAAGCTGGAGTGTAGGAGGTTCTGCTTAAATATGAGACAAAACGTTTTTACGGTGAGGGTGACAGAACACTTGAACAGGCTGCCCGGGGCGTTGTGGAGTCTCCTTCTCTGGAGACTTTCTAAACCCACCTGGACGTGTTCCTGTGTGACATGATTTAGGTGTTCCTGCTCCGGCAGGGGGACTGGACTAGATGATCTTTCAAGGTACCTTCCAATCCCTAATATTCTGTGATTCTGTGATTCTGTGTGAATAAGTGCACTACAGCAGCTGAGTAAGATACAACATTAGCAATGTTGCTTTTGCACAGCAGTACCAAAAACTCTAGCAGCAGTGCAGAAAGCTCAGCAGCAACTCCAAGTTAGTGACCAATGAAATACTGATTTTAGGTCACACGTGTAGGGAAAGTGCGGAAAGCTTTAGGCAAAGACAAACTGCAGGAAGATGTGAAAAATCACGTCTTGCATTTCCCATTGCTTCTTGAAATCTGCTAGCCTGAGTGATTGAGTTTAGGGCAGTGACATACTTGAGTCCCGTGACCTGGAAGATGGAAAGACCAGTTTGACTGATACGGAGGACTGGGATGCCATACGTTTCCTTTCCTTTGAGGGAATCTTTTGTGTGCAAATGTCCCAGATGTCACTGCCACTCAAGAGAACTTTTCCTTGGGAAAAAGACAAGGAATATTCAGCAAGGTGTCCTGGTTGCAGTTAGGACAGAGTTAATTTTTCCTCAAAGTAGCTGGTAGGGTGCTATGTTTTGGATTAGGATGAGAAGAGCGCTGATAGCATGCTGATGTTTTAATTGTTGCAGAGCAGTGTTTACACCAGGCCAAGGACTTTTCGGCTTCTCGCTCTGTCCTGCCAGCGAGCAGGCTGGGGGTGCAGCAGGAGCTGGGAGGGGACAGACCCAGGACAGCTGACCCAAACTGGCCAAAGGGGTATTCCATACCATCTGGCGTCATGCTAAACAATATATAGGGGTGGCTGGCCGGGGTGGGGGGCTGGCTGCTCGGGGGATAGGCTGGGCATCGGTCAGCGGGTGGTGAGCAATTGCATTGTGCATCACTTGTTTTCTTACACATTATTAGTAGTAGTACTATTATCATTATCACTATTATTATTATTATTGTTATTATTATATTCCTGTCTTAATAAACTGTCTCTATCTCAACTCACCGGCTTCACTTTCCCGTTTCTCTCCCCCATCCCAGAGAGGGAGGGGGGAGGGTGAGCGAACGGCTGTGTGGTGTTTAGCTGCCAGCCGGGTTAAACCACAACACAAGGTCAATGAACAATCTGGCTTCTGTCAAGCTCTCCAGGATTATCCAGGGCAGTGCATGTGTCCTTCCAATGTGCCATTCCTGACTGTAAGTGAAGCTCACTGTAACTGTTCTCTATTTTAAAATGTAATTGGAAGAGCATGAAGCTTACTTCATGACAACCGTTATGAGACATCACAGCACCATGAAAAACCTAAAGCACTAAGTTGTAAGGTAGAGAAAATAGACTGCTCCTTGGATATATTCCCATGTTAAAGCTCTTGACCACTGACCACAAGACTGTGATTTCCAGTTGCTGCTTCCATTGGCACAGCTGGCCGAGGACCCTGTGTGGCACCAGGAGCTTGGGTCTGTGGTTGGGTGCTTTCTTTTCATGATTAGGAGCACACTGTGTGTGGACATGGCTGCCATAGACTAGCACCTTTTTCCATGCCTCATCCTGCAGTTATGGATCTTCTTCCTGCCAATTCTGATCTCTGATTTCAGCCAGCGTAGCAGCTCTCTAAGGGCACGAGTTCCTCTTCCCTTGTTTTCCAGGCCACCGCCATTTGGAGCAACTGCCGGATGCTCAGATTGCCTCGGGAATCCGTGTCTCTGAGAGCGCAGTGCGGCTTTGCATGGAAAGGACCACGCGTCTCTTCCGTGCCTGCACAGAGGACATGCAGAACGTTGCCTTCCTTTGGAGGGACATTGCCATGCTGATCATCCAGGGAAAAAATGTCAAAATGCGATTCTCTGCAGTCCATGGCAACATTTTTAGCATCACAGCCCCATGAAAATGCTAACCCACTGAGTTGTAAATTAGATTAAAAAGACCACTTCTTGGATATAATCCCATAGTAAAGCTCTTTTATTTCCGTGACTACAAACCACAGACCACGAGGCCATCCAGGCTGCTAATGGCGGCACTTCATTCTGTTCAATAAAGCTTTGTTTCCAAAACACACTGGGTCTTTCCTTGGTGGCTGTCCACCCTGCACTTTGCAGCGGATGAACTTTGGTGGAGCAGGGAAAGGCCAGCACGGGAGGGAGAGCTTGACTGTCAGTCCGGCTCCCAGGGCAGCTCTCTCCCGAGGCCAAAGCTGTACCTGCTCACCTGCAGCTCTGCTCTTGGTGGCCAGCACACTTCCCGCTGCTGGCTGGTCCCCGCCGCATGCCCTGCTGCAGCTGCAAATCCCTGCTTGGAAGGGACTCTGCAGGGAACAGGAGGAAGAGGAAGAGAAGCAGGCTTTTGCCTGGGGCAGCTCTGGGCACCAGTCCCCTCACCGGTCAAAACTGTCCGGAGGCTTGCAAAGCCAGGGTGCTCCGGGGTGCCCAGGCCAGCACTGCCAGGGGTACCCAGAGCTGTGCAGGCACCATGCTGTGCCGCGGGAGCAGCTTTTTCAGTCAGGTAGATAGTTTCACTCCCACTTGTCCCTGAGGGGCCTTTTGTTCCACACCTCCTTGTCAGAAAGGCTGGGAGGAGCGCAGGGGAGATGAGCAGACCTCCAAAAGCTCCTCTCCAGACACCTGGGTCAGGACAATGCTCTCAGCAGCAGGCTTGAGAGCGGGCTGTGCAACAGGAGGGAAGGCACCCCAAGGCTGCTGGGCACCCACACCCTGCCTGGGCTCTGCGGGTGCTCCAGGCCAGCAGTGGCAGTGGCTGCAGCTGCAGCGGGACCCAGACCCCTGCAGGCAGCAGCAAGGCACTTCCCCGATGGTCCGGAGGGGCTCTGGCTGCAGAGGGGCTGCCGCGGTGCTGGTAGTGGCACTGCTCATCCTGCACGTCCCATCTGAGGGGCTCCTTGGGCTCCCTGGCACTGTCACAGTGAGCAGCTGAAAAGACAGGTGGCCCCTTCCACAAAACATCCCCCTTAACGTTGCTCGAAAGGTGAGATGTTCATCTGGTGGGGCTTCCTTTGTTAGTAATAGAAGAAGAAATAATACAATATTGTTTAGTATGTTACATTTGCGATGTACTGTTCCGAGGCTGCGCTTGGAAGATACAAAATATATGTGCAAGGGTAACATGAGAATGCACCAATTCATGATGAGGAGTAAGGAGGATTAAAAGAATGCTCAATTTGCAAGACATCTAGATAACTGGGGCTTCTTGGACTCTGGGAACTGGGTCAAACCAACCTTGCGGTTTGGACTGAGACCAAGGGCTCAGAGAGCATGCGTGAAAAGGAAAGGTTAAAAAGTTCAACTCTGATGAAGACATCTTACTTCATCCCGACGACCACCCGGACGACCACCAGAGAGTAATACGCAAGCGCAGAAGGACTGATAAGATAATTAGCATACGAAGCGAGGCTAGGCGGAGCTAGGAAATGAATATGCATAGATGAGTTGTGAAACCTAATGCATATGTAGTATCTTAGGAGATAAAAGAGAACTAAGAGAACAAATCAGACGAAGTTAGATTTGGGCAGGCATGCCCCTAACTTCCGGCACCTAATAAAGCACCTTCATATAATCACTTTGTGGATTATGTGTCTTCATGAACGCTAACACCTTGGCCCAGGCAGCCCTAATGGCTGTAGGACAGAAAGCAGAGCCCCACCTGTGGTGCCTGTAGTTTCTCCATAGGCTGTCAATTAGTGTGCCTGGGAGGCTTCTTTCTTCTCATTGTCTCCATGTCTCTTTTGTCAGGTCTGTGTGTTGGTCTAGTTTGCTTTCTGGTTTTTGGTTTTGGGGAAAGAAACCCACCAGCCGTTACAGCCCATGAGCACTTCTGGCCTGGGGAAAGCCCTCATGGTCAGGAGACAGTGAGGTGGGGGCAGCTCCCCCAAATGCCCTCTGCAGCCCCTACCTGCTACAGGGTCCCCCCTGGGCAGCGCCTGGGCAGGGGCGCTGCAGCCCCTCTGTGACACGGTCTGAGGTCACAGTGCGACAGTCCCACCTCACAATGGTGACTGCCACCTTTTAACCTGGGGCCGCCACACGTCCTCCCACTTGTCCCTGAGAGGCCGAGGGGACTCCAGGCACTCTCCAGGGAGTTGCTCTTGCCACTGCTCTGCTTTGGAGGAACTGCTCTGAAGTGAGGAGGAGAAGGTGGAAAGGGAGGCCACAGCAGGGGTGGAACTGAGATGGCAAAATACCTCTTCTCAGCACCTTGCTTCCCTCCAACAATTGAGAAGCTCTTAAATTCTGGTAAGGCCTTCAGGCCCAATTTCACGAGGGTTGTCAGGCTCAATGACATCTCTGAAAACTGGTGTGGATCCCCTGAGGCCAGTGGGGGTGGCTGGGAAGGCCTGGTGTCTGCAGGAAAGGGCCTCCTTGACCATGCCAAAGGGCTGAGGGACCGACCTGGCAGCCGGGGTTCGGGGCTTTTTTCCTGACCCAGCCCCTGTGTTCCCTACGGCACCCCAGGCAGAAGTTGCCAGTCCTGAGGGTTGCTCCTTGCCTGGCAGTGGGCACTGCCCACCCTCAGCTCCTGGCTGGCTGGAAGAGCCGGAGGGGTCTGTGGGCTGTGCAGCGTCGCTGTGCTGGGAGGTGCGACGTGGAGAAGCTGCACATATATCTGCATATACACACGTGTTGAAGCTCCTCTGTCCACTTCCATGACTAGAAGTGAAAGACTGGGGGAGATCCGCTACCGAAGGACAATTGTATGCAACTGCAGAAGAGTCAGTTGATAGGGTAGATTCTTAAACATAAAAGATACACCTGTTTTTATTGAGAGAGTCATTCCTTATGAGAGTTTTATTACCACAACATCCGCAGCATATCAAACTCTCTGATGAAATAGGCTTTGCCCCAAAGAAATGGCAAATTTCCTGCCACTCGTCGCTGCCTCAAGCAGACCAAAACGGTAGTACTTCTGCAAAACTGTTTACTTGAAAAGAGCAGTGGCAAAAGTAGAATGTGCTGACTGAGGTTGAATATACCCCATTCACTTCAGTCAAAGAGCACACGACAGAGAAATGACAGCAAATACAGCTCTTCTGAGCACCCTCAAAGCCACATGTAGTGGGTATCCATGGCAAGGTTTTGTTAGCAGGGGGCTGTAGGGGTGGCTTCTGTGAGAAGACTCCAGAAGCTGCCCCCCCTGCAGGCTGCGGCCTGTGGAGGACCCCCACTGGAGCAGATTCCGGGCCTGAGCTGCAGCCGGTGGAGAGGGGCCCACACAGGATCAGGGAGTCTGGGGGGAGGTGCTGCTTGTGGGGGACCCAGGTTGGAGCAGTGTCCTCCTGACGGATGGACCCCGTGGTACGGAGCCATATCTGGAGCAGTTCTTGAAGAGCTGCTACCTGTGGGAAGCCCACACAGGATCAGTTCGGGAAGGACTGCATCCTGTGGGACTGACCCCACATTGGAGCAGGGGAATAGAGTGACTGAGAAGGAGCGTCAGAGACAAAGTACTATAGAATGATCACAACCCCCATACCCCCGTTCCCCTGCACCGCTCGTGGGGAGGAGGTGGAAGAGGGTGGATGGGTGGAAGGCGTTTTTGTTTTCTTTCCTTTGTTTCTCACTTCTGTGGACTGTTAGTAACAGGCAATGAAACTTAATATCTCCCTACTCTGACTCTGTTTTGCCCATCACAATAATAGTTGCGCAACCTTCCCGTCCATATCTCAATCCTTGAGCCCTTTGCATCGTATTTTCCCTCCCTTTCCCTTTGAGGAGGCGGAGTGAGAGAGTGGAGCTTGGCTGCCCACCCAAGTAAAACCACCACACCACCCAAGAATGATACAAGGAAGCAGGCTACATATGTTCCCCACTCCTCTCCTCTGCCAAACCGTAGCATCCTTTTAACTGGTAGCTTTGCCTCTGGGACATCTTATGTGAGACCGCTAAGTTCTGCGCTCTCTGATATATTCCTCCTTTTCTGAGCACATTTTTGCTGACACGCGTCAATACACAGGGGACAAGGGGAAGCTGCTCCCTGCTGGGGACACACCAGGGCCTGCCCTGAGCCTTCTAGAGTCCCACGGAGCACAGCACCGTGCCCTCACTGGTGCCACAGTCCACTGCCAGGTTGGCCTTGAGGGTGGGTCACACCTGGAGACCTGCACCTGAAAGGCAAGGAGCCCTCTTTGGGGCAGCCTGAGGAGTCCTGCAGCCTCTGCTGGGCTCTAGAGAATGCAGCTGAAGAGTTCAAAATGCATCGGTCCTTGGATAGCTGTGTGCTAAGTGGCTTTAATGTTGCCGTCGGAGAGCATGACGTGTCTTTTCCTTGGTTTTCCAGAGCTCGCTAAGATTTGGGCCAGCGCATCCTACTACCTGAGTCAACAGCTGGCTCTCCACCAGGTGGGACTTGCCTCTTCTTCCCTCACACCCTGATGTTCCATGAAGCAATGAGAGCCCTTTGTCATCGAGTGCAGTTATTCTTCCCTCCTTTGGAAGCAGGACCAATGCCCCAGAAGGCCTCAGTAATGCACTGCTGGGCCACGGACTAGCTCCGCTGTCAATTCAGATGTACTGTGAGGTCCAGGCTCGGATTTCAGAAAAAGGGCTGGACTTTTCCTGGGGCTTCCTGAGTCCCCCATTGCCAGAGCTGATTACCGAACTGGGCCGGGGTACTACTTCAAGGGTCGTTCCAAGTGTGGGAAGCCCCCTTGTATCTTAGTGAGCCAATGGACGTGTGTCGGCTTTTCCTGCACTACCTGGCTCTTCCTTGGGGAAGGGGGGTGAGAGGGAAAAGTCCAGGCCCTCTACGTCTTCTCCCAGCTCTCCAAGGAACCCATCTTGCTGAGTTGTACCTCAGGTGTGGACAGGGCACAAAGCTCCCTCCCCGCTCTCTGGCAAGTCATCTCTTTGTCCCTGCAAAGCTTCTTCTGATCCACCCTCTTCTGTTTCAGGCTGTCCGCATTCCTGGTCTTGGAACATTCACAGTTGTCACAGAGCAAGTAGCCAGCCAGAAAAATGACATCGTGACTGTTGAGAGACCCATGTTTCATCTGGCTAAGGCTATTGTGCACAACCATGACCTCCGATACGACTACATAGACGTTCCAGGTAGGACGACTGAGGACTGAAAGAGGTGTTTGCCCTTGCAGCAGAATGCGAGAGCTGTGCTCTGCTGTCCACCGGTGACGCAGCCGAGGACCAAACTCCTGGCGCAGCCTGAGAAAAGCTCGTCAAAGCGAGCCTGGTGTGAAACGGACCCAGTCGCTCTAACTGCTTTAAATAATCACCAGATGACAGTGCAGCATAACAGCACACTCTGACCTGCTTCAACAAGAGGTTTTACTCCAGTTTTATTGGAAACGTGTCTTCTTGCCCCATGGTGTTTCAACTCTTGCTCCCACCTTCTGCTGTACTAGGCCTCGTACAGGCAAATGCCAGAGCTCTTCTTGGCTCTCAACACCTCTTTGCAAGCAGAAAAAGCAGGCACCAGGAGCTTGGGTCCGTGAATCGGAGCGTTCCTGTCTAATGATTAGGAGCACACCGTGCGTGGACATGACTGCCATGGCCTGGCACCATTCAGCTTGCCATGGGTCCTAGCACCTTTTTCCCCGCCTCATCCTGCAGTCAGGGATCTGCTTCCTGCCAGTTCTGACCTTTGATTTTAGCCAGCTTAGCAGCTCTCTAAGTGCACGTGCTCCTCGTCCCTTGTTTTCCAGGCCACCTGCATTTTGAGGAACTGCCGTATGCTCAGATCGCCTCAGAAAACAATGTCTCTGAGAGCTTAGTGCGGCTTTGCATAGAAAGGACCACGCGTCTCTTCTGTGTCTGCATAGAGGACAGGCAGAACGTTGCCTTCCTTTGGAGAGACGTTGGCATGCTGATCATCGAGGGCAAGGATGTTAAAATGAAATTCTATGAAGACTTTCTGAAAAAGCTGAATGGGACAACGAATGCTTTGCAAGCTCTTCTCAGGGTAGGATTTTCATTTTCCCAGCACTACCCATGGTTCTTCTGAAGTGCCTTCCAGGGACTGGGTGGCTGCTTTCTCCTGGCCTGTCGTGCTTCTTCAGCCAGTTGGGCTCCTCGTGGTCTGCAGGAAAGCAGACTCTGTAGAGCTCTTCCCTTGCAGGCAGGGGCCTGGCTCTGCAAGAGACCCCCCCCGAGAGAGGCCTTGCTTTTTGGCAAAAGGCTAGCGTGCCAGTGGAGATCGCTGCTCAGCCCAGCGTTTGGGCAGGGAGCGGAGGTGCAGGCAGAGCAAGGCTTGCTGAGGCCGGAGCCCTTAGGCAGCTCTCGGTGGGGCTAAGCTGGACCAAGCAGCCAGCCCTTGTCAGTGTCCCCATCGCCTGTCACTTGTCTCTGTCTATTGCAGATGCCAGAGATGAACAACTCTGTCATCTCTCACCTCGACACCGCTGCTTCTCAGACCGCTTCTGAACGTGTCATTGTCTTTCCAATGTGAGTAAGCTTTTTCCTGCTGCTCTCAGCAGAGAAAGAGATCGGCTTCTCAGCTCATGCTTGCGGGGGAGGGCTGCCTTGCCGGGCCCTGTGGATTATGCTTGTGACGGTACTCTTCAGTGTTGGGAGGACTGCTTTGCAGGGAACTCCGTGGAGAAACGTGGGACAGCAGAAGTGCTTTAGACGACTGCGCTGCTATAGACATGGAGAGTTTTTTGGGCTCGTTCTCCATCAGCATGCTCCCACCATTTCTTTTCTCCTGTGAGCGAGACTGCCTTCCGCTTGGGCCCACGGGCTAGAGGAGGAACAGTTCCATGTCCAAACCGGAGCTTGAGTCTGGTGGGGCTCCACATTGCTTTGTGAGCTATGAGTGAGAGGTAGCTATGCGCTGGATGGTACTATGAGTTAGAGAGGAATAAGTTTTTCCCCTGAAGCAGCAGGCAGGATTATTGCGAGGTCAGCCATGCTCACAGCAAGGACAGGAGAACATTGGCACAGTGCCCTGTCTTCAGCGTGGTGCTCTTCTTTCCAGGTACAAGCACGAGAGCATGCTTAAGAAGCCAACGGGGACAGTGAGTCTGAGAGGACAAGTGAAGCCCAGCAAAGATCAAAGGGCAGTGAGTCTGATCGGACAAGTGAAGCCCAGCAAAGAACAAGGCTGGACAAAAGGAGGAGAGAGCGTCAAGAAAGGTAAGGAACCCATGGGTCACTTGTAGGGGCATGTAGGTTTCCTTCCTCCTTGTCTGGAGGGGATTAGGGCCGAGGTTACCACAGAGTGCCTGGAGGAGCCTGAGACACCTCCTGTGACTCTATCCCCATGGTGGGAAAGCTCGAGCAAGCCATTGTGGAACAAGATTGTGCGACAGCCCTGCACCACAAACGTCCACTGCGAGTGCTGAAGGACACCTTTCCTGTGGCCTCCACTCCCCAGCCTGTGCTGCAAACCCTGGAAAGCTCTGACCCTGCTTCCTTCCATGCTCTCAGATGCCTCACAAACAATGCCTCTGTTGTGAGCGTGCCTCTGTAGCAAATGTGTGTGCGTGGGACCGATCAACAGATGCAAGAGCCGTCTCCTCTTGTGCGAAGCGATTCCCCACCCCAGAATGACTCTTTGAGGGCATGGGCATCTCCCAGGGAGTCCCCCATTTCAGCACACGGGGGAGATAAGGGCGTCAAAACGGTATTGCCCAGGAAACAACGGTGCACTATAGCCAGGAAGAAAGAGATGGAGAGTGTCAGAAAAGGCCTACGAGGTCCCAGGAAACATGGCTCCAAAGGGACAAAAATGACCCCTGCCAATGGTGTTGCCACAGGCTTGAGCTGATCTGCACGCCATTCTTGCTGGAACTGGGACAGAATTGGCGCACGATTACCACAACAGCAGAGATGCTTTACTCAAGTTGTCTCCTTTCTTCTTTCCAGAGGATCTTCCCAAGAAGCGCCTCCTTCATCGAGCAACACTTGCTCCAGAGAGGTTACCCGCCCTGACTGTAAAGCCGGAGAGCAGTCAGAAAGCTGAGCAGACAGAGCGTCGTGCCAGGTGGGACTCCTGGAGAGACAAATGTGGCTGCTGCCCTGCTCTTGTCTCTGTAGGAGTGCAGTTTCTCCTGGACGCAGAAGCTGTACGAACTCAAAGTGCAGCTATCCCATCTCCCACTACCTTGCGATTTCTTGCTGCATGGCAAGCATCTTGCAGCATCACTTCTTAGCTGGGTAACTAATGGCAACGGCTCCTTGCAGGACTGGGAGGTCTTTCTTGCTTTCCCTCAGACTGCAATGAGCACAGTGTCTCGAGTCTGAAGAGACTTCCCCAGGAGCGATGGTGGAGGAGTGCAGGTGTTCTCCTAGCATCTTTTGGACACTATCGAGTGTTGGTCCGGGCTGGGCTCAACCACCCGGGCTGTTTCCAGCTCTCGGAGAGACGTGACAGAGAGCAGATCAAGCATTCAGGGGCTCTGCAGCCTTTTGCAGCGGAAGCAGCTGCACCACTTGGAAGCGGATGATGCGAAACCAGCTCCTCCCACACTCTGGTCACCTTGCCCCATTGTGTCTTTGCAGGAAGCTTCCGGCCATCCAGAGGAGTTCTGTGAAGGAAAAGGAAGAGGAAGAGAAAGTAATTCCTCAGGTGACTCCCAGGATGGTAGACTTTATTGCCAAAGCTATTGAGCAGAGGAAAGAGGTACGTGGCATGGACTGCTGCAGAGAGTGCGTCTTACTGAACTGTAGAATAGCGTCACTCGATGGACACCGGTTCACAGAACATTCTTGACTTGTGCCTTCATGTGACCACTGAGTTGTTTCTTTGGGTGCTTCACTGAAGAGAAGCCCTTTGCTGTGTCATTTGAGAAGATGCTTTTCATCCCCATTAGCTTCCTGAAACACACCCAAGAGCTTACCCGGGGATGCTTCTGATGGCAACGTCACTGCATGGCTTGCCTGGGTGGGATAGGCAGCTGTCAGGTTGCTTCTAGCCCCGTGGTCGCTTAGCTTGCCCAGACATTCCAGAAGGGCTCTTCAGGCGACTCTTCGGTTGAGCCTGCAGGAGCATGGGAGCAACCCTGAGCTGACAGACGGGCAGAAGACTGAGTGAGGGTGGAAGGGAGTGCAGGAAGGGGGGAGACACCCCAGCCCTCCCCGCACAGCGTTACTAACTGTCTGTGGTTGCGTTTTGGTCACCCTCCAGAATAAGTGCTTGAAGATTAAGGAGACGCTTCCAAAACACATTCAGAATTTCTTGGCTGAGGAGGAAAATAAGAACAAAGAGCTGCAGGAGGAGAAAAAGAAACAACCCAAGCAGCGAAGCGCAGCACTAACCAAAGCAAAAGTCAAGAGAGAAGTGGAGATGCCAACAACCGAGGTACTTTGAATTTGTGCACTAAAGGAGCACTTTCCCACCGGGGATCTGAGGCTGCAAGGTGCTTCTAGCACCCAAGCCGTAGTAGCACTATTGCTGCAGCACTGCAGGGTGGGTTGCTGCTGCCTTTGCTGAGCAAGAGAGACCAAGAGGGAGTTTTAGCAAAACACCGGTAGTGCTGGGACATGACCCTGGGAGCGCACCGATGGCCTTGTGCTGGTTGTTTTCCCAGTCCCCCTGGGGTCCCTGCCAGAAGTGGTCTGGAGGTTGTCTGGGAGGGTGGGAGGGGGCTGCATGCTGGGAAGCATCAGCCCAGCGCTGCGGGGCTGTTGTAATGAGAGTAATTCCTTTGCAGGAATCCTGTCCCTCTGAGGAGAGAAGTCCCGAGAGAACTCCCAGCTCTCTGTCTGAGAGCGACTCGGGGCAGTCCAGCCCTGACCTCATGGAGAGGATGATGGGGGAGTGGGACGAGGACGGAGAAGAGCCACCCAGAACTCAGCAGGACAGCCCTGTGCCCCCTAAGCGGTAAGCGTGCAGCAGCTGCAGCCAAGGCCTGGGGTAGTGGAGTGGTGCCGAGGCACCTGTGGGTCGAGGAAGCCAGCCCCTGAGCCAAGGGGTCGCTTACAGAGCCCTGGGAAGCCGAAGGCCAGGGGTCTGAGCTGGCTTAGAGCCCAATGCCAGGGGCCTCTCCGCAGCCCAGAGCAGCCCACGCTTGAAACTCCTCCTGCATCGAAGGGGCTGTGGGGCCGAATGGGGCCTTGCGGGGAAAGGGTGGCTGGTTGAGGGAAGAGACAGGAGTGTTGCGGCTGAACAGTGAGAGAGACTTTGTCCTTACTGCTGCAGGAGTCTTTCTCCACGGACTCATGGGACCCTAAGGGAGGTGGTGACATGCATCGTGGAGCAGGTGGCCCGTAAACAAAGGGGAGAGAGAGATGCGGAGAGGGATCTGCAGGAGCAGCTCAAGTGGTAAATTTCCCCGGACGCGGGCAGTATTTCCTCCCTTGCAGTGCCCTTCCTTCCACTCCCCCAGCCCTGCTGGAAAGAGGGGTTTTTCCTGGCACTGGCCTTCTGCAGCCCCAGCAGGCGGCCTGCTCGGGAGCCCCGTCTGGGAGCGCTCTCCAAGTGCTCACACCACCTCGTCCCGCTGTGTGCTTGCAGTGAGCTGGCAGTGCTGCGGTGGAGTCGGTCGGCGAAAGAGGAACAGAGCTACCACCAGCTTTGGCAAGTGGGTCACCAGCCTGCACCCCCTGCTGGGCCAAGGCAGAGAGAGTCAAGACGGGTAAGTGCCCTGGGCTCCTGTCCACAAAACAGTATTCAGGAATGGGATTGGACACAGGGGTGGGACTGCATCACAGGGACCGTGGGCCTGCTGTCTCCAGCCAGCGTCAGATCCCCTCATTTCTGTCCTGAACAGTCTTGCAGTGTTGCTCTGCATGTCTCTGCGTATGCAGAACTACAGAGGTTTGTGTTGATCTCCGCAGGTGCGAAGAGTAGTGCCAATGCCTGTCAGCAAGGGACCGGAGAGGCCGTCCGGCACACAGAAGGGTCCAGATGGAGACATCCAGCAAGGGCCCTCCCTGCAGCACGAATGGGACCAGGGTTGCCCATCCAGGCTATTAACGCCAACACCTCCTTCCATTCAATAAAGCCCTGTCTCCAAAGTTCTCTGGGTCTTTCCTTGGTGGCCGTCCATTCTGCACTTTGCAGCGGATGAGCTTTCATGGAGCAGGGAAAGGCCAGCACGGGAGGGAGGGCTTGACTGTCAGTCCGGCTCCCAGGGCAGCTCTCTCCCAAGGCCAAAGCTGTACCTGCTCGCCTGCAGCTCTGCTGCTGGTAGCAAGCACACTTCTTGCTGCTGGCGTGTCCTCGGCTGCATGACCTGCTTTGGCTGCACATCCCTGATTAGGAAGGGACTGTGCAGGGAAAAGGAAGAGGAAGGGAAAGGGGAAGGGAAATGGGAATGGGAGCGGGAAGGGGAAGGGAAACAGGAACAGGAAGAGGAAGGGGAACAGGAATGGGAATGGGAACGGGAATGGGGAGAGAAATGGGAAGGGGAACAGGAAGGGGAAGGGAAATGGGAAGGGGAAGGGGAACAAGAAGGGGAAGGGAAATTGGAAGGGAAAGGGGAAGGAAAAGAGGAAGGGGAAGGAAAAGGGGAAGGGGAAGGGGAACGGGAAGGGGAAGGGGAACGGGAATGGGAAGGGGAAGCAGAATGGGAACAGGAAAGGGAAGGGAAATGGGAAGAGGAGGAGGAAGAGGAAGCGTAAAGGGAAGGGGAAGGGGAAGAGGGAGAGGGAGAGGGAGAGGGAGGGGAAGGGGAAGGGGAAGGGGAAGGGGAAGGGGAAGGGGAAGGGGAAGGGGAAGGGGAAGGGGAAGGGGAAGGGGAAGGGGAAGGGGAAGGGGAAGGGGAAGGGGAAGGGGAAGGGGAAGGGGAGGAGGAAGAGGAAGAGGAGGAGGAGGAGGAGGAGGAGGAGGAGGAGGAGGAAGGGGAAGAGGAAGAGGAAGAGGAAGAGGGAGAGGAAGAGGGAGAGGAAGAGGAAGAGGAAGAGGAAGAGGAAGAGGAAGAGGAAGAGGAAGAGGAAGAGGAAGAGGAAGAGGAAGAGGAAGAGGAAGAGGAAGAGGAAGAGGAAGAGGAAGAGGAAGAGGAAGAGGAAGAGGAAGAGGAGCGGGCTTTTGCCTGGGGCAGTTCCTGGCATCAGTCCCCTTGGAGGTCAAAATTGTCCAGAGGCTTGCAAAGCAGAGGCTCTCCAGTGTGCCCAGGCCAACACTGCCAGGGATACCCAGAGCTGTGCAGGCATCGTGATGGGCTGTGGGGACAGTGACATCCAAGGCAGGAACTATGGCTGCGGAAACAGGGAGGAAAGCTTATGGTGAGGACGTTTTTTCAGTCAGGAAGTTAAGATTAATTGAAACCTTAAAAGTTGAGGACTGGGAGAGTGGATGGGCACTTACAACTTTGGTGAGGAAGCGGAAGAGGAAGGGGAAGAGGAAGGGGAAGAGGAAGAGGAGGAAAAGACATTGCTGTTGTTTAAATTATTGAGGAAATTAATTGTTTTTTGCTTAATGGAGAAAGGAGAGATGAAATCCCCATTGATAAACCTGGGAAAACTATAAAGCTCTTCGTTGCCTGACAAAGGTGTCCTTGACCCAGGTTAGCAAAGCAAATCTAAGAGATGGATGTCAGCTGACTGAGCAAAAAAATCCGTCTCCTTTAGAACTAACTCTGAGCAGTCTAGAATCAAAAGTACATAAAGAAGAGAAAGGATTCTAGGCAAGCTGTCTTCTTTCTCCCAGCTGCTGCGGAACCAAGGCATTCTACTGGCCTGGAATGATCAGGAGGAGAAGTATCAATCAACTTGGAGATCATGTCTTTAAGAGTCTTGTCAGGCAATTGGATATTAGCCTGTCTTCACGATCTTCTGGAATACTTCTTGAAAATGATTGCTAGATATTTAGTTACCAGATTGCTTCCAGTAATGCTGATATTTAAATGAAACTGAAGAAAGAGGTAACCTATGTAATCTGTGTGAACTGCTTGAGAGAGTCCAGCACAGAGCCACAAGGATGATTAAGGGAGCGGAGCGTCTTCCTTACGACGAAAGGCTGAGGGAGATAGGTCTCTTTAGCTTGGAGGAGACTGAGGGGTGACCGTATTAATGTTTATAAATATGTAAAGGGCGAATGCCAGGAGGACGGAGCCAGGCTCTTCTCGGTGACATCCAATGACAGGACAAGGGGCAATGGGTGCAAGCTGGAGTGTAGGAGGTTCTGCTTAAATATGAGACAAAACGTTTTTACGGTGAGGGTGACAGAACACTTGAACAGGCTGCCCGGGGCGTTGTGGAGTCTCCTTCTCTGGAGACTTTCTAAACCCACCTGGACGTGTTCCTGTGTGACATGATTTAGGTGTTCCTGCTCCGGCAGGGGGACTGGACTAGATGATCTTTCAAGGTACCTTCCAATCCCTAATATTCTGTGATTCTGTGATTCTGTGTGAATAAGTGCACTACAGCAGCTGAGTAAGATACAACATTAGCAATGTTGCTTTTGCACAGCAGTACCAAAAACTCTAGCAGCAGTGCAGAAAGCTCAGCAGCAACTCCAAGTTAGTGACCAATGAAATACTGATTTTAGGTCACACGTGTAGGGAAAGTGCGGAAAGCTTTAGGCAAAGACAAACTGCAGGAAGATGTGAAAAATCACGTCTTGCATTTCCCATTGCTTCTTGAAATCTGCTAGGCTGAGTGATTGAGTTTAGGGCAGTGACATACTTGAGTCCCGTGACCTGGAAGATGGAAAGACCAGTTTGACTGATACGGAGGACTGGGATGCCATACGTTTCCTTTCCTTTGAGGGAATCTTTTGTGTGCAAATGTCCCAGATGTCACTGCCACTCAAGAGAACTTTTCCTTGGGAAAAAGACAAGGAATATTCAGCAAGGTGTCCTGGTTGCAGTTAGGACAGAGTTAATTTTTCCTCAAAGTAGCTGGTAGGGTGCTATGTTTTGGATTAGGATGAGAAGAGCGCTGATAACATGCTGATGTTTTAATTGTTGCAGAGCAGTGTTTACACCAGGCCAAGGACTTTTCGGCTTCTCGCTCTGTCCTGCCAGCGAGCAGGCTGGGGGTGCAGCAGGAGCTGGGAGGGGACAGACCCAGGACAGCTGACCCAAACTGGCCAAAGGGGTATTCCATACCATCTGACGTCATGCTAAACAATATGTAGGGGTGGCTGGCCGGGGTGGGGGGCTGGCTGCTCGGGGGATAGGCTGGGCATCGGTCAGCGGGTGGTGAGCAATTGCATTGTGCATCACTTGTTTTCTTACACATTATTATTATTAATACTATTATCATTATCACTATTATTATTATTATTGTTATTATTATATTCCTGTCTTAATAAACTGTCTCTATCTCAACTCACCGGCTTCACTTTCCCGTTTCTCTCCCCCATCCCAGAGAGGGAGGGGGGAGGGTGAGCGAACGGCTGTGTGGTGTTTAGCTGCCAGCCGGGTTAAACCACAACACAAGGTCAATGAACAATCTGGCTTCTGTCAAGCTCTCCAGGATTATCCAGGGCAGTGCATGTGTCCTTCCAATGTGCCATTCCTGACTGTAAGTGAAGCTCACTGTAACTGTTCTCTATTTTAAAATGTAATTGGAAGAGCATGAAGCTTACTTCATGACAACCGTTATGAGACATCACAGCACCATGAAAAACCTAAAGCACTAAGTTGTAAGGTAGAGAAAATAGACTGCTCCTTGGATATATTCCCATGTTAAAGCTCTTGACCACTGACCACAAGACTGTGATTTCCAGTTGCTGCTTCCATTGGCACAGCTGGCCGAGGACCCTGTGTGGCACCAGGAGCTTGGGTCTGTGGTTGGGTGCTTCTTTTCATGATTAGGAGCACACTGTGTGTGGACATGGCTGCCATAGACTAGCACCTTTTTCCATGCCTCATCCTGCAGTTATGGATCTTCTTCCTGCCAATTCTGATCTCTGATTTCAGCCAGCGTAGCAGCTCTCTAAGGGCACGAGTTCCTCTTCCCTTGTTTTCCAGGCCACCGCCATTTGGAGCAACTGCCGGATGCTCAGATTGCCTCGGGAATCCGTGTCTCTGAGAGCGCAGTGCGGCTTTGCATGGAAAGGACCACGCGTCTCTTCCGTGCCTGCACAGAGGACATGCAGAACGTTGCCTTCCTTTGGAGGGACATTGCCATGCTGATCATCCAGGGAAAAAATGTCAAAATGCGATTCTCTGCAGTCCATGGCAACATTTTTAGCATCACAGCCCCATGAAAATGCTAACCCACTGAGTTGTAAATTAGATTAAAAAGACCACTTCTTGGATATAATCCCATAGTAAAGCTCTTTTATTTCCGTGACTACAAACCACAGACCACGAGGCCATCCAGGCTGCTAATGGCGGCACTTCATTCTGTTCAATAAAGCTTTGTTTCCAAAACACACTGGGTCTTTCCTTGGTGGCTGTCCACCCTGCACTTTGCAGCGGATGAACTTTGGTGGAGCAGGGAAAGGCCAGCATGGGAGGGAGAGCTTGACTGTCAGTCCAGCTCCCAGGGCAGCTCTCTCCCGAGGCCAAAGCTGTACCTGCTCGCCTGCAGCTCTGCTCTTGGTGGCCAGCAAACTTCCCGCTGCTGGCTGGTCCCCGCCGCATGCCCTGCTGCAGCTGCAAATCCCTGCTTGGAAGGGACTCTGCAGGGAACAGGAGGAAGAGGAAGAGAAGCAGGCTTTTGCCTGGGGCAGCTCTGGGCACCAGTCCCCTCACCGGTCAAAACTGTCCGGAGGCTTGCAAAGCCAGGGTGCTCCGGGGTGCCCAGGCCAGCACTGCCAGGGGTACCCAGAGCTGTGCAGGCACCATGCTGTGCCGCGGGAGCAGCTTTTTCAGTCAGGTAGATAGTTTCACTCCCACTTGTCCCTGAGGGGCCTTTTGTTCCACACCTCCTTGTCAGAAAGGCTGGGAGGAGCGCAGGGGAGATGAGCAGACCTCCAAAAGCTCCTCTCCAGACACCTGGGTCAGGACAATGCTCTCAGCAGCAGGCTTGAGAGCGGGCTGTGCAACAGGAGGGAAGGCACCCCAAGGCTGCTGGGCACCCACACCCTGCCTGGGCTCTGCGGGTGCTCCAGGCCAGCAGTGGCAGTGGCTGCAGCTGCAGCGGGACCCAGACCCCTGCAGGCAGCAGCAAGGCACTTCCCCGATGGTCCGGAGGGGCTCTGGCTGCAGAGGGGCTGCCGCGGTGCTGGTAGTGGCACTGCTCATCCTGCATGTCCCATCTGAGGGGCTCCTTGGGCTCCCTGGCACTGTCACAGTGAGCAGCTGAAAAGACAGGTGGCCCCTTCCACAAAACATCCCCCTTAACGTTGCTCGAAAGGTGAGATGTTCATCTGGTGGGGCTTCCTTGGCCCAGGCAGCCCTAATGGCTGTAGGACAGAAAGCAGAGCCCCACCTGTGGTGCCTGTAGTTTCTCCATAGGCTGTCAATTAGTGTGCCTGGGAGGCTTCTTTCTTCTCATTGTCTCCATGTCTCTTTTGTCAGGTCTGTGTGTTGGTCTAGTTTGCTTTCTGGTTTTTGGTTTTGGGGAAAGAAACCCACCAGCAGTTACAGCCCATGAGCACTTCTGGCCTGGGGAAAGCCCTCATGGTCAGGAGACAGTGAGGTGGGGGCAGCTCCCCCAAATGCCCTCTGCAGCCCCTACCTGCTACAGGGTCCCCCCTGGGCAGCGCCTGGGCAGGGGCGCTGCAGCCCCTCTGTGACACGGTCTGAGGTCACAGTGCGACAGTCCCACCTCACAATGGTGACTGCCACCTTTTAACCTGGGGCCGCCACACGTCCTCCCACTTGTCCCTGAGAGGCCGAGGGGACTCCAGGCACTCTCCAGGGAGTTGCTCTTGCCACTGCTCTGCTTTGGAGGAGCTGCTCTGAAGTGAGGAGGAGAAGGTGGAAAGGGAGGCCACAGCAGGGGTGGAACTGAGATGGCAAAATACCTCTTCTCAGCACCTTGCTTCCCTCCAACAATTGAGAAGCTCTTAAATTCTGGTAAGGCCTTCAGGCCCAATTTCACGAGGGTTGTCAGGCTCAATGACATCTCTGAAAACTGGTGTGGATCCCCTGAGGCCAGTGGGGGTGGCTGGGAAGGCCTGGTGTCTGCAGGAAAGGGCCTCCTTGACCATGCCAAAGGGCTGAGGGACCGACCTGGCAGCCGGGGTTCGGGGCTTTTTTCCTGACCCAGCCCCTGTGTTCCCTACGGCACCCCAGGCAGAAGTTGCCAGTCCTGAGGGTTGCTCCTTGCCTGGCAGTGGGCACTGCCCACCCTCAGCTCCTGGCTGGCTGGAAGAGCCGGAGGGGTCTGTGGGCTGTGCAGCGTCGCTGTGCTGGGAGGTGCAACGTGGAGAAGCTGCACATATATCTGCATATACACACGTGTTGAAGCTCCTCTGTCCACTTCCATGACTAGAAGTGAAAGACTGGGGGAGATCCGCTACCGAAGGACAATTGTATGCAACTGCAGAAGAGTCAGTTGATAGGGTAGATTCTTAAACATAAAAGATACACCTGTTTTTATTGAGAGAGTCATTCCTTATGAGAGTTTTATTACCACAACATCCGCAGCATATCAAACTCTCTGATGAAATAGGCTTTGCCCCAAAGAAATGGCAAATTTCCTGCCACTCGTCGCTGCCTCAAGCAGACCAAAACGGTAGTACTTCTGCAAAACTGTTTACTTGAAAAGAGCAGTGGCAAAAGTAGAATGTGCTGACTGAGGTTGAATATACCCCATTCACTTCAGTCAAAGAGCACACGACAGAGAAATGACAGCAAATACAGCTCTTCTGAGCACCCTCAAAGCCACATGTAGTGGGTATCCATGGCAAGGTTTTGTTAGCAGGGGGCTGTAGGGGTGGCTTCTGTGAGAAGACTCCAGAAGCTGCCCCCCCTGCAGGCTGCGGCCTGTGGAGGACCCCCACTGGAGCAGATTACGGGCCTGAGCTGCAGCCGGTGGAGAGGGGCCCACACAGGATCAGGGAGTCTGGGGGGAGGTGCTGCTTGTGGGGGACCCAGGTTGGAGCAGTGTCCTCCTGACGGATGGACCCCGTGGTACGGAGCCATATCTGGAGCAGTTCTTGAAGAGCTGCTACCTGTGGGAAGCCCACACAGGATCAGTTCGGGAAGGACTGCATCCTGTGGGACTGACCCCACATTGGAGCAGGGGAATAGAGTGACTGAGAAGGAGCGTCAGAGACAAAGTACTATAGAATGATCACAACCCCCATACCCCCGTTCCCCTGCACCGCTCGTGGGGAGGAGGTGGAAGAGGGTGGATGGGTGGAAGGCGTTTTTGTTTTCTTTCCTTTGTTTCTCACTTCTGTGGACTGTTAGTAACAGGCAATGAAACTTAATATCTCCCTACTCTGACTCTGTTTTGCCCATCACAATAATAGTTGCGCAACCTTCCCGTCCATATCTCAATCCTTGAGCCCTTTGCATCATATTTTCCCTCCCTTTCCCTTTGAGGAGGCGGAATGAGAGAGTGGAGCTTGGCTGCCCACCCAAGTAAAACCACCACACCACCCAAGAATGATACAAGGAAGCAGGCTACATATGTTCCCCACTCCTCTCCTCTGCCAAACCGTAGCATCCTTTTAACTGGTAGCTTTGCCTCTGGGACATCTTATGTGAGACCGCTAAGTTCTGCGCTCTCTGATATATTCCTCCTTTTCTGAGCACGTTTTTGCTGACACGCGTCAATACACAGGGGACAAGGGGAAGCTGCTCCCTGCTGGGGACACACCAGGGCCTGCCCTGAGCCTTCTAGAGTCCCACGGAGCACAGCACCGTGCCCTCACTGGTGCCACAGTCCACTGCCAGGTTGGCCTTGAGGGTGGGTCACACCTGGAGACCTGCACCTGAAAGGCAAGGAGCCCTCTTTGGGGCAGCCTGAGGAGTCCTGCAGCCTCTGCTGGGCTCTAGAGAATGCAGCTGAAGAGTTCAAAATGCATCGGTCCTTGGATAGCTGTGTGCTAAGTGGCTTTAATGTTGCCGTCGGAGAGCATGACGTGTCTTTTCCTTGGTTTTCCAGAGCTCGCTAAGATTTGGGCCAGCGCATCCTACTACCTGAGTCAACAGCTGGCTCTCCACCAGGTGGGACTTGCCTCTTCTTCCCTCACACCCTGATGTTCCATGAAGCAATGAGAGCCCTTTGTCATCGAGTGCAGTTATTCTTCCCTCCTTTGGAAGCAGAACCAATGCCCCAGAAGGCCTCAGTAATGCACTGCTGGGCCACGGACTAGCTCCGCTGTCAATTCAGATGTACTGTGAGGTCCAGGCTCGGATTTCAGAAAAAGGGCTGGACTTTTCCTGGGGCTTCCTGAGTCCCCCATTGCCAGAGCTGATTACCGAACTGGGCTGGGGTACTACTTCAAGGGTCGTTCCAAGTGTGGGAAGCCCCCTTGTATCTTAGTGAGCCAATGGACGTGTGTCGGCTTTTCCTGCACTACCTGGCTCTTCCTTGGGGAAGGGGGGTGAGAGGGAAAAGTCCAGGCCCTCTACGTCTTCTCCCAGCTCTCCAAGGAACCCATCTTGCTGAGTTGTACCTCAGGTGTGGACAGGGCACAAAGCTCCCTCCCCGCTCTCTGGCAAGTCATCTCTTTGTCCCTGCAAAGCTTCTTCTGATCCACCCTCTTCTGTTTCAGGCTGTCCGCATTCCTGGTCTTGGAACATTCACAGTTGTCACAGAGCAAGTAGCCAGCCAGAAAAATGACATCGTGACTGTTGAGAGACCCATGTTTCATCTGGCTAAGGCTATTGTGCACAACCATGACCTCCGATACGACTACATAGACGTTCCAGGTAGGACGACTGAGGACTGAAAGAGGTGTTTGCCCTTGCAGCAGAATGCGAGAGCTGTGCTCTGCTGTCCACCGGTGACGCAGCCGAGGACCAAACTCCTGGCGCAGCCTGAGAAAAGCTCGTCAAAGCGAGCCTGGTGTGAAACGGACCCAGTCGCTCTAACTGCTTTAAATAATCACCAGATGACAGTGCAGCATAACAGCACACTCTGACCTGCTTCAACAAGAGGTTTTACTCCAGTTTTATTGGAAACGTGTCTTCTTGCCCCATGGTGTTTCAACTCTTGCTCCCACCTTCTGCTGTACTAGGCCTCGTACAGGCAAATGCCAGAGCTCTTCTTGGCTCTCAACACCTCTTTGCAAGCAGAAAAAGCAGGCACCAGGAGCTTGGGTCCGTGAATCGGAGCGTTCCTGTCTAATGATTAGGAGCACACCGTGCGTGGACATGACTGCCATGGCCTGGCACCATTCAGCTTGCCATGGGTCCTAGCACCTTTTTCCCCGCCTCATCCTGCAGTCAGGGATCTGCTTCCTGCCAGTTCTGACCTTTGATTTTAGCCAGCTTAGCAGCTCTCTAAGTGCACGTGCTCCTCGTCCCTTGTTTTCCAGGCCACCTGCATTTTGAGGAACTGCCGTATGCTCAGATCGCCTCAGAAAACAATGTCTCTGAGAGCTTAGTGCGGCTTTGCATAGAAAGGACCACGCGTCTCTTCTGTGTCTGCATAGAGGACAGGCAGAACGTTGCCTTCCTTTGGAGAGACGTTGGCATGCTGATCATCGAGGGCAAGGATGTTAAAATGAAATTCTATGAAGACTTTCTGAAAAAGCTGAATGGGACAACGAATGCTTTGCAAGCTCTTCTCAGGGTAGGATTTTCATTTTCCCAGCACTACCCATGGTTCTTCTGAAGTGCCTTCCAGGGACTGGGTGGCTGCTTTCTCCTGGCCTGTCGTGCTTCTTCAGCCAGTTGGGCTCCTCGTGGTCTGCAGGAAAGCAGACTCTGTAGAGCTCTTCCCTTGCAGGCAGGGGCCTGGCTCTGCAAGAGACCCCCCCCGAGAGAGGCCTTGCTTTTTGGCAAAAGGCTAGCGTGCCAGTGGAGATCGCTGCTCAGCCCAGCGTTTGGGCAGGGAGCGGAGGTGCAGGCAGAGCAAGGCTTGCTGAGGCCGGAGCCCTTAGGCAGCTCTCGGTGGGGCTAAGCTGGACCAAGCAGCCAGCCCTTGTCAGTGTCCCCATCGCCTGTCACTTGTCTCTGTCTATTGCAGATGCCAGAGATGAACAACTCTGTCATCTCTCACCTCGACACCGCTGCTTCTCAGACCGCTTCTGAACGTGTCATTGTCTTTCCAATGTGAGTAAGCTTTTTCCTGCTGCTCTCAGCAGAGAAAGAGATCGGCTTCTCAGCTCATGCTTGCGGGGGAGGGCTGCCTTGCCGGGCCCTGTGGATTATGCTTGTGACGGTACTCTTCAGTGTTGGGAGGACTGCTTTGCAGGGAACTCCGTGGAGAAACGTGGGACAGCAGAAGTGCTTTAGACGACTGCGCTGCTATAGACATGGAGAGTTTTTTGGGCTCGTTCTCCATCAGCATGCTCCCACCATTTCTTTTCTCCTGTGAGCGAGACTGCCTTCCGCTTGGGCCCACGGGCTAGAGGAGGAACAGTTCCATGTCCAAACCGGAGCTTGAGTCTGGTGGGGCTCCACATTGCTTTGTGAGCTATGAGTGAGAGGTAGCTATGCGCTGGATGGTACTATGAGTTAGAGAGGAATAAGTTTTTCCCCTGAAGCAGCAGGCAGGATTATTGCGAGGTCAGCCATGCTCACAGCAAGGACAGGAGAACATTGGCACAGTGCCCTGTCTTCAGCGTGGTGCTCTTCTTTCCAGGTACAAGCACGAGAGCATGCTTAAGAAGCCAACGGGGACAGTGAGTCTGAGAGGACAAGTGAAGCCCAGCAAAGATCAAAGGGCAGTGAGTCTGATCGGACAAGTGAAGCCCAGCAAAGAACAAGGCTGGACAAAAGGAGGAGAGAGCGTCAAGAAAGGTAAGGAACCCATGGGTCACTTGTAGGGACATGTAGGTTTCCTTCCTCCTTGTCTGGAGGGGATTAGGGCCGAGGTTACCACAGAGTGCCTGGAGGAGCCTGAGACACCTCCTGTGACTCTATGGTGGGAAAGCTCGAGCAAGCCATTGTGGAACAAGATTGTGCGACAGCCCTGCACCACAAACGTCCACTGCGAGTGCTGAAGGACACCTTTCCTGTGGCCTCCACTCCCCAGCCTGTGCTGCAAACCCTGGAAAGCTCTGACCCTGCTTCCTTCCATGCTCTCAGATGCCTCACAAACAATGCCTCTGTTGTGAGCGTGCTTCTGTAGCAAATGTGTGTGCGTGGGACCGATCAACAGATGCAAGAGCCGTCTCCTCTTGTGCGAAGCGATTCCCCACCCCAGAATGACTCTTTGAGGGCATGGGCATCTCCCAGGGAGTCCCCCATTTCAGCACACGGGGGAGATAAGGGCGTCAAAACGGTATTGCCCAGGAAACAACGGTGCACTATAGCCAGGAAGAAAGAGATGGAGAGTGTCAGAAAAGGCCTACGAGGTCCCAGGAAACATGGCTCCAAAGGGACAAAAATGACCCCTGCCAATGGTGTTGCCACAGGCTTGAGCTGATCTGCACGCCATTCTTGCTGGAACTGGGACAGAATTGGCGCACGATTACCACAACAGCAGAGATGCTTTACTCAAGTTGTCTCCTTTCTTCTTTCCAGAGGATCTTCCCAAGAAGCGCCTCCTTCATCGAGCAACACTTGCTCCAGAGAGGTTACCCGCCCTGACTGTAAAGCCGGAGAGCAGTCAGAAAGCTGAGCAGACAGAGCGTCGTGCCAGGTGGGACTCCTGGAGAGACAAATGTGGCTGCTGCCCTGCTCTTGTCTCTGTAGGAGTGCAGTTTCTCCTGGACGCAGAAGCTGTACGAACTCAAAGTGCAGCTATCCCATCTCCCACTACCTTGCGATTTCTTGCTGCATGGCAAGCATCTTGCAGCATCACTTCTTAGCTGGGTAACTAATGGCAACGGCTCCTTGCAGGACTGGGAGGTCTTTCTTGCTTTCCCTCAGACTGCAATGAGCACAGTGTCTCGAGTCTGAAGAGACTTCCCCAGGAGCGATGGTGGAGGAGTGCAGGTGTTCTCCTAGCATCTTTTGGACACTATCGAGTGTTGGTCCGGGCTGGGCTCAACCACCCGGGCTGTTTCCAGCTCTCGGAGAGACGTGACAGAGAGCAGATCAAGCATTCAGGGGCTCTGCAGCCTTTTGCAGCGGAAGCAGATGCACCACTTGGAAGCGGATGATGCGAAACCAGCTCCTCCCACACTCTGGTCACCTTGCCCCATTGTGTCTTTGCAGGAAGCTTCCGGCCATCCAGAGGAGTTCTGTGAAGGAAAAGGAAGAGGAAGAGAAAGTAATTCCTCAGGTGACTCCCAGGATGGTAGACTTTATTGCCAAAGCTATTGAGCAGAGGAAAGAGGTACGTGGCATGGACTGCTGCAGAGAGTGCGTCTTACTGAACTGTAGAATAGCGTCACTCGATGGACACCGGTTCACAGAACATTCTTGACTTGTGCCTTCATGTGACCACTGAGTTGTTTCTTTGGGTGCTTCACTGAAGAGAAGCCCTTTGCTGTGTCATTTGAGAAGATGCTTTTCATCCCCATTAGCTTCCTGAAACACACCCAAGAGCTTACCCGGGGATGCTTCTGATGGCAACGTCACTGCATGGCTTGCCTGGGTGGGATAGGCAGCTGTCAGGTTGCTTCTAGCCCCGTGGTCGCTTAGCTTGCCCAGACATTCCAGAAGGGCTCTTCAGGCGACTCTTCGGTTGAGCCTGCAGGAGCATGGGAGCAACCCTGAGCTGACAGACGGGCAGAAGACTGAGTGAGGGTGGAAGGGAGTGCAGGAAGGGGGGAGACACCCCAGCCCTCCCCGCACAGCGTTACTAACTGTCTGTGGTTGCGTTTTGGTCACCCTCCAGAATAAGTGCTTGAAGATTAAGGAGACGCTTCCAAAACACATTCAGAATTTCTTGGCTGAGGAGGAAAATAAGAACAAAGAGCTGCAGGAGGAGAAAAAGAAACAACCCAAGCAGCGAAGCGCAGCACTAACCAAAGCAAAAGTCAAGAGAGAAGTGGAGATGCCAACAACCGAGGTACTTTGAATTTGTGCACTAAAGGAGCACTTTCCCACCGGGGATCTGAGGCTGCAAGGTGCTTCTAGCACCCAAGCCGTAGTAGCACTATTGCTGCAGCACTGCAGGGTGGGTTGCTGCTGCCTTTGCTGAGCAAGAGAGACCAAGAGGGAGTTTTAGCAAAACACCGGTAGTGCTGGGACATGACCCTGGGAGCGCACCGATGGCCTTGTGCTGGTTGTTTTCCCAGTCCCCCTGGGGTCCCTGCCAGAAGTGGTCTGGAGGTTGTCTGGGAGGGTGGGAGGGGGCTGCATGCTGGGAAGCATCAGCCCAGCGCTGCGGGGCTGTTGTAATGAGAGTAATTCCTTTGCAGGAATCCTGTCCCTCTGAGGAGAGAAGTCCCGAGAGAACTCCCAGCTCTCTGTCTGAGAGCGACTCGGGGCAGTCCAGCCCTGACCTCATGGAGAGGATGATGGGGGAGTGGGACGAGGACGGAGAAGAGCCACCCAGAACTCAGCAGGACAGCCCTGTGCCCCCTAAGCGGTAAGCGTGCAGCAGCTGCAGCCAAGGCCTGGGGTAGTGGAGTGGTGCCGAGGCACCTGTGGGTCGAGGAAGCCAGCCCCTGAGCCAAGGGGTCGCTTACAGAGCCCTGGGAAGCCGAAGGCCAGGGGTCTGAGCTGGCTTAGAGCCCAATGCCAGGGGCCTCTCCGCAGCCCAGAGCAGCCCACGCTTGAAACTCCTCCTGCATCGAAGGGGCTGTGGGGCCGAATGGGGCCTTGCGGGGAAAGGGTGGCTGGTTGAGGGAAGAGACAGGAGTGTTGCGGCTGAACAGTGAGAGAGACTTTGTCCTTACTGCTGCAGGAGTCTTTCTCCACGGACTCATGGGACCCTAAGGGAGGTGGTGACATGCATCGTGGAGCAGGTGGCCCGTAAACAAAGGGGAGAGAGAGATGCGGAGAGGGATCTGCAGGAGCAGCTCAAGTGGTAAATTTCCCCGGACGCGGGCAGTATTTCCTCCCTTGCAGTGCCCTTCCTTCCACTCCCCCAGCCCTGCTGGAAAGAGGGGTTTTTCCTGGCACTGGCCTTCTGCAGCCCCAGCAGGCGGCCTGCTCGGGAGCCCCGTCTGGGAGCGCTCTCCAAGTGCTCACACCACCTCGTCCCGCTGTGTGCTTGCAGTGAGCTGGCAGTGCTGCGGTGGAGTCGGTCGGCGAAAGAGGAACAGAGCTACCACCAGCTTTGGCAAGTGGGTCACCAGCCTGCACCCCCTGCTGGGCCAAGGCAGAGAGAGTCAAGACGGGTAAGTGCCCTGGGCTCCTGTCCACAAAACAGTATTCAGGAATGGGATTGGACACAGGGGTGGGACTGCATCACAGGGACCGTGGGCCTGCTGTCTCCAGCCAGCGTCAGATCCCCTCATTTCTGTCCTGAACAGTCTTGCAGTGTTGCTCTGCATGTCTCTGCGTATGCAGAACTACAGAGGTTTGTGTTGATCTCCGCAGGTGCGAAGAGTAGTGCCAATGCCTGTCAGCAAGGGACCGGAGAGGCCGTCCGGCACACAGAAGGGTCCAGATGGAGACATCCAGCAAGGGCCCTCCCTGCAGCACGAATGGGACCAGGGTTGCCCATCCAGGCTATTAACGCCAACACCTCCTTCCATTCAATAAAGCCCTGTCTCCAAAGTTCTCTGGGTCTTTCCTTGGTGGCCGTCCATTCTGCACTTTGCAGCGGATGAGCTTTCATGGAGCAGGGAAAGGCCAGCACGGGAGGGAGGGCTTGACTGTCAGTCCGGCTCCCAGGGCAGCTCTCTCCCAAGGCCAAAGCTGTACCTGCTCGCCTGCAGCTCTGCTGCTGGTAGCAAGCACACTTCTTGCTGCTGGCGTGTCCTCGGCTGCATGACCTGCTTTGGCTGCACATCCCTGATTAGGAAGGGACTGTGCAGGGAAAAGGAAGAGGAAGGGAAAGGGGAAGGGAAATGGGAATGGGAGCGGGAAGGGGAAGGGAAACAGGAACAGGAAGAGGAAGGGGAACAGGAATGGGAATGGGAACGGGAACGGGAACGGGAATGGGGAGAGAAATGGGAAGGGGAACAGGAAGGGGAAGGGAAATGGGAAGGGGAAGGGGAACAAGAAGGGGAAGGGAAATTGGAAGGGAAAGGGGAAGGAAAAGAGGAAGGGGAAGGAAAAGGGGAAGGGGAAGGGGAACGGGAAGGGGAACGGGGATGGGAAGGGGAAGCAGAATGGGAACAGGAAAGGGAAGGGAAATGGGAAGAGGAGGAGGAAGAGGAAGCGTAAAGGGAAGGGGAAGGGGAAGAGGGAGAGGGAGAGGGAGACGGAGAGGGAGAGGGAGAGGGAGAGGGAGAGGGAGGGGAAGGGGAAGGGGAAGGGGAAGGGGAAGGGGAAGGGGAAGGGGAAGGGGAGGAGGAAGAGGAAGAGGAAGAGGAAGAGGAAGAGGAAGAGGAAGAGGAAGAGGAAGAGGAAGAGGAAGAGGAAGAGGAAGAGGAAGAGGAAGAGGAAGAGGAAGAGGAAGAGGAAGAGGAAGAGGAAGAGGAAGAGGAAGAGGAAGAGGAAGAGGAAGAGGAAGAGGAAGAGGAAGAGGAGCGGGCTTTTGCCTGGGGCAGTTCCTGGCATCAGTCCCCTTGGAGGTCAAAATTGTCCAGAGGCTTGCAAAGCAGAGGCTCTCCAGTGTGCCCAGGCCAGCACTGCCAGGGATACCCAGAGCTGTGCAGGCATCGTGATGGGCTGTGGGGACAGTGACATCCAAGGCAGGAACTATGGCTGCGGAAACAGGGAGGAAAGCTTATGGTGAGGACGTTTTTTCAGTCAGGAAGTTAAGATTAATTGAAACCTTAAAAGTTGAGGACTGGGAGAGTGGATGGGCACTTACAACTTTGGTGAGGAAGCGGAAGAGGAAGGGGAAGAGGAAGGGGAAGAGGAAGAGGAGGAAAAGACATTGCTGTTGTTTAAATTATTGAGGAAATTAATTGTTTTTTGCTTAATGGAGAAAGGAGAGATGAAATCCCCATTGATAAACCTGGGAAAACTATAAAGCTCTTCGTTGCCTGACAAAGGTGTCCTTGACCCAGGTTAGCAAAGCAAATCTAAGAGATGGATGTCAGCTGACTGAGCAAAAAAATCCGTCTCCTCTAGAACTAACTCTGAGCAGTCTAGAATCAAAAGTACATAAAGAAGAGAAAGGATTCTAGGCAAGCTGTCTTCTTTCTCCCAGCTGCTGCGGAACCAAGGCATTCTACTGGCCTGGAATGATCAGGAGGAGAAGTATCAATCAACTTGGAGATCATGTCTTTAAGAGTCTTGTGAGGCAATTGGATATTAGCCTGTCTTCACGATCTTCTGGAATACTTCTTGAAAATGATTGCTAGATATTTAGTTACCAGATTGCTTCCAGTAATGCTGATATTTAAATGAAACTGAAGAAAGAGGTAACCTATGTAATCTGTGTGAACTGCTTGAGAGAGTCCAGCACAGAGCCACAAGGATGATTAAGGGAGCGGAGCGTCTTCCTTACGACGAAAGGCTGAGGGAGATAGGTCTCTTTAGCTTGGAGGAGACTGAGGGGTGACCGTATTAATGTTTATAAATATGTAAAGGGCGAATGCCAGGAGGACGGAGCCAGGCTCTTCTCGGTGACATCCAATGACAGGACAAGGGGCAATGGGTGCAAGCTGGAGTGTAGGAGGTTCTGCTTAAATATGAGACAAAACGTTTTTACGGTGAGGGTGACAGAACACTTGAACAGGCTGCCCGGGGCGTTGTGGAGTCTCCTTCTCTGGAGACTTTCTAAACCCACCTGGACGTGTTCCTGTGTGACATGATTTAGGTGTTCCTGCTCCGGCAGGGGGACTGGACTAGATGATCTTTCAAGGTACCTTCCAATCCTTAATATTCTGTGATTCTGTGATTCTGTGTGAATAAGTGCACTACAGCAGCTGAGTAAGATACAACATTAGCAATGTTGCTTTTGCACAGCAATACCAAAAACTCTAGCAGCAGTGCAGAAAGCTCAGCAGCAACTCCAAGTTAGTGACCAATGAAATACTGATTTTAGGTCACACGTGTAGGGAAAGTGCGGAAAGCTTTAGGCAAAGCCAAACTGCAGGAAGATGTGAAAAATCACGTCTTGCATTTCCCATTGCTTCTTGAAATCTGCTAGCCTGAGTGATTGAGTTTAGGGCAGTGACATACTTGAGTCCCGTGACCTGGAAGATGGAAAGACCAGTTTGACTGATACGGAGGACTGGGATGCCATACGTTTCCTTTCCTTTGAGGGAATCTTTTGTGTGCAAATGTCCCAGATGTCACTGCCACTCAAGAGAACTTTTCCTTGGGAAAAAGACAAGGAATATTCAGCAAGGTGTCCTGGTTGCAGTTAGGACAGAGTTAATTTTTCCTCAAAGTAGCTGGTAGGGTGCTATGTTTTGGATTAGGATGAGAAGAGCGCTGATAACATGCTGATGTTTTAATTGTTGCAGAGCAGTGTTTACACCAGGCCAAGGACTTTTCGGCTTCTCGCTCTGTCCTGCCAGCGAGCAGGCTGGGGGTGCAGCAGGAGCTGGGAGGGGACAGACCCAGGACAGCTGACCCAAACTGGCCAAAGGGGTATTCCATACCATCTGGCGTCATGCTAAACAATATATAGGGGTGGCTGGCCGGGGTGGGGGGCTGGCTGCTCGGGGGATAGGCTGGGCATCGGTCAGCGGGTGGTGAGCAATTGCATTGTGCATCACTTGTTTTCTTACACATTATTATTATTAATACTATTATCATTATCACTATTATTATTATTATTGTTATTATTATATTCCTGTCTTAATAAACTGTCTCTATCTCAACTCACCGGCTTCACTTTCCCGTTTCTCTCCCCCATCCCAGAGAGGGAGGGGGGAGGGTGAGCGAACGGCTGTGTGGTGTTTAGCTGCCAGCCGGGTTAAACCACAACACAAGGTCAATGAACAATCTGGCTTCTGTCAAGCTCTCCAGGATTATCCAGGGCAGTGCATGTGTCCTTCCAATGTGCCATTCCTGACTGTAAGTGAAGCTCACTGTAACTGTTCTCTATTTTAAAATGTAATTGGAAGAGCATGAAGCTTACTTCATGACAACCGTTATGAGACATCACAGCACCATGAAAAACCTAAAGCACTAAGTTGTAAGGTAGAGAAAATAGACTGCTCCTTGGATATATTCCCATGTTAAAGCTCTTGACCACTGACCACAAGACTGTGATTTCCAGTTGCTGCTTCCATTGGCACAGCTGGCCGAGGACCCTGTGTGGCACCAGGAGCTTGGGTCTGTGGTTGGGTGCTTCTTTTCATGATTAGGAGCACACTGTGTGTGGACATGGCTGCCATAGACTAGCACCTTTTTCCATGCCTCATCCTGCAGTTATGGATCTTCTTCCTGCCAATTCTGATCTCTGATTTCAGCCAGCGTAGCAGCTCTCTAAGGGCACGAGTTCCTCTTCCCTTGTTTTCCAGGCCACCGCCATTTGGAGCAACTGCCGGATGCTCAGATTGCCTCGGGAATCCGTGTCTCTGAGAGCGCAGTGCGGCTTTGCATGGAAAGGACCACGCGTCTCTTCCGTGCCTGCACAGAGGACATGCAGAACGTTGCCTTCCTTTGGAGGGACATTGCCATGCTGATCATCCAGGGAAAAAATGTCAAAATGCGATTCTCTGCAGTCCATGGCAACATTTTTAGCATCACAGCCCCATGAAAATGCTAACCCACTGAGTTGTAAATTAGATTAAAAAGACCACTTCTTGGATATAATCCCATAGTAAAGCTCTTTTATTTCCGTGACTACAAACCACAGACCACGAGGCCATCCAGGCTGCTAATGGCGGCACTTCATTCTGTTCAATAAAGCTTTGTTTCCAAAACACACTGGGTCTTTCCTTGGTGGCTGTCCACCCTGCACTTTGCAGCGGATGAACTTTGGTGGAGCAGGGAAAGGCCAGCATGGGAGGGAGAGCTTGACTGTCAGTCCGGCTCCCAGGGCAGCTCTCTCCCGAGGCCAAAGCTGTACCTGCTCGCCTGCAGCTCTGCTCTTGGTGGCCAGCACACTTCCCGCTGCTGGCTGGTCCCCGCCGCATGCCCTGCTGCAGCTGCAAATCCCTGCTTGGAAGGGACTCTGCAGGGAACAGGAGGAAGAGGAAGAGAAGCAGGCTTTTGCCTGGGGCAGCTCTGGGCACCAGTCCCCTCACCGGTCAAAACTGTCCGGAGGCTTGCAAAGCCAGGGTGCTCCGGGGTGCCCAGGCCAGCACTGCCAGGGGTACCCAGAGCTGTGCAGGCACCATGCTGTGCCGCGGGAGCAGCTTTTTCAGTCAGGTAGATAGTTTCACTCCCACTTGTCCCTGAGGGGCCTTTTGTTCCACACCTCCTTGTCAGAAAGGCTGGGAGGAGCGCAGGGGAGATGAGCAGACCTCCAAAAGCTCCTCTCCAGACACCTGGGTCAGGACAATGCTCTCAGCAGCAGGCTTGAGAGCGGGCTGTGCAACAGGAGGGAAGGCACCCCAAGGCTGCTGGGCACCCACACCCTGCCTGGGCTCTGCGGGTGCTCCAGGCCAGCAGTGGCAGTGGCTGCAGCTGCAGCGGGACCCAGACCCCTGCAGGCAGCAGCAAGGCACTTCCCCGATGGTCCGGAGGGGCTCTGGCTGCAGAGGGGCTGCCGCGGTGCTGGTAGTGGCACTGCTCATCCTGCACGTCCCATCTGAGGGGCTCCTTGGGCTCCCTGGCACTGTCACAGTGAGCAGCTGAAAAGACAGGTGTCCCCTTCCACAAAACATCCCCCTTAACGTTGCTCGAAAGGTGAGATGTTCATCTGGTGGGGCTTCCTTGGCCCAGGCAGCCCTAATGGCTGTAGGACAGAAAGCAGAGCCCCACCTGTGGTGCCTGTAGTTTCTCCATAGGCTGTCAATTAGTGTGCCTGGGAGGCTTCTTTCTTCTCATTGTCTCCATGTCTCTTTTGTCAGGTCTGTGTGTTGGTCTAGTTTGCTTTCTGGTTTTTGGTTTTGGGGAAAGAAACCCACCAGCCGTTACAGCCCATGAGCACTTCTGGCCTGGGGAAAGCCCTCATGGTCAGGAGACAGTGAGGTGGGGGCAGCTCCCCCAAATGCCCTCTGCAGCCCCTACCTGCTACAGGGTCCCCCCTGGGCAGCGCCTGGGCAGGGGCGCTGCAGCCCCTCTGTGACACGGTCTGAGGTCACAGTGCGACAGTCCCACCTCACAATGGTGACTGCCACCTTTTAACCTGGGGCCGCCACACGTCCTCCCACTTGTCCCTGAGAGGCCGAGGGGACTCCAGGCACTCTCCAGGGAGTTGCTCTTGCCACTGCTCTGCTTTGGAGGAGCTGCTCTGAAGTGAGGAGGAGAAGGTGGAAAGGGAGGCCACAGCAGGGGTGGAACTGAGATGGCAAAATACCTCTTCTCAGCACCTTGCTTCCCTCCAACAATTGAGAAGCTCTTAAATTCTGGTAAGGCCTTCAGGCCCAATTTCACGAGGGTTGTCAGGCTCAATGACATCTCTGAAAACTGGTGTGGATCCCCTGAGGCCAGTGGGGGTGGCTGGGAAGGCCTGGTGTCTGCAGGAAAGGGCCTCCTTGACCATGCCAAAGGGCTGAGGGACCGACCTGGCAGCCGGGGTTCGGGGCTTTTTTCCTGACCCAGCCCCTGTGTTCCCTACGGCACCCCAGGCAGAAGTTGCCAGTCCTGAGGGTTGCTCCTTGCCTGGCAGTGGGCACTGCCCACCCTCAGCTCCTGGCTGGCTGGAAGAGCCGGAGGGGTCTGTGGGCTGTGCAGCGTCGCTGTGCTGGGAGGTGCGACGTGGAGAAGCTGCACATATATCTGCATATACACACGTGTTGAAGCTCCTCTGTCCACTTCCATGACTAGAAGTGAAAGACTGGGGGAGATCCGCTACCGAAGGACAATTGTATGCAACTGCAGAAGAGTCAGTTGATAGGGTAGATTCTTAAACATAAAAGATACACCTGTTTTTATTGAGAGAGTCATTCCTTATGAGAGTTTTATTACCACAACATCCGCAGCATATCAAACTCTCTGATGAAATAGGCTTTGCCCCAAAGAAATGGCAAATTTCCTGCCACTCGTCGCTGCCTCAAGCAGACCAAAACGGTAGTACTTCTGCAAAACTGTTTACTTGAAAAGAGCAGTGGCAAAAGTAGAATGTGCTGACTGAGGTTGAATATACCCCATTCACTTCAGTCAAAGAGCACACGACAGAGAAATGACAGCAAATACAGCTCTTCTGAGCACCCTCAAAGCCACATGTAGTGGGTATCCATGGCAAGGTTTTGTTAGCAGGGGGCTGTAGGGGTGGCTTCTGTGAGAAGACTCCAGAAGCTGCCCCCCCTGCAGGCTGCGGCCTGTGGAGGACCCCCACTGGAGCAGATTCCGGGCCTGAGCTGCAGCCGGTGGAGAGGGGCCCACACAGGATCAGGGAGTCTGGGGGGAGGTGCTGCTTGTGGGGGACCCAGGTTGGAGCAGTGTCCTCCTGACGGATGGACCCCGTGGTACGGAGCCATATCTGGAGCAGTTCTTGAAGAGCTGCTACCTGTGGGAAGCCCACACAGGATCAGTTCGGGAAGGACTGCATCCTGTGGGACTGACCCCACATTGGAGCAGGGGAATAGAGTGACTGAGAAGGAGCGTCAGAGACAAAGTACTATAGAATGATCACAACCCCCATACCCCCGTTCCCCTGCACCGCTCGTGGGGAGGAGGTGGAAGAGGGTGGATGGGTGGAAGGCGTTTTTGTTTTCTTTCCTTTGTTTCTCACTTCTGTGGACTGTTAGTAACAGGCAATGAAACTTAATATCTCCCTACTCTGACTCTGTTTTGCCCATCACAATAATAGTTGCGCAACCTTCCCGTCCATATCTCAATCCTTGAGCCCTTTGCATCGTATTTTCCCTCCCTTTCCCTTTGAGGAGGCGGAGTGAGAGAGTGGAGCTTGGCTGCCCACCCAAGTAAAACCACCACACCACCCAAGAATGATACAAGGAAGCAGGCTACATATGTTCCCCACTCCTCTCCTCTGCCAAACCGTAGCATCCTTTTAACTGGTAGCTTTGCCTCTGGGACATCTTATGTGAGACCGCTAAGTTCTGCGCTCTCTGATATATTCCTCCTTTTCTGAGCACATTTTTGCTGACACGCGTCAATACACAGGGGACAAGGGGAAGCTGCTCCCTGCTGGGGACACACCAGGGCCTGCCCTGAGCCTTCTAGAGTCCCACGGAGCACAGCACCGTGCCCTCACTGGTGCCACAGTCCACTGCCAGGTTGGCCTTGAGGGTGGGTCACACCTGGAGACCTGCACCTGAAAGGCAAGGAGCCCTCTTTGGGGCAGCCTGAGGAGTCCTGCAGCCTCTGCTGGGCTCTAGAGAATGCAGCTGAAGAGTTCAAAATGCATCGGTCCTTGGATAGCTGTGTGCTAAGTGGCTTTAATGTTGCCGTCGGAGAGCATGACGTGTCTTTTCCTTGGTTTTCCAGAGCTCGCTAAGATTTGGGCCAGCGCATCCTACTACCTGAGTCAACAGCTGGCTCTCCACCAGGTGGGACTTGCCTCTTCTTCCCTCACACCCTGATGTTCCATGAAGCAATGAGAGCCCTTTGTCATCGAGTGCAGTTATTCTTCCCTCCTTTGGAAGCAGGACCAATGCCCCAGAAGGCCTCAGTAATGCACTGCTGGGCCACGGACTAGCTCCGCTGTCAATTCAGATGTACTGTGAGGTCCAGGCTCGGATTTCAGAAAAAGGGCTGGACTTTTCCTGGGGCTTCCTGAGTCCCCCATTGCCAGAGCTGATTACCGAACTGGGCCGGGGTACTACTTCAAGGGTCGTTCCAAGTGTGGGAAGCCCCCTTGTATCTTAGTGAGCCAATGGACGTGTGTCGGCTTTTCCTGCACTACCTGGCTCTTCCTTGGGGAAGGGGGGTGAGAGGGAAAAGTCCAGGCCCTCTACATCTTCTCCCAGCTCTCCAAGGAACCCATCTTGCTCAGTTGCATCTCAGGTGTGGACAGGGCACAAAGCTCCCTCCCCACTCTCTGGCAAGTCATCTCTTTGTCCCTGCAAAGCTTCTTCTGATCCACCCTCTTCTGTTTCAGGCTGTCCGCATTCCTGGTCTTGGAACATTCACAGTTGTCACAGAGCAAGTAGCCAGCCAGAAAAATGACATCGTGACTGTTGAGAGACCCATGTTTCATCTGGCTAAGGCTATTGTGCACAACTATGACCTCCGATACGACTACATAGACATTCCAGGTAGGACGACTGAGGACTGAAAGAGGTGTTTGCCCTTGCAGCAGAATGCGAGAGCTGTGCTCTGCTGTCCACCGGTGACGCAGCCGAGGACCAAACTCCTGGCGCAGCCTGAGAAAAGCTCGTCAAAGCGAGCCTGGTGTGAAACGGACCCAGTCTCTCTAACTGCTTTAAATAATCACCAGATGACAGTGCAGCATAACAGCACACTCTCTTTGACCTGCTTCAACAAGAGGTTTTACTCCAGTTTTATTGGAAACGTGTCTTCTTGCCCCATGGTGTTTCAACTCTTGCTCCCACCTTCTGCTGTACTAGGCCTCGTACAGGCAAATGCCAGAGCTCTTCTTGGCTCTCAACACCTCTTTGCAAGCAGAAAAAGCAGGCACCAGGAGCTTGGGTCCGTGAATCGGAGCGTTCCTGTCTAATGATTAGGAGCACACTGTGCGTGGACATGACTGCCATGGCCTGGCACCATTCAGCTTGCCATGGGTCCTAGCACCTTTTTCCCCGCCTCATCCTGCAGTCAGGGATCTGCTTCCTGCCAGTTCTGACCTTTGATTTTAGCCAGCTTAGCAGCTCTCTAAGTGCACGTGCTCCTCGTCCCTTGTTTTCCAGGCCACCTGCATTTTGAGGAACTGCCGTATGCTCAGATCGCCTCAGAAAACAATGTCTCTGAGAGCTTAGTGCGGCTTTGCATAGAAAGGACCACGCGTCTCTTCTGTGTCTGCATAGAGGACAGGCAGAACGTTGCCTTCCTTTGGAGAGACGTTGGCATGCTGATCATCGAGGGCAAGGATGTTAAAATGAAATTCTATGAAGACTTTCTGAAAAAGCTGAATGGGACAACGAATGCTTTGCAAGCTCTTCTCAGGGTAGGATTTTCATTTTCCCAGCACTACCCATGGTTCTTCTGAAGTGCCTTCCAGGGACTGGGTGGCTGCTTTCTCCTGGCCTGTCGTGCTTCTTCAGCCAGTTGGGCTCCTCGTGGTCTGCAGGAAAGCAGACTCTGTAGAGCTCTTCCCTTGCAGGCAGGGGCCTGGCTCTGCAAGAGACCCCCCCCGAGAGAGGCCTTGCTTTTTGGCAAAAGGCTAGCGTGCCAGTGGAGATCGCTGCTCAGCCCAGCGTTTGGGCAGGGAGCGGAGGTGCAGGCAGAGCAAGGCTTGCTGAGGCCGGAGCCCTTAGGCAGCTCTCGGTGGGGCTAAGCTGGACCAAGCAGCCAGCCCTTGTCAGTGTCCCCATCGCCTGTCACTTGTCTCTGTCTATTGCAGATGCCAGAGATGAACAACTCTGTCATCTCTCACCTCGACACCGCTGCTTCTCAGACCGCTTCTGAACGTGTCATTGTCTTTCCAATGTGAGTAAGCTTTCCAATGTGAGAGGTAGCTATGTGCTGGATGGTACTATGAGTTAGAGAGGAATAAGTTTTTCCCCTGAAGCAGCAGGCAGGATTATTTGAGGTCAGCCATGCTCACAGCAAGGACAGGAGAACATTAGCACAGTGCCCTGTCTTCAGCGTGGTGCTCTTCTTTCCAGGTACAAGCACGAGAGCATGCTTAAGAAGCCAACGGGGACAGTGAGTCTGAGAGGACAAGTGAAGCCCAGCAAAGATCAAAGGGCAGTGAGTCTGATCGGACAAGTGAAGCCCAGCAAAGAACAAGGCTGGACAAAAGGAGGAGAGAGCGTCAAGAAAGGTAAGGAACCCATGGGTCACTTGTAGGGGCATGTAGGTTTCCTTCCTCCTTGTCTGGAGGGGATTAGGGCCGAGGTTACCACAGAGTGCCTGGAGGAGCCTGAGACACCTCCTGTGACTCTATCCCCATGGTGGGAAAGCTCGAGCAAGCCATTGTGGAACAAGATTGTGCGACAGCCCTGCACCACAAACGTCCACTGCGAGTGCTGAAGGACACCTTTCCTGTGGCCTCCACTCCCCAGCCTGTGCTGCAAACCCTGGAAAGCTCTGACCCTGCTTCCTTCCATGCTCTCAGATGCCTCACAAACAATGCCTCTGTTGTGAGCGTGCTTCTGTAGCAAATGTGTGTGCGTGGGACCGATCAACAGATGCAAGAGCCGTCTCCTCTTGTGCGAAGCGATTCCCCACCCCAGAATGACTCTTTGAGGGCATGGGCATCTCCCAGGGAGTCCCCCATTTCAGCACACGGGGGAGATAAGGGCGTCAAAACGGTATTGCCCAGGAAACAACGGTGCACTATAGCCAGGAAGAAAGAGATGGAGAGTGTCAGAAAAGGCCTACGAGGTCCCAGGAAACATGGCTCCAAAGGGACAAAAATGACCCCTGCCAATGGTGTTGCCACAGGCTTGAGCTGATCTGCACGCCATTCTTGCTGGAACTGGGACAGAATTGGCGCACGATTACCACAACAGCAGAGATGCTTTACTCAAGTTGTCTCCTTTCTTCTTTCCAGAGGATCTTCCCAAGAAGCGCCTCCTTCATCGAGCAACACTTGCTCCAGAGAGGTTACCCGCCCTGACTGTAAAGCCGGAGAGCAGTCAGAAAGCTGAGCAGACAGAGCGTCGTGCCAGGTGGGACTCCTGGAGAGACAAATGTGGCTGCTGCCCTGCTCTTGTCTCTGTAGGAGTGCAGTTTCTCCTGGACGCAGAAGCTGTACGAACTCAAAGTGCAGCTATCCCATCTCCCACTACCTTGCGATTTCTTGCTGCATGGCAAGCATCTTGCAGCATCACTTCTTAGCTGGGTAACTAATGGCAACGGCTCCTTGCAGGACTGGGAGGTCTTTCTTGCTTTCCCTCAGACTGCAATGAGCACAGTGTCTCGAGTCTGAAGAGACTTCCCCAGGAGCGATGGTGGAGGAGTGCAGGTGTTCTCCTAGCATCTTTTGGACACTATCGAGTGTTGGTCCGGGCTGGGCTCAACCACCCGGGCTGTTTCCAGCTCTCGGAGAGACGTGACAGAGAGCAGATCAAGCATTCAGGGGCTCTGCAGCCTTTTGCAGCGGAAGCAGCTGCACCACTTGGAAGCGGATGATGCGAAACCAGCTCCTCCCACACTCTGGTCACCTTGCCCCATTGTGTCTTTGCAGGAAGCTTCCGGCCATCCAGAGGAGTTCTGTGAAGGAAAAGGAAGAGGAAGAGAAAGTAATTCCTCAGGTGACTCCCAGGATGGTAGACTTTATTGCCAAAGCTATTGAGCAGAGGAAAGAGGTACGTGGCATGGACTGCTGCAGAGAGTGCGTCTTACTGAACTGTAGAATAGCGTCACTCGATGGACACCGGTTCACAGAACATTCTTGACTTGTGCCTTCATGTGACCACTGAGTTGTTTCTTTGGGTGCTTCACTGAAGAGAAGCCCTTTGCTGTGTCATTTGAGAAGATGCTTTTCATCCCCATTAGCTTCCTGAAACACACCCAAGAGCTTACCCGGGGATGCTTCTGATGGCAACGTCACTGCATGGCTTGCCTGGGTGGGATAGGCAGCTGTCAGGTTGCTTCTAGCCCCGTGGTCGCTTAGCTTGCCCAGACATTCCAGAAGGGCTCTTCAGGCGACTCTTCGGTTGAGCCTGCAGGAGCATGGGAGCAACCCTGAGCTGACAGACGGGCAGAAGACTGAGTGAGGGTGGAAGGGAGTGCAGGAAGGGGGGAGACACCCCAGCCCTCCCCGCACAGCGTTACTAACTGTCTGTGGTTGCGTTTTGGTCACCCTCCAGAATAAGTGCTTGAAGATTAAGGAGACGCTTCCAAAACACATTCAGAATTTCTTGGCTGGGGAGGAAAATAAGAACAAAGAGCTGCAGGAGGAGAAAAAGAAACAACCCAAGCAGCGAAGCGCAGCACTAACCAAAGCAAAAGTCAAGAGAGAAGTGGAGATGCCAACAACCGAGGTACTTTGAATTTGTGCACTAAAGGAGCACTTTCCCACCGGGGATCTGAGGCTGCAAGGTGCTTCTAGCACCCAAGCCGTAGTAGCACTATTGCTGCAGCACTGCAGGGTGGGTTGCTGCTGCCTTTGCTGAGCAAGAGAGACCAAGAGGGAGTTTTAGCAAAACGCCGGTAGTGCTGGGACATGACCCTGGGAGCGCACCGATGGCCTTGTGCTGGTTGTTTTCCCAGTCCCCCTGGGGTCCCTGCCAGAAGTGGTCTGGAGGTTGTCTGGGAGGGTGGGAGGGGGCTGCATGCTGGGAAGCATCAGCCCAGCGCTGCGGGGCTGTTGTAATGAGAGTAATTCCTTTGCAGGAATCCTGTCCCTCTGAGGAGAGAAGTCCCGAGAGAACTCCCAGCTCTCTGTCTGAGAGCGACTCGGGGCAGTCCAGCCCTGACCTCATGGAGAGGATGATGGGGGAGTGGGACGAGGACGGAGAAGAGCCACCCAGAACTCAGCAGGACAGCCCTGTGCCCCCTAAGCGGTAAGCGTGCAGCAGCTGCAGCCAAGGCCTGGGGTAGTGGAGTGGTGCCGAGGCACCTGTGGGTCGAGGAAGCCAGCCCCTGAGCCAAGGGGTCGCTTACAGAGCCCTGGGAAGCCGAAGGCCAGGGGTCTGAGCTGGCTTAGAGCCCAATGCCAGGGGCCTCTCCGCAGCCCAGAGCAGCCCACGCTTGAAACTCCTCCTGCATCGAAGGGGCTGTGGGGCCGAATGGGGCCTTGCGGGGAAAGGGTGGCTGGTTGAGGGAAGAGACAGGAGTGTTGCGGCTGAACAGTGAGAGAGACTTTGTCCTTACTGCTGCAGGAGTCTTTCTCCACGGACTCATGGGACCCTAAGGGAGGTGGTGACATGCATCGTGGAGCAGGTGGCCCGTAAACAAAGGGGAGAGAGAGATGCGGAGAGGGATCTGCAGGAGCAGCTCAAGTGGTAAATTTCCCCGGACGCGGGCAGTATTTCCTCCCTTGCAGTGCCCTTCCTTCCACTCCCCCAGCCCTGCTGGAAAGAGGGGTTTTTCCTGGCACTGGCCTTCTGCAGCCCCAGCAGGCGGCCTGCTCGGGAGCCCCGTCTGGGAGCGCTCTCCAAGTGCTCACACCACCTCGTCCCGCTGTGTGCTTGCAGTGAGCTGGCAGTGCTGCTGTGGAGTCGGTCGGCGAAAGAGGAACAGAGCTACCACCAGCTTTGGCAAGTGGGTCACCAGCCTGCACCCCCTGCTGGGCCAAGGCAGAGAGAGTCAAGACGGGTAAGTGCCCTGGGCTCCTGTCCACAAAACAGTATTCAGGAATGGGATTGGACACAGGGGTGGGACTGCATCACAGGGACCGTGGGCCTGCTGTCTCCAGCCAGCGTCAGATCCCCTCATTTCTGTCCTGAACAGTCTTGCAGTGTTGCTCTGCATGTCTCTGCGTATGCAGAACTACAGAGGTTTGTGTTGATCTCCGCAGGTGCGAAGAGTAGTGCCAATGCCTGTCAGCAAGGGACCGGAGAGGCCGTCCGGCACACAGAAGGGTCCAGATGGAGACATCCAGCAAGGGCCCTCCCTGCAGCACGAATGGGACCAGGGTTGCCCATCCAGGCTATTAACGCCAACACCTCCTTCCATTCAATAAAGCCCTGTCTCCAAAGTTCTCTGGGTCTTTCCTTGGTGGCCGTCCATTCTGCACTTTGCAGCGGATGAGCTTTCATGGAGCAGGGAAAGGCCAGCACGGGAGGGAGGGCTTGACTGTCAGTCCGGCTCCCAGGGCAGCTCTCTCCCAAGGCCAAAGCTGTACCTGCTCGCCTGCAGCTCTGCTGCTGGTAGCAAGCACACTTCTTGCTGCTGGCGTGTCCTCGGCTGCATGACCTGCTTTGGCTGCACATCCCTGATTAGGAAGGGACTGTGCAGGGAAAAGGAAGAGGAAGGGAAAGGGGAAGGGAAATGGGAATGGGAGCGGGAAGGGGAAGGGAAACAGGAACAGGAAGAGGAAGGGGAACAGGAATGGGAATGGGAACGGGAACGGGAACGGGAATGGGGAGAGAAATGGGAAGGGGAACAGGAAGGGGAAGGGAAATGGGAAGGGGAAGGGGAACAAGAAGGGGAAGGGAAATTGGAAGGGAAAGGGGAAGGAAAAGAGGAAGGGGAAGGAAAAGGGGAAGGGGAAGGGGAAGGGGAAGGGGAACGGGGATGGGAAGGGGAAGCAGAATGGGAACAGGAAAGGGAAGGGAAATGGGAAGAGGAGGAGGAAGAGGAAGCGTAAAGGGAAGGGGAAGGGGAAGAGGGAGAGGGAGAGGGAGACGGAGAGGGAGAGGGAGAGGGAGAGGGAGAGGGAGGGGAAGGGGAAGGGGAAGGGGAAGGGGAAGGGGAAGGGGAAGGGGAAGGGGAAGGGGAGGAGGAAGAGGAAGAGGAAGAGGAAGAGGAAGAGGAAGAGGAAGAGGAAGAGGAAGAGGAAGAGGAAGAGGAAGAGGAAGAGGAAGAGGAAGAGGAAGAGGAAGAGGAAGAGGAAGAGGAAGAGGAAGAGGAAGAGGAAGAGGAAGAGGAGCGGGCTTTTGCCTGGGGCAGTTCCTGGCATCAGTCCCCTTGGAGGTCAAAATTGTCCAGAGGCTTGCAAAGCAGAGGCTCTCCAGTGTGCCCAGGCCAGCACTGCCAGGGATACCCAGAGCTGTGCAGGCATCGTGATGGGCTGTGGGGACAGTGACATCCAAGGCAGGAACTATGGCTGCGGAAACAGGGAGGAAAGCTTATGGTGAGGACGTTTTTTCAGTCAGGAAGTTAAGATTAATTGAAACCTTAAAAGTTGAGGACTGGGAGAGTGGATGGGCACTTACAACTTTGGTGAGGAAGCGGAAGAGGAAGGGGAAGAGGAAGGGGAAGAGGAAGAGGAGGAAAAGACATTGCTGTTGTTTAAATTATTGAGGAAATTAATTGTTTTTTGCTTAATGGAGAAAGGAGAGATGAAATCCCCATTGATAAACCTGGGAAAACTATAAAGCTCTTCGTTGCCTGACAAAGGTGTCCTTGACCCAGGTTAGCAAAGCAAATCTAAGAGATGGATGTCAGCTGACTGAGCAAAAAAATCCGTCTCCTCTAGAACTAACTCTGAGCAGTCTAGAATCAAAAGTACATAAAGAAGAGAAAGGATTCTAGGCAAGCTGTCTTCTTTCTCCCAGCTGCTGCGGAACCAAGGCATTCTACTGGCCTGGAATGATCAGGAGGAGAAGTATCAATCAACTTGGAGATCATGTCTTTAAGAGTCTTGTGAGGCAATTGGATATTAGCCTGTCTTCACGATCTTCTGGAATACTTCTTGAAAATGATTGCTAGATATTTAGTTACCAGATTGCTTCCAGTAATGCTGATATTTAAATGAAACTGAAGAAAGAGGTAACCTATGTAATCTGTGTGAACTGCTTGAGAGAGTCCAGCACAGAGCCACAAGGATGATTAAGGGAGCGGAGCGTCTTCCTTACGACGAAAGGCTGAGGGAGATAGGTCTCTTTAGCTTGGAGGAGACTGAGGGGTGACCGTATTAATGTTTATAAATATGTAAAGGGCGAATGCCAGGAGGACGGAGCCAGGCTCTTCTCGGTGACATCCAATGACAGGACAAGGGGCAATGGGTGCAAGCTGGAGTGTAGGAGGTTCTGCTTAAATATGAGACAAAACGTTTTTACGGTGAGGGTGACAGAACACTTGAACAGGCTGCCCGGGGCGTTGTGGAGTCTCCTTCTCTGGAGACTTTCTAAACCCACCTGGACGTGTTCCTGTGTGACATGATTTAGGTGTTCCTGCTCCGGCAGGGGGACTGGACTAGATGATCTTTCAAGGTACCTTCCAATCCTTAATATTCTGTGATTCTGTGATTCTGTGTGAATAAGTGCACTACAGCAGCTGAGTAAGATACAACATTAGCAATGTTGCTTTTGCACAGCAATACCAAAAACTCTAGCAGCAGTGCAGAAAGCTCAGCAGCAACTCCAAGTTAGTGACCAATGAAATACTGATTTTAGGTCACACGTGTAGGGAAAGTGCGGAAAGCTTTAGGCAAAGCCAAACTGCAGGAAGATGTGAAAAATCACGTCTTGCATTTCCCATTGCTTCTTGAAATCTGCTAGCCTGAGTGATTGAGTTTAGGGCAGTGACATACTTGAGTCCCGTGACCTGGAAGATGGAAAGACCAGTTTGACTGATACGGAGGACTGGGATGCCATACGTTTCCTTTCCTTTGAGGGAATCTTTTGTGTGCAAATGTCCCAGATGTCACTGCCACTCAAGAGAACTTTTCCTTGGGAAAAAGACAAGGAATATTCAGCAAGGTGTCCTGGTTGCAGTTAGGACAGAGTTAATTTTTCCTCAAAGTAGCTGGTAGGGTGCTATGTTTTGGATTAGGATGAGAAGAGCGCTGATAACATGCTGATGTTTTAATTGTTGCAGAGCAGTGTTTACACCAGGCCAAGGACTTTTCGGCTTCTCGCTCTGTCCTGCCAGCGAGCAGGCTGGGGGTGCAGCAGGAGCTGGGAGGGGACAGACCCAGGACAGCTGACCCAAACTGGCCAAAGGGGTATTCCATACCATCTGGCGTCATGCTAAACAATATATAGGGGTGGCTGGCCGGGGTGGGGGGCTGGCTGCTCGGGGGATAGGCTGGGCATCGGTCAGCGGGTGGTGAGCAATTGCATTGTGCATCACTTGTTTTCTTACACATTATTATTATTAATACTATTATCATTATCACTATTATTATTATTATTGTTATTATTATATTCCTGTCTTAATAAACTGTCTCTATCTCAACTCACCGGCTTCACTTTCCCGTTTCTCTCCCCCATCCCAGAGAGGGAGGGGGGAGGGTGAGCGAACGGCTGTGTGGTGTTTAGCTGCCAGCCGGGTTAAACCACAACACAAGGTCAATGAACAATCTGGCTTCTGTCAAGCTCTCCAGGATTATCCAGGGCAGTGCATGTGTCCTTCCAATGTGCCATTCCTGACTGTAAGTGAAGCTCACTGTAACTGTTCTCTATTTTAAAATGTAATTGGAAGAGCATGAAGCTTACTTCATGACAACCGTTATGAGACATCACAGCACCATGAAAAACCTAAAGCACTAAGTTGTAAGGTAGAGAAAATAGACTGCTCCTTGGATATATTCCCATGTTAAAGCTCTTGACCACTGACCACAAGACTGTGATTTCCAGTTGCTGCTTCCATTGGCACAGCTGGCCGAGGACCCTGTGTGGCACCAGGAGCTTGGGTCTGTGGTTGGGTGCTTTCTTTTCATGATTAGGAGCACACTGTGTGTGGACATGGCTGCCATAGACTAGCACCTTTTTCCATGCCTCATCCTGCAGTTATGGATCTTCTTCCTGCCAATTCTGATCTCTGATTTCAGCCAGCGTAGCAGCTCTCTAAGGGCACGAGTTCCTCTTCCCTTGTTTTCCAGGCCACCGCCATTTGGAGCAACTGCCGGATGCTCAGATTGCCTCGGGAATCCGTGTCTCTGAGAGCGCAGTGCGGCTTTGCATGGAAAGGACCACGCGTCTCTTCCGTGCCTGCACAGAGGACATGCAGAACGTTGCCTTCCTTTGGAGGGACATTGCCATGCTGATCATCCAGGGAAAAAATGTCAAAATGCGATTCTCTGCAGTCCATGGCAACATTTTTAGCATCACAGCCCCATGAAAATGCTAACCCACTGAGTTGTAAATTAGATTAAAAAGACCACTTCTTGGATATAATCCCATAGTAAAGCTCTTTTATTTCCGTGACTACAAACCACAGACCACGAGGCCATCCAGGCTGCTAATGGCGGCACTTCATTCTGTTCAATAAAGCTTTGTTTCCAAAACACACTGGGTCTTTCCTTGGTGGCTGTCCACCCTGCACTTTGCAGCGGATGAACTTTGGTGGAGCAGGGAAAGGCCAGCACAGGAGGGAGAGCTTGACTGTCAGTCCGGCTCCCAGGGCAGCTCTCTCCCGAGGCCAAAGCTGTACCTGCTCGCCTGCAGCTCTGCTCTTGGTGGCCAGCAAACTTCCCGCTGCTGGCTGGTCCCCGCCGCATGCCCTGCTGCAGCTGCAAATCCCTGCTTGGAAGGGACTCTGCAGGGAACAGGAGGAAGAGGAAGAGAAGCAGGCTTTTGCCTGGGGCAGCTCTGGGCACCAGTCCCCTCACCGGTCAAAACTGTCCGGAGGCTTGCAAAGCCAGGGTGCTCCGGGGTGCCCAGGCCAGCACTGCCAGGGGTACCCAGAGCTGTGCAGGCACCATGCTGTGCCGCGGGAGCAGCTTTTTCAGTCAGGTAGATAGTTTCACTCCCACTTGTCCCTGAGGGGCCTTTTGTTCCACACCTCCTTGTCAGAAAGGCTGGGAGGAGCGCAGGGGAGATGAGCAGACCTCCAAAAGCTCCTCTCCAGACACCTGGGTCAGGACAATGCTCTCAGCAGCAGGCTTGAGAGCGGGCTGTGCAACAGGAGGGAAGGCACCCCAAGGCTGCTGGGCACCCACACCCTGCCTGGGCTCTGCGGGTGCTCCAGGCCAGCAGTGGCAGTGGCTGCAGCTGCAGCGGGACCCAGACCCCTGCAGGCAGCAGCAAGGCACTTCCCCGATGGTCCGGAGGGGCTCTGGCTGCAGAGGGGCTGCCGCGGTGCTGGTAGTGGCACTGCTCATCCTGCACGTCCCATCTGAGGGGCTCCTTGGGCTCCCTGGCACTGTCACAGTGAGCAGCTGAAAAGACAGGTGTCCCCTTCCACAAAACATCCCCCTTAACGTTGCTCGAAAGGTGAGATGTTCATCTGGTGGGGCTTCCTTGGCCCAGGCAGCCCTAATGGCTGTAGGACAGAAAGCAGAGCCCCACCTGTGGTGCCTGTAGTTTCTCCATAGGCTGTCAATTAGTGTGCCTGGGAGGCTTCTTTCTTCTCATTGTCTCCATGTCTCTTTTGTCAGGTCTGTGTGTTGGTCTAGTTTGCTTTCTGGTTTTTGGTTTTGGGGAAAGAAACCCACCAGCCGTTACAGCCCATGAGCACTTCTGGCCTGGGGAAAGCCCTCATGGTCAGGAGACAGTGAGGTGGGGGCAGCTCCCCCAAATGCCCTCTGCAGCCCCTACCTGCTACAGGGTCCCCCCTGGGCAGCGCCTGGGCAGGGGCGCTGCAGCCCCTCTGTGACACGGTCTGAGGTCACAGTGCGACAGTCCCACCTCACAATGGTGACTGCCACCTTTTAACCTGGGGCCGCCACACGTCCTCCCACTTGTCCCTGAGAGGCCGAGGGGACTCCAGGCACTCTCCAGGGAGTTGCTCTTGCCACTGCTCTGCTTTGGAGGAGCTGCTCTGAAGTGAGGAGGAGAAGGTGGAAAGGGAGGCCACAGCAGGGGTGGAACTGAGATGGCAAAATACCTCTTCTCAGCACCTTGCTTCCCTCCAACAATTGAGAAGCTCTTAAATTCTGGTAAGGCCTTCAGGCCCAATTTCACGAGGGTTGTCAGGCTCAATGACATCTCTGAAAACTGGTGTGGATCCCCTGAGGCCAGTGGGGGTGGCTGGGAAGGCCTGGTGTCTGCAGGAAAGGGCCTCCTTGACCATGCCAAAGGGCTGAGGGACCGACCTGGCAGCCGGGGTTCGGGGCTTTTTTCCTGACCCAGCCCCTGTGTTCCCTACGGCACCCCAGGCAGAAGTTGCCAGTCCTGAGGGTTGCTCCTTGCCTGGCAGTGGGCACTGCCCACCCTCAGCTCCTGGCTGGCTGGAAGAGCCGGAGGGGTCTGTGGGCTGTGCAGCGTCGCTGTGCTGGGAGGTGCGACGTGGAGAAGCTGCACATATATCTGCATATACACACGTGTTGAAGCTCCTCTGTCCACTTCCATGACTAGAAGTGAAAGACTGGGGGAGATCCGCTACCGAAGGACAATTGTATGCAACTGCAGAAGAGTCAGTTGATAGGGTAGATTCTTAAACATAAAAGATACACCTGTTTTTATTGAGAGAGTCATTCCTTATGAGAGTTTTATTACCACAACATCCGCAGCATATCAAACTCTCTGATGAAATAGGCTTTGCCCCAAAGAAATGGCAAATTTCCTGCCACTCGTCGCTGCCTCAAGCAGACCAAAACGGTAGTACTTCTGCAAAACTGTTTACTTGAAAAGAGCAGTGGCAAAAGTAGAATGTGCTGACTGAGGTTGAATATACCCCATTCACTTCAGTCAAAGAGCACACGACAGAGAAATGACAGCAAATACAGCTCTTCTGAGCACCCTCAAAGCCACATGTAGTGGGTATCCATGGCAAGGTTTTGTTAGCAGGGGGCTGTAGGGGTGGCTTCTGTGAGAAGACTCCAGAAGCTGCCCCCCCTGCAGGCTGCGGCCTGTGGAGGACCCCCACTGGAGCAGATTCCGGGCCTGAGCTGCAGCCGGTGGAGAGGGGCCCACACAGGATCAGGGAGTCTGGGGGGAGGTGCTGCTTGTGGGGGACCCAGGTTGGAGCAGTGTCCTCCTGACGGATGGACCCCGTGGTACGGAGCCATATCTGGAGCAGTTCTTGAAGAGCTGCTACCTGTGGGAAGCCCACACAGGATCAGTTCGGGAAGGACTGCATCCTGTGGGACTGACCCCACATTGGAGCAGGGGAATAGAGTGACTGAGAAGGAGCGTCAGAGACAAAGTACTATAGAATGATCACAACCCCCATACCCCCGTTCCCCTGCACCGCTCGTGGGGAGGAGGTGGAAGAGGGTGGATGGGTGGAAGGCGATTTTGTTTTCTTTCCTTTGTTTCTCACTTCTGTGGACTGTTAGTAACAGGCAATGAAACTTAATATCTCCCTACTCTGACTCTGTTTTGCCCGTCACAATAATTGTTGAGCTATCTCCCCCTCCTTATCTCAACCCTGGAGCCCTTTGCATCATATTTTCTCTCCCTTTCCCTTTGAGGAGGCGGAGTGAGAGAGCGACTGAGGTGGAGCTTGGCTGCCCACCCAAGTAAAAACACCACACCACCCAAGAATGATACGAGGAAGCAGGCTACATATGTTCCCCACTTCTTTGCCAAACCGTAACATCCTTTTAACAGGTAGCTTTGCCTCTGGGACATCTTATGTGAGACCGCTAAGTTCTGAGCTCTCTGATATATTCGTCCTTTTTTGAGCATATTTTTGCTGACACCCATCAATACACAGGGGACATGGGGAAGCTGCTCCCTGCTGGGCAGACACCAGGGCCTGCCCTGAGCCTCCTAGAGTCCCATGGAGCACAGCACCATGTCCTTGCTGGCATGACAGTCCACTGCCAGGTTGGCCTTGGGAGTGGGTCACACCTGGAGACCTGCACCTGAAAGGCAAGGAGCCCTCTTTGGGGCAGCCTGAGGTTTAAGTTTCATTTGCTACTGTTTCAGTTGCTAATAGAAGCCCAATTCTTTTTCTTTGCTTTCCCTTCATTCCTCAGTTATATTTGTTATTAATGTTGTTTAGTTTATTCCTTTTTTTTTTAAACAGGTTTTAAATAAAATAAAATAATAAAACAAAAATAAATAAATAAATAAAATAAAATACGTCTGTCTCAATTAATTGTACTTAAGGTGCAGTCAAAACAAAGCTTTCTAAAACAAATAAGCTTCCAAAACAAATCTTTAACTGTGTCAATGTGTGAATTATTGAGGATAACTTATTAGAGGATTGGAAAAATACAATAACAAGCAACATCTTAATACAATTACTTACAGCAAGCAGCACCTCAATACAATTATTTAATGCAAACATCTAAGATAAAAACAGAAATGGTATTCTTAATGACTGTGAGTGTTAATTATTTGCTCCTTAGCGAGCCTTGAGGATTTGAATATCTCAAATTCAGAGCATAGAATCATAGAATATCCTGAGTTGGAAGGGACCCATAAAGGATCATTGAGTCCAACTCCTGGCACCACACAGGTCTACCCAAAAATTCAGACCATGTGACTAAGTGCACAGTCGAAATGCTTCTTAAATTCCCACAGGCTTGGTGCAGTGACTACTTCCCTGGGGAGCCTGTTCCAGTGTGCAACAACCCTCTCAGTGAAGAACCTCTTCCTGGTGTCTAGCCTAAACCTCCCCTGCCTCAGCTTGACACCATTCCCGCAGGTCCTATCACTGGTGACTGAAGAGAATAGATCGGCGCCTTCCTCTCCACTCCCCCTCACGAGGAAGCTGTAGACCGCGATGAGGTCTCCCCTCAGCCTTCTCTTTTCCAGGCTTAACAGGCCAAGTGAGAAGGAAAACAATATTAACAAGAAACAGCATATTTTAAACTACTAAACATATTTGCCCATACTGTGGTCCATCACAGGCTCAAACATGCTTTTACAAACTACTACAAGCAAAGTAAGTATGTGGTTATGTCTTGGCAGGATATGGTCTGAAATCTTTGAAATACTGTTGCATTTTACTAATTCCTCAGGTCATTTTGTTCCTTATGTCAAAACTGAATGATCATAGTGCAATACAATCTATATAGCTGATCTCTGTAAAATACCACAAATATGAAATCAACCTCCATGCTATTTTAAGGGCACAAATTTTGTTATTCAATAGTAAGGTATCCTGAATCATAGAATCATAGAATCATTAAGGTTGGAAAAGACCTCCAAGATCATCTAGTCCAGCCATCCCCACACTACCAGTATCACCCACTAAACCACGTCTCTAAGCACCACATCCAACCTTTCCTTAAACACCTCCAGCAACAGTGACACCACCACCTCCCTGGGCAACCTTTTCCAATACCTAACCACTCTTTCTGAGAATAAATTTCTCCTGATTTCCAACCTGAGGAAGGCTGCTCCAGAAGCTTGCAGTTTGCTATGAAAACATAATCTTCTTTTGCTTGTCCTTCAAGGAGCATAAAAAGAATCTCTGCAGAATGCCATCGTTATGAAACCTAAGAGGCTTCCCAAGATACCCAGGTTTACATCTTGTTAATATGAACTTCATTGCTATGTTATGAATAATAATATTCTTTAAAACAAACAAAAAAGGAAAAATGCAAAAAGGAGATCTTGCAGAGTCATGTTAGAGGTTAGATCATATCTAAAATATAACTGAAAGCTCAGTGACTAGAGGGTAGTGGAAGAAAAACTGGGGACCCAGATTTCCAACATTTCAAAAAAGAAGAAAAATCAAACTCTCCCCTGAAAGCAGTAAAGTTTCTAGGTTTTCTCTTTCTGTGTAGATTACAAATAGCGTGAATATTATACCTTTGTAAATACTGCTTAATAATAAGCTCTATATTTCAGCTAAATGTGAGGTCTATTATAAGAACTGTTTCAGAAAAATTGCGAAGTCCATTCTGCCTTTATTTTCTGTGCTCAGCTAGTACCAAATTTACAAACAAAAAGTCACATTCTGCTCAGAAGACAGTACTTCCAAGCACCTAGTTATCTGCGAGAAGAGGCCGACCCCCAGCTCCCCACACAGGTAGTTGTGGGGAGCAATAAGGTCTCCCCTGAACCTCCTCTTCTCCAGACTAAACAACCCCAGTTCCCTCAGCCGCTCCTCATAGGATTTGTGTTCCATGCCCTTCAGCAGCTTTGTAGCCTTTCTCTGGACACACACAAGGGCCTCGATGTCCTTCTTGTAGTGAGGGGCCCAAAGCTGAGCACAGTACTTGAGGTGTGGCCTCACCAGAGGGACAGGAGGACGTTCACCTCCGTAGTCCTGCTGGCTACACTATTCCTGATACAAGCCAGGATGCTGTTGGCCTTCTTGGCCACTTGGGCACACTGCCAGCTCATGTTCAGGTGAGCATCAGTCAGCACCCCCAGATCCTTTTCCTCTGCACAGCGTTCCAGCCACTCTGCCCCCAGCCTGTAGCGTTGCGTGGGGTTGTTGTGGCCAAAGTGCAGAACCTGGCACTTAGCCATGTTGAACTTCATCCAATTAGCCTCTGCCCAATGATCCAACCTGTCCCGGTCCCTCTGAAGGTCTTTCCTACCCTCTGGCAGATTGACACTTTCTCCGGTGTTGGCCACTTCTCGCAGATAACTAGTGATAAGACTAGAGGGAAGGGCCTCAAGTTGTGCCAGCAGAGGTTTAGGTTGGAAATTAGGAGACATTTATTCTCAGAAAGAGCAGTCAGGCATTGGAACGGGTTGCCCAGGGAAGTAGTGGAGTCACTATCCCTGAGGTTGTTCAAGGAAAGGTTGGACCTGGTGCTTAGGGACACGGGTTACTGGGCAACGTTGGTGGTAGGGTGATATTTGGACAAGATGATCTTGATGGTCTTTTCCAGCCATAATGATTCTATGATTCTATTAAATTGGTGGGTGTGGGATGGAAGAGGTAAAATCCATTCAGCTGGAAAATAAAATCTCATAAACAGTGAAGGTATTAATAGACCATTTTTATTAAAAAGTAAATAAAATCAAAACCTCCTGAAGATTTGTCTACCTTACCAAATGGTTTTGAGAAAATCAAGCATTTGTATGGCAATCTAATTCTCCCAGTCCGTTTTGGTCAGTACTGAATCTATAAAGCCAGCAAAAGAATTTTAGATTTGATTTTTTGGTCAGTTTTTCCATGAAAACTCCCCTAGGCTTTTGGACTGCAAGACAACCACTCCATTAAAAAAAATAAAATTAAAACAACAACAAAAACAAACAAACAAACAAACAAACTTGTTGAGATATTAAGTCCATTGTTATTTGTGTTTGGATTAAGACATAACTAAGGAATAAAATTCATAATTATTCTCTCTCTGTAGTTCTTATTTACCCAGACTGAGCTAAGCACAATAATTTCCAACATCTTTTCATGTAAATATTTCATTTGCCTAGATTTTTTTTTTTTCACATTCACCCCCACAGTTTAGATTTTTGATGCATTTTGTAGATATGCAAGATTATTTTGGGGCCACATTGCCAAAGAGGTGCAGTAATTGCCCTCTGCCGTAACACCAAGTTAACACATTTCATTTAAAATTTAATTCAATTTTCACTTATCTCATAACAATGCTTAAAAATGCCTGAAAGCAGATCTTATGAGAACATGAGTAACTGCAGAATGGAAATATAGAGCAATTATGATAAACTAGCATTGACAGGTGGATTTTAGAGTACATTTTTCAAGCCCCAAAAGGCATAACTGGAATACATAATAATTATTTCATTGAAAAGCAGAGAGCAGACATACAGCTTATTGCTATGACATCCACCTAAATTCTACAGTAAATATTTATTCTTGATTGTGGAGCTTGTATAAAGAGCGGAATATTGAAACAAAGGGCAAATATACAATTAGAAAATACAAAAAACCTCAGTACCATAATTCTTCCTTAAGTCCTCTCAAAGATGAATCTGTATTATGGACTCTCTTTTATGGAAAACATCCAAAAATTCCTATGAAGAATAAAGAGTGTTCACATTTTAGGGAATCTGATGCATCAGAGGTGTTTTTTTCTGTAAGTTGAGATACATTTTTCTGAATTTTCTAAATGTTGACATTCCCCCAACATATGGGAGATACTATATGTATATCATATATATATATGATACATAACCAATATGATTCTATAAAAAGTAATAGAGTGGATGTATTTTTAAAAAATATTTTGTTGTTTGTGGTGGTGGTGGTTTTGTTTTTCTAAAAGACAAATATAATTAAAAGCTTTTGCAAAAGAGAGACATTTTTTTTTCTAAGGGAGAACTTTTAAACAAACAAACAGAACGAACAAACAAACAAAATAAACAGTGACTACTACTTAATTTTACTGTTACTTTATTTCCAATATAGCAAACCAGTTCCAATATTGCAATTATATAGAGATAAAATAAATTAGATTCCTGTGAGAAGAAGTGGTTTTTTACATTAAATATCCATCAAAGAGAATCACAAATGATGATAATTTATTGGGTATTTATATTCTCTTTCTTTCCTTTGGAATAACTTGAACTGCACCTTTCATATTTTAGTGACTTAACACTACTTTAAAAATGAATGAATTTCACTGCATTTTGAGACTCTCCGATATGCAAATTTGCTTTTACCTTTCTTGGCATAAAACTTTTCAAATGTGAGCCCATTTACAAATTTTTTATTATATATTTTTATTTTTGATCGTCTTAAAATTTTGATTACATTAAGATTTTAATAAAAATGTCAATTACAACTTTCATGTAGATCAAAGAATCAAAAGGAGAAGTACTAGGACATGAAGATAATTTGATGCTAGTTCTTCCACTAGTACTAGTACAAATACAAGTTACTGATGTATGACTCAAAAAAGTCATGCATTACCAAAGAATCATGGTACTAGAAGCTGCAAGAATCTGAGGACAAATGTGGTCTAACCTTAGCTAATGTCAGTGCAAGAGGTTCACTAATAATTCAGTAGGTAGATCTGTTAATTCTTGGAGAGTAGGGAGGAAGGAACATTCATATATTAGCCACAAAAATCCAAAAGACTGCAGTTTATTAAAAACGAATGTCTTTTACCAGGAGAAGAAAGTCAGTGCTATGCAAAAAGCAGATTTATTTTATTTTATTTTATTTTCTGCTATGTGCTGGAGGTAGGGGAAAGGAAAGTAATCAGAATGGGATAAGAGAGGGATGATTTTATTAATAACACCAACAGACAGTAGGTGGAGACAGAGGACAAAATACAATTATTGCTTCCAAAATTTACCTTTGCCACTAAGAATCTAGGTCATACTGTATGTAAAGAACAGGCTGGAACTGACGTCAAACTTCCCTGAGATTTTTACTTACTCTGCGTTCATACTTAGAAATACTTTAGTCTGGGATAGTAAAAATGAAATATTTTCCTCTCTCTCTTCTTTTTTATTTTTTTTCAATATACAGCCTCTATCTCATTCATTCCACACACAAGGGAAGAAATTAAATAAAACTTCTGAAGACAACACAAAATAGCGTAGCTGTCCATGAAAGCCTGTCCTAAATAGAGAAAATAGTTTTAAGAAATGTATTCTTTAACAGCAACTCCCCACAAAATATTAAAAAGAGGTCTTCCCTTCCACTGAGACTGTATTGCCTATTACTGATGTGTGAGGCTTTTTCTTGCTAAAAACAGTATTGTCTCAAGCCACTGTTTTTGCACTTGTAACTTAAAGAAGAAAGTGACTTGGAAGAAAGCAAACTTGAAAGCTACGTTAATGGATGTGTAAGAAGAATTCTACTACTTACAGGGTTCAAAGAGTGTTTGGAGAAGAGTTTTAGAATGTGGTAGCAGGCCAGCTCCTTGCAGCAGTGTCTGGAAGTTTATAGTTCGGTGCTTTCCCGTTCCACTGAATATGTTGTGTACAAGCTCAAGCAAGCCATCTACGTCACAGGACCTTTTTTTCCCCATTGCTGATGTACTTCCATCTGCTGAGGAAGTCACAGAAGTTGATATACCAGAGCTGCATGGGAGAACTGGAAGCAGAAGGGCACACCTTTGGGAAAGTCCTAAGTGGAAAATTCAGGGAAAAGCACAACCTAAACTTGTCTTAGGAAAAAATCATGACTCTGCCTGATCCTATGCTAAATCTTACACTTGAAGATGGAAAAACCTGGTGAGCTGAATAAAGTTCTAGAACAACCATAAGAAGTACAGTATGTCATCTTGCATCCTGAATCTCCCAAAGCCCTTTCCCTTTGAAATCTAAGTCTACATGCACACTAGACTAGATTGGTCCAACACATTTAAAACAATGGATCTTGTATTTCTCCACACACATCTTACAGAAATAACATTAAGCACCATCAGCATTAAAAAATGTGTGAAACATGGTTACTTTGGTATACAAGAGTGATACTAGGATATATGAGAGTAATACTAGGATACCAGGATAATTTTAGTATACAAGAGTATATGCATGCAGGTAGGATAACCAGCATAACACAAACATTTTGGAATTTAAAGATTTTTTTCTTATATTTATTAGGTTTATATGTAAGGTTTATGTATATTCTTATATTTATATAGGTGCTTCCTAGTGTCTGAGGTGCAATGGCCTGAAACAGAAGTGATGCTGAGAACTGAGCTAATTATTTGGGTAGATTAAATCCCTGCTCAGATGATCAGCACAACAATCACTGCAATGATAAAATACTATCAACGAGCCAAGACACATCCTGTATGGAAAACACTTTGCATTTCCTGGGATGGGAGGAGACAAAATTTTGAGGTAGATCAATAACTGTTGCAATGCTTACTGTCGTCTATGCAGAAGCCTTTTTTTCAGTTCACTCCGATGTACAAATTCTTGGCAGCAGAAGGAGCTTATGCAGCCCTTTCTCCTCCAGACAGCTATCTGTATTTGTCAGTTTTGCCAAAAATGTGGGGTCATACAGAGACCTATAGAAAAAACAATTTAGATTTAAAATCACCTGGAGAAGTTGAGTTAAGTAAACTAGTGCTGCAGATAGAAAAGTCAACATACATTAAAGTTTGTGGAAACATCTTGGGATATGTTGTTTTAACAGATGTCAAATGTAAACAAAGCAGATCGTTAAAATCATTCTAGCGTAACCTTTTGGACTGAAAAAGCTTGAAATGCATTTTGTTGGCCAGAAAAGTGAAAAGACGTAGATAAGCTGGCAGCTGTAGGAAAAAAAAAAAAAATGCACCTTGCCACAGCCCAAGGGTTTAATTCTTTGATGGGAAATTTGCAAGGAAATGTTGAAAAATGATTTGTCATGAATAGAACTTATCTAAATCACATTGTGGCAAACTATTAAAAAATAAAAAATAAAAAGGAAAAGAGGATGGAATTTTACTCTGTGTTATGCTTTATCTCTCAAATAGCGGAAATTGACTTTTTTGTTTTGTTTTGTTTTTGTATTTCAGAAAAGAAATTAACATTCATCTGATTTGATCCCTACTGTTAATTTTTAAGTTTACATCAGCTTTCCAAGCAGTGATAAACCTCAGGTTAAAAGATTCAGTAGAAACAGTTCTTGTGCTAATTGTGTTAGAAAAACTTTTATATTTCCTTTTCCTAGTTCCATTCAGATTATTGTTCTTCAGATTGTTGCAGTATAATCATAGAATCATTCAGGTTGGAAAAGACCTCTAAGCTCATCTAGTCCAACCTTTAACCTAGTACTAATACTTCCACCAATAAACCATGCTACTAAGTTCTACATCTACAAGTTTCTGGAAGACCTCCAGGCATGGTGGCTCAACTACTTCACTGGCCAGCCTATTCCAATGCTGCACAACCCTTTCAGTAAAGAAATTTCTCCTAATATCCAACATAAACCTTCCCTGGCGCAACTTGAGGCCATTTCCCCTCATCTTACCACTTGGTATATGGGAAAAGAGAGTGATCCCTTTCTCTCTACAACCTCCTTTAAGGTAATTGCAAAGTACAATAAGATCTCCCCCGAGCCTCCTCTTCTCTGGACTAAACAACCCCAGCTCTCTCAGCGGCTTCTCATAAGAATTGTTCTCTAGACCCTTCACCAGCTTCGTTGCCCTTCCTTGGACATGCTCCAGCACCTCGATGCCCTTCTTGTAGTGAGGGGCCCAAAATTGAACACAGTTTTTGAGGTGCAGCCTCACCAGAACTGAATACAGGGGGAAAATCACTTCCCTAGTCCTGCTGACCATGCTATTTCTGATACAAGCCAGGATGCTATTGGTCTTCTTGGCCACCTGAGCTGGTGGAACTAGGAAAAAAGGAACTAGATGCCACTAAAAAAAAAAAAAAGAATGAAGCTTATTTCAAACATGCTATTCAATGCTAAAAGCACTTTATAAAGCCTCTTATTGATACTTTAATATATGCTTGAAAACACAGAAAGGACTGAAATCCTGATTGTTCAGCATGGAAAGATCAACATAAGACAATTTTCAAAACAAGGAAAGGGGACAAACACAAGCAAACCAGATAATCTCAGGATCCTCTTCTCCGGTTCTGAGCAGCTTCCATTCTGGAACTGAAGATCTTTTTCTGAAAAATGTTTAATTAAAAGCTGGGAAATTGCTTCTAAAGTATTTTGCTTCCTACTCAGATTATGTTCTAGTATGAAAGCATCTCTAGAGAAAATTGTCTGGTTCTTTCTAGAACATCTAATATAGAGGCTATGCATTGGCCAAAATCTATTCTTGAATATGCACATGGCTCTTACTGCATCACTGATTCTCTGTCCTTTAGTAAAAGCCTGCATTTCTCAGTCCTACCTGTTAAAACGATCCAGGCATCCCTGGCAGCTGTAACTTCAACAGTTAAACTCAAAACGAAGGACAATTTACATCTTGAGATGATTTTATACACTGTTGCCATCCTTTTCTCTGCTTATTTTTAGAACTTAGCTATACAGTGGAACGTATATGTAATGTGTTCTTTACACTTCTTTATAAAATCAATCTAAATTTTTACATCCAGACCACATTTATTTTTCTTTTTGTTGTTGTTTTGGAGGTTTTTGTTAGTTTGTTTTTCTTTTAATGTATAAAAATCCAGAGAACCTGTAAGCTGTAAAGAAGAGAAATACTAGTAGGTTATCCAGCTTTTTTCAGCAGCAGCTGTACTGGTTGGGGATATCATACTAGTGCCAAATAATCAAGGAAGAGCATTTAAAATGACACAACATGAACAAGTCTGATTCTTTTCATAATCACAACAGTGAGAGTTGAGCATAATGCCAATGAAACAGAGCTAGTTATATATAAAACCAAAGAAGACTCAGCATCTTAATTTTCAGCTGAAGGAAAGCAATTGAGAAAAGTTGTTTTGACTATTGCTTTCCTAGACAGTTTACAATGGTCTAAGTCAGAGGAGCACCACTGCAGTAGCAGATACAGAGTGATTTACATCAGTTACACCAGGAGCTGGCTCAAATCACTGTGCTAAACATTGTTAATTTTAAGCATTTTGCAGCTGTGCTTTTGCTCAGAAAAATGACATCGGCTATTTTCTAGCAGCTATGGCTGCTACCCTTTACCATTTCCTGTGCCACTCAAGGCCAGTTGCACACAGTTCAAGGGAAAAACATTCAAGATCTAAAATGGATGCATTTCCCCAAAGACAGCAGAAACGTTTGAAATAATTTTCCCATAATAAGATACAGTGAAAAAAATATTTCATTTACTCTTCAACATTCAGAATAAATCCTGTATATACTGCATGAATCTGTAGAATTCTTCAGTGATCCTCCTGGAGTCTCAAATATTTCTATGCCTACTACCTAGGCTAAGAGATGTCCACAAAAACTGTCTCCAAGCTTCACTCCTAATGTGAATTAACTACAGTTGAGTTACTGTGATAAACCACAACTATTATTGATACCTATTTACTCAAAAATCTTATGAAAAGTCTTTACTTTCTGATGGTTTTATTGTTGTTGGTGATGGTGGTTTATTTTGTTTGATTGTTTGTTCTTTAAGTTACTGTAAAGGATTTAAAAATATATAGATTTTGTGTTTGTGTGAAATTAAACAGATGAAGGGATATCCCAGATATCTTGTCTTCTTTATATATATATATAAATCCTCCATAACCTGCAGAGCCACAATATGAAAAATTCCATTCCATTACCTCCGAAGACTGCCTTGGCAAATAATAATAAGAAAACTCTTCTGTCCTGGTTTCAGCTAGGATAGAGTTAATTTTCCTCCTAGTAGCTGGTATGGTGCTGTGTTTTGGATTTAGTATGAGAATAGTGTGATGTTTTAATTGTTGCAGAGCAGTGCTTACACTAAACAAAGGACTTTTCAGCTTCTTACACTGTCCTGCCATCGAGGAGGCTGGGGGTACAGCCGGAACCGGGAGGAGACAGAACCAGGACAGCTGACCCAGACTGGCCACAGAGATATCCCTTACTGCATGATTTCATGCTGAGCAATTAATATGAGGTGACTTGCTGGGGTTAGGAGGACCGCTGTTCAGGATGGGATAGGCATTGGTCAGCAGGTAGTAAGCAATTGCATTGTGCATCACTTGTTTTGTACACATTATTATTAGTAGTACTATTATCATTATTGTTATTATTTTCCTTTCCTTTCTGTCCTAATAAGCTGTCTTTGAACCCACAAGCTTTCACTTTTTTTTTTTCCTCTAATTCTCTCCCTTTTCCCACTGGGGAGTGGGGGAGTGTGAGCGAACAGCTGTGTGGAGCTCAGCTGCCAGATAGGTTAAACCACATCTTCTTACATGTGAGTTATATAGAGAAAGCTGTGAGCTCTCTGTGTTATCTCATTTGATATACTTGCATGTTCTTTTCTTGTACTATTCTTACTGTATTTGTCTGGAAAACCATAGGGTTGTTTTTCAGGCTATGTTTGCTACATGGCAGTTTATTCTGCAGTATTATTTCTATTTCAGGATTCTGAACTCCTGCACTTTCAACATCAACAGCAATTACCTATTATTAATTTGACTAGTGTACTCTTCACTCCTTAAAGCTATTTTTCTACTTTAAATGGTAATCTGTAGATAAGTAAACCCTGCTTTCTAGGGGATGTGCAAATGTCATCTCCATTTTATAGCTCAGTAGACTGAGGATCAGAAACGTTAAAGAGGCACAAGGGCAAGCCAAATTTTATTGCAACAGCTGAATTCCAAACTCCATAGCATGGCAACTGCCACTTGTGACTCAGTGAACGTCCTCATGCTTTGGCATACCATACGCTATGGACCTCTCCTCTCCTCTTTTCTAGAGTAGTAGTAAGTCGCGTAACACTCCCCAGCATCTCATGAAAACCTGAGATAACAGCACTGGATGTGCACGCAGATATCTTGCATGCATATGTATAGTGTGTGCATAACCTATGATGTAAATATGCACCATTTACCAAGGGTTTGGCACCCATATACACCTGTTTTACACACAGGTATTTTCTTATTTCTAAGTCTTGTTTTCATGATATATATGTAATTTTAAAGCCAAGGTTTCAGCTCTGATCTCCCTTTAGTCAGTATAAATCACTCCCAGTGATGTCAAAGGACTTTACATTCTCCAGCATCACCACCACCTTTCCAAGAGCTAATCCTACAGGATTATAACTCTAATGCAGCCTCAAGTCTCTTTTTCATCTTCATGCCAGAGACAGTGGGTCAAGCTGACCTCGTCTTAGAGTGAGGAGCCCCAAAACAGGTAAAGACCCCAGAATCCCATCCCATATGTGTGAGATATGATCTCATTATTAGAGTATGACACAGGTCCCCAAACTTGTGAGTGCAGCTGGGGGTCACCGATATTCCAAGACACCTCTTTTATAGGTGCTTCATTCATGGGCACACTCCCTGCCTGCCAGCTGGTAGCATGTTCTTTCCTTACTGAAATATCAGCACCTTAATTCTCACACACAGACAGGCTAAAAGTTTCCAAGTGAGGTCTGCTCACATGCTACCATCCAGGAAGGAAACTGCGGGCTCTTTGCTGTAGAAAGATGTCCATAGTCCATGAGCCATCACCTGCTATTACTATAGAGCAATATCAGCATGTAAGTCCAGACTAAATAGGTAGAGAGACTTAAATACCACCCTTACTTTTCTAATGATCCCTTTATGTCAGAACTGAGATGATTTAGTGAGACTCTGTAGGAAAAAAATTATGTGCTGTTGCCTTATGTTCCTGTTCTTTGAACATATCTACGGCTTCACATTCCAATTCAGTTCCCTGGCACAGATATAAAGTTGTTTTATTTGAACAAACAAACAAACAAAAAGACCAAAACTCCAACTTTAGCAAGGTTGCACCAAAGAACATATGATATGAATGTGAAGCCCATCCCTGGAAACTTAGCAATACACGTAATACTCTGACATGATTAAAACTGTGGCACAAATCTGATGGCTTATTAAAAAATCTGATTATTTTTCTTAGCTCAGATTCAAACCATTTGTTTTGAAAAGCTCTAACATGTAAATGCACATACATAAGCAATTTGGATACCACTCTGTATGTGTAAGGTAAACGATTGGTTTTGTATACATTCTTGATAAATAGAGAATTATTCATCTGTCTTTGGCTAATTTCCCAAACACTTCATGTGAACTCCTAAGCCTTTCTAGTGAGCTAAGAGCAAATTGTATAGTCGACGAATACCATACACTGCTGTAAGTTATACTAATTCATCTCTCCTTGAAATCTATGGGCAATTTTTCTTGGGAAGGGACAGAAAAGTCCCTGATTTGTTTAGTTCTTCTGAACAATCTTTTCCTCAAATAAGATATTAAGTATCTCCCAAATAACTGTCCAAACATTTTCACAACTGTAGATTGTATTTTTGTTACCTTGTTTTGTAAAGTAGCAGAATGGCTAATTAAGACAAGGGTGTTTTTTTATTTGTTTGTTTGCTTTTTAATGACAAGCCTACCAGAAGTAGCATATAATAATGTGCCATTTCTTTGATGGTGTTAAGTGTATAGCACATTCCATTACTGACAGATCTGAAATTCTCTGTATAAATATTAAATTTACATTAATATAAATGAATCTATTGCCTGTCTAATTTCAATGCATTATTGTTATGTAGCAAGTTTCCATTAGAAAAGTGAGGCTTTCAGATACCACCGATGAAAATATCCAGAAAAATCCTATTACTACTAATACAAAAGTATAAAAATTCCTGCTAACAATGAGCTTGTGAGAAACAAAGTTATGTTTTTGCAATAAAAGGTGTTTTTGGAGTCGAAAATTCCCCTAACCTTGCCTATTCAAAAGTGATTGGCATAGCATTTGGGAGTATGTTAAGCAGATAAGGAGAAGGTCCCACTGTCTCAAAATAAGGTGGATAGCTAAGAAAAACAGGATGAGCAGTATGAAATCAGTAAAAACAAAAGTCACAGGCCCTCTAGTCATGAAAGAAGAAGGAAAAAAAAAAAAGGAAAAGGAGAAATTAACAGTAGGTTAAATAAAATTGTACATATACGGTAGAGAAGTGCATCAAGTAGGCTGTGAACCTGTAGTACTCAGCCAATGAGGAAACAGGGGAGAAATCAGGTGTCGGGTAATAGGGAATATAAGGTTATGACAAATTTTTACTGTGTGCTCCTGCTTGCAGGACACCCACCATTGCAATCGTGAATAAAATAGCTTTACGGAAGATCCTGTCTGAAGAAAATTATTGAGATTTTTTCTCACAACCTCAAATTTTGCAATTTTTAAATAAAGTTATTTATTTGTAATAAATAATATTACAACTATATTCACATAATCACAATAATGAACCCTCCTCTACTTGAGCATGACACATGCATTTATGTACCTGCCAGAAATCAAATCTATTAACAGATCTAAGAAAAAACAAGTAGGACAACAACTGTTTAAATATATTGAAATAAAAGTAAATAAAAGTAAATTTAAAACAAATGAAACCATACAAAACACAATATGGACAAGAGAAAAGTAGATTGCTTATTTGTAGTCAGAGAAAAGGTAACTAAAGAGATTGTATGGCATTGTCTACTCGGTAGAAATGTATAAACATAAATAGATGTGCTTTCAGTTAAAGTATTGTGTGAATTTCACATATTACTTAGCTCTTTTCAGAAGCAAAAATATTTTTCAAATGTTTTTTCCATATAGGCCACAAGCAATTCTGCAATTGTGCAGAAAAAAATACTCTGTCAAAACTAATTGCACACACAAAATTACTTCTGAGATAACATTTTTCCTGTCAAAAGCCTGCCTTACCTGAATATTACCTTGTCTTCCAAACATCTTTATGTACTCAGATGTAAAAATGGATTCAGCTAGCACCAATTGCTGCAATACACTGATCACTGCTCAAATGTAGAAGCCAAGAGCTGATAAAGGAGAGAGGATCACCCACTCATCTCCAACAGCTGCATTTACCGCTCATTCTTATGGGAAAAAACCTTTCAGCTGCCCTGATGCACAGCCATTATTCGGCATGAGGAAGGACTTGGTTCATTTTTCATTCTTGTTCTCCAGGAATTACAACCCTTAGATGGATATGGGAATGTGAATGAACCAAACTACAGGACAATTACAAACCTCAAAAAAAGTTCACATGACAAGAAAATTTAATGTGTGTAAGTATATATTTATACATGGATTTCTCTCAAAACTCAATTTCAGAAGAAAAAGAACTGCTTCCCAACTCCCCCTAAAACTGCATCTTCAGACTCCTTAGGAAAAAAAATAAATAAATAAATAAAATATAATATATATATATGGAGAAAGCAGTGAAGACATTTACTCATCCTGACACACACTGATTAGGAGAACTGATTTTTGACTACTTCTAGGAAGATCAATATCTGAAATACTGATATTTGATGAGTAGGGTGTGTAAGAGTGTGTTTCTATGCTCTTTCTTACCTGAAGAATGTCCTTTAAAAAGGTGTTTCATCTAGAAACTGTTAGGACCATTACATTTATATAGCGACTACAAAAGCTGTTAACAAAATATATTTTTTTTACAATTTAAATGAAAGGGAAAAAATAATACTACTTTTGAATAGCCATGCTCTAAATCAGGAAAAAAAAATCTAAGCTAAGACAAAAACAAGAACTAATAACTACATGAGTGACTGATACTATATGATAGCCAGGGATAAATCCAAAGGTGCTATTCAGGAGCATTCTGTACTCACTATCCTCAAAGTCTTGCCTAAGTTAGGAACCTATGAAAATTAACCTAGAAGAACAGGTCTAATTCTTCACAGTTTTAAACAGGAGATTAAACTCAGTTTTCTGCTGGCCCCTGTGTCTCAAACACAAATTATGTAATTATCATCTTTGCCCTTTTTTAATGTAGAATGAAATGAAAGGAGCGAATCTCAGGTGGACTGTCATGACAAGGTGTCTTGGTTTCAGCTAGGATAGAGCTAGTTGAAACCAGGACACAAGGGAAATACACTACATGCACACTCCTGTCTAAGCCTAGCCAAACTACTTTAGGTTGCATCAAAAACTAACTTGTTCTAGAGAGTCTCTCAAACCCAGTATAATTTAGTTTTGGACTGGTTTAGCTCTGGAAAATACCTCAAGTGGTGTGTGTGTGAGTGTTTAAAAGGAAAGGACACCATTATAGTAGACAGTGTATAAAGAGATAAAACTATTCTTGAGCCAACTACCTCTCATATAAATGAATATATATTTCTTCTCTCTTTCTTTCAGCAAGACTAACTCAGTTCTATTATAATTTTGAGTAAGATTACAGAAAATTACAAAATTCAGGAAGGTTAATTCAGCTCAGTGATAGTTTTCAAACAATGACATGACAAAACAAAATATGACTGATTTTTCTTTTCCTGATGTAGGAGATTCAGGCTCACTTGGTCTTTCAGGACTAAAATTCCACGTCCTTGGGAAATCACCAAGAAAGTATCCCTTTTCAGGATGGCGGTTCTGTTGTCTCAAGGGAAGAGAAGCTATTAGAAGAGGTCACACATTCAGTTGGAAAAGAATAAAAAGGCAAAAGTGTTGTCATGTTGCTGTAGCTGTGTTGATTTATTCATCCACGTTTATATCTTCGTTTCAATGACAAGTAATCTGTGCTTCTCCTACAGTGAAAATGAATAGTGTTTTGTTTTTGTTTATTTGTTTGTTTTATTTAAATGGGCCTAAAAGAGAACCTGATGAAAGCATCCCTAGTGCAAGTCCCAAGATGCATGCAAGATCAACAAATGCTTTCTAATGCTATCTAATAACTGTGACATATTTGTTTTTTCTTTGAGAACGACATTTATTGTGCCAAAAGAACAGATTAGAAGCAGATAATCATTTTACAGATATAAATAAAATGTAATTCTATTGAAAATAATATTACTTTCTTTGATATATATTACAAAATGTCATTTTGCCAATTGAAAACTTGTTGTATCAGGTGTTTGCAAAAGGAAAAAAAAATGTTCTTTCAATTGAGAAATTAATTAGTATATTATACAAATTAAAATAACACATGGTGACATATCCATTGAGCAAACAGATCTGACACTGCTATCACTGATAACAAGCTGGAACTGTAAAATGCATTGTAGCAGTCCACTGTCTTGTCCACTAGCTGTGCTTTTTCCATACTATGTAACACATTAAACAAATTGTTCTGATGATTAAAAATAGAAAAACAAAACAAAAATAAAATACATAAATAAATAAATAAACAAATATATGTTAAGAGGAGTATCCTACTTACTGGGCTTCCCAAGGCTTTCCAGAGGTAGTAAATATTTTGACACTTTTTGAGCAGAGGCCTGGGATCAGTAGCTCTTTGAAGATGCAGCATTTACTCCAGGGCCATCTTTCAAGACCAACCCACTAGTGTGGTATAAATACTGCTTTTAGTAGAACAATGTAAAAGCAAGTAATGCACAGGGTGGTGGTTTTTTTAATTTATTTTTTTTCCATGTTGCCAAAAGGGCTGGGAACTCATTCCAAACACAATGTGAGGGAGAGAAGTAGGGGGTAGAGGGGAAAAGATATATAGATATATTTTTTTTCAAAGACACAGGTCCTTTTAATCCATTTAGAAAAAAAATAGTCATGTTTGGTTTTGCATTTGGAAATCTCCTGTTTAAATACTTGCCTAGCAACAAGTGATTAATTTATCTCAAGCCAGAATAAACATTTCTCCAAAGCCAGGCAGACTTTGCAGGCTTATACTTTATAAATTTATAGCTATCTTCTGACTGGAGGTCTTCCACACATGCTAATTGATCAGAATGAAATAGATGAAAGAGGTCTTAATTCTTGTTTGATTACGGAAGGAAATTTGTCATGTGCCTGTTGCCATTGCAACTAGTGAGAGCACTAAACATTTGGGTTGAATACTTCTTTAGCTTAAATTGTAGACAAAACTCCCATGTATCCACTGGGAGTGTCATTAAATTCAAATAGACAGTGGCTTTCACGTCCATGTCTTTGAGTTCCTGGAAAGCTGATAGGAAAAGACAGTTAGAGGCTTGAGGGACTTTCAGGGTTTTTAATGTGCTGCTTTCATTAAAAACAGACCATTTCAGTTTGTCCTTATATTCATGTGTTGGTTGAGAGGAATATATTCTATAGCTGCTGTGACTGTCAGTAGGGATTATAATGTGGGAAAAAACATCCCTCTTAGGACTTATTTTCTTGCTTGTTTTTCTATGATTCTCTGATTCTTGTGCTTGCCAACAAGAATGGATTCTCTTATTTTTTTCAAATATAACTTGCAGTACCAAAATTACCAGTATTCTAAATTACGATTAAGATACATATTTCCCCAACAAACTGGTAAATGTCCTAAGAGCAGGTTACGAACAAGTAAAGTCATTGCAACTCCATTTTTAAACCAAGCTGTTCATATTTTATGCACTACTGCCCCAGAACTATTTTAGCTATCTTGCTCCATCAGTTGTCCCAGATTTTATGCCAGTATTCTGCTTATTAGCTCATCATAAGGAGAAGTCTCCTCTTCCTGTGTAAATGGCAAATACAACCTTTTCTTCAGTTTTAAGGACACATCATAAGAAAGAGTTAAGAAGCTAGATTTGTGTATGCCTATCTAAGAGGTAACTCTAAAATATTGGACAAGGCCATTGTGTCTCTCAGTGAGTATTCTTAATATTTAAGCCAAGATTAATATAATTTTTGTTTGTAAATTCCCAAATCCATCAAACTGAAAATCTCCTTAGGGGCTAGGCAAGCTATGCCCAAAAGGAAAAAAAAGGTTTTGCTTCTGTTTAAAATGGATCTTACATAACTGTCTAATCAAAAGAAATTTCTGTATACACGTCAACAATCTGTGTTTCCATACATATAAGCAGAAAAAAACTTAAGACCTCTGGCAACAATCACTGCAAGGATCTTACCCTGACTTTTCAAAGAAGTTTTTATCATAGGCCTTTTGTACAAGTAAAATGAACATGGAATTTTTTTTTCACTTATTTGAATGTTTCATATTTTCTAATATTTCTGGAGGGTTACAAATGTACATTCTACAGTGCTGAAGAATTATTCACATACACTTTATACTTATTTTATCCAGAAACTTAATACTATTTAACATTAGTCCCAGTATTTTGATGGTATCCAAACATTATTTTTGTTGTATGGTATACAGTCTCATTTCACCATACCATCTCTGTACATACTTACATACAGATGTATGGATGTCTCATTTTTATTTTTGAACTCATGAAACTTATGAGGTATATTTACATACATTTGCATAAATTGATCAGAAAGATTGGCTTGTACATTAAATTGCCCCAATGCTGGCAGAATTTATGTGCACAACTACAAGTGTTGTCATACTGAAATTAGAGCTCCTCTAGATTCAGCTTGGTGTGATGTAAAAGCAGCAGTAGTAAATCACATTTCCATTTATTTTTATTTAAAGTGATATCCAGCATCTGAGTAACATGGATGATTTTTGCATTTTGGACAAAAAAATCTGAAGTTTATAACTTGCAAGTTTTAGTCTTTAGTGTCTATCTTAAACATGTATCAGATGTTTTATTGATACAACAGTCATAAGCACCTACATTTTTACTCTATGTATTCTTCTGCTAATCTTTGTGTTAAATTGTTTTTACACACAGTTTAGCTAGAGCATACAAGACACATTCTCAATTACTATGAGAATTACCATAATAAAAGAACAATGTAACACAAGAGAAAGTCTCCACAAAACATGTCACTCTGCATTTATTCCAAGTCCCCCCGAGTGGGACTCCTATGGGTGTCTGTCATCACCTTCCCCTCTGAAGAACAAGCAAGTCAACACAAGTATCATAAGTGACATCTTAGGCTGTTTAAGGGTGACAATTACCAGCAGCTGTATCAGGACTCTGGGTAAACAAAATGATCAAATGTGGCTCTGGTAAAGGTCAAGATACTGCTGCTGTTTACAGGGCCATGCTGTATGAGGTTATCATTACTGACAGACAGGAGAGAGAACATGACCAAGGCTCTGCCCTGTCATGATACAGACATTTCTTTAACTTCATGCTCATTTTATTCAGTGGTTGAAAACTGGAGTGTTCAGATGGAATAAAAAACTCTTTCCCACAGCCCTTCTTTGTATCAACCTTCAGCAAAGAAGTGAAGTCCAAAGCTAGAGACTATAACACCTAAATTCACCAAAGCTAGAATTCATCTCTCCAAGTCTCTTGCCACCTCTTAAATTCTGACAATTTACCTAAGTGGTTACTATTCATGTCAGTAAGAAGGAAGATATATATATATACACATATATACATATATATATATATAAAGTATCACTGAATAACACTGATAAATTCAGCACAGGCCCTGTTGTTCACCTAAGAGCTTGGCTGTACTGAACAGCTTTTTAGGAGGCAAGAAGGAAACAAGAATACCATTGCTTCATTTAAATTTCTTCTCTTTCTATGCCATGAGAAAGCTTAGTTCTTTTTCTTCCATGACCATTTAATCCCTCCAGTAACCACCCTCAGGGGCTCTCTGAGCATGTCACCTGAACTCTATTCTTTATCCAATAATCTTGCCTGACAAGCAGGAATCCTTGTGTTTAATTTCTTCCCATGCTGCATTGGTTTTGGCTGACCACTTGGGCAGTGTCTTTTTCTCCTACTTATACACAATAAAAATTTGTAGATACTCAGATACAATGTCATTCTGATGAAATTTAGCAGCTGCCATCAGTTCCTTATGTTCATATCAAGATTAGTTTGCATTTACATACCCTTAGGTTTTACATATATTTTGCTTATCCTTTCCCATTGTTGCTGAGGAGACATTCCCTTTATATTTCTGTTTCTTATTCCATATCCTACATTCTGTTCATGATGCAGAAACCATATATTTGGGTAACATTCTATGATTTTAATAGTTTATTTATTCTGTAGAAAATCCTGCGACCATAGTGCACATTTGCCAGAAGATCCTTGAGGGAACATCTTGTAAAGAAACAAACACAAACTCATATTGTTGTACTAATTACTGAGTTTAACATGAGAACTGTGTGAGCAGAAAGCCACAGTGTGGGTGAGCCTCATTACAATACAGCATTCCTGATTAATTGTTGAATTAATAGAATTCAGATGAAGGGATAGATCACTTTCTGGGGCAGAATGGAGAACTCTTAGGAATATTTAGATAATGTGGAAAAAAACATTATTAAGATTCTGTCCTTATCAGTTTAATTTGCATGTCTATTGAAGGACATTCAAGCAAAGAGTGAAGCTTAAGAAAATTTTGCAGAACGTTAATAATCAGTTCCACACTTCCAATGGTATGGTTAGAGTCAAGTTTCTCATATTAATATTGCTATGCAAATCCAGTCACTGAAGGAGAAAAGATTTGTCACTGTGGGCAAATCAACATTAACTTTGAAAACTGATCATTAGGCATGGACAACACATCAAAACTCATTTTTAATAGATTTTCCTCAGCTAATTCTTAATCATGAATAGGCTCAGAAAGTGAGCTGATCACAGACCACAGAGAAGAAAACAACTAAAACTTTTAGTTTGATAAATTACCCATGATTGATTAATTTTATTTTATTTTATATATATATATTAATAGTGATTCTGTCAATTATAGTACAGTAGGATGTCTATCTCTAGTAAATGAAGATACAAATGAAGAAAGAAAGCAACCTAACTTCATTTAGGAGAGCTCTGGAGTATACGAAAGCAACACCATGCTCTGCTATCTTGGATTGCTACAGCTTCACTGTATTTTGCACCTGTATCAATGGAATATAGTTACTTCAGACATACGATATCACATTTGCAACCATATTTTCAATGGAAATCTATAGCTAGCCTTAGAGATGAGTTTTAACTCTATCATAATGGCAGGATTTGGGGAGTAAAGACCATTTTATCATTTTTAAAGTGCTTCTTTCATTGTAATTTTCATCAGTGAGAAGAAAACCAAGGACATGCATTAAACAGACATTGAAAATAGCATAAATGACATGGCCAACATATCACCAGAACAGGATTGATAAACTAGACCAGCTTCCTCCATGAAATAGAAGGGCATATCTTACTAACCAATTTCCATATGGGTTTTGACAGCCACAGATTAAAATTGGAAGAACAAATAAATATTCATTGGAAAACGGTTTAAAACCTAACATTGCAGCAGTCCTAAACAAACATTATCCAAACCAGCAATTCTAACAGAAGCTTTTCATTACAGGACATGTTGCAGGGTAAACCTCAAAGGAACCATCAGAAAATCATGACCTGACACAACTTTTTCTATTTAAAATGAGGCTCTACTAAGGAAGGTGTGGGCTTTACTCAGTTCTATCCTTGCTGTGTTATTAATTCATCCATCTAATGTAGACATTTGAAAAAAAAAAATCTTTCTGAGTTCTTGAAACCTATGATACAGTGAAGCAAGTGTTTTCCTCTTGATGATCTTAGCTCCTTCCTAAATAAAAAATACAGACTACCTCTAATAGTGTTTTCCTTTACTCTTAAATTAATAATATAAATATTTTCACATGCAAGAAGAAACAAGCAGAGAAAGAACATTTCTGCTCTGTCCAATTCATAGTTCATGTTCAATTCTCTAAACATTACTTGGAAGAAGTACGCTACTATTGTGGTCTCACACAGAGTCCAGGAACCTCTTTAACCTCAAATTAAGATCTGTGTTACAGTCCTAAGTGCTGCATAAACTTCTGTGCTGGAAACTCTGTACTACTGTGGAGTTTTTCTCCAAAACAAAACAGAAAAATCAACGGACTAACAAGTGAAATTTCCATTTTTGTCAAAATGAGTATCCAAAAATGAAGTATGATATGTTCATGTTGGTGAGAATGGAATCCCTCAGTAGTTCATTTTACTGAAACCACTATCCACTACATAGAATAATAGAATCATTTAGGTTGGAAAAGACCTCCAAGTTCATCAAGGCCAACTGTTAACCTAGCACTGCTAAGTCTACCACTAAACTTTGTCCCTAAGCACCACATCTACACATGGTGACTCAACTACTTCCCTGGACAGCCTGTTCCAATACTTCATAACCCTTTCAGTGAAGAAATTTTTCCTAAAAAAGGTTTCCAAAGAACTGTGGAGTTCACAACTCAATTCCAGCTGAACTGGTAGGAAAGCAAGATACTCATTGAAATTTCATGGAAAAGATTTCACTTTGATCAGTTCAGTATAGTAGCATTGACAGTCAAGGAGGAATGCTTTTCCTCTTCAGAAATGCTGCTTTGGCAGCAGGAAAATTTCCAGAATGTTGCCAAGTAAAAATAATCAGTGACTCCAGCAGCTCTCTCAGCTTGTTCTATGTTGAAAAGAAATTCAGTACACAATCTTAGAAACAATGTTAAACATGATGGCACTACAATTTTCACTTCTACTGGCAAGAAAATATCTGGTTAGAGATGGGACTTTACATGTCTTTCCTAAGGTTTCTGTGCCTTTCCTAAGGGCCCAAAGAGTTGTACTGAATGGAGATAAGTACAGTTAATCCAACCACTGTGCTGACAATCCAGCTAGTCACAAGTGGTGTCCCACAGGACTCAGAATTGGGGCCAGATCTCTTTAATATCTTTATCAGTGATCTGGATGGCAGGGTAGAAAGGCTCTACAGAGGGATCTGGAAAGGCTGGACTGATGGGCTGAGGCCAACTGTATGAGATTCAACAAGGCTAAGTGCCAGGTCCTTCACCTGGGTAACAGCAACTCTGTGCAATGCTACAGGCTGGGGGAAGTGTGGCTGGAAAGCTGCCTGGTAGAAAGTGACCTGAGGTATTGGTCAATTACCAGCTGACTGTGAGCAAGTAGTGTGCTCAGGTGGCCAAGAAGGCCAACAGCATCCTGGCTTGTATCAGAAGTAGTGTGGCAGCAGGACTAGGGAAGTGATTGTCCCCCTGTACTCAGGTCTGGTGAGGCCGCACCTCAAATATTGTGTTCAGTTTTGGGCCCCTTACTACAAGAAAGACCTCGAGGTGCTGGAGCATGTCCAAGGAAGGGCAATGAAGCTGGTGAAGGGTCTAGAAAACAAGTCTTGCAAGGAGTGGCTGAGGGACCTGGGGTTGTTTAGTCTGGAGAAAAAGAGGATCATAATTAAAAGGTGTCTAAATGTGGTGCTTAAGGATATAGTTTAGTGGTAGATTTGGCAGTGCTACGTTAATGGTTGGACTTGATGATCTTGGAGGTCTTTTCCAACCTAAATGATTCTACGATTAGACAAAAACTAATATTGTTCTTTATCGTTTTCAGAATATTCACTGAAGCAATCATTTACATTTGAATATGCTGCATCTACCCATCTGAGAGTAGGCAGGTGTGCTGACAATTCCATGATTCAGCAAATGCTCACTCAGTGATTGTTTTGTTTTGTTTTGTTTGTTTGTTTGTTTTTAATCCCTAAATCAAAAATTGCAAAAGATAAAAATTTCATCGCACACATTGCTCCTTTATAGGGAATGTTCAGCATATCTCCCTATTTTGATATGGCTATAAAAGCTATTATTATATAGCATGATCACAACATACCACTATTTTTTAAAATTTGTTTGCTTGTTTGTTTAAGGCTGGAGGCAGCCTGGAAATTTTCTTATCTCATAAACAATAAGATAGTCCAAAGATCCATACTCTGTTACTGCAAGAAAGCACATCATTTAATCTCCTGCAAAGCTCCATTCTTAAAAGGTATTTAATTTCTTGCCTATACTGCCCCTCTGGGAAACTAAGAATCTCACTATTCTGGTGGTTAAAAACCTTCCTGTTCCCAGTCTATAATTACCAGTGCTGAATTTTAAACCATTTTTCCTTATGCCAACTCTTATTTGAATTATTTTTTCCCTTCCTGTTGGTTACTTTCCAGGCATATTTATAAAGAACAGTCACATCCCCTTTACATACGCTTGCCAGACTAAACAACACAAGTTCCTTTAGCTTCCTGTCATCTTTCACTTGATCATTGGAACAGTCCATTTCTGAAAGTCCACATTTTGCTTCTTCCTTATTTGGACCCTGCTATAACCACATGAGTATAAAGCTCCAAAAGTAACAGATATTCCTTGAAAACAACACCTGAATACATTGCAGTTACTATGTTTTATGTCATGTGAGTACACTTATATGATGATGCATCACACGGAGGGAATAGAATTAATCATCTACTTTCAAAAGAAATGCATCTTCTCCACGGATGTTGAAGGGAAAGAAAGGAAAGCAAAGTCCAGTTTCTCTTCCTGTTTCTGTAGCATTTGAGGTAAATGTCAACATTCAAATTAACTTGTCTGTGTCTATGACAGTGCCAATACATGGTCAGTTCAGTGTGGTACTCCACAAAGCCAAGGGATATCAGAGGTGTCCACATTCCAGGAGTCCTTTGTTCTCCAAATGACTCCTATCAATATTTAACAGTTTGCACTCAGAAATACTTTTGTTTTAATTTAAACAGCAGGAGTTTTGTTCTACAGTGCAGTGAAATTAAAGCATACTCTCAGGGCTTCATCCTAAACCATGGCACAACTGATGTGGTAAGTACGAAAGCTGTGTTTTCCTGTCTATCCATAATGCTCATTGACACCAAACGTCTCAGTCTCAGAACACAAATCCTGATTTCCTCAACTCATGCTAACTTCCTTATCAGCAAGTATAAAAGCTAATTTTCAATCAAGAGAGACAAGCTCAGGGTCTGTCCCAGCACTGGACCAGATAGTATTAAAAGAGGTTTTGATGTGATATACTAACCAGCACTGGTTAGCACTGGTTCCAACCAGACGTGGCCATATCATTGTGGATTCTCATATGGCTGGGGCACCTTGCTATAAATTGCACAGGTGTTGCCATTGCCACCATGCCTTCTTCTTCCCTGCGCCCCAAATCTCTCCATTTTAAAGTTTTTTAAGAAAGGCGAAGACATATCTAACCTGATCTAATGCTGGAAACAGTCCTGCTTTGAGGTGTAAATTGGACTAGATGACCTCCAGAGCTCCAATAAGCATTTCTATCTCTAAATGAACTGTTTTCCTCTCTGACCCATAATGGCCCTTCTGTGCCTCTCTGCTAAAAATCAGTACTTATTGACTCATTGAGATAAAGGTAAAAAGAATAAAGTATCCTCTCATCTGCTCTGCAGCTCTTCTCAGCATTTGCATTTTTTTTCTAGCATGTTCTAGCTTGTGTGCAGTGTGTCCCACTGTGATCTGTGAGAGGTCCTCTGTGGGTACAAGTCTGTATTGTGCTTATATGTTCAGGTTTTGGTAGCAGTCTGCTACTGCAGTCAGTGGGAAGCCCATGCAGAATCAGTTCTGTAAGGAAGACATCCTGTGTGAGGGATCCCACTCTGGAGCAGGGAAAGAGTGTAACAGAGAAAGAGCAGCTGAGATGAATAATTATGGACCGACCACACCCCTCATTCCTTGTTCCCCTGCACTGCTTGTGGGGAGGAGGGAGAAGAGAATGTACAGGGGGAGAAGGTATTTTTAGTTTGCTTTTAGTTTCTCACCGCTCTAGCCTCTAACTAGTAGGCAATAAATTACATTAATCTCCCTACGCTGAGTTTGTTTTGCCTGTGATGGTAATTGGTGAGTGATATCACTGTAGTGAATGGGGCTACATCTGGTTAGCAGACAGTCACTAGCAGTATTCTCAAGAGCTCAATTCTAGGTCCAGTCCTGTTCAACATTTTTATCAATGATCTGGATGCACAACTGGAATGCATCCTCAGCAAGTTTGGTGGTGATACTAAACTGGGAGGTTCTGTTGATTCTCTGGAAGCCTTGCAGAGGGATATAGACAGATTGGAGGATTGGACAATCAGAAACAGCATGAAATTCAACAAAAGTAGATGCTGGGTTCTACTCCTGGTATGGATTAATGCTGGAAACGGGTACAGCCTGGAAATGAATGGCTGGAGAACAGCTCAGCAGAAAAGAGACTGAGGGTGCTGGTAGTCAGTAAGCTCAATGTGAGCCAGCAGTGTGCCCTGGCAGCCAAGAGGACAAACTGCATTTTGGGGTACATTACATATGACATAGCCAGACAGTCAAAAGACACAATTCTTCCACAATATTTAGTGCTGGTGTGCCTCAGCTTGAATATTGTGTGCAGTTCAGGGCTCCACAATATAAAAAGGGTGTTAAGATCCTCATATGCATCCAGATGACGCCAACAAAGCTGGTGAAAAGGCTACAAAGCATGTCCTGTGAGGAGAGGCTGAGGACACTTGGGTTGTGTACTCTGGAGAAAAAAAGGCTGAGAGGCAACCTCATAGCTCTCTACACCTTCCTGAGGAGGGTAAACAGAGAGGGAGGTGCCGTTCTCTTCTCCCTGGTAACCAATGATCAAACTTGGGAATGGCACTAAGCTGTACCAGGGGAGGTTCAGACTAGATATAAGGAAAAAAATTCTTTATTGTGAGGGCGGTCAAACAGTGGAAGAGGCTTCCTAGACAGGTTATTGATGCTCCATTCCTGTCAGTGTTCAAGAGGCATTTGGACAATGTCCATATGAATATGCTTTAATTTTTTGTTATCCCTGAAGTGGCCAGGCAGTTGGACTAGATGATCTTTGAAGGTGCCTTCCAACTGAACTCTCTCTTCTCTTCTCTTCTCTCCTCTCCTCTCCTCTCCTCTCCTCTCCTCTCCTCTCCTCTCCTCTCCTCTCCTCTCCTCTCCTCTCCTCTCCTCTCCTCTCCTCTCCTCTCCTCTCCTCTCCTCTCCTCTCCTCTCCTCTCCTCTCCTCTCCTCTCCTCTCCTCTCCTCTCCTCTCCTCTCCTCTCCTCTCCTCTCCTCTCCTCTCCTCTCCTCTCCTCTCCTCTCCTCTCCTCTCCTCTTCTCTTCTCTTCTCTTCTCTTTTCTCTTCTCTTCTCTCCTCTCCTCTCCTCTCCTCTCCTCTCCTCTCCTCTCCTCTCCTCTCCTCTCCTCTCCTCTCCTCTCCTCTCCTCTCCTCTCCTCTCCTCTCCTCTCCTCTCCATCCTGTATTTCAGAGGCATTTAACACTCTAAAACACTTGTTTGGACTATCTGTGCCTGAAATCAAGATTGTCTGTAACAGATGGATGCTGCTTACTGAAGGGAAGGAATGACAAAATGCATATAGTAAACAAAGAACTGCTTGTGCCTTTGTGTGGAAAAGGGAATTAACCCAATACTAGGTGAAAAGTATATGTTTGTTCCATTGCTATGCATATTTAGCAATCAAATATGATGATCCACCACTTCAAGCTCTTCCTTATGGCAAATGAAAAATGTTGTTGCATAGCAATACTCAAAGGGAGGATACTAAGAGACGTATTGCTGTGTGATTTTAAAATGGTAAGTGTCCTGCAGGTGAAAGCTTAAAATCAACTTAAGGATTGGTGACCTGGAAACATGCAATAGAACAGACGTTAAGATTACCTTCTGGAATGAACCTTTAGAATGCTAAACCTCTTATCTTTTGAATCCTTTTCTTGTGTGAATATATATATATATATTTATATACATATATATTGTTTGTTTGTTTAAAATTTAACATGTACTACTAAAAAGAAGATTGTGACAGACCTCAGACTGGGGATGAAAATTACAGTAACACTCTTTCATGTGTTCTTCAAGTGTTGTAGTGAGGTTTCAGTGCTGAAGAAATGGTTTTCTTCTCATTCATGACATCTTCCTAAAGGATGCAATTCAAAAATGCAAAAATCAGAGAAAAGACCTTATTAATCTGACCTTTCTTCAACCAAGTGGGAACTATTCTATGCAGTTAGGTTTACTTTTTACCCCCACTCTACTCAAGGTGATCTAATTGACACTGTTTGGATAAAGTGTGAATAAAATAAACAGAGCTCTGTTTGTTATCAGTGTCCATTTGTCTTTTAAAGGCGAATCTTTACCACTGATATTGCTAATGCATGTTTCCTGATCCTTTTGGCAGCGGAGTGCAGGCCACATTTTGCTTTCACTTGGAGAGGCATCCAGTACACCTCGAATCAACTGCCCCAGGGGTGGAAACAGCCCCACTCGACTACTGTGTTCAGTTTTGGGCCCCCTCGGTACAAGAAGGACATCGTGGTGCTCGAGCGAGTCCAGAGAAGGGCAACGAAGCTGGTGAGGGGTCTGGAGAACAAGTCTTACGAGGAGCGGCTGAGGGAGCTGGGGTTGTTCAGTCTGGAAAAGAGGACGCTCAGGGGCAACCTTATCGCACTCTACAGGTACCATAAAGGAGGCTGTAGCGAGGTGGGGGTTGGTCTGTTCTCCTACGTGCCTGGTGACAGGATGAGGGGGAATGGGCTAGAGTTGTGCCAGGGGAGGTTTAGGTTGGATATTAGGAAGAACATCTTTACTGAAAGGGTTGTTAGGCATTGGAATAGGCTGCCCAGGGAAGTGGTTGAGTCACCATCCCTGGAGGTCTTTAAAAGATGTTTAGATGGAGAGCTTAGGGATATGGTTTAGTGGAGGACTTGTTAGTGTTAGGTCAGAGGTTGGACTAGGTGATCTTGGAGGTCTCTTCCAACCTAGATGATTCTGTGATTCTGTGATTCTGTATGGAATAAAAACATGAAAAAAATGCTCAATTAAATAGATTGTGGTCTTGCATCTCTGCAAGGCATTGATTTTATTCAGGATGATTTGAATGTATAGGACTCTGAATCTTTAGGTCCTTGCAATATTTTTGTGTTTATATTACTGTAAATTCCCAGAATGAGGGGATTTTTCTCCTCTTGTATTCTGATTTGTTAAGTGCCTTGTAAAGCTTACCTGTTATTGTGACTTACGATTCTTGTTTTGTCACCACAGAAGTTTGTTTACCTCTATTAACCAAATGAAAGAGACAAGTCATATTAGTTAACGGGACTCTCTTGAATCAGTTTCAAGAAATCAGTCTGTTGAGGGTCAGAAAAAAAAATGTTGAAAAATAGTAGAACAAATCTACAGCTGTTTCAATACTAGATTTCCCTGATAAACATGGCTGTTATCACTAGGCTTGCATTGATATACAAATATTTTCTATATCAAATATTTTGCTATCCAAATATTTTGATAACATTAAATGTAGCATTTAAGCACCTTACAGACAGTAATGTTATTGTCCTAATAGCACCTCTGGAGATGTGAAATTATAAGAACATAGCACAAAGAAATACTTTGCCTAAGCTAAGAACTGAAACAAGTTTTCTTGACTAATCTGCAGTGATCTACTAGCCACGCTATCTGTTCTGTCCCAAGAATGATAAATGAATTGACATTGAATTTGCTTTCAAATTCAGTAGGATCATCAAACACCTGTTTTCACGCTATATATTTAGCCAGATATTGGTACTGTAAGTCACTACACATACTGAAAAGTACAGAAATATATTTTATGAAAACTGGGTTGGCAGCAATGCAAAACAACCTACAAGGCCAAAGATGGAGAGAATATGCCCTGAACTAAAATGGGCAAGTTGTTTAATTTCCATGTCTATCCTTAATTCATCTGGAGTCTTATTGGTTTGACATATCATGTCTTCATTAAACATATATTAATGTCGCTTGTTACTTGGTAATGCTGTCCCAAAAATGTCTGTGATTTTTGTTGGTTCTGTGAGACGATCATGAGGATATACTAGTTTTTGTAATGTACTAAGGTCACTAAAAGTAGCCATTATTTGGCAGTCCTTCTATTCACAGGCCAGAAATTCAATTGGGAATAGGTGTTTTGTTAACTTTTTTGTTCTCCTCTCCATTACTGCTTAGGGAGGTATTGTACTAGCTGTCTAAAAAATGGTAAAAATTTCAGTCCTAAATAATAAAGGTAAAAAATGGGCCCTCTTCAGATTAGTGAAGCTGCCTGAAGAGGGGTTCTTGGCTAATAAGTCTGTGTTAGACCACATGGTTTAAATGCCACGGTCCTCTTCTCCTGCAGCCTCAACAGGATAGTGTTTTAATTTAAACGTCTTAGCTGAAGCAGACAAACCCATTCCCACAAGCTCAGTGGCTGAATTTTCTTCATACACAATACCAGCTGGTTCCTCTCTCTGCTCAAGAGGTCCACAACCCTCATGTTAACTTTTCACGTTGTTTTCTGGGTAGATAAAGGCAAATGTATCTACTTAGTGCCTGAGTGATTTATTTCTCTTGAAAAGATTGTACCTTCCTAATTTTGAAGGGCTATTTTTGTTGCCAAGTACCTGATTTACAAAGCAATTGTTTCTGAATGTTTCTTGTTAGAAGAGAGCTAACTTTAAATCTCAGAAATGACATGGCTGAAATGTTAGTATCACTATTATAATACTTTCCCATGTGATCAGTGAAAGATGAGACAGACTTTATTGAAATAGCCTTTAGGATTTCCATCTGCTAAACAAACACTCCTGCAAACCACTATATATGTTTCATTTTTAAACCTGTAGTGGTGTTTTAATGTTTTCATTCTCAAGCATACTATTAATGTCAGTTAGTCTTCATGTTTTTAGATAAATTAGCTATGAAGCTTTATTTGCATGAAATCATAGTTTAATTACATTTTTATTTTTCTCTTTTATTGAGTATTTTTGCTGTCTGTTGTATATGCCCTTTCTACGGAACATACCTGGTTATCAAGGTATGTATCAAGCCTATAGGAGACCATTTTCATTAAACAGGGCAGGATAGGATCTTGAAATTACAGCCTTGCTGAGTCATTAATTAAAGATCAAAGTATGGCTAATACCCAGAATTTGCTGTTCCCTTGTAAATATAATTCTCTGAGCAGAGCTTTTGTGATTCTTTTTCTCTGAGGTGATAAATAGGGGAAAGTTCCCAGATAGATACACAACAAGCTTTAGACAGATGAGTAAACTAAAAAGTAGGACGTTACATATACAAAATTAAATATAGCAGTGCTAATAGTATGGGCTGTATGGAAGAGGTAAAAAGTTAAGAAAAAAATAATAAGATGATAAGACAGACAATAAACAGTATATGTAGGAAAAAACAAAAACAAACAAACAAAAAACCACCTTTTTCTTCATAAAGCCATTATCTTTGGTGCTACTAAGGACTTGGATTTTTTTCTTCTCCTTCCCAAGACATGTTTTCAAATACTTTTTTTTTTTTTTTTCCTTTCTTTAATCATCCTTCCCTTTTTAAGAGTTCCTCTGTGGAAGTGAATTTTTTACAATTATACTATAGTCAACTACAGGGCTTTTGTGTATCATAAAATTGAATGTTTTCTGAATGTTCCAACCATATTTAACTCAATTAATATAACTGTTTAAAGCCTATTTTTATAAAAGAAGAAAGGAAAAGAGATTTAAAAAATATGAAGTACTTATTTAAGAAAAGCAATGTTTTTTCACAAAAATCAGAATTTCACATTCTGGACAAATTAGAAAAAGCTTCAATAAATATTCAATATTTTCTTTCTTTTTTTCTCCAAAACTAGATTTTCAGATATGACCCTGGAGATATTTAAATCATTTTATACGGCTTTTACTCACATAGTTCAAGAGTAATGGGTAATTTACAACCTAGTTGAGCTAAATTATTTGAGGACTATTATTTGAGACATACACTGTGTACAAGGAGAATTGTTATTTATTTGTTGCTCATAACAATAATTTTAGCATTTATTTTGGCTGCATTTAGTTCTTCTTCCCACAACAACAAAAAATCTTTATATCTAAAACCAAAGATAAGTAGACTGCACGAGCTTTTTAGTCAAGGGTCCATTCCTACTGACCTTTTTAATTAATTCTGTAATGAATTTTGCAGCTTTATATACCCTACATTTTTCTCTGAGCATTATATACCCTACATTTTATATTAAATTTCAGCATCTGAAAACAGCTCCCTTTTACATTCCAAAGATTCTGATTTTGTTGACTCAGTAAAGGAAATACAACTTAATTCAAATTTTGAAAAGCAAGTGTTTGAATTAAACTGATGCATAATTTCCTTCAGCTCTGTCAGAGCTTCTTCTGAACAAGTTGTTGTGGACAATATATTAGAAATAACAGTTAATAGAGAATGTTTCACTCATTGCAGAGTATTGTGGTACTCTAAGCCATGGGTGGAACTGGACAGTTGGATCTGTTAAGTAATGAACTCTCAGATTTGGCATATCTGACTTTTTCTGAGAGCCAGTTCTATTTCAGATTTGCTATGCAGCATGATCAAGGAACTAAAAATTCTCCAAATACTTCATTTACATCAGTACCAAAACCAAATGATTTCAATGGGATTTCTTCTCTTCCTAATTTTCCTTATGCAAGAGTGTGTGAAGTACTTCAGCTCCTGTGAGAAATATTTTTTGATCATGATAGGACTCTAACATGCATTCCACCTGCTGATTCTCTTTCTTGGAAAATTAGCAGTATTTGAGTTGTAATGCTAGAAGGCAGGGTTGTAACTTACTGCTTTTGACACATCTAGAGCCATAGCAGAAACATTTAAGGCCCAAATCTTCCAAATTTCTGGTTATAGTGCTTTGGGTTATCGTGCTGTTGATGCTTATCTGCCCTCCTTTTTTAATTTATAATGACAGGAATGAGTCTTCAGATGAAGCAGTTTGTACTTGTTTGCTCAATAAATGTTTTAGAAAAAATGTTCTAAATTTGCTCAGGAAATTATGTCCAAATCTTGCCCAAAGAAATTGTAGAACTGAATCTCTTCTAAATAAGCTTGAAATATGCTGTTCAATGTCTTTATTAATAACTTGGACAGTGAGAAAGTGTCTGACTCATCCATTTGGAGGGCAGAGTTGCTATTCCAAGGAGACTCTTCATGGTAGAGGAGCACCCTGCGGGAAGCCTCATCCAGTTCAAAAAAAAAAAAAAAAAAGGAAAAAAAAAGACACATGCACAGTCCCATGCAGTGGTACAAGCTGGGGACCAGCTAGGTGGAAAGGAACTCTCCAGGGAAAAGGACATAGAGTCCTAGTAGACAAGTTGAACATAAGCTGACAATATTGCCTTGCAGCAGAGGACAACAGCATCCTGGGCTGAATTAGTAAGAGAGTAGCCAGCAGATCCATATAAGGGATCCTTCCTATCTGTTTGGCACTGATGAGACAACATCTGGAGCACTGCGTCTAGTTTTTGGCTCCCCCATACAAGATGGGCAGTTTTACATGCTAGAGGAAGTTCAGCAGGAACAGGGACTGGAAGACAAAATGCACAAGGAGTGACGGAGAGAGCTGGGTTAGTTCAACCTTGAAGGGAGATCTAATTTCTGTATTCAACTACCTACTAGGAGGGTAAACAACAGATCTAGCCTAAATCTTTTTCAACAGAGTGGTAGGGTAAAGGCAACAGATGTAAGTTGGAACATAGATATTCCCCTTTAGATATTAGAAAAAATCTTTTCCAGAAGGAGGGGGATCAGCCCCTGGAGCTGATTTCCCAGAGTGGTTGTGATATTTCCAGTCTTAGGAATACTTCAACTGGCCTAGACAAGGCCCTGAACAACCTGATATAAGTTGGACTTCCTCTGAGAGAGGGACTGGACTAGATCACACTACACTGTGGTGTGATGTTATAGTATATTCTATGGGCTCTTTATAAGACTCTTTTCTTTTTTATTACTTTTCCAGTTCATGAGCTGGAAATTGCAATCTAAATCAGGAAAAGTATTTTGATGTTGATAAACCATACTTTGCTTCATGTCCATAACTGTTCATCAATGGTGCATTTTCCAACTTAAGGACAACATGGGGTCATGTTTAAGACTATCTGGTTGAAAAAGCCCATGAATGTCAGTATACAATATATGTGCACAAAATATGTATTTACATATTGTATACGATATACTATACAGTATATAGTATATATTTATTATATTAATTTATTTTTTTAGTCTGGAAGTTTAAGGATAGGCAAATATCAGACACTTCATGTGGGGAAAAATACATTTTGACTTAGTTCCTTTCTAGTACTTCAGAATTACAATGATGAGATGCAAACAACTGTGATAATCAATTCTGAAGACGTTTGCAGCAGCATTTCCTTCTGTCCAAGATTTTGAAATGAGATAAAAAGACGCTGATGAAACTTTTAAATTTCTAGGTGTTTGCAATTGCCTTAGCTCAAAGTAACTACTGAACGGCTTTGCTTTCCTACTGTAGTGTAACTGAAACTTGCAGTTGTAAAATACAGTGTCCTTTTGAAAGAAAGCCCAGCATAAGATGAAGTAATAAAATGCAACTTAAATTTTAAAGTATACATGCAGAGCCATTAAAGCCAACATTTATCACACTGTGTTTTGTTCAGGTTTTCATGATGCATTCACTGAACTTAAAATAACATTTTTTGTATTCTGAAAAAAGATCTCTAAGGGCATCTGCTTTAAACAATAGATAGGATATCCTCTGGATACATCCTTCTCAAACATCCTCTCTGATCAGATTAATTTTCAAGAAAAAATAATATATTTCAATGGTTTTGTGTCTACAGTGACTGTTGTTACGCAGCATAAAAACAGAATTTCAGAAGTAGTATGCCTTGAAATGTCTTTCAGTTGTTAAAAAATTTTCATGTCTCCAAAAAACTGAAGTTTTTCTTTCATTTTTTTTAGGTTCCCAGAAATGGATTCATGGTGTCGTATGTTAATGTCTGATATGCTTAAAAGTTGCAATGCAATTTTAAGTATGTTTAATATAATCCCCACCCTAAAAAAGAAAAACTTTTTTTTTTCTCCAGTTTGTTTTCAATTGTGTTTTTCTAAACTCTAATTGAACTCCATTCAAGGTGGTTACAAAATAGATTGGTAGATTAATTCTCTTTAAAAATACAAAATTATTTTATGAGATCCTTCACAGTATATGCTATATCAGTCCTCGCTGACAGATGCAGGAGTCAGCTACATAGTCTTGTTAAGTTGTAAAGCTGTACAGTTTCTTCCAGACCAATGCTGAAGCTATGGTGGGGCTAGGCTCCAGACCATGCTAATATTGCTCTGCATGATGGTTCAGACTGCAGGTGAAACGGGTAAATGTGTCTGCAGCCTACCAAGGGTACATCTGGTGAATGACTGCGAAGTCGTAAGATACATCTGAACTTACAAAAAATTCTTGGACCTAAATTGTATTCAAAATGAAAATACCAACCAGCTGTGTAGTGTCTACTGAACATTTATATCATCTTCAATTTAACTTATTTTTCATCTGTGGAATCAGGAGCTTGATTCAAAAGTTGCAGAAAGCAGCAGGGTTCTTCTACAGAGATTTCTTCGTAGATGATGTCCAAGTGGAGACATGGTGACGAGCTATATCCCTCAGGGGTCTGTACTGGAACAGGCACAATTTAACATTGTCAGTGACAGAGCTCAATGTAAGCCAGCAATGGGGTCTTACAGTCCCAGAAAGCCAAAAGTATCCTGGACTGCATCAAAAAAAGTGCAGCTAGCAAACTGAAAGAGATGATTTTCCACCTCTATTCCAATCTCGTGAGACCCTACCTGGAATACTACATTCAGCTGTAGGGCCCCAGCACAAGAAAGATGTCGACATGTTTGAATGAATCCAGAGGAGGGCCACAAAAATGATCGCAAGTCTGGAGCACCTCTCATTTGAAGACAGGATGAGAAAGTTGGGGTTATTTAGCTTGAGAATGCTCTGGGGAGCATAGCAGTCTTCCAGTACTTAACAGAGGCTTACAGGAAAGATGGGGAGGGATGCTTTACCAGGAACAAAGGGTAATGTGACAGGACAATGAGTATTGTTTTTAAGCTAAAAGAGGGTTGATTTAGATTAGATATTAGGAAGAAATTCTTCACTATGAGAGTGGTGAGGCACTGGAATAGGTTGCCCAGAGAAGCTGTGGATGCCCTATCCCTGAAAGTGTTCAAGGCCAGGATGAATGTGTCTTTGGGCAACCTGATCTAGTTCGTGGCATCCCTGCCCATGGCAGGGGGCTGGAACTAGATGATCTTCAAGTTCCCTTCCAACCCAAACCATTCAATGATTCTATAGGGTTAGACTGTTATTTTGATTATTGTGTGAGTTCTCTGACCAAGACTTTAGTTTTCTCTTTTCAAATTTAATAAAAATGTGGTGTCAAATGGTTATATTGATTTTTCTTCATAGAAACAAGATAGAAACTTATTTTTTTCATTGAAATTGCAGGAAAATCTGTTGTACAACTAGATTAGTGCCTGACAACTTGATTCCTCAATGCATCTCAGATATACCATGGTATGTGAGTTAGAACCGACAACGCATATTAAATGTGCCTTTATTTATGATCCATCTCTTCCCCTTCCCCCCCCCAACCCCCCCTTCAGAGGATGAAGTATAGTCATAGTATTAATTAATAGCTTCAAATTAAATACCTCTCGTTTATTAATTCTCTTTTTATTATTGAATTTACTTTAACCACAGAATTTTTAAAAAGCAAGATCCTGCTCAGCTTCAGCTTTCTATCTGTGTAAGCTTTCATGATGGCAATAGGTGGCTTTTATCATATTCAAACATCATTTTTCAAGCATTCAGCAGTAATGGAATAAAATAGCCATACTTTGATTTGTTGCTGTAGACTTGCACACAATAACTCTTCTACAGAACTAGTTTCAGCTTTAAAGTCTTGGCAGAAGGAATCATTACTTGCAATAAAAGAATTCCTAACGATATGACTGATGTTTGTAGGAATCTATCAGCTGTGCCTTAAGGAAAGAATGTGCTTATATGCACGTTGAGTACTGTTTATGGAAGGCATAGTTTTCTCAAACACCATGAGTGTTGTGTTTAGCACCTCAAATATTTCACTAGAAAACTTAGGTTTGACAGTCTTGAAGTAACACAGACCTTTAGAATAGAAGGGCATAACAAGGGTCTCCAAATATCATAGAATCATAGAATCAGAGAATCATAGAATATCCCGAGTTGGAAGGGACCCATAAGGATCATCTAGTCCAACTCTTGGCACCACACAGGTCTTCACAAAGTTTAGACCATGTGACTAAGTGTGTAAATATCTGTGTATTGACACCAAACGTGTGAGTAAAAGTACATAGTGTGTCTTCAATATTTTGTTTCTGTGCTTGATATCCCATATTATTTTAATGTTGACTGTTTTTTGTTGTGGTGGTGGTGGTTTATTGTTTTGTTTTGTTTTTATTTTTGTTCTTGGTTGGGGAAAAAATAAAATGTGAGGTGTATTTCTCAGTTGATATTCCTCAAGTAGTATGAGTATGAAACCATCTCACAGGCCAGCCATACCTAGGTCAACAAATTTGAGAGCAGTAGGTGAATTTGATGTTATTGAGCAAATATCATTCAGCTTGTTGATAATGTTTAAAAGGTTTGAAACCATAATAAGACAAATAGATATTTTTTTATGTGAGTGGGAAATAAGAATTCAATCCTTAACTTGGATCTGATGTCTTATGAATATTACTTCTCAGTTGATATACCTTACCAATTTAGAATAATTGAAAGTTTGAAGAATGTTTTAACATATTTTTAATGCTCAAAGTCTTACGAAAGCCAAATTTAATTAATACAGTCCTACAGGATGATAGTATCAGCTTTAAATACTCTATGAAGATATGCCATGCCAAACAAATATGATTTAAAAATAAATAAATAAATAAAAAGCATAATTAAATTATTATAGTGTGATTGGAAGAGTGAGAAAATTAATTCCCATTCCCAGTCCTTAGTATCACACATTTAATGAAATAGTACTACATTCAGTTGATTCAGAACATGTTAAATGGATTTACAGTTAATCTGCTATGTCAGGTAAGTGGAGGCAACTTGTCTGCAAATGTTTTGATATTTTACTGTCAATATTTCCTTGCTAATGAATTGTAAATATGGATGGTGAAATACGCAAGAGATCAAAATTTAGGTCAGAAAATACTCGGGTATTTTGTTTCTAAACGATGTTCTCTTTGTGGCATTTCCTTGGGTGAGGTGATATAACGTGCTCCTGTATACTTGAATGAAGGGGTACTTATACAGCAAATAGTGTAGACTATGTATAAATGATAGAAAGATGTACTCTAAGGATCTTCAGGTAATGACTATAACACACCCATAGATAGGGGAAGGAACACAGTCATTATAATTAAGGGAGTAATGGGTAGGAATATGAAGGTATGCTGTCTCATGTTGTTATTGCCTTGTCTCTATGGATATCAAAAAGACAAAAAGTCAAAAAAGTTGAGCTTTAAAAGTGTTCCAGAAAGAATGCGAAGAGCAATTGGAGATCTAAAAAACAAGTCTTATAGCTGGACTTATTTTAATCAAGAAAAACATAAAAAGAGTACTTTAACCTGCATGCACAAGAGTTCATAGAATCATAGAATGGTTTGGGTTGGAAGGGACTTTAAAGATCATCTAGTTCCAATCCCCCTGCCATAGGCACGGTTGCCACCCACTAGATCAGATTGCCCAGGGCCTCATCCCACCTGGTCTTGAACACCTCCAGGGATGGGGCATCCACAACCTCTCTGGGCAACCTGTTCCAGTGCCTCACCACGCTCTGAGTGAAGAATTTCCTCCTAACCTCTAAATCTCCCCTCTTTCAATTTAAAATCATTCCCCCTTGTCCTACCATTATCTGACTGAGCAAAAATTTGCTTTCCATCTGTTTTATAAGCCCCTTTTAAGTGCTGAAAAGCTGTAATGGGGTCACCCTGGAGCCTCCTCTTCTTTAGGCTCTCAGCCTTTCTTCATAGGAGAGGTGCTCCAGCCTTCTGATCATCATTGTGGTCTTCCTCCGAACCCACTCTAACAGCTCCACATCCTTCTTGTGCTGGGGGCCCCAGACCTGGATGTAACACTGCAAGTGGGGCCTCTCAAGGGCAGAGCAGAGGGGAACAATCACCTCCCTCGACCTGCTGACCACTCCTCTGTTGATACAGCCCAGGATGCAGCTGGCCTTCTGGGATGAGTTTTTTAATTTAAATCATCTTTAGAATAACACTAAAGGCCTGACAGGGTCTAGCATTCCCAAAGCTGAAAAAATAAACAAACAAATCCAGACTGGAAACAGAATGACAACATTTAATTGTGAAGAAGCTTAATAACTGCTTAATATACCTGTAAGTCTAAGGCATTTGAGAATCTACTATATCCTTTGATTGTGTTTATTTTTTTTTCAGTTGAGACTGGATTAAAAAAAAAAAAAAAGATATACTATAATTTGATCTAAAAAAATGAAACAGAAAATAATAAATATTATGGTTTATGATACAAAGGAGATGATACATAGATGGTTACTTTTCCTGTTTTTGGCCAAAACTATGAAACGTGAGTAGACAAAAAGCTCATGCTAAAGGTTTGTTTGTTTGTTTTTTTTAATGTTAACCCAGCACCTTCATTTGTCTGCAATTCTTTATTTGAAGTAGTAGATTAGTGCACAGAGCTAAGGACTGGATTTAATTAACTTTGGTTTTAGGTTTTGGAAAATATTTGACATCCATCATAAAATATTCTGGAGAATATTGCTATTTTTAATTCTCATTGTCCCCTAGTTCAGCAGACCATAATTATCTTATTTGAAAATTCTTATACTGTTTCCAAAAGGGAAAAACTGAGGGAAGGTCACAATGTTTTAGTAAATTAGTACCAGAAAGTATTTCTTGAAAATAAATTGTTATTAAAGTAAAACATATCTATCCCTCTGTTTTATTTTCATGAATATTTTATGATTAAGTTGGATAAACTTTCTTCAACTAAAAAATAGGTCTAGAGTACTCACATGTTCTGTGTGTATTAAGGACTAGAGATGACCAGTCTGTGGCTTTTGAGGTTCATGTTGCTTATGAGCATCTTTAGTGGTACTCCAAATCAAGGCTCTTCTGACTGGGAAAATGGAATACTTGTGAGGCAGACTGAACCATCAATGCCATTTCTGAGTTCTTTCAAATACCCTTGATGTATGCTTGCTTGAGTTCTTTGACTCCAGACAAGTTTCCCTGGGCTATTTGATTTTTCCACCTTAGCTTTCTGTCTCACAATCTATATCCACAAACTCAGGTTTGTGGAGTTCCTAACCATGATGATTAGAAGGAAAGAAAGCCCTCCCATTGAACGTTGGGGATGGGGATAGTCTGCTACCACACAGAGATTACAAATCCACAGTTATAAAGTAAAGGAGCTTTACAGTGTTTCAGAAGAACAATATTAAGAATGAACATATTGTTTCAACACATATTTACTGAGCTGTTGAGTTCCTATTCAGGGAAGCATCCAAATTGCCTCTGCAGACAAATGGCTATATAAAAATAACATCTTGTACACATACACACACACATACATATATATATATAAAATAAAAAGATAAGGTTTATAGAATGAGATCCTTAAACACTAAAGACATGGTACTATTATTATTATTTTTATATTAACAGAAATATATTATGAAATAACGTTGAAATGAAAGAAGAAATGTTATGAAGGCTTATATTGCTTAATGTTATCTGAGATCCTCCCAGAAACTGTCTGTTGTTGAGAATAAACAAGGTATAAATCTATTCCTCACAGTAAACATTACTTTGAGTAGTTTGTTTACAGGGTTAAGGTCTGAGTGATATGTCTTGTCAAACAAACCATAACAACAAAATCTAAACCAAAATGTAATTACTGCTAATGAAAATAAAAAATAAAAAAAAAAGAGAGAAAAAAATATTTAGGAATAGAAGTGAATCAAAAATCACTCCATACTAAAATTCTGTCTTTACTTTTCAGAAATTATTTCAGACTCTTCAAGTTTATTTGGGATCCCCAAATATTTCCTTCTTATGCTTTTTTTTTTTTTCTTTTTTTTTTTTCCCTCCAAGATGCAAGACTGGAGATCACTCACCCCACTAACTACAAATGCATAAGCATGACAGGAATTCTAGGGGGAATAGACAGATAGCTAGATGTAATTCAGATGTAATTTGCAATAATTTAAGTGAAATCAAGTAAATGTAAATGAGTACTGTCAAATAATTTCTTTAAAAGTGAGTATAATTTTTGCTATAGGTATACTCTCTTTGCTAGCCCTAGCAACAAGATAAATAAATAAATAAATGTCTGTATAGGAATAGATGCTGTCCTGGTTCCAGTTAGGACAGAGTTAATTTTCCTCCTAGTAGCTGGTAGGGTGCTATGTTTTGGATTAGGATGAGAAGAGCGCTGATAACATGCTGATGTTTTAATTGTTGCAGAGCAGTGTTTACACCAGGCCAAGGACTTTTCGGCTTCTCGCTCTGTCCTGCCAGCGAGCAGGCTGGGGGTGCAGCAGGAGCTGGGAGGGGACAGACCCAGGACAGCTGACCCAAACTGGCCAAAGGGGTATTCCATACCATCTGGCGTCATGCTAAACAATAGATAGGGGTGGCTGGCCGGGGTGGGGGGCTGGCTGCTCGGGGATAGGCTGGGCATCAGTCAGCAGGTGGCGAGCAATTGCATTGTGCATCACTTGTTTCTTACACATTATTATTATTAATACTATTATTATTATTATTATTATTATTATTATTATTATTATTTTCCTGTCTTAATAAACTGTCTTTATCTCAACTCGCAGGCTTCACTTTCCCATTTCTCTTCCCCATCCCAGACAGGGAGGGGAGAGGGTGAGTGAATGGCTGTGTGGTGTTTAGCTGCCAGCTGGGTTAAACCACAACAGATGCATAAACATGAGACAAATCTTGGGAATGTCAGTAGAGCTGTTAAAGAATTATCTTAGAACATATTAATAACTGATAATTTTGTTGATGAAAATTTCCAGATTATATTTAAATGGCTAAAGCTACAATTGTGATTGGAAACCAAACTGAAGGATCTTTACTCAAAGCAAATAATGTAGTAAAGGAATACAGAGCAAGATTCAAAAGAGAAGAAAAATATATAACATCCCCAGACATTCAGAAGTACCAACTCAATCAACTGTATAACCACATTGGTACCTGGGAGTCCATAATTTTATGCTTTTATTTCAGAATTAGTTGCCTAATATGAGGTGTTGACATTTGATTGCTAAAAGAATAGGCAGATTTTCTCTTCAGGATTGGAGCTTGCTTCTGTTTGTACATTAAGTCGTGAGATGCAGAAGCAGCTATGACTCACATTTAAAATGGGCAAATGTTGTCCCAAATGTTGTCCCAGTTTTCAAGAAGGGTAAGAAAGAAGACCCTAGAAATTACAGGCCTGTCAGTCTCACGTTAGTGCCTAGTAAAATTATGGAGAAGATGATTCTTGAAGTTATTGAGGCGCACCTGGGCGACAATGCAGTCATTGGTCCCAGCCAACATGGGTTCATGAGGGGTAGGTCCTGCCTAATAAATTTGATTTCCTTTTATGATAAGATCACCCGTCTAGCTGACCAAGGGAAACCAGCTGTTGTGATCTTTTTGGACTTCAGCAAGGCTTTTGACATGGTTTCCCATAGGATCCTACTGCACAAAATGTCCAGCATACAACTTAACAAAACCATCATACAATGGGTGAGCAATTGGCTGACGGGCAGGGCTCAAATGGTTGTGGTTAATGGGGCCACATCTGGCTGGCGGATGGTCACTAGTGGGGTCCCTCAAGGCTCCATTTTAGGGCCAGTCCTCTTCAATGTCTTTATAAATGATTTGGATGTAGGACTAGAAGGTGTTTTGAGCAAATTTGCCAAC